>NC_086235.1:30280666-30890500 GCF_036321145.2 Pelmatolapia mariae | reverse complement strand
ATTAATCTTCTTTGTTTTTCCTTCCCTCTGGAAGGATTATGTGATAGGCCAGCAATCAAAGCAGGCAAACACTTCCACAACCACTGAGCGACATGATTGGTTCTGATGACGAGGAGCTGTGTGCGCAACGTCCGACTACTGTCCATGGCTAACAGGAATTATTCACTTATAGAAACTGATCACAGCAGCAGGGTTATTAAATTCAGCTTGAATTGTTTTTTATTGCCACAAAAGAAAATATCTACAAAAGCCCAAAATACAGTTTGACAGTAGTCAAATTAGCATTTGCGAAATATTGGTAAACATGACAAATAGCGTGAACTTTTTAGCTATTTTAGTTTTGTTTTTGATCATTAGAGGAAGAAATCCTGTCACTGATGCCTTTGGGCTGCTACTGTTTCATAATATTTTCACTTCACACACATTAAAGCTGCTTTGTTGGCACATTATGTTATGGTTTAACACTAAGTAAATGTTCTGTTGTTCTGTTATAATACAGAACTGACGTGCTCATTATGTTCAGTCCCTACTAATGATACTTTAATGATCCACATCTACTGCTTCTGAAAGCTGCTTTAGGCAGTATGCAGTTTCATCCACAGCACACTCAAATGGCACATCCCATATTTTTGCAAGTGTTCAGCTTATTTTACAGCCAGTTTTGCAACAAGAGAATATATTTTAAAAAAGCAAGTTTGCCTTTCGTTAAGTACGAATGACTACTGTTACTTCACATCTTCCCTGCTATAACTTTTGTACTAATACTGTTTATGTTAATGGAAATCTTCTGTCTTGTGGTTCACTGAAACTGTTGTCTAAAGTGCTTAAGATACATTGTTATAAATATCAATACCGTAAGTCTTTTTAAATATGTTCTTCTGAGAAGGGTTTCAAATAAAATGCTTTACCTTGATCGATCAGGGTGTATTTGTTTGCCTTCTTGTTTCCATTGTCGCAGGGAGCTTTGATCCTGAACTCCTACCTTACATCATTCACCTCATCTGGAGCTCCAGCAACTGTTTTCGGAAGCCTTCGTCGCTCTCTGATCATCTTCACAAAAATAAATCTGACTTTCTCACATTAGTTCTTTCTCCAAATTCATACGTATGTAAGAGTAAAACTCTTTGGAGCTACCTTCTCTCCACTAAGTAACTAAAAGAGACCTCAAGGTCAAAACAACATCTGCTTGCTTCTGAACACATCCAACCACCAAAACCTGCAACAGAGCACTGAAACAGAATAACTCACTGTTGGTTGTATGGCGTCAATGTGGAATACAGGACGTCTTGAGAAATGTTCTGGATAAGTACCCTAAAACAGTCTGAACACATAAATTCAAGTGCTGTTAGCACAAGTGGATAAGAAATGTTTATAACAGTTAGGAACACAATAGAGTGTTGTTTCTCCACCTCAGCAACCAGCAGAGTACCAGGATTTAAATCATAATTTTCCACTGTTTACTTACAGTATTTTCAGATTTTGTAGGGCTTTTATTATAAATAGTAAAATATATTTTATAAACAAGCTCATTATTTTTCTCAGTAAAAACTAGAATGTTGTAGATATTTGGCTAGTTAGGATCATCTCTTTACCAAAGCAGTTGTATTGGCCTGAAATCAGCAGCAGCTATAAAACAATCTAATGAAGGATTTTTGTGAAAAACACTGAGCTTTTTCCCCAAAAGTAGTTTTTGTTTGTTTTGTCTGCCTTCGTTGCTGAGTTTATTTTAAAGGTTATTTCCATAATAATAATCCAGTACTCCCCCCACCCCCCCCTACACAATGCAGTAGTAGTGAGATCCTTCCTTCGTCTGATCCTTCTGTTTTCTGTTCCTGTTTCTTATAAACAGCCCATGTCAGGCTCAACAGTCTCGCAGTAAAATACTGCTGGCTTCTACTGCCTCTCGCTGCCTCTCACTTGTTTCTCAGTTTCTTCTGCTCCCGCTGTCCTGGTCCCAGTTAGCTTAGATGCAAAGCACTCAACCACAAAAGGCTGCCACAAGTTCTCATGGGGCTTCCATCATTAATATCAGCCATGTGCAAAAATTAAAAATTAGCAAAACGCTGAAAATATGTGGTTGAAAATTGTCATTGCCATTTGAAGATTAAACACTCCCAGCTGTTTGTGGGGGTCACTGGAAGAGCACAGATGAAGGAGGAGTGGATGAGTGAGTTTATTACGCTGAAGAAGCGACTTCCTCCCCAAAACACAAAAAGTAGGAGCTGAAGGCAGCCACTGTCTCTAAAACAGTCAGAGCAAATAAATTCTCAGTGATTAATGGATCTTTAATTCCATGTAGCGAGATTTGTGGCTTCAGCAACATGAGCAAATGTCAAAACTCATTCTTAAGAAATGTTTAAGCGAATCTCATTTCATTTTTTAAGCAAACAAAGAGGAAAATCTGTTTTCTTCTTTTGTGGCAACTTAGTGGCAACTCTGCTCACACGGATGTTTTATTTCATTAAGTTTCCATCAGCTCTTTTCTTTTAGAAAAACAAGTTGGTCCGCTTGCACAAACATTGCTGTATAAATCTACTATTAACCAGTGATTCCACAGGATACCTCACAGGCATATGTCAGACATCAGGGATTGTCTGAATTCAATCTCTCTACTGTAGCAATACGGTCAACATCACAACCCGACTACAGAAGTTACAGACACTTTCTTTTCTGTGAAAGTTTTCCTGAATTCTCTGACGATTTGCAAACAGCTTGGCAGTGTGGTGGTTGGTCCAGTTGCCTCTCGGCAATAAGGTCCTGAGTTCAACTCAACCATCTTCCCTGTTTTTGTGTGGAGTTTCTGGACTCCCACAGTCCAGAAACATGCAGTTAATTAGCAATCCTAAGTTGCCTGTCTCTCTGTGTTAGCCCTGCAACACACTGGCAACCTGTCCAGGGTGTACCCTGCCACTCATCCTACAGCAGCTAGAATAGGCTTCAGTCCCTCGATGTCCTTGAACTGGATAGGCCAAAGAAGATGGATGGTTGGCTGGTTTGTGAATGAAGGCCTTGATGTTGAACCTTGTGGAGCACAGTAGTTTCAGGAGCCTGGCCCTCAGCCTCATTGGTCATAAAGCCACAGCTGAGTGTATTAGTTGAGCCACAAAGCCTGTGGGAAAGAAACTGCCACTTTCTTTGGCTTGCTGTCCAAAACAGCGACATTATTCAAGGGAAATGAGAGGTTACGCCTCCACGCCTCGGCAGGGACAGCAATTATGTCCGACTCTGGCCTTTCTGGTCACCATTCAAGATCCCATGATTCTCATCACTTCACTGAATGGATGGAAATAGAGGAGGGATATCCGTTATGTTGTTGCTCCTGTTTTGAGGGTGCATGTGGGCCCTGTCGTCTGCCACACCCATGTATCCCAAGTGTTGTGTCTCACCATTGACCTAACCTTAACCCTGTCTCCACACACTCCAACAGATGTTTCCCATAGGTGGGAGTGATGGATGGATGTCTACTTTATTTCACATTACATGAGTCTTATGGGTGGAAATATCCTCTCTGTAGCTGTGAAATTTCTCTGTCCTTATTTTGGGTGGACAGGGCAGTAAATATATAACGCTTAATTTTTAGGTCTTTGCAGTCCTTTGAGAGTTTGCCATGTATTGTGATACGAGCTTAATTGTTTTAAAACGCAACCGCTCTTTTGAAGTTTTTTTTTTTAAGATCCCACATCTCCCCAGGCGTTCTGCTGCAATATTTCATAAAAGAAACTAATGACCAGTAAAAATTCCTTCCAAATATTAGAAGTGGCTTTCTGTCCCCTCCAGTGTCTAAAGTGTATTTTTAATATAAAAATCACAAACTGTTGCACAGCAGCGGCAGAAGTAGTGTGGTTTGCTTGCCGATGCTGCCATCAAAAACATGCATGTGCACAACAACCTCTTAGAGCTCCATCCAACAGACGGCTGTGCTCTCTGGTAGCCACGGACTGGGGGGGTGAACACGGCTTCTGTTCTCAATCACTAAATTAGCTTTTATATTACTACAGCTCGCTCACACCATCAGGCCCGTTGAAGCGAGTCTTGCGTGTGGTGCTAGCTCGCTGTTTGCTCACTGCCTGCTCCCTGCACCCATTTCCTTCTCACAGTTCGTTGCATGCTGTCCTCTCATGCACTTGCATTTCTCAGCGTTTTTGAAGACGCTTTTAAAAGAGCTCTCGTGAGCTCATAACGTATCAATCTGGCACGACAACAAATAAACAGAGTAGTGAGTAGGTAAATACTATAATTTCTGTGTTGCAATTACAATGTTTCCATAAAGGTCTCAAAAAATGCTTTTTAGGATAATAACCATAACTGCATGTTAGTTCATTGTAAGCATCAAGCATTTTTTACAGGAAGCTTAAGGTCACAGCCACATGTAACTGCAAAACCTGGAAAAAAGTGAGTCATTAGTGAGTAATTGATTTTTTTTTACTTTCAAAAATTTTATTTTATGCAAATATCCTATAAATTTGAAAAAGCAAATATTTTCTTTCTCTACTCCATAAATGAGCACACTAATCACCCCTCTCAAAGAGCATCTGAAAACCACACTTTGAGCAATTGCCTGAGGGTTTGAGGGTGCTCAAACTCAGGTTTACTCAAATGAGTAAACCTGAGATTACTTTGTTACTGTGTCCTTTTTGGGTAATAGCAAACATGTGAATAAACTGAATTGTTTTTCGTTTTTTTTTACTTAATTTAACTGATGTGCTTGCAAAGTAAGGCCTGTGCTAAAAATGTCTTATCTTACTTTTAACACAGCTTTTGTGGATAGTAGGTGAACTATAACAGGCAAAAGCTCTATAATAACAAATGGAAAATGCATTGCTAATGTGTTCAAACATGGGTTAAAATCTCATTTGTATTTTTGGTGCGCGTCAACTTTAATTTAAAACCTCTAGCAAAATGTTTTGCTGATTTGAATGTGAACACAAATAAATAAAGACTTATTAAACATATTCACCTCTGTCTGATGGTCTTCGAGCAGGTGATTTGGTCCCTGGTTGGTTCCTTTCATGATGAGAATGACAGTTTCATTCTCCTCAGATAAGCCGGGCTACACTGCAAACAAGACAAGCTAAAGCTACAAATTTACTTTAGCGTGTACATTTTCACTCAGGAAAGTCGCAAAAACCTGAAGCAACAAATTTGGAGGCATGGCTGACAATATATTATTATTTTGACCATCTTACTGATATTCTAGCTCCTCACTGGTGGTTTGTCTTTATTTTATAGCTAGCTTAGTTTTACTGGGAGTGATTTAGCTAGTATCAGGTGTGAATATGGTACAGTTTGAATTATTATCTTCTTCAAAGGTTCATTTCTGGCTGACTTGTAACTTTTGTACAGGTGGTCTTACTTTGTCCTCAAGTACTCTTCAGAATGATGTTTCATAGTTAAATCAATGACTCTGAGCCCCCCAGTTACTAAGGCAAAAAAAGAAACCCGAAACTTACAGATTTCTTCCAGACGTCACAGGTGGTCTCCTGAAAAGCCATATTTAGACTGCGCCTAACATGTCCTCGGTTACTGTTTCCAAACAACTCTTTCATTTGTCTGTCTAGAGCACATTTGACTCTGTGTCCTTTGACAAAAGTAGTTCCCCTTCAGTGTTCCTCGTGGACAGCAAAGGCTTTTTCCTGGCACACCCTCCACATATCACATGCATGCTTTTTGTGACTGACGAAGTATGCATTTTGACACCCACAGTTTGAAGAGTTACCTCCAGATCTTCTTATAAAATTTGTAGGTTCTTGGAGACTTTTTTTGTGTCAAACAGCCTGCTGTAGTGTGGATTTTCCTGGCATGGCCAGTCCTAAACCAGCTGACAGTTGTTTAAAATCTACACCACTTGTAGATAATTTTCCTTATAGTAGAGTGATTTATTTTTTCAAATAATTTGGAGATCTTTTTAAATCCCCTAGCAGACTCATAGGCATCCAAAACCCCTTTTCTGAAGGCCTTAGAGGGCTCTTTAGATCTTGGCATGATGACACCAAACACTTTAGTAGCAAAGAGAACAGCAGGCCCTGGATATCAGAGGTTTAAATAGGACAAGTTTGGGAGTCTGGAACGACTGATGATCATATTATGGATTTGAAAGTGTGATAATTATAGAGGTGTGCTTAGTTTTTCCATGTGACTGATCTGTTTGTTTGCGGCCAAGCCTTTAGAGATCTGGATCGTTGTGTTATACTGTAGTAAACGGAACATTTTTTTTTCTTGCTAAAACCCCTGACTTTTTTCTCCCGTAAATATGAGAGGAAGAACAGACTGGATGACGCTTCGTGCAGCAATCACCCTGAACTGTTACGGCACTTAACATCTAAGCATTTCTAATGAAACACTCTTTACTCACCGGATCTGCCTGTTGTAGTCAGTGTAAAGGTAGATGAAGGGGAGGGGGGACCTGGACTTTAGGATATGCCTGTCAGCCACATTAACAGATCATAGCTCTTTTCCTTACCTGACCTTGAAATCGAGGAAATTGTGAAATCTTAGAGACCAGTGCTCTGATTTGATGAAAGTTTAAATGTAGGATTCTAGTACACTGATTGGCCTCATAGGGTAACTGCAACATGCAACCCCCCCCCCCCCCCCCCCTTCTTTTTTTGAAATATGACGTGATAATGCTCAGCGCACTTTTCAGCTTTGTATTTGCCTCACCTAAAGCCTCTCTTCTTGTGTTAACACTAAACTGGAAAGGAGAGGATCCTGATAGCCAACAGGCAGTTATATTTATTTGCAGACAAAGGATAGTAAAGATACTCAAAAATGCCAAGTTCCCCACACGGCAGACAGTGATGAATTGGCGTGTGCTCCCAGCTGCACAGCTGTGAACCATAAGCCCCGCCAGGTTTCCCCTCACTGGATCGCGAACCAACCTGAGAGCTCCGTATGGCACCCCACCAAAAATTATATTATCCCAGAGTTTTCATCAGGCTCTTTTCATCAAACTATCACAACTCTGGACCTGAGGGGAAGACATGTAACTGAGGGGAATAGCACCAAATCAACAAATCATCAGCAAGGCATTATAGAACATCCTATTTAAATCTGTAACTGATTGCGCACGTTAAGACATGAAGACAAAGTACAAAACCGTAGTAGACACCGGTGGGTTAAATTTCTTCGCTGAATTAACAGTAATATTTGTAAAAGTGGTCAATTAGGCCTATACTCAAAAATGCATTCTTCTTATTTGGCGTGTTGGCCACAACATCTCATTGATGTGGCCTCCTCTTCTATTTGACCTCTAAACTCAAACGTGTTTGTTCAACTTTAATTCTGACACTAATAAATGCCCTTTCTTTTTGCCAGATGCATAAATAACCCCTGTCCCAGTCTACCTCTTGCTGTCAGTTTGCCCAAGCACTCCCAAATACTTCAGAGCTTTGCAACTGTCTGCTCACGGAGAAAAATATCTGGAGACTCGAGAACCAAAGATAGCAGCAGCAGAATTATAGAGGTGATGACACACAAATAAGTGAAAAATTTCACTGAAGTTTTAACAGCACTGGCAGTATAAATGAACAAGTCAAACACGTATGCTTCTTTGTTATTCCAGCATGACTGAGGACTTTTGGCAAGACTTAAGTGTGCAAAAAAGCATGATTTGTTAATTCAGCTTGTATTGACAGTGCACGAAAATCAGAGGGTTCGGTTTGCAACGAAAGCTTGACAGATGAATCCATCACCACCATTCATGCTGGATAGTGAAGTGGCATCTCCTCCCTGTAGAGTACTATGTGCCAATTTAGCAGCCAGTTGTGTATTCTTGGAACGCCATATTTAGAGATGCAACACAGGACAGGAGGGTTAAACAGTACTGGGTGTTCCAAGTTGCAATTATTCCCCACTGTAATTTTAGGGATCAATCCCAGTGACTTCTAATGGAACTTGATTGCTTACACTGGACATCTACAGACAGCACACGCTTCAAGTCACTGATTAGTGTCCCAAATGTCTGAAACCCCTCTTTGAAAACAGCAATTGGGTCATTTTATACAACCTGCAAATTTTCTTCTCAGTCACACTTTCCACCATAGCTGGCAAACTTTTGAGCAAATATGTTTCTGGCCTTACAAGTAGTTATACTATGTAATTGCAACATGGTTTACATGGGGCAATTAGGCCCAAGCATGGAGTGAAAACATCATCTTAAATGAGGGGCAGATGATGGGTGCAGAGGCTGCAGCTTTAAAAAATAATTTGGATTGAAATGGCGTAAGGTGTTGACATTGAGCTAACACTGATTTTAAGTAATGGCCACTTTTCATAGCCAGACCCTTTAATGCGCACTGAATGATGAAGTAGCTCAAGGCAAAACCGGGTGTTCCCTGTTGGATCCATGACGTGTAATGAATGTCTGCTTTTTAATTTTACAATCCCTGCCTCAGAGAGGGACACTAAAAAGGAAGTCTTTAGGCCATGGCATATAGAGCTACATATCAAATTTTCTGCAGCTTCTTTACTACAGCATTTTGTTAATTAAACATAAGACACAATTGAGTCCCTCTGGAACTTTAGGGATTAGCGTTGAAGTGGAAGTTTAAGGAGAAAACAAATGTTATGAGCGAAAGTGTATAAAACTTTAACTACAAACGCCCCTCTGGCAAGCCAGACCAAACCCACATACAAATGAACTCAGTCGATGTTGTATAAAACAATACAAGAGAGACTGTCATTGGTATATAAAACATACAGACACTGGATGCAAGAACAGAGTTTCCCACAATTACACTGACGTACGACATTTAAATAAATTAGTCTTGGATGGAGCGTAGGGTAAACTAATGGTTACTTTCTGGTATTGTATGAAAATGCTCCAGATGTTGTTTTACTAAGCACAAGGGATCTGATACATACTGACATGAATCTATGAACCAGTATGGATATACTGGAATTTGGTATTTTATGAGAGAACATCAGGGGTTTAGTTTTTTACAAACACAAACATCAGTATGGAAAGTTGTCGGACATTTCTTGTAGTTGGTCATCAAGACCATGCACAGGAATTTTGACCCAGTCCTCTTTACAGAAACTCTCTAAATCCTTTAGTTTTCTCAGATGACATTTGGCAACTCAAAACTTTAACTCGTTACACAGATTGAGGTCTGGAGACTGACAAGTCCACTCCATGGCCTTAATGCGCTTCTTCTTTAGCCTTTGTTGTCTTGGTGGTATGTTTTGGATGATTTAGATGGGTTGTGGATGAGTCTTCCAGGAAAACAATGTTCTGGCTGAGGAAAGGAGGTTCTCATCCCAGATTTTATGGTATATGGGTCCATCTGTTGGCCCCTCAATGCAGTTAAGTCATCCTCTACCCTTAGCAGAAAGCATAATGTTTCCACCTCTGTGCCTTGCTGTGGCAATGGTGTTCTTTGGGTCATACTCAGCATTACCCTTTCTCCAAACAAGTAGATGCTGCTCAACTTTGGTTTCATCTGCTTTCTCTTCTTGGGATGATCCACCACCTTACTCATGATCATCCTCACCACATATGGCAAGATCTTGTATGGAGCTCCAGAAGAAGTATGATTGATGATCATTTCTTATTTCTTCTATTTCCAAATAATCAAACCAAAAATTGTCACCCTCTCATCAAGCTTCTTCCTGATAGTCTTGTTGCTCTAGTCTACAATCTTTGTCCCTGATGTCCTTGGACAACTCTTTGGTCTTACCCATGGCAGTGGAGAGATTAGAATTGAAGAAATTGATTCTGCAGACACACATGCTTTATACATGTAATGATTTGAGATCAGTCAATTCAATTACATTCAATTACAATCTCTGGAAGCCAGAATTCTGGCTGGGTTGTAGGAGATCTAATACTTCTTTCACTCAATGACTTGACTTTTTGGTTGATATTCTGTCTCTCTCTCCATTACCATGAGAATACCATAAATATTAGTGACTGTTAATTTTTTTTGTAATAAAGCAAACTTACAAATTCAACAAAGCATACTTACTTAACCACTAACCACTCAAGCAGATCAATGCAAAAAATAATGCAAAACATAAGAAACATGTGAAAGAGCCCAAGGTGTTGACCAATTCCAGCACCCTGTCCTGTGTCCTTGTCCTCACTAACACAGTGAGAGCCTATTCACAATATAGAGCTGGTGGGTTGTAGTATATGTGTGTATTTCCTTTTTCATCAGCCCTTTAATCCTTAATATGCATGGGTCAAAGTCCAGAAAGGCTGCAATACAAGCTGTTGTGACACTATGACATCATCTCTGGGGCTTGTCTGAGCTCCATGGGAGACAAAATATTATTCAACTGTTTTTACAGGCTGAGTTGTAATTACCCCTTGTGAGTCGACTAGACCAAACTGATGGGCAAAATTGTGGGGGGACCCTCTAAAATCAGACAGTGAAAGTCTGGTAAATTCTTTTCTTTCTTAATTTTTCATCCAAAGCAGTAATGTGTTCCAGAAATGTCTAAACTGTGGAGTGGATTAAGACTGAGTCAGGTGTCACATTCAGCGTTACAAGACTTCATGAAAAATAGATTATACTGCAAAGCTTTTCAGCAGTAACCCATATCTCTAGACTAGAAATATATAGTCACTGGTGCCAGGTTTCAAAAAAATCGTTTATAGTTTAACGGCAACACCCAAACACATGACGAAGAATAGACAACAAAGAAAACAGATGCCGGTGTAGTTTAGGAACTCCAGCCAGAGATGAAACAGAACTGTGTACAGGGATCGCCTGCAGAGTCCCTGCCACCAATCCTTATAGAGTGGGACATGATGATTAATGTTGTGCTCCTACCTGTTGAATCGTTTTGCACGCCCACACTTGGATGACAAGCAGGAGTCATAAAGAGAGGTGCAGGGAGTAAAAGCAGAGGCTTTGGAGAGGGTAGATTAAGAACAAAGAGATGCCATTTACAAGGCTCAAAACTTTCCCAGTCAAGTCTGTGCTGAGCCACAAGTTTAGATAACACTGGCAAGGTCATGGGAGGTAACATGAGTTCACATCAGGTGAGAAGTCAAACATACATATTGTGTATAATCCAAGCAAATAAACTATTCTTAATTAAAGCCATTACATGACTGGGCCATTCATGGTATGTTTGCACAAGCTGTTAGTAAAAGTTAACTTCCCCCATTAAATGAAAATAAGCACAAATAAACAATAATTACACAGGCCTCGAACCCTTCATATGGCTCTTGCTGCTTAGTCACGTCCTTCGAATAACTACCTTGGATAAACCCCAAAGGAACACACAGCTGAGAGCCTCAGAATCTGTGACTCATGAGCCCATAATGTGACAGGTTTATAATGGAAGTCAATGAGAGGGTGCATCAGGAGTAATCAGCAGTGGCATGGCTATATACAGTCAGATTTTTTTTCTCTTTTTTCTTTTCAGTGTTACCAAAAATAGTTTAGAATTGTGTTTTTGTGCTGAATCTGATGGAATAACTCTCATTACAAGGAAAACATTAGACCTTGAAGATGGTCTGATACACTGATAGGCAGCTGTATACAAAAGTGCACTAAGTGGTTGCTAGAAGGGGACAAAATCTCTTGACACAGGACCATTTAGGACCCAAGTGTGATCTTGCAGGGATAAAACATGATACACTCTTTACAAGCATCCACAACAGGTTTATTGCACTGTAAAGTGTCTGTAGCAGACAGTGGGTTTGACTCAGTCTACATCTTGCAGGAGCTAAAGAAAATAAACCATAATGACTGACCTTGTTGCAGTATTTGGAGTTTTCTGCTGTTAGCAAAATCCCACATTTTGCACATCCTTTGCACAGCTATGACACTACATGTATATGACACGGGTGCTCCATTGTTGTTTTTTTTTACAAAGCAGCACATGACACATGGAATAAAATCTGCTCATTTAGATTTAGTAGTGCTTTTTCGCGCTGCTTTCACAGTTTTTGCGCTTATTTTCTGGAAAAGACTGAAGAGAATCTGTACTCAGGTCTACTAATTTATCATTCTAATTACTCAGGCTTGATTAATGACTAGTTGTAATATTGCTTTGCAGTATTATGTTCCAAACAGAAGGACTAAATACCAGCCAAAGGGGGTTTCACAAGCTGACAACTCTGAGTAACATTTCAGACTCCACCGTGGATTCGTGATTTAGACAGCCTACTTTTTGCAGCGTGATGCCTCCCCTCCCTCTCCTCCCCTCTGCTGGCCCCGGCCCCAGAACAGGCGTAAGCCATCAACAGTATGTTCGCAGTCTCAGGCTGTGTACTAGGAAACATGAGCAGGGTGAGATATTCAGAGTCCCGGGCAGCGCGGCGCAGGCCGCTCGATAAAGCGGAGGAGGAGACGGCGGTCCGTGCGGTTTGAGCTCAGGATCTCAGGAGGGGAACATGTGAGCAGGGAATGGGTGACTGGAAACAGGATTATTGCTCTACACAGCAGAGAGACGCAGGAGGGACCCGGGACAGGTAACTGCACTCACAGTGATTTACTGCAGCAGGAATGGAGCCGCGTTACTGAGACTCAGGACAGGGATAATGTAGAGGACAAACACGTATACAACTTTGAATGAACTGGACCGAGTTTGCATGGCTCTTTATTCTCACTTGTAACCCCATATAGAAAGCTAAATACAATAAACGTGACACAGGTTGGAACTTAAATATTACTAGTAATACTCGTAGTAGTAGCAATATCGCTTAGGTGTTTTATTTCAGTGCTGTTGCTGCGCGGAATTTGCGCCAGGTTAATGATGAAAGCTCAAAGGTGCTTCTCTTGTCAGGACACATTCAGTATTCGACTAGAAATTACAAATTGAGGGCGAAAGGAGGAAAAAATAAAAACGTCACATTTTTGTGAAGCCTGTAGGTTTGTTTGTATTAGATTTAAAAAGGGAGGAGGAGTGGAAGCACCAAACAAAATAAACCATTCACGAGTTCTTGACGCGCGACCACAGAGCAGAAGACGATACTTGGAGGTGAATTCCACTTGAACACATTTTACAAACTCAAATTTAGTGTTTACAGTTCAAATCTTGCAGCACCACTTCCCTGCTGTCTCCTGCAAATAAAGTGGAAGTGCATTAAATTGAAGAGAGTGGAATTTTGTCACGTAGAAAAATCAGATAAAGAGTTAGTAAGTTTATTGCAGCGCTGCATTAATGCGCACGAGTCACACAACATTTATTTACCCACTGTCTCATAATTGATCTGCTGTCTACACGCATTATTCACAGTTTTATTTATGTTCATTTCCTCACGCATACCTTTGCACATCAATGGATATTTGTGCATAATGAGTCTGCACAAGTGCTTCTGTTGTTTTGTTTGTAAAGCAGCTCATGCATCAAAGCTTCGCTGTTAGGTACGATCTGCTTTAAGTCGATCAGCTTTTTAAATTAAGTGTAAATAAATGAGCGTGCACATTTAATAAGGTTTAGAATTTAAATTTGTCAGAGAAACCGGTGTTTTAAAGTACTGGCATTATTAAGTGTTTTCTTGTGATCCTTGTGGCCAAAGGTCAAGTTTTAATAGTTTCCCTCGCAAATCTACTTGTCATCCTCCGAGGTATTTCTGAGCACGTTTTGTGTAAAATATGTACACTTGTTCCACAGAAGAGACACTGGGACACTGTGACAACTCCGTGGATTTCCTTCCCTCCTTCTGATATTTTACGCGTCAGAGAAAAACGGTGGATTGTCTGACCAAAGATGAACACCATCGTCTTTAACAAGTTGAGCAGCCAGGTTCTGTTTGAGGAGAAAGCGAAGGAGGTGGAAATGAGCAGCAGAAATTATCTAGAAGTGATCGACGGACAGCATCCAGACCTCCTCTCCAGCAACCAGACCATCAGAGACAACCAGGCGATCAGACACCGGCGGAGCGGGTATGTGGAGCGTTCTGTTATGGTTAACGCTGCTGGTCAGCATGTGCGGAGTTGGATTAACTGGAGTTTCCCTCCGGGGTGTTACTGATGAGGAGTGCCTATATTTCACGGTTATTTCTCCCAGCACGAGCTAACAGAACGAGAGAGAGGGAACAACAATGCTGGTTTTGTTATCAGAGCGCTGTGGTTATCGCTCCAGTTTGTGCGCAGAATTAAAGACAGCAGACCAAACACCCAAGCCAGACTTTTGGGTTCAGATCCTGTTAAAATAAATATTTAATCCATGTGTGTGCACGAGCCTCACTGAGTTGTAATACAGATGCATTTATTAACATTTGGATTTGATAAAGTACCAGCAGCAGTGCGTAATTGCGCATTTATGCACAAACATTTGAAACTTACGCCGGCCTCAATAAGCCACAATTTTGGTCGTTTATAGGTCCCAACATTATGCTCTAGATCTCAGCACTGAAAGAAAAAATAATAATAATAATCAAGTCTAACTTTTTTTCATGTGGATTTAATGCACCAGGATTCCAGGGCTCAGAGAATTTATATTTACCGTTTCCCAATCTGGTCTTTATTTTGGTGCTGATGTTCACAGCTAATCTTAGAGTTAATAAGTAGGTCAGCCTTGTTCAGTAGCGGAGGTCTCCATCTGTTTTCAATAAATAAATTCACCCTTGAGCTCTCTGTGTGGTCTAGTCAATCATGTAAGCGGCCATTGATTTTTTTTTAACTATATATTTTCTACAATAGGAAGCAGGTGTAGGTGAAGATATGTCCTGATATGTCCATGTTTTTAGTTTATATAAGAACAACCTGGGGCAAAGCAGGTATTTTAAGGAGCCTTGTGAAGGAGAAACCCTCAGTAATATTAAAAGAATTCTATGTGAACTTATGTGAGTTGTAGGTGTTCTTTCAGGGGACGGATAAGACTAACAAAGTACATTAAACTTTTAAACAGAGTGCGTGTGTGAGAGAGTGTGCTTAAAGCCAAAGTTCAGAACATGTAATGAAATATCCTTTAAGATGTTCATAGCGATCTGCATTACAAGGAAAATATTTGTAGAACATGAACCTCGGGTAGACTTTGAGGTTAGACTAAAGTATGTTACATCTACAGTGAGAGCAGCTTTTTGGTGAGATAAAAGGAGAAATGCAGCACAGCACCATACTGACATCTACAGGTTCATAAGACCTGGAGCTACAGGTGAGACTGAGTCCTTTACAGCTCAGAAAAAGCAGACTCAAAGAAAGACTTTCCAATATTCTTTTAAGGGCTCATAGAAAATTTATATATTGTCATTTTACATCTTGTGTAATTCACTGTAGTGATCTTTTATGAGTTGCTGTTGTAGCTGTACTCACCACTGAGTTGCTGAATTGGGATTTGAGAAAATATATTTGCGATCTTCCAGGCCACAGAGTATATTCCCTACTTTGATTTTCTGTAAGTGAAAACCAGAAGTATAATTTCAGCTTTTTGTCCGTCCCTTGTGTGATGGTTTGGCTCAAGCCGTGGCCTCTGTTACATTGTTCTTGATCCACTTCTGCTGGGTGTGAAAAGTTAATCTGGCAAATCTTTGTGCCTGAGCAGAATGTTTTTGTTTGTTTCATAGCAATGTGTTGGCGGTTTGTGGGACACACAATGAAAAATAAACTGCAAGTGGCTATTCTCTTTCTCCCCCTCACTGACTCAGTCTCTCGTTCTTTTTCTACATCTCTACATCTCTTTAACATCTCTCGGCTTAATTGCAGTGCTTTTGGTGAGAAAATTGCACACTCTGTAGAGTGTTCACTTTATGTGTCATGACTAACAAAGTCAGGCAACTTGCCGCTCCACTTAGGACTCCACTTGCTGCTCGCATAACACCGTTTGTTCATTTCAGTATACAGCACGAACCTGATTCTGTTTCATTGCTTTAAATTCAGATTTTATCACGTTTTTAAAAGCAAAACAATTTGTTTACTTTTTAGTCTTTATTCAAATATGACAAGCATTGTGTTAACTCATAAACGCACTGTGGGCACATCTCCTATCTTACTCATACAAGGAAGATATGTTAAAAATTAGGCATTTAAAGAAAAGATAAAAGATTCTACAAACTCAAATACCAGATACATACTCTACCTGTTTCTTCACAGGGGTCGTCCCAGTGGCGGTAAAGTCCGACACAAACGTCAGGCCCTGCAGGACATGGCGCGGCCGCTCAAGCAGTGGCTCTACAAGCACAGGGACAATCCCTACCCCACCAAGACAGAGAAAATTCTCCTGGCACTCGGCTCCCAAATGACGCTGGTTCAGGTGAGACCACTTTCTGGTAATCCTTCAAACTTCCAGGTCAGGTGACAAAGAAATTGACGGTGAATACAGAGCATTAGAGTTATGTTTAACAGTTAGAGTTGATGTCTTTTGTTGAGAGCATTGAAAAGCTGTATTTTCATTTGCACTTGAAGTAAGTGGAACATGCTTTTCATCTTGAGTACTGTGCACCAATGCAGCACTGAATATTGTTGTTTCTTCACACTATTGTAAAAACATTTTGCCGATGATTGCTTTAGATTTACATTATTTTATAGGTCAGTTGTGAAAAACATAGACGCATTTATATATTTTCATTCCTTTATTTCTCAAGAAAGCCTCACATTTTTCTTTAGCTTCAACCCAACAAAGATTATACTGTAGTTACATTGTAATTATCAGTTCAGTTTTTCACAAACTTCACTTAGTTGCAAATAGAATTTTATGTCATGTAACTTTTTTGACTTTACAATACAGGCAATTAATTGAAATTAATTTGAACAATTACTCTGTTTTTTTTAATAAGAATCTTGGAAAAATAGTGAAATCAGTCTTATTTATTATTACTATTTCTGCGTAACACGGATGTATTTTTATGCTGCATTTTCATTTGACAACACTTCATTGGGACTTCACGTGGGACCTCGAAGTGATCCCAACCCAGAGTTTGGGATCCTCTGAACTGCTGTAATGCAGTTAGAAATGCAGATTTCATATACGCTTTAAGCTGTATTGCACCCTCTGCTGATGATGCCAGAGTACAGTGGACGGCTTGACTTTAGCGACTGACCGCTGAGAGGAAAACCCAGTGGAGAATATGAGTGTGTTTGGTGTCTGGCACGTGCAGCTGTGTATGTACAGTATCATCTGGCTGACAAGGTCACTGATACAGCCTCAGAAAGTCTGCGGCGGCTTTTTTGGGCTGCCGGCCACGGTGCTTAATCTGGTTCTCATTTTGGGGGCCTGATGGAGCTGTTTGTTTTGGTGAGGGCGAGTAGAGTGCAGAGGAATGCTTTGTGTTGGACACAGGGGTGCTGTGCCGCTCACACACACTACCACACAACCTCACACACACGCATGCATGCGTTTAAGCTGACACTCAAATACCAGCAGCAGCGTCAAAGGTCAGTGGAATATTTCACGATGGTGAGGGTAGTTATGCAAGTTATAATTGCATTTTCCAGCATGAAGGAGGTATAAAAGTTTTATTAATAAATTTTTAGTTGATTTTCTGTTAAGTGTGCATTGCTGAGTCAATGTATCAGCAAATCAAATAGCTGACTGACATCAAACTGCCAGAAATGCACTGCTTCTAAAAACTCAAATCAACCTGCAGACCATTTTTCTCTTATTTGTTGAACTTTTGAAAGGATATAATCTTTAATATATGGGCATTTGGGACATAAGCCACAATTTTAAAAAGTGCTGAGACCATCTGATGATTTTATTTTCACATTTTGTAGACTAAACTAATTTATATAGAGCCATTAAAAAGTGTGATATGATAGCACCAGCTAACTGTTGACTCACATTTCTTTGCCTGTCCATTGATTGAGGATGAGAGCTACCCACTTTCTTCCACTGTTTAGTCCAGAAATGTAGACTGCATCACTTCCTGTGCATTTTCCCTGGAAACACCCACCTGGCACCTGGTGTTTAAAACAACTAAATCTGTCATGTTTTAGCAAAACAGCCTGTTCTTTCCATGTAAATATTGTGAATCAAGTGTGCTAAAAATCCAGTCCCATCTCTCCATCACCACTGAAATCCCTCGGCGTCCCTGCATGCCGTCTCCTCTACGGTACACACGCGGCTGACAAGCCACGGCTGAGAGAGCTTGGTTTGGCGATTGGGTCCAGCCTTTTTAGGCGTACCATCTCTGTCTCTTTTCCCTGAGCCATTCTTTCCCCAACTCTCATAAGCAAGCTGCCTCGTGTCTCACCTCGCAAATTCACAAGATGCCGCCGTCCTCCTGGTGTGCCACGGTGCTGGGCTCGCGACAGAGGGATGTGGGATGGTCTTAGTTAACAAGAAACATGATACTGAAAGAGAGGATCAGAAAAATAAGTACTCTAGCATAAGGCCTCTGTCTCAGCCCCTTCATAAACTGCTTGAAATCTATTGAGCATGAAAAGTTTTTCTTGTATAATATCTAATAGTCTCCATTCCCAGTGAAAGGAAGAGCGCTGGATCAAGTGTCTCTTTTATTGCATCTTGAAGACAGTGTTGGAAAAAATGTCTTATTGGTGGGAGGCCGTGCGAGTCCAAAATAAGCATGGGCAACGTACGTCTCAGCTGGAACGTTAGTTAATGAAATGTTGCGTTCGCTGGCCATCCGGCGTTTGAATGGTGTTAAATGTTCCTGCATGTTACTGATACAGAAAGGATGCTTGCTGGGGTGTCTCTCTGGAGCGTCTGGGTTGTTTCTTAAATCTCGGCCTCAAAGAGCTCCTCTGCAACCCGACTCTGTATCTGTCTTTTGCTTCGGTCTCGCTTGGTTTTTCTGAATGAGACTGATGGCAGGCGGAGAGCAGACGTTTTCTTAGGGGATAGACTTTGTTTTGCTGGATATGGAAGAATTTGGAATCCAAATAATAACATATGTTTCTATTTGCTGTACGTTCCCACTTCCCTCTTATTTGTCTTACTCACTCTCTCTCTTAGGTGTCCAACTGGTTCGCCAATGCCAGGAGGCGACTGAAGAACACAGTGAGGCAGCCAGACCTGAGCTGGGCGCTCAGGATCAAGCTGTACAACAAATATGTTCAGGGGAATGCAGAGAGGCTGAGCGTGAGCAGTGATGACAGCTGCTCAGAAGGTACGGTTTCTGAATTGTCAGCCATCCCATTTGAGCAACGCTGAACCAGGTTTACTGGGATGGGGGAGTGGTCGTCCTCTGACTAATTAGCCAGCAATGTCAACACTCAATTTCCCCAATCCAATCCAACTTTAGTTATAAAGCACTTTAAAATAGCCAGCACAGGACCAAAGTGCTGTACAGTAAGTAAGTTAAGAACAATAGAATAAAACAAAATAGCAAAAAATAAAACACATAATACATAAAAATTAAAATTAAAACAGCCCTATCTATATAAAAAACAGCATAAAACATAGAATCAACTAATAAAAATAAACTAAAAACCAACATGAAGAGCTGGGTTTTCAGAGGTGATTTAAAAACAGGCAGAGAAGAGGCCTGTCTAATCTCTAAAGGCAGATTGTTCCACACTTTTGGAGCTACTACAGCAAAAGCACGATCTCCTCTAAGTTTACGCTCAGCCCTGGGTGCATTCAGGAACAGCTGATCAGCTGACCTGAGAGAGCGGGTGGGTGTATAAAGGCTGTAACAGCTCAGAGAGATAAGATGGGGCTAGACCATGGAGGGCTTTAAAAGCAAATAAAAGAATTTTAAAATTAATCCTCAAAGGAATGGGAGGCCAGTGAAGTGAAGCTAAAATAGTGCTCAAACTTTCGAGTGCCAGTTAAAAGACGAGCTGCAGCATTTTGCACCCTCTGTAGATGAGTCATCTATGAAGCACTGACCCCTATATAAAGAGCTTTACAGTAATCCAGCCGGGTGTTAACAAAGGCATGGATAACTAACAACCCTTTACTTACTAGCATGTTTCATTTTGATCTGCAATATGGTTAATTAGTTTTATTCAAACAGTTATAATTAAAAGGGTGCCCTGTTTAACTTCGTTCACATGAACTGTAAAAACATGTTTATATTTTCTATGGCGGGAAGCTGGCATAGATACAGTGCACGTGCTGTATATCAGTCACTTGTGACTCATTTGTATTTATGGAAGTTTTCCATCACATATAACGTTACATAGAACACACATAAGATCACTGTGTCCCATCAAATTTGTGTTTTTCCTACTGAGAGGTGACATATCTATCTATCTATAGATAAATAGATATTTTTTAATGCTTTTTTTTTCTTTCAGCCAAACAGAAACAAATTTTTTCAGTGTCCATAGTATCAAAACAGTATATGACGTATAATTTGGTCGTGTATGATGACAAAAATTTGTTTTTATTTTATATCTTTAAAAAAAGAACTGCCCGTAATGATCATTAGAAGCATGCACTAATCAAACTTGTACCATGTGCACCCATGCACAACACACAGAGCAGATTGATGTGATTAATTCTTTTTCCATTCACCAAAGCATATTATCCATTTTCATTGGCACTAGTTAATCTAACAGAATTTTAATAATGATGATATTTGAAAGGCCACTCCTCTGTGTGTATGAGCAGCGTTGTTCTGATTTGGTGTTTGACCCTTTGCCTGCTCTTTCGCTCTTATTCTGCAGTTCTCTGTCTCTCAATGAGAGCGTATCCTTGAATGCTGAACATTAGAATAATTCAATAATGTGCATTAAAGAACAGTGGAAAACGTGTGCTGCTCAGTCAGTTTGATGGAAGATCACTTCTGAGATATCACATAATAATGGCTCCCTTATATAAACTGGTCACATGCTGTGAACCTGATGCACTCTGTGCTGACCTGCGAACTTACATCATAGTTGTTGTACCCCCAAAATTTTAAATGTAGTGTCACGGCGTGAACCGGCGCCAAAGGCCAGTCCACCTCCTTCTGAGTTCCTCCTAAAGTGGGTCGACGATCTGCAGAAACAATGTTCTGGGCTGGATATAAATGGCGAGCGCGTGATCCAGCTGAGAGACGCCGAGGCCGATGGGCTGCGACACGCTGTCATTAGGACACCCTGCTGAGCCAACCTCTGCCTCCCAGTCTGCAATTGCAAATGAGCGTATTTACTGCAAACACATGTTGATCCTCAGAGGGGAGAGACTGCCTTTTTACTCCCTGACAGCACAGAAAACATGGTTAGGAAACATAAAAAAAAAATGCAACTTATATCCCCGAGCAGTGAAAGAATAGAGAGAAAGGACGAGCGCTGTGGTGTCAGTGATCTCTAATTAGATTTTTGAGGAGCAGAAGCCGAGTGTGCGGCTCACAGAAGAATGTGTGCATGGTGTTTGCATTGTGTCTGCCACAGGCCACTGTACCACCGGAGGCTCTGTATATCTCCCTGACTCTTCTCCCTGTCATATTATGGTTATGAAGCTATCCGCAGCCTGCTTCCACTTCTGACCCACGCGCTAAAAGGCCCTCTATTATGTTTTTAAGCCTATGCTTTTGTTCCAGAGTCTATTTATGGGGCCAGATCTAACCCCACTGACCCGGAGTGCATTCCTCTTACTGTCTGAAATGGTCCAGCTTGTTTTGGAGTTGAGGTGCAGAGAAAATGTTGTTTTCTGTTTTGTGAACTGGAGTGTCATGGAGGTGCGAAAAGGAGCCTGTTTTCTTTAAAATACTGCAAGGACTTGATGTGAAAAGATTTATTTTTTTGTATGAGTGACAACAGGAAAAATGCTGATTCTCTGATGGCGCACAGGAAGGAGAGCAAATACTCTCCATCCATGTGTTTCTGATATGTGGGAGCTATAATTTTAATTTGGCTCCGGCTGAATCAAATGTCCAACCTGTCCAAATTACAAAATTATGGTCTCAGCAGAGACGGTATCTAGAGCGAACTTCTCCCTAATTTCCCTTCTGCCAGAGGATATCTGGTTCTTCAGTGCAGTGTTTTATCTTCCTGCCCCCCCACCTTTTCATCAGGTTTGGACCTGTGCTTTAATTCAGTGTCTTCAGTTGCAAAGCAGCACCCTGGAAATTATTTATTTCTGCAGGGGAACTTAGGGGCAGCGCTCTTTTGATGGAGAGGAAATTGACTACCATCCGTTATGATTCAGTAATGCGTCTTAAGTCTCGGCTGTGCTTGCCGCTCTTGAAGGAGAGCCAACGGGAGGGTAGGAGTGCCAGGTTCAAATCTCCCTGCCTCGTATTTGGATTCAAGTTCAGCTCAAAATAACCAGCACCCGAGTCAGATGGGACGCACAGAACTTGGAAAATCATTTTAACTCTAGAAATACAATATTTGCTGAAGAGAATGTGCGTGATTGTTATATACACTTATGCTAACTGGAGCTCCAGCCGCAATTCCTGTTTAAACTCCCCTTAATGCGTTGACTGAGTTCCATGTGCAGTAGTAGAGATCGGAATCTTTAAAACATTTTATGCATTTTGGGCATTTAGCACTGATTAACTACAGTGTTTAGCTGTATCTTCATTTTTTGAAATCTCTTAATAAATATATAAACGTGTTACATGAACTTTAAAAGGTTTCTGTGATTCACAGTTCTAATCTTACCCCCTCCTCCTTAATTCAAGTCTTTTGATTAGCTGATCCTCTCAAACACAAATTCTGAACAGCAGTTGAGTGGGGCATCTGCTGACAGCTGTGAAAGTGTAAGAATATATTTCTGCAGTCCATCTAAATGAGTATTCTTATCCTGGCACAGATGGGGACAACCCTCAGAGGACACAGAGCAGCCCCGAGGAGCTCAACAAGCCCATGTACCAGAGTGTGATCAAGAAGGAGGGCTCCTCCATGGTGGGGATGGCCATGGGCATGGGCATGAGCATGGGTATGGGCGCGGGACTGCGTTCGGCCGCCGAAGCCGCCTCACTGGCGGAGGACTGCGTGTCTCCACCCAAGTACAAGAGCAGCCTGCTGCACCGTTACCTGAACGACTCGCTGCGCCACGTAATGGTGGCCAACGCCGTCATGGACGCTCGAAAGAGGAACCACTCCGGCTCCTTCAGCTCCAACGAGTATGACGATGAGCTGCTCTCGCCGTCCTCCTCTGAGGCTGAGGCGAACTTTGTTTATCGGGCTGGTAAGAAGCCACATTTCTTGCATTCTTTCCCTTTAAGAGTCTCCCTCACACGCACGGCATCCTTCACTTTTGTTCTTTTTCTGTCCCCTCCATCTGCACATTTTGTTTTAATTCCTGCAGCTGGTCCATTTTTTTTTCCAGCTGTCTGCCTCTCCGCCTGCCTCCCTGCTTGTGTCGACAGTATATGACGCTTTATCTGGGTTGCCAGAGCACACCCTTTAACTGTCTTTTCACATGACGTTTGACTTGCTCAATGAGATTCTCGTGACCACTGAGACCTAGTTAGCAGAGCCTTGAGTGTTAAGAAGTGTTTGATTAAATTATACCAATATCCAGCGTGTGTCCAGCACCTTAACACACACTCGTACACACATTCATGAACCCATGTGCAGTTCACAAACACATAAGCATAAACGTGTCTTTCACCCATCCACAGGCAGCTCTTCTGACCTAAAGGCCAGACACAACAGGGCCATGTGCATCATGCTTACATTCACACTACTGTTTGGGATGCCTTTGATTGTGACACAAAGTCCTGCTGACAGAGCAGGGCAAACAGCCTCTGTGTGTGTGTCTTTAAGCATAAACTTGTTTTTTTAACTAAAAAAGGATTTTTTTTCATCTCTGACGTACAAAAATCTGCAGTTTTCACCAAAACCAACATCACCCTAAAAGGTCAGCTCTATTTTACATCACTGCCACTGCTGCTAATGTCTTTACAGTCAGTAGAGTTGGAGGGATCATTTTCCTCCCTCCAGAAGAAGACACTTGCTTCCGTTCATTTTCTACAGAATGAAAACACCTTCATATCAAAACAGAGGATAGATTTTGTTTTTCTATGCCTATTTTAGTATTTTGATATTTTCCACTCTGCTGCTGTGTTTTAGTAGAAATGGCATGGAATGGAATTCCCCACAAGGAAATGATCCTTAAAAAATGTTTCCTAACTTTTACATGTTTTTATCTAGGGCATTGCTTTTTTTCATTTCCAGCTAGAGTTAACTTTTTCAATTTTATCTTTTTAACAAATTAATAGAAATAAAAGCAGCACGGTAAAATATTACATAGGGACTTAGTGGAGTCACTAATCTTTTATGAGGACCTTAAAAGAAGTGTGTGTATTATTGTTTTAAATTAAAATAAAAATTCCAAGTTTTCATTGTCGGTTCTTAGAAATGAGTTCCTTTAAGTCTCGGTCTTCTGACTTGAAGTGAGTTGAATCAATTAACTGTTCCCTGAAGTTATTAAATTCTGTTTCTAAAGAAGCCTCATTAGCATGTTTTGTTGTTTAAGGAAAGCATACCCGTACTTGTTTTTGCACATTACATTACAGTCACTTGTGAGTCACCCTGAAATAATTACCCCAGATGACTGCAGTTAGCTTATTTTTAAGTCTGCTTGGGGAAAGCTGTGCTTTTTAACCCGAATGAGCTAAAATGTCTCATAGTGATATCACTGACGTTGATGTTCTTCTAACCGTGAAGTCACTGTCAGCCCGATGCAAATCACAAAAGCCTTGCAGCCTACAGAGGCTTTCACAGCGCTTCAGCTCACAGCTCGTCTGTGGCGAGAACAATCAGAGGTCTTCCTCAGCTGAGAACACTGGGCCTTTTGTTCGAGCAGACTTCATAACCAATAGTAATGTTTTCACTTTCTGCAGAGCATGGACAGAACCCGGAGGGCCTGGATCTGAAGGTGTAGGTGGTGGAGTAATGGAGAAGTGTGTGTGTGTGTGTGTGTGTGTGTGTGTGTGTGTGTGTGTGTGTGTGTGTGTGTGTGTGTGTGTGTGTGTGTGTGTGTGGGTGGGGTGTAAGCTGTCTGTTATGGACAAATGTGTTTCCTATTATCTGAGCATGAAGGAGCGCGTGGGGGTTGGTTTGTATGAAAAGCATCAACGACTGCAACAGGTACAATTGTCTTTATCAAAAAAAAGACCTTCAAACCCCTTGACCTGAACTAGCATCAGGCTTTTTTCACAGTGAAGCACCTGTTGAGACTTACAGATGGAGAAAGAAAGAAAGAGACGGATAGACCAAGTGAGACTTATAACTCCTTTCTACCAGATTTTAATAAGAGAACCCCCCTCCCCCCAAAAAAGGATTAATTCATCTGGCTGACCTGCTGTTTTTAATAGAGGCTAACTATTTTATCTCTATAGCTGATATAACTTCTTGGCTTTGAGGTGTCCCTCTTGGATTTCTCGGGCTTTGGCACCATTACAGAAGTGTTACTCTCTTACATGCAAGAGAAGCTTTCGAATCCGCACATGGAAAGTTCTCAGAGGCGGCGTTGACTCATGGGATCGAACACCTGCCGGGGGCTCTCCGATCTGATCGACCCGCTCAAAGAAACGAAACAAAAGAAAAAAGTCAAGAAGATGAAATTTTAATACCGCATCTGCTCCCCCAGACAGAGCAAATGACAGAGCAGAGAGAGAAATCACTTTAAGCTCGGGCTTGCGTCACTTCCTCTGCAACTTTTGAAATTTTTTTTTCCTCCTGTGGGCTCCGCTTCCCAGATACTTGTGCAGTGAACACATTCCTCTTTTGCAAATAGTTTTATTGTGTTTTTATAATAAGAGAAAAATGTTTCCCCGAGTACCTGATTTCACATAAATCTGTGCTTACATCAGAAACGCAGAGAAAAAAGAAGACAGAATAAATCAACTTTAAGCTCTCTGAATGTTCCCCCGCTTTCTTTCTGACAGTGACAAAACGTCTGACATTTTCACTCAGCAGGGAGAAATAGAATTTAAACGTAGAAAAAAAAAACCAACAGCTTAAACACAAAACGATGTCTCTCGGTGCATTCTTTTGCCGAATTCCAGCTTGCGAACAACCACTTGCGATTGGTCAAAGCAAAAGTGGCGTGCTTGGCAACCATTGTGCCATTGGCTAAAAGTCCGTTAATAGGTCAGTTGGTTGTTGCCTGAGCCCCTGTGACTACAGAGGGCAGTCAGACGTGGCAGGAGATGGTGAGTGTAGATTTACCCCAGTGGAAAACTAAACTTCTGCCAGCTTGAAAGGACTCACATACAATTCACAGGCCTCATACGAGCATAGGCACACACACATCCAGTACAAACACACACATACACACTGCAGTCCAAAGCCTGTGGGGAATTTCATTGAACACAAGGAGCAATAGAATTCCATCACACATGCCAGGGGTTTCATGCCAAATTACCCTTTAATGGGATATTAAATGGCAGGAATCTGGCCGAGTGTTTTTCTTGTTGCTCGGTACCAGATTTCGCCCCGTCTGATATCATATAGATCATTATACGCCAAATAACTCCCAACGTTTCTGCGGGTGGAGACCGAGAGATCTTGGTCAGACGTTTTACATGAGATTGACAGTAGTGCATTTTCTCAGGTTCTACCCTTTATGGACGTTGGTTACAGCTGAGTACAGTAGCCTGATGGTGAATGTAGAGTTCTTGCCAGTGCATCTATTGATGTGGGAAAGCCCCAATAACTGCAACCTAGTCAGCGGCCAACAGCAAGTTCCCAGCAATGAGATTTTTATTTGCCTGTTTAAAGACATGCCTCTATTAGGTTGAGATACTGTTAATAGCTGTTATCACCATCCTAAAACAGAATAAAAATGGCAACATGTAGGTGTTAGCATGCTAACATTTGCTCATACACAGATTTTGTGAAGACACTGCATTTCGATGATTTTAGAAACGTTTTGATGTCATTTCAGCGCGTAATACAAAGAGAGAGAACCACAGAAGTCATTCATTTTGTAGTTGCCATAAATGTACCCATGAAGTATCGTGAAACTCCCCAAAAAGTTGTTGAGATATTGCAGCCTGGACCAAAGTACTTGTGCAACCACACAAAATTGGAGAAAAAAGCATTTTAGAAATCATCAGTTTTTTCTTCCTTTTCAGCTGAGTCAGATTGGTCAAAAGCACTGAACTAAGTCAACCGAAGAACACTTTCCCCCTTTGCTGCCAGTGCATTCCTGGAACCTGTCCCATACATTTTCACCAAAAAAAAGAAAGTGGCACAGTAAAGTTGTTGGGCTTAAAGTTGCAACCAGTGATAACACCATGTATGGGAGAGGTTACTACAATAAACTCAACAATGATTCTCAGAGAATTCTGTTGGCCATAAAAAATACCCAGACCAAGGCTACGTCATGTTTGGTACTCAAAGCTGTCCACATGTGGTTTGCTTATCAACAGGTACCAAGGTAGAAATGATTCTTCACTCTTGCTCAAGATGACGTGATAATTTTGAGTAAAATACAACTGAAATCTATAAAATCAAAGGTTTATTTACTCAAAGAATTAATATTTAAGAAAAATGCACTCAGTACAAACTGAATGTATACAAGTCATTTGAACAGGTTCCTTTAGATTTAACATCTTGTGTTGTACTTATGTAACAAAATTACACTGAAAATTTACATGCAATCAACTTTTTTGGACGAATAAAGTTTTTTTGAGGGTACTGCCATTTGAACTGGCTTGGCATGAGCCCCGGCAATATGCTTGCGGGAAAGAGGTAAAAGTTATTCTTCCTGAGGGGAACGTGAATATCTAGTGGCTAAAAGTGAAATATTTGTGTCGAAACTTGCCAAAATCGTGTAATTATTTATTTTTGTCACTTCCACTTGATACTTCCACGATTTATTGCATTTCCCATCAATAAGTCTATGAATTAGAGGATTTCTGCCACCGAGAGAAACAAACTGGCCCATTATTTATCGCATTCAGCTGACTTAAATCTAAATCTGGTGGTTTTTAACACGTAGGATTCTTAGAAACCTGTTCAATGAAAACAGCAGTGCTTGACAGGAGCCGCTGAGATCCTAAGGGCCTTTCAAATTAGGCTGGAGCGAGTGCCAGACAGTTATTGAATCCTGGAGAGTTTCGTAGCACTTAAGGAGCTGTCGACTTGTCCAGGTGAATGGAAGAAGTCGTCTCATTGTGGAAAAAAAACACCCAGAGTGTTTGGATTCCTTGTCGTGAGGTGGAAGGGTAGAGAGATGTGATGGTCACTGCCGATAAAAAGAGATTTCTATCATGATTGTTTTCATATTTTCGACTAACAAGATATACTTAACTGGATTTCCCTTACTCTCTCTTGTTTCCTCTCCAAAGAAAAAAACCCGACTGGGATGATTTTTGCAGCAGTGTTGTTCAGGGATGCCGGCTGTTATGACTGATTTAAGGCTCTAATGTCTTTCATGCTTGAGCGGCAGGGTAATTTACTGTAAGCCACAGAGTAACAGGAAAGACGGTGCTCGATACAGGGACACTTGATGACAATGAGCCACTCCTGGCGAGTGATGGATGAAGACTCGTCGTCTCAGGAATTCAAAGATGTGGATAGACTGGCTACAATTTGCTCTTTCCACAATTTCATAGGAAAGAAGAAAGGGAAGACAGAAAGAGGAGGGGGTTGGAGATGTTGTTCCAAGGCGGCAGCTTTTGCCAAGACTGACTGGGTTCAGGTTGGGCTTTAGAAATCAGTTTGGACAGCATGAGAGGGAGGAGAGGGAGGCGCTCGGTCCATCCAGATCAAGAGTTGAGTTTCCCCAGAAGTGGCCCGTTGGGAGAGGAAAGACAGCGTGGTGGCAGTGACTAAGACACACAGAGAGTGTGGTTGGAAGAAGTGAGTGTGTGCATGTGTGTGCGTTCTTGTTTTTTTTTCTCAAAAAGATAGGAAGATGAGGGGAAAAACTGGGGACATCTGGTTGGCCCTTACTTTGTGATGGGGTTGTTTCGCACAGGACTGGGACTTGGGGATTGGGTGAGACTACTAACAATTAAACTGAGGTGTAGGAAAAGTTCATCCAAATTACAAAAGTGATCTATATATTTTTGTACTTACCCCTTGCGGTGTCTGGTCATGCAGATTGTTAATAACCATAATAAGCGCCTCTGAAAAGTCTTCCAGCTCAATTGGGAGATGGTTGGAATTTTATTTGTCCTCCTCAGAGCATTGAAAAATTTCTTCAGAAAAAAAAAAAGCAGCAGTGATTATTTCCAAAGAAGCTGTGTCTCCTGGTGCAAAGAACTCACCGCCAACTGAATTTTCTGGTAGAAAGGAGCTCCAGTAACAACTGTTGAAACCGTTTAAACCCTTTTTTAATTTAAAGACATAACAATGATGTAAAGTATGCGACATATTCAGACTAACTTTGGATTGAGTGAAATTATGTAAGCTTGATCTCACTTACAAGAAAAAGCAGGTTTCTTGATAGTGAAGATGATTTAAATGTTTGATGTGACAATATAGTTTGCTTCAGTGTTGCCACACAGCAGAGCCTTTGGGAATCACTGCAGTAGACAGTGGATTGAAGCCTGTATGTATAAGCAATATGAAATCAGTGTTGTTTTAAGTAAAGCTATAGCTATACATCAGTGATATCTGTGTGCTCGTGAATGTTCAGGAAATTTACTATAAGCTATTAAAGTTTTATTGCCCTAATAAGAGTAATATTTGCTGCCTCCACCAAGGAGCTTGTGTGATTGGTTTTGGCTTTGTCTGTTTGTTTGCAAATACTTATGTTAACATAAAAGTTACAGACAGGTTTGCAGAAATGGGATGAAGCCCAACGTCAAGCTGGATCTGAATAGAGGAATTTTTGGAAGGATTACTTTTTTTCTTTGTGAAGATGTCATCTTCACAGACGTGTATCGAATTCAAACAAGAAAAAAACATTCAAAACATTGCTTGAATTTACCAAGAAAATATCACAAATTAATATGGATATCCTTCTAGATCCAGGGCCTCAGTTTATGCGTGGTACAAAATGAATTTTGAGCTTTGTCGGAAGTATGCAGGCTTGGACTGCTCTTGTTTGTATTACGTAATGATTTTCCAGCATTTTTTCCGATGAATTCGAAAGGTTACAAGATAAAAATGCATTCGTAATGTTCAGTATAATTTGTTCTTTGAAAGCAGCTATTATCTTTCTTTATATGTTCTGTTTTTACAGTGGTGGACGGTCATATTAAACTTGGCAAACTCCAAGTAAACCCCATAAACCAATAGCTGACTTTGATAGGTCTTTGATTTGTATGACTTTCAGCCTCAATACAGTTATTTTAGGCATACAGCTCTAACTGTGAGCTAAGAGGCTCCACCCACCTTTCCACTACCCACCCTCTGCTTAAAACTTCTGTTTGGAACTCATGCCCAATCAGACGAAAGCTGGCTTAAAGGGAGAAGAAGCTAAAATGGCTCATTTCAGACAATGGAACAAAATAAAAGGCAGCACCAAGCCTTCCAATAAGGATTATTTTTGAACTGTGACTCATGTAGAGCTACTCTAGCAGAGTTCATTAATAATAAAAAAAAATACTGAGCTAGAAATGGGTGTAATAGGTCCACTTTAACAAAGTATATTAAGGTATATAAGTGTCCCACCGCTGCAGCTGTGTTTTTTTTCCATCTTGTCACGCACAGCAGAAAATAGAACTAAGAAAGGACGAGATTAGACACACATAATACAACACATAAGTGTCCTTCAGGGTGTGGCTGGTCCAACGGTGGGAACAACTAGGAGTTGGCAAAAGTTAGGCGTAATCCTGGCATTAAGCTGTGGGACAGCTTCAGGCAAATGGAAAGGTGGATAAAAAAGACAGAGAGGAAGAAAAAAAACCCTCATGGTGAACCTCTCTGACTGGAAGATGGGATATTGGCTTCTGACCACTAAACAGAGGCTGGATGAGAGGCAACCAGAGAGGACAGCAGCAGACTGAGACAGTGCTCATCACGTGGAGAAGTGTTAACAGACAAACACCAGCACAGACACTGTTTATACGCAACTGCCTAACATAGAACTTGAAGAGTGCAGAATAATAAGCCCTCACAACCTGATAGTTTTTAAATCATCAGTACACCAAGGCTTCTAGGGACAGACACACACAAACACACACACACATAATCATTTCATCGGATTCAGAAAGCACAGCTGCCTGCCTAGTCAGAGAAACCGAGCCACGCTGCCCTGTTCCGTATAAAACACAAATTGTTTCCATTTTAAAAACCGAGCCGTGTCGAGAACAATCGTTTGCCATCGCGTTCCCACGGGATGGAGGAGAGAGGAGAGAGTTTAACGAGCGAGCCGAGGTGTGACCCAGTGAGGACGCGGAACACACATACGCAGAAATCCCCCAAGAGTGTGAGAGGGCCCTGCAACTACCACTGCAGACAATTGCAACATAATAATGCAGTGTGTGCAGCACAAACATATCATTTGGCCAGATCCCCCTGAAAAAAAGGTTATTTTTGCACACATGTAAACACTTAAAAATCTGAATAATGTTTACTTGTGGTTTTCGCTTTTCCTTTTTTTCCCCCCCTGTCCTAATTTGTGTGTTTTCTGCACCACAAGCAGTTGCTGTTCATCCCCGAGGATGTCGCTGAGAAAGCTGTGATGAAAGGGTCTGCCTGAGGAGACTGGGCCCCGCTTTTTTTGTCTCTTTTGTACCTGCCGCGTCAAAGCGGTGATAAGAGGCTCATCTGTTCATCATCAGCGATGCGTCCCAGTCGAACGTGATCCTCTTTTTAATCTTTCTGCGGCCACCCATGCTCACATCACATTCCACTTCCTAATTCCTGTTCACGATGAGCCCCTTGGTTCCTCTTTTGGACGCTGTGGCAGTCCACTAACAGCCACACAGACAAGACACTCGCACACATTGCCATAACAGCGTATTTACTTCTTCTTCGTCGAGACGCGCTCCTTATTTTGGCTGATTTACGGGGGCCCTGATTACTCTCTGTTTACTGGCACTCGTAAACACAATGACAACCTGGCAGCGTTTAAACATTTCAAGCACTGTTATTATTTCTCCATCTAGCAAGAAGACACAAGGCAATCCTCAGTGCTAGGATCTTGGTTATCTGCCCCCAACCGCAGCCACAGCACCAGTGTGTCATCTGCCGGGCAGACATGGAAAAGGAAAAAAAAGAAGAAAAAAAGAAAGCACAGAAAAAGCAGGAGATGAACGTCGTTTTTGGGCAGCAGCTCAGTATCTGTCTGGCCGTGTCAGCGCATGTATGTTGGATTTAATAGTTTAAGAGCTAATTATTCAATATTTTTGTAAGCGATGAAAGTGTTGTCAGGGCGAATGGAGAAGGCATTAAATTCACGCCATGTATGATGTCTTTGGCTAGCTGAGTGGAATTGACAGTTTGCTTCGTTGGAGCCTCAGACTTTGTTCAAACGCGGCAGAGACGGGGAAAGGAATGGCTGGGAGGGGTGATATAAAAGTAGGGTTGGCAGAGCACGAGGCAAGCTGAGTGCCAAGGCATCCCTAACTTCATTTACAGACTCTTCTTGACATTATAAAAAAGCACAGAGCATCAGAGAAATATAATAAAAAGAGAAATCTGAAAGGCCAAATGCATAGGCTCGCACGTCGGGCTTAAAGTGGCAGAAAGAAAGAAGCTCAAAAAGGCGTCGCAGCACCTGAGGGTTTTTGGCATTTCCTTTAGCCAAGTCTTCTTGACTTGGCTAAAAGTAATTAATGCATCTTCTGATATTGATTTGACTTCACATCAGGTGAGCTCATCACAGTTCTATCCTGTAGGTCGAGCGCAGCGTTGTGACTCACCTGTGGTGATGGTAACTTCTGACTCATCCTCGGGTTTGGGCGGGCTTCAAAGAGGCTGCTTAATGACATGATGGTCCATTCCTATCCTGTGGTTGCACAGGTCAGCGGTGACCAGATTGTCCAGTCTGCAGCACCACTCTGGTTCTCATCAGGTCCTGTTAGGGGAAATCAGCTTAGCTCATTTCCTACTTTAACAGTCGAGTTTGGATTCTGTCTCTGCGTCCAGATTCATCGGCCTTCGTCCAGCGGTGGAATATTTTCTCATTCAGAGCAAAGTAAACATATTTTCCCTTCTACCCAGTGACTTTCTACACTGCCTTTATTAGTATAGCCTAATACATTTAATAATACATAATTAACAGATCTCTCAGTTTAGCCAATTTTGAGAAGAACTTTTTAAGATTCACAGAATTTATTAATTATTTATTTCAAAACTGGCAGCCCAGACAATTGTTAGTTTAGCTTTCCATCCATACTGGTAGTCCTGCTCAGTCTACATATCCAGACAAAGCACATCATTTCTGTACCATCTTTAAATGTATCTAAAGTGAACACATGTTCAGGTTTCAAATGGATTAGGCTTCTCTAAGGACTCCCTACACACAGTTGATACAATGCTCCTATGATGTACAGATTAAGCAAAAGAAGATCCAGTGTGTTAATACTTGAGCTGTAGACATGCTGGTAGAGCCAAGCTAGCTGTTTCTGCTCGCTTCTAACATTCCAAGCTCTAGCTACATGTGAATACACAGCAGCGGTATCTGCCAATTCAAAGCAGACATATTATGCATGTGCTTTGTTTCTGCCATGCATATAATAATTTAAATCAAACATTCAGACAATGTTTTCTTCCATGCCACGTATGCAAGCAAAAAGTGCTGATAGCTCTAATGCAGTCACCTCAGACTGAAGACCAAAGCCCTACCAACCTGCATGCACCTCAGCCCTTCTCTTTGCAGGGAGAAACCTGTTAGAAGAAAGATTTAAAGGGAGTGTTGCCTTAAACGGAGAGCACTTGTTTCAGTCAACAGGGCTGCACCAATGCACGATATAAGATAAATAAGGATTATACACCTCTGTGAATCATGCAGACCTACTCTAGCAGAGCTAAAGAATAAAAATATGGAGATTAAAATTAGCATAAAAGAAGTGTTATAAGTGTTAGAATTGTTAAACCCTATTGCTTTAAAATCCTGTACATTGAGCCATCTCTGTTTCTAGGTAATCATTTGTTTTCAATACAATTTCTATTCTATTCTTATTTTTAGATTCTTTATACTATCCATGGTGACTAGAAATTATTCTGGATAATACTAAGGCTAAAAGCCTGCAATATCATAAAATGCCCTTGTGTGCGTGTGTGTGTGTGTGTGTGTGTGTGTGTGTGTGTGTGTGTGTGTGTGTGTGTGTGTGTGTGTGTGTGTGTGTGTGTGTGTGTGTGTGTGTATGCTTATTTGTCTGTCTGATTCAGCCCAGCCCATGGTTTGTGCAACTCAGCTTTCCTTGTTTATTGTTGCGAGTTGCTAACAACAGCTCCAGATGGTAATGATGATAGTCAGCCACTCTCCTCTGCAGCCATCTTAACAGGTGGAACCTCATAACCTCTATAATTTGTCAGCCCCTGCTTGTTTCCCTCATTTTCACCAAGTTTTGTTAAAGCTGCTTTTTCTTTTTTCTTTTTTCTCTCCTATGTTCTTTTCCCCCTTCCCCTCCATCGTCCCGCTGTGATGTTAAGTGAGCTAGTATTTTTGGACTTCCAGCACGATGCCAGAAACCATCAGACTTCTTAGCTTTCCCCTTTGGCGGTCCGTGCAACCCCACTGTCAGTGAAGCCCAAAGGCAACAGCAAAGTTGACTGAGTATTCAGTAGCAAAGTAGTCGAGTTTAAAAAAGAAAAAAAAAAGTGAAAATAATAAAAAAAAAAATCTTCAGTGATTTATTGGCCATTTATGGAGTCTTTGGCGCTGCTCTTGTTTTTAAAAATCCCAGTTTTAGATGTTTTAGGCAAAGGGCTTTGGAAACAGAGTTTTTCTGCAAGCAGTGGTGCATTTTCAAAATCTGGGGTCCAAGGGGTTGAGAGCTGGTGTCTAGTCCCCAATGAGGGCCTTGGAGTGCAGGGTGGCATAGGTCATCCTTGCATCCACCTGCTAGAAAGCTCAGAAAACACTGTTTATGTGTGTGTTCTGAAAGGAATCATCTGGACAGTGGCTGCCTCACACACCCTGGAAACACTTAAAGCTGTGGATGGAAAGTCTCACACGCTGCACTTCAGATCCCACAAACACACACACACTTTTCTTCTGCCTGTTGTTTGTCTTTGATGTTGCTGCTATCAGTTGCTGTCACCAACTGATCTTTACACCGGGCACCACAGCCATAAACACTGAGCTAATGTATCTCGAAGGCAGGGGGGCAGGGGGCATAAACAGCGCATGAAAACTGTGTAATTTGGCCTCTAATTACAGCGCTGTGATTACGGAGTGTTGTGCACATTTTTAATCAGGACCAATCTGTTTTGGAGCCCTGGCAACAATCAGGAAAGAAAGATGGAGATAGGGTGCAGGGAGGATGGCTTCACAGTTTTCAAGTATTCAGTTGACACTGGCAATTTAGGCAATTAATTTGAAGAATGGCTGAAGAAATATAGAGGGATTAAAAACTGGAGACTAAGAAGAGATGGATAATATCAGGGGCTTTAAAAAAAAACCTGCTCTTGACGTAGCACAGAGTCACTCTTTATTAAAACAGACGGGAAACATTCCGTTTGTTTTGGCTGGTTCCTGTTGAGTACCTCAATCAGGGGGTATTACAGCAAATCAAAAGGTGAACAGTCGACCTGGGGGACATCAGTAAAGGAAAAGGGGACTCGCTGATGAAGTGAGATAAAGGCAGAGCAAAAGACGGGACAGCAGGGAGTTGTGGTCGGACGGGAATGAGAGGATTTTTTTGGAACACTTTTGCACACTGAAGCCCCAAATCTCATCCTGTGGTTTGTAGTACTGGGTTATCACGTCCTCATCGCCCTCACACACGTGCACACACACATTCCTGCTCTTCTTCTGTCTAAGAATGATTGACTTCTTCTGTCTGTCTCTTTCTCTCTCCCTCTCTCTGTGGATTACACCTATTACGGAATGAGCGGGAAAAGCGCAGGAAATGTTATAATCAGGCTCGCATTAGCTCTGGGGCCTCTTGAACCCCGACGCTGTCATGAAAGAGGAACAGAGCGCGGCGTTGGGAGTAATTAGGCGCTTCAAGCCTGAACCCTGCATCCAGATATTTGGAAAATCTACGGAGGGTTTGGCGAGGTTAGAGGTGACACAACAGAACGGTTAAATGTTGCATGTGCTTTCCCCGTCGCTGAACGAGCTTTGGCTCCTTTGCTCTCAGTGGGTCTCTGTTGGCTATGTCGAAGCCTGAACACACTGTCCTCGCTCAACCTCTTCCAGTCCCTTCTTACCACGATAGCAAATGAAATTCCAGCGAGAATGAAGGGTGCAGATTTTTATTAGCAAAGGAGAACGTTAAGGCACGCCCGCCGACTGCTGCCTTGTGGTGATGGTGGCTGGTGGAAGGGTCTCGTTAAAACACCAGCTCAGGTTTAGACACTTGCTTTATGGGGAAATGCGACATTGGCGGGGTATAAAAGACTGGGTGACCCTGGGTGATTCAGCTGTGGGCGAGGACATTCAGGAAATCGGATTGACAGCCGAGCAGGAGACAACCCAGGTATGACGAACTCTGTTATCTTTGGACGAAATGAAAATTTGGGGAGAGTGTGCCCTCCTTTGAACATTCTTGAGTCATCCAGTCATCTATATCTGGTCAAGACCGAACTTCTTAAAAGCTCATGGGGCCTCAGACGCGTGTTTAGTTAACTTAAAGAGAGCGCCCGGGGGCAACGCGACTAGAAAAATCCAGATGCTCTGCTTTTTTTATTTTTTTGGTTAATGCCTCATGAAACGCCAAGCCTGTGTCCTCATACTCACTGCTGGGCAGATCTCACCTAAGGCTGGAACCAAGACAGCAGGACAGGTTCAGCTCAAACACGCACCCAAATGAACCCCCCTTTCACTCACACACACATGCATTCAGGCAACAAGAGCATGCTGAAATAAACACACCGGTTGCCCTGAAGAGAAGTTGGGTTTCATTGTTTAATGACTCTGCTATTCCCTCTGCTAATGTTTCACATATGAGATAAAGATTGCTCCCATTTGAAGAGAGGAAAAAAAGAGAGGGAGAGCAGGCATCCATCTTTCTCTCACTGACTCACTTGGTGCCTTTTCATTCCCCCTTTATATCTTCTGCGCTCAGTCATTTTTGATCTGATTTCCTCAGACAACTCAATTACGTTGGCCCGGGCCCATTTGTTTTCCAACAAAATATTAGAGAATGGAGCTTATGAGTCATAAGAAACATCTTTCAACTCGATCCTATTAGTCACCTTGTTTCTTGACGGCTTATTGCAAAAAAAAAAAAAAACAACAAAAAAAACGTCCTTTTTGTCCAGCATCTGAGCGAAGAGAGAAAACAGAGCAACATATGTTTGCACAAAGCAGGGTGTACGCATAAGAGCGCACAGCACAGACCTCACACACTACTGCACACACACTGCGAGCGTGTATGTTCAGCGACATTCCAATAAATCCTCATTGACCCCGACGAACCCAGCAAAATTAACCTTTTTCTCTCTCTCTCTGTCTCTCCTTGCTTTCAGAAACCACAGAGCATGGATCAAGTAAATGTGACAGGTGAGCAGCCTTTCTCTTAACGCTGCAGACCAGATCAAGTCATTTGCATTTGCGAGCTGATCGTAACGTTCTCTGTTTTTGTCCTTTCGTGTTGCATGATTGGCTCGCTCATCAGCAGCAGCGGTGGCCCCAGAGCCACGCAGAAAGAAAAGGCGAAAGGCAAAGACGAGACATACTGGAAGGAGATCAACGCCGCCATGGCCTTGACCAACCTGGCACAGGGGAAGGACAGTGCCTCCGGGACCACCAGCTGCATTATCCAGAAGTCCTCTCATATAGCAGAGATCAAGACTGTCAAAGTGCCGCTGGTGCAGAAATATTAGCCTGGACGTCATCCTCCCGTCCCCTCTATGCAAACCAGCAAACATTCCTGTTTCAGCAAACTCACCAGAGTCCAAATAAACTCCCCCCTCCCCACCCCAAAATGAAAAGAACTGTTGTTTAGGGAGGGTGGTCGTGGGGTGGGGGTATTTGAAGTCAGGAAGTGTGAGGCAGAAAAAGAACTTTCATTCTTTTTGGTTGTTATTGATGTCTGAAAAAAAAAAAAGGTCCATAAGAGGCCTTGATTATCCTTCTCTTTTGCGAGTACTAGTTTTAGCAGCAGTATTTCCTAAAAAAAAGACAAAAAAGAAAGAAAGAAAGAAAAAAACTTTTGTAATGTTAACTTATTTTTTTTCATGTTTTATTTTTTATTTCTTCTTTTTTTTAACGCTACAAATTGAGTCTTTTTGCCAAAGTGCCTTTGTTGTTTAGACGAATAACTCACTGACTGTGGTCGATGGGGAGCACAGATAGTGACGTGCCTCTGGAACACTTTTTTAGGGTTCCAGTCATGATTCATGATTCAGGATTCAATTTGTGAATGAAAATTCCCAGCAACAGCATGTGCCTTAAGGGCTGAGTGAGCTCAGCAATCCGAGGCGCCGACGAACTCAAGTGGCACACACTTGCACGGGTGCGCACCGGGCTTGTGAAAATGCCTGGTGTGAATCCTCTGAAGGCATTGTTCTTGTTTTGACTGGAGTCTTCATTTTGACTGTAAACTGAACTCTGTCCCAGTCCCACCCACATCGATGGCGGGCCAACAGCAACTGCTGGCTACGCAGATAAGCAGCCAGCTCTCTCCTCCTTGTCCACATCTCGGCCTTGGATTTCATTAACCAGCGAAGGATTCCTTTCTTATCATGGCTTTTTACTTGCTCAAATGTGCACATGATGCTCAGCTGGACCCAAATGAAGACGCAGTGACAAAGATATACGCATTTGAGGCGTGTTTTAAGGCTCAGTGGAGGAATGCCATGACCTAAAAGGGATGTTTTTGCTTTGCGTTATCAGTGTTTTATACGGACACTGTTGCCTTTTCACGTCTGCGCTCAGAACAAGATGGTCTGGTATGAGAAAAAAAAAAAGCCACCGCCACGAGCACCCCCAGCCTTTTGATCCTCAGCCCTCTCAGCTGTTTAGCATTACATTCTAATTGCTGTTTAGGAGGAGCCAGAGGATAGGCTTAAAAGTTTGACTTTCTTCCCCTTCGCTCCGTTTTTTTTACCCCTGACTTCCAAAATACATTTCAGTATTATCTTTTCGTTGGCCAAGCAAGTATTTGTTATTGTCCGTCTCTGTGTGTGTGTGTGTGTGTGTGTGTGTGTGTGTGTGTGTGTGTGTGTGTGTGTGTGTGTGTGTGTGTGTGTGTGTGTGTGTGTCTGACTGTTTTGTTCTTGATCAAAACTCGGTTTCTCTTATGCATCAAGCGCTTCTTCTGTCATCCAATGGAAAGAATCTAGAATGTACTAATGTACGGTGCATATGTTAGAAACGTTTGTGGGGACCGATGCCAACTTCACAAACAGGGGGAATGAAATTGAAGTCAAGGGGAGAAGTTGAAGTTGGCTCTCTGTGCTGACTTTTTAATTTTATGTATATCTTCAAGGTACTGTTTATATGTGTCAAAATGTACACTCCTTTCAGAAATTGTGCAGTTTTCCTTCTTTTTTTTGACAAACCCAGACTGTGCATCTGGTCAAGGACTTTGAGAGGGAGTGAAGCTGCACAAAGTAACTTTTTGACCTTTTTATGTGTCTTGAATGTGCAAACTGTTTAAAAAAAGCTGCACTTACAGTTTTCAGTGGAGGTGTTTTTACATAAAAATGAATGGAAGTAAAGAGAAATGAAGGACAACTCTATGTTATTCCTGTTAGTGTGCCTATGGAAGTATTATGGAATGAATCGCACTAGCCACTCCCCAGGCACTATTTGCTTATGCAGGTGGGGGGCCTCCCACATGTGTTTTTTATACACCTGATCCAGGCAGGGTGGCTGCGGGGTACCGTCGGACCCGCTCCTTGTGTTTCTAATCGCACTTCTGAACCTCTGGGCCGCTCGTGACCCTCACACCTCACACAATACCCGCTTTCTGGGAAGAGGCAGAGCAAAAGGACGGAGGCTTCAGAGACAACAAAGATGCCTTTGTTGTTCCTACCTGCCACCCCCACGCCCCCCCCAAAAAGAAAACCCTACAAGTATAAACAAAGCCAAAAGTTTTGGTACTGTATATGTCTTTCTCCAGCACAAACCATGCTTTCACAACCATGCTGACGAATGGAAAGCAAACGTATATTAAAGCTTATAAATTATTATTTCAGACTTTGTCGAAACAAAGAAAGTGGTGACCATAGTTTGGTTCTTTTATTGTTAAGTTATATAAATTGAAATGTTATGTTTATTTGTTTGTTTGTTTTGATAGAGACTGGATTTTCAATCCGATGACCAAACACATATCTCCTCGTCTTGTCCGATTTGCTCTCATGTAAAATATCTTTTATAAAAACAGTTGTTACTTGATGAAAGCAATGAATAAACCTCTAAATGAAATCGATGGGGTTTGAGGTTTGTTTGGGGTTTTTTTGCATGTTATTGGTGCACTAATTGATGTTTTAAGGAACTTAATACCAAGCAACAACTTCCACGGGTGAAAATTAAGCCAATGTGGAAGTTCTAAAAACCTTCCTCATTTGGCCAATTGAGGCCCTCTGTTTCGCAAACAGGTATCTGTTTGTGCTGATAGGGCGATTAACTGTGATAAATAGAAGAGGAATCACAAATCTGCTGTTGTCTGCATACACAACAAAAATTACACCAAATGGAATTTCACATTAGCTTGCAGGTCAAGCCAGAAGCTCATAGGTTTGAAAAAAAAAAAAGAATTCAGAAATCTTTTATCTGCGCCTTCTCTGCATTTGCTGGTGCATTGGCTTTTATACAAGAATATAACAAGAGTACAACCATTTAAGTTGAGCCTCCTATTGCAAAGAGATGCATGACTAATGTGTTGTGCAGGCTGACTCAGACTGATTGCAACCTGTTGGCAATCTGTCCACATTTTGAAATTAGTTGGCAATGATTTGCAAACCTTCAACAATCTGTCTGACAGTGATTGCAGTCAGACTGTTGTTGTTTGGAGACAGGTTGCCTCCCACCACATAACCACATGGTCACTGTAACTACTTGCAATCAGCTGCTGAAAGCAAAAACAACTAACAAGAAAAAAACCAAGAAACCAACAATTTTTCCTAGTGGTAAGTAGGCTGCCATTCTATTTTCACTCTTGTGTGACTGAGCTGTGATATTACTTACAACTACCTGCATCTGGCCTTGTTAACCAAGCTTCTTAGCATTAACTGATAATTTAGCACTCCACCCTCTGATCCCTTCACACTCCAAAAAACAAAAAGGCAATTCTCAAATCAAGGCTTTAAAACAGGCTTTTACAAACTACAAGTGGTTAAGGTGGGTACATGCATATACAATTAAAGCTTAAATATTAAAAAATTGCTAACATGTTAAACTGTAAGCAACACCGGAAGTGATGCTTTTATCGTAGATGTAAAGAACATTGGTGAGAAATGTGCGATCAAATGTAGGGTTTCTACATGTACAAAAAAAGAAGAAACACAAAAACATATATAGCCTGTGTGGAACTGAGGAGATTTGTAATAAATCTATTTGGGTTTACCACTATAAGCGAAACCTCTAATAGTACGTTCAGTTACTTTATTCAGTTATGGTCCAGATTTAAACACAAACTGAAGAAATTTTACATGGTAAGAATATTTAGAGAGAATGAAAGAGCCGCAAATTACATACAGGAGTGTTATTTTTTATCATTTCAAACGTTTCGATGAGTGAACAACATGCAAACACAAATTCTGTAAACAGTCACTTTGGGCAACTTTAGCCTTCTTTTGTATATGTAAGGAGGCTAAAGTCTTAATTCCATCTACGGGCCACGGCTCGACACTAAGTGCAATATAGGAGATGTTTGTTTATGACACAAAAAGGCGTGGTGGTTTTTAAGAGCTAAACAAACTAATCATGACAAACCATTGGGAGAGCTGAATGTACACAGCAGTTAGCTGCGTCAACCGCATACCACACATTAGTGGTTTGGGCCCCAGCGTTTGCTATCTCATGTGTATTTTTGCTACCTTAACGAGAATGTTTGACTTTATTTGTTCAACTTGGGATCACATCAAAATCTGTCTCTTTGCAGTTGAAGAGCGCAGAAGGAGATAAATGGCTTTGAATATAGGTTTCATAAAGTTTTGGTTTTCTATATCCTCTGTCATGATGTGGATACCTACTATAGTCTGCAACTATAATTTGAACATTTGCGGTATGGTGGATTCTGCATGATAAAGCCAATAGACAACCAAGCTTTTATACAGTGATGTGGCACCTCAGGAAGTCCAGGGAAAGACTGAATTTATGCCTCACACTTCCGAGGTGTGTCCTTTTCCTTGGGGCTCGGTCCTTCCTGTATATTAATGGCTCTACCATGCCACTGCGTTTCCCAAACCTGAGCTCTGCCACGGAGCTGAGGCCAAGACCTCTCTCTTGGCAGGAGAGGTAACAAGCTAGAGGAAACAAGGCTGCAAGGGTTTTGTAAGATGGTGACAGAGCTTTTACCAAACTAGAGGGAGTGAACACCACAATCTGGCTAGTGTTGCAAGAGGCATCCTGTGGTTTCATTACGAATCAGAACCAATCAGGATGTCCCGTCGGTTTTCCTGTTACACAGCTGTCTCTGGACCTGCGAGATGACTCTCGCTGACACTTCCTGAAATAATCCTTTCAGCTTTTTTGACCTCTCATCCCTCACTGCACTTAGCTGGCCAAACCCCAGAATCCCTGAGCAACATTTTCCATTGAAAACCTAAGTGATATTCCACTCTGCCTATAGCTTTCCCAGTCACCTTTTTATCTGCGCCTTCTCTGCATTTGCTGGTGAAGGACTTGACAGGAGGCATGGAAGTGCACGGTTATCTTGGAGCATGAGACAGACTTCTCTGGACTTCACCTTCACCATTTTGCTGCAAGCTAAACTTTCACTGACACCAGGTAAAACCACACAGAGGGAAATCTAAGAAAGCAGACGTTCTGAAAACCATTTCCCCATTCGATGAAGAAACACGACTCCAGTGGCATGCTGAAGTAATTAGTTACCTTGCTGCGAAGGATGCTTCAAGGAGCCTCTGTTCATTCAAACCAGGACTTTGTCTTTTGGATGCAAATACAAGGGAACCGCTGGGCCTAATTGTTAGATTCCTGAAAGAATTGACTGATTAAAAAATTCATCCGGCCTTGCAATCATTTCGGGTTTGGGACTGTTTTGGATCAACTGGAACATGGGTGTTTGAAAAGGCGAGACATTAAGGCCACCACTTAGATCACGGACACTGTGTGAACAGAACTAATCACATGGGAGGAAAAAAGGGTCAGCGAAGCCTTATTATTACAAATTAGACCCTATAAATTATTATGTTTTCCCAACGGGCACATCTGTACTGTAGATCAGTTTCACTTTAAGTTTGCATGAGTCTGGGAGCTTTGAGTAGACATGCAAGAATGAGCTGAACTGCACTGCACAGTGCGCACATAGATAACAAACTAAAAGAATTACTTTCATTAGTTCAGATTTTTGGTTTACCTGTAGATATTTCATTTTCACAGTGAATACAACATTCTTTTCACCCAAGAAAGAATCCGACTCCTGCCTTTCACGCTTCATTTGTCTTGTCTTACGTTCTCTTTCATTATGTATCATTTCCTCAAATCACTCACATTCCGCCTTTCTCTTCTTGATTCCACAATTATATTAAAGCCACATTTCTCTGCACTTCTTCTGCGTTACGCTTTATTGTGGTGTGGTTTCTGACTCCCTCTCCTTGTTGAGCTAACCTAAGGCAGTTGAAAAATATTTCCTGTCTTCGTTTCTCATAATAAACGTCTTCGCAAACCACCGAGAACAAGACGGAGAGAGCCGTGCTTACACGGAACCGCAAGTAAACACTGCTTTTGGCCAAACGAGGACACGCTGGGTGTTATTCCAGGTGGACATCATCTCCGTTTTGTTTTGAGAGAGGGTCGGAGGGAAAATTGTGACACATGTCAGTTTGAAACAAAAAAGGTCAGTTGCACTTGTAAGAACAGCATGTGGAGGCATGCACATTGTTCTGACCTAAAGGCACTAGGAAATGAATAAGTGTAGGTGGTTGAGTTGCCAGAGTAAACTCCTCTCACAGAAAAGAGAGACATGCTCTTCGTGAAACGGAACACGAACGGGTCTTCGGGGGTGAGGGAATGCAGGAAATCTATGCTTTGATACCTGGTGTCAAGTTTTTCAGCTTTCATTCACATGATTTCATTGACCGCAGGCGCTCCTACATGTGCTGCGCCGTGTTGTCGGCAAGAAAATGCTTACACAAAGTCCAACCACGCAAATCGCGTGTTCCTCTCCTCCGTAAACTGACATAATCCCAGTCGCAGTCTCACCGCAAAGCCCTGCAACACAACAGCTCTCATGTTCAGCGCTGTTGTCCAGAGGTTAGTCAGATCTTTTACTGTTTCCCTCCACCATCCAAACAAGCCCACCATGAACCGCCACATGAAGTAGAGCTCCCTGTTTGTTTATTGGAGGATAATGCTTGTGAATTTCCTCCCTGGATCCCTCTTTTCAGTCCATCCAAGTGTCACACACGCACACAGTAATAGTAACAATGCTGGACAAGCAGTTAAGCTGCCTGCACCTCAGCTGTTTCCTAACAGCCTATATCCTGGTAATTGGCCTTCCCCTGAGCTCCTGAGACAGGCCGACTAAACAGCTGCTACAAACAATGACACCCCTTCCAGAGGTGTTGTGTTCCCAAGCCAACATACAGCTGCCAACAAGGGATCAGGGACAGGCAGGATGACATGCAAGCCAAGGGGTGAGAACTGGTACTTTTACTTGTGTTGGTGCAAACAAAAGTCAAGAAGACATATCTATTTTCATATACACATGAAATCCCCCAATGGGAGTCGGTATGTCCATATTTCAGCACTTAAAATTACCCTGAGAATGTTTTGAACTCAGTTTCTCTTTTGAGTTGGACTTGAGATTATTCACAGTCATTGTTTTGGAATTGACGAACTCCAAACTTGCTGCTGGCCTTCCAGCATCCAACCTCATCAAAGTACAATGCATCTCGTTTCAGATCCAAAGGGGAACCGTGGAAGGATTTGAAATGCCTCAGGACTCAATGTACTTGGCTCTTGTTCGCCCCAAGTTTGTACTTACTTTCACAATGCGTTACTAACAAACACAATTTTCTAGATCTGCTGCTCTATAGATTAGCACCATTATGATCAGCAGTCTAAATGCTAGGACACTGGTTCCCAGCCTGGGAGTCAAAATTGGCAAAGGGGAGAGATTAGAATAAAAAAAATGTTCTCTCTCCCATCTAACCGCTCCAACCAGACCAGCATGTGCATAGAAACACCCTATAAATAGTAACGCCAAAGACTACATAGACATTTGGCTTTACAAATGACACAAACTCCACTTTCTTTAGTAAAACTGCTCTGTTTAACCCATTCATCCACCACATCCCACTGCCAATTTGGACACTTTTTCTGAAGCCTGAAACCAGATCCCACAGGAGGTGCACAAGTCAAATTTCCTCTCAGACAACTTTAATCACAGTTTGCTGAAAGGTTATTACTGCATGTTTCCCAGTGATGCCTACCCCAGCTTTAAGTATCATTTGTTCAGCTGTGTACTTTTTAATGCAAAGCTGCCATTATTTTGTGTGTGTGTGTGTGTTTTGACAACCTGACATCAATCAAGGTTTAAGGTTAAGGTTAGACTAGTCTAAATCCAGCTACTGTAGTTAAGGAAAACATTCATAGCACAGTTATCGCTGTCTTATCAAAGTCACTGTCAATGTCATGTCACCTAAAACAGTGTCAGCTACTGTTGAAAACAACTTTTTTCTAGGCCTTAATATAGCAGTCCTATTGGAACATGGAAGAGTTAGAAAATTTGGTGTAGAGGCAAAGGTCATGGTCATGAGGTTTCATAACTTTCACTACAAACAGGCCTTATTGTTCCGCAGGAAGAAACCTTTCATTTAAGTCTTATTTCGGTTCCTGTGAATGAACTTTGGGTGTTGCCAGTTAGCGAGGCAGCATAATTCAAAAATAACACTCATGGCGGCACGATAAGCCATGATTGCATGATTGTTGTTTTCGCGTTCTGTGGCGTCACCAGCAGCCACTTTGCCCTCCGATGCTGATATGGCTGCCCATTCCATGTGGGGTAAAACCTCAGCCAGGCACTGAAATGTGGGTTTTAGTCTGATGTATTGAGCAGTTGAGGAAAGTGGAATCTTGCAAGGTTTGCAATTTGCACACAGAGTGCCTCATTGAGGTGGGTGCATCATGCTCCCACTTTCCACATGTAAAAAAAAAGGAATTCTTGGATTTTTAACTCAGATGGGCACACAACTTTAACTCTTTTCTCTTTTTTTTGCTTAGATATAGTCAATATATCGAAGCACCTTCCTTACAACTACCATTCTGTTGTAAGGTAGTGTTTCTTTCTTTATCTTTCTTTATCTAAATCTTTATATTTTGGCAGAAAAACAGGAAATAGGTGAAAATACAGTATACAGAGTTTGCACAACGAGTTTGTGCAATTCTAACAAGCTTGAAATTCTCAATACAGCCTTTAACAATGTTGAGGCCCGGGCTCTGGTGAGGCCAGTCTACGACCGATACTGTTTCATTGTGTCTTTTTCTATCCAGGTATCCTTTTACTGATTTGACAGTGTCTTTGGGATGATTGTCATGCTGAAAAATTGGGCTTACTGCTAATTACACCCTTTCAGGTGGTATTCCAATATTTTTGACAAGATCTCCAACAGCACAGGCTAAAATGTAGCCCAAACCATGATAGAGCCTTCTCCGTGTTTCACAGTTGACTATTGTGAAACACTTCTGACCTTCAAATTTGGATTCATCACTCAATTAGACGTGTTGCCACTGATTTTCAGTCCAGCTCTTGTGTTCTGTTGTATACATCAGCCTTTCCTCCCTGTTTTCCTTCTTTAAAAGTGACGTCTTTACAGCCACAATGACAGCATTTCTGATGTTGCTTCAGTAAACAGTGTATGAATCAACTGATGGATGACAATGACCTCTCAGGTTCTGTGTTGGGTATTTGCTGGATTTTTAAATGATTCCTTAAGGACATGACTTTGAGAATTACTGTTAATTACTGTTAGGGGAACTACTTCTCCTACGTCCTCCACTTGTCCACTTTTATCAGTGTTTTTAAGGCCAAGATATGCCAAGTTTTCAGCTAACAGCTCTTTGGGAATCACCTTGTAGTGCAAAAATACTGTAATATTATGGCCTGTGTGTATCTGTGGTATTTTTCACAGAGTCTGCTGAAGAAATAGGAACAAATGATATGTATAATGGCAGCTGCTAGTAACAAAGTGTCTAAAGATACACTTTAAGACACAAGTTGTCTGTTATGTGTGGGCACAACACCAGCTCACCTTTTAAGTTAGATGGGGATTTTTATACTTATGTATGGACATTCATACATAAACCTAATAAAATGGGATAAAATGATCTCATCTTGAGGTGCTAGTGTTTTGGAAACTTTATACTGGCCAAAACATTACAGTCATTTTTGCCACTGATCCACTGGATGTACCATTAACTGATATTTTTAAGTTGTTGTTGGCATTTTTTGTTTACTCTTAATCATCCTGTATGATTATTGTGAGCATAATTACAATTCAAAAGCATTTTACAGGTTTTTAACTACATGTTGCTGTATAAAAAAAATAACAAAAAGACTCGTTTAGTTATAACAAATGTACAAAATACTCATAAAGGCTTATGTTGACTTATGTTGTTTCACTCCAGAGTAAAACAGAAGCCACAACCACCCGTAACATAATGACAACCGGGGAATCACAAATAAGACATAGAGGAGAGCACGGCCTGGTGTCTCTGTGTAATATTTCATCATAGAAAATCTAAATAAATTCCTTACTACAGTCAAGTGTAACCACGTCAATGCAGCAGATGTAAGAAATGGCAGCTGCTGGAGGAATGTGGTCTGGCAGCAAGCGAGGCCTGGAGAGAGACTGGAAGGTCCTCTCACGTTAACACTTTCTGTGTTTGGGAACACAAAAATACATTGTTGATAGACTGAGCAGGATTCAGTCAGGTCTGCCTGGGGGGGTTGTGGGTCTCATCTTTGTGGTCACATGGAAAGAAATCCCACACAGTCCAGATCTAGTGAAACATACAAACCCAATTCCAAAAAAGTTGGGATATTGTGCAAAGTGTAAACAATCAAATCCAATGATTTGCAAATCTCATAATCTTATATTTTAATCACAATGGATCATAGAACATATATCAAATGTTTAAACTGAGAAGATGGACCATTTTAAGAAAAAAAAATATTGGCTCATTTTAAATTTGATAGCAGCTTTTCTCTAAAAAGTTGGGACAGGGAAACATCTACTCTGTTTTTTACCAACAGTCATTTCTCTCCCAAAAGAGCAGTTTCTGTTCTTTGGGGAGAGGAATGTTGTCCCACTCTTCTCTCATAGAGGATTGTTACATTTTTCATTCCATGATATGCCAGATTTTGCACGCAGGCCAGTTCAGCACTGGAGTCTTCTACCACAAAACCATGCTATTGCAATAGCTGCAGTAGGTGGTTTAGCATTGTCTTGCTCAAATATGCAAGGCTTTCCCTGAAGAAAAATATATATAAGCTCTTCAGTCTGGAGGATGCAGTGTCCAAAAATAACTTCAAATTTCAATTCGTCTGACCACAGAACATCTTTCCACTTTGCCTCGGTCCATTTTAAATGAGAAGACAACAGCGTTTCCGGATCACATTGACATAGGGCCTCTTCTTTGCATGATTGACTTTAGATCTCCATTTGTGAATGGCACAGCCATCTGTGTTCACAGGCAGTGATTTCTGGAGGTGTTCCTGAGCTCGTGCAGAGATTTCCATGACAGAGTTGTGCCTGTTTTTAATGTAGTGCAGTGTGGAGCCTCAAAGATCACAGTCATCAATTATCGGTTTTCAGACTTATCCTTTGTGCAGATTCTCAGAGTCTTTGGCTGATATTATGTACTGTAGATGATGACAGTTTCAAAGTCTTCAGAATTTCATTTTTAACAGCATCATTCTGAAATTGTTCCACAATTTGTTGATGCAGTTTTTTACATCTGAGAAACTTTGGCTCACTAAGATGCTCTTTTTATACCCAATCATGTTACTGACCTGTCGCCAGTTAACCTAGTAGCTGCAAAATGTTCCTCCAGCTTTTTCTTTTTAGTACTTTAGTTACTTTTCCAGCCTTTTGTTCGCCCCATCCCAACTTTTTTGTTACTGTCATCAAATTCAAAATGAGCTAATACTTTTCAAAAAATAGTAAAAATCTTAGTTTAAGCATCTGACATGTTTACTATGTTCTGTTGCGAACAAAATATGGGTTTATGAGATTTGCAAAATCATTGCATTCTGTTTTTTATTTCGGTTTCACACAGTGTCCCATTGGAATTGGGTTTGTATTTTAAAACGATGGCATTACAGAACAATCAGAGTGGTATTTAAAAGGTCTTAAACACAGATGCTAAAACATATTTTACCATTTTATAAGAACATATTGTGATTTTCAAACATGCTGGGAGGTTGGAGGAGAGACATAGCGACAGTGTGAGAGGCAGCAGACCTGGCAAGCTGCATGAGTGTGGCAGGCAGTTTCGAAGGCCAGCAAATAAATAGGCTTCACATTGCTCAAGCACATACCCGGAGCCAAAGCTGTAATGTTACCATAAATCTGGAATTGAGTGGGCACACTCGGCCAATGCAGGAGCTCATTCTTCCAGATGTTAGTTATGGATCCCCTCTTTTTTTCTCCCCCTACTCAGATAAATGTGTACACATGTTAGGCATAAAATTGCACAGAGAAGCTGTCTGGATTCAGAATTTCATCAGTTTGATGAAGTCAGGTTACAAACTCCACTCACTGCAACCGTTCTGCTTAAGCAGACTGCTGACATTTATCAGATATCTAGTCTAGTCCAAAAAATGTGAGTATGTGACTTCTGGCTATAGATAAGCCCATTAGCATTGTTTTTCTATTTTTTATGCAGGGATAACATATAGAAATGCATCTATGTTCCTTGGCTGTTGTTTGATATGCCATGGGCTTACTTTTCATTACTTTTTTGATTATTTATTATTATTAATAATGTTTAAGCTATCTAGTACATTTAAAAAGCAGAGCTAAGACTTCCAGTTCAGTGTTGATATTACTTAAAAGAATCTTATATTTGTGTTTAAAAATTAATGATTCTTTTAATCTTCTGGTGATGTGTTACTTGCTATCTTTAATTGGAGACTGTAGAGATGGTTACTGGTGTTTAGCAACTAAAACATTAACTGTAACACTGTAATTTATAAACCCTGTTTATGTGTTATTTATTAAACATACTTAACACTGCTTGTAAATTCGTGCTATTCTTATTTTTTAGGAATCATCCAAAAGACTATTATTTATATCACAAACCATATGTAGAGATCACAATTAGCTCTTTAAGTAACAAAGTGGGTTACTTAATGTCATGACTGCAGTCTGACATTTATAGTTGTTGTTGTGATATTTTTAATCATAAAAGATGTTTTCAACTTTCCACCTTCTTTGATTTTCTTACATGAACTGAAAATTGTGCAGGGTAAAGGAACAGATGTATGTTAATATTATAGGCTTTGAATTGAACTGAATTGAATTGAATTGAATTGAATTTATTGAAATTTTTTTTTGTCTATTTACAGTAAAAGAAAACAGACGTCATAAATGACCCCAATGAATGAGGGCCACGTACAATCACCTGAGGGTTAAAAGCCTGATTTTTTTTCTTTTCTCACAAATACTGTTGTTTGGTTAAACACAAAAAGAAGACCTACATGGACTAATCACTATTTAGACTGCATAAACCCAATGTACACAGTGTTCCAGGACAGAAGTCTGAATTCATGGGGGGAAGCAATCAAAGTTATTCTAAAATCTTGGACCAACCTGACTCATTGGAAATCCAGCGGCAGCCAAGGCAGACGTTTCAAAACCAAGACCTGTTTCTTAAGTGGACATCTACATGGTTTCTATCTTCAGCTGTGGTTCATCTGCCTCTAAGGAGACCTCAGTTACTGTGTACAGTAGCGCTTTATAGCCTGCTGTGTGACTTTAGCACCATTTGGCAAGGACTGTACAAGACCTCCTGAGGCCTTTGGAAAATATGATCCTTTCACTGCTACAGAGGACACTGTAACAATTCTTCTTTCCGAGTTCAATCAACATGCTTATAATGCTTATTATGATTTTTGGGTGCAGATGGCCACGGGACCACTGCTACGGGACATATATGGTCACAGACAGTATCGCTTTTATTCGGAGCAGTCTGGCTGTGACTTTTATGGGCTTCTTGTTAGTGATTGTGAAAAGACAGACAGGAGATACTTCCCTGAATCGGCATTACAATAGAAGGGACATTCAGAAATGAGGTTGTATTTACACTGCAGCAGAATGTGCACAAAGTCTTACCTCACAGCATTTTTTTTTTCACTCAGTGCATTCGGTGGTACCAGGCCACATCCTGAGATACTCAACCAGCATTAGCTTAAACGCTTCTTGTCAGCGTTGCCATGACAGAAGGTAAATATGATAACTGTCAGGCTCCTTGCAGCTGAAATAGCTTGGCTGAGCAATGTTAAAATGAAGACCAGTAAAATATTGAAATAAAGCCTAATGGCCTGTTTGGTTTGTATTTAGGGAGACAAATCTGTCAGTTAATAGGCTACTGAAGCAAAAATATGTCTGAATGGCACATTGTCTGATTTGAAGGGGTATATGGATACTTTGGTAAATGTGCTCATCTGCTTTGTTGCCAAGAGTTAGATGAAGAGTGCTTCTGCACATTTTTACCTTAGTATTTTGAGTGGAAACAGCTAGCCTGGCACGTGTTTATTAGTGAACTCTAAATATGCTGGTAGGATTGTGTTACCTTTGGAGCCGGGCAAGCTGTTTGCCCCCTGCTTCCAGTTCTAGGCTGACGTTTATGATATACCTATGTTTACATTTTAAGCTAACTAGCTGTTGGCAGTAGCTTCATACATGCCTGGGAGGTGTATCCCTATTCTCATCTACCATTCAGCGAGAAAGTGAAATAAAGGAGTCAGACTTTGATCTCCACACAGTGGAGGTGGTAATGGCTGGCAGCTCATGAGCTCAATGAAATATATATACGTGCTACTGTCTGACACTTGATTGGATGAATGTAAATATTTGAGTGCAGGACTGCTGCCTCCTGGGAAAACGAGCCCAGAAATCCATCTCCATAAGTGAATTTGGGAGTTGCTCTGAGCCCTGTGAAGAAGTCAAGGTTATAGCTGTGGGGAAGCAAGAGGCTATCCCTCCACCCATCCCATACACACTATTGTTACAATATCAGTTCACAGCCCCAGGGGAGGCACAGGGTATTAGTAGGGTGTGGTGGTGGTCCTGTTTTTTTATTACAACCTGCTCTGGGCACAGTGTTTGTGAAAGCTGATGTAAAGCAAGACATGCAGACGGTACTGCTCTGCGTTAACACAAGCTGGAGCTCAGCGGGTAATAACATGAGCCATATTGCAACTGGGGGAACCCGAAGTAGCCAGTCTAGCACTACAGCTTCCTTTATACCTCACTACACTCACACACCGACACAGCCACAAAGATATTGCAGGCAGGCATACAGGAATGTCCACATGTATGCACATCTGGTTACCAAGTCTATGGCATCTGAAGGTGTCGGTTTCATCCGACATCTGAAACAAACAATCAAAAACAGTTCCTTTCCAAATTCCAAGAAATTCACAGCCACCTAAAGCTGAAACACAAGATGAAATTCATCAAACATGAGTGAAAACCAAATATGGCTTCTTGGCAGTGTAATAGGCAACAGAAATGTGTGCTCAAAAGAAAATAAAAATTGCATCTATAAGTTATAGAACTCACTAGAAGTCAAAATCCAGAAGCAGAAACTTTAGTTAAGATAGATATATGCTCACCTCACACAATCAATCCAAAGAAAGTTGGCTCAAAGTAACATAGAATTGAGCTTAAAAGGGGTTTTAGTTTCTATAAGGATTAATTTGAACTGTGAATCACGCAAAACAACTCTAGAAGTGTCCAGAAATAAAAAACTGTAGTGTTGGAAATAACATATCAGGCCCACTAGCTGGTGTAAATCTACCATACACACTGGACGGGTCATCAATCCGATGCAGGGCTAACACAGAGACAGATAACCATTTACACTTACAGGCCATTTAGAATCACCAATTAACCAAACCCCACTAACCGCATGTCTTTAGACTGTGGAAGGAAGCACAGTACCAAGAGAGAACCCACACAGACACGGGGAGAGCATGCAAACTCTACACAGAAAGGCCCCAGCCAAACAGTGGAGTCAAATTCAAGACAAGAGGCAAAAGTGCTAAACCCCACACCCCCAGTTGTCGGGTTCAAAAAATTAAGCCTATGCAGAAGTTTCTTAAACCTGCATTCTGTCTGAAATGCAACTGTGACTGTGAGATTTCTATAGGACTTCCAGTCCATCTGCCGCCCCTCCCCTGGTTCTGCTGGAGTTGTCTTCCTGTTAAAGGGGAGGGTTTTTTCCCACTGTCGCCAAAGTGCTTGCTCATAGGGGGTTATATGATTTTTTTTTCTCCGTATGTATTATTGTAATGTCTACCTTACAATATAAAGCGCTTTGAGGTGACTGTTGTTATGATTTGGTGCTATATAAATGAAATAAAATTGAATTAAAAAAATTAAATGTGTTAGTCAAAAAACATTTATTGTGAATCAAATTTGTGGAGATTGCTAAGGCTTATCAAATGTAACTTCACAATATTTCCATTAAAATGTAAATTGTTTTCATAACTGGTAGTTTCTTAACGTTTTGTTTTTTGCAGGTTTTTTTCTCCTCAGTATAACAAAGCTGCTAAAATGTGGTGTACTCCCCAGGAGGAGTGAACTGGCAGATCTCCACCCAAAGACCTGCTTAATTATGGTCGCTATAGCCTTAGGTAACATAAGATCAAACAACGAATTCTATCAGGCCATTGAACGGACAGACATACCTGTACTTGAACCCGCTAAATGACTCTTGTAAGCTATGTGGTTACAAAACAATTGTCATACCTCTGTTATTCCACATAATCTGATTGAAAGGAAATCCTGCAACAAAGTGGATCGCAGAAGACACACAACCAGAATGAAATGAAAGTATTTTGTGTTTGCATGACCTGGCTGCGATTTCCTTGGAGAGAGCTTTATTTGACAAAAGGGTGCTGGTAGGAGGGTGGGAAATGTAGGTTGGCTTTGTGTCTTCAAATTCAATTGTCCACTATACAGTTAAGGAGCCCAGGTTTCCTGTGGTGTGTAGTAATAAACTTAGACTCAGGTTTCATCCAAGGCGTAAAGGACAGCAAATGGTCAGAAAAAAAACAAAGTGATCTGGACCTCTATATAAAGTTAGGGATGTAAGCTACAAGATGCTGGGAAATCTCGACACAGTGTCAGGAAGTTTAAACCTCAGAAATCTCTCCCTTCTTTCAAGCTAAGCTCTGGCCTGGCGGAAAAACGGCTTCTGTCGACTAACTGTGGATCTTCCAGGACCTTACAGACCTCCTTGCCTCTTCAAAGAGAATGAAATTGGGGTCTTTTAGTCTTGGTGGTTTACAACAAAATTCTCTGGTCTGGACCCAAAATTAAGATCAGCTTGGAAAAGAAAAATAAGCAGTGAAATTACTACACAGGGGCCCAGATTATTTATACAAAATAATGAATTTGTTTCTATACATGCCAATCATCTCACCCAGAAGGGAGTTTATTAATTTTTTTCTGCAGTGCTGCAGTCAAACATGCGTCTTGTCCATGAAAATGTTTGAGGCATGTGGAAAGCTTACACCCAGTCCATGTTGATACAATGTGATTAGTTTATTATAGAAGCCGATGGCCTGAGTACATGGCTGTTTGCTTCCATGTTGCAGCGGTAGCATCTGGTGGGGCGATCTGACACGGCGGATGATGATGACACGGCTGCGGAATGCAAGACGCAGAGGCAGTGAGTGGCAGGAGATACAGTGGCTTGCAAAAGTATTCGGCCCCCTTGAACTTTTCCACATTTTGTGACATTACAGCCACAAACATGAATCAATTTTATTGGAATTCCACGTGAAAGACCAATACAAAGTGGTGTACATGTGAGAAGTGGAACGAAAATCATACATGATTCCAAACATTTTTTACAAATAAATAACTGAAAAGTAGGGTGTGCGTAATTATTCAGCCCCCTGAGTCAATACTTTGTAGAACCACCTTTTGCTGCAATTACAGCTGCCAGTCTTTTAGGGTATGTCTCTACCAGCTTTGCACATCTAGAGACTGAAATTCTTGCCCATTCTTCTTTGCAAAACAGCTCCACAACTGCCCTGTGATGACCTCAGAGGTTGTCTAAGAGAATATTGGGAACAACGACACCATGAAGTCCAAAGAACACACCAGACAGGTCAGGGATAAAGTTATGGAGAAATTTAAAGCAGGCTTAGGCTACAAAAAGATTTCCCAAGCCTTAGAACATCCCACGGAGCACTGTTCAAGCGATCATTCAGAAATGGAAGGAGTATGGCACAACTGCAAATCTACCAAGACAAGGCCGTCCACCTAAACTCACAGGCCGAACAAGGAGAGCGCTGATCAGAAATGCAGCCAAGAGGCCCATGGTGACTCTGGACGAGCTGCAGAGATCTACAGCTCAGGTGGGGGAATCTGTCCATAGGACAACTATTAGTCGTGCACTGCACAAAGTTGGCCTTTATGGAAGAGTGGCAAGAAGAAAGCCATTGTTAACAGAAAACCATAAGAAGTCCCGTTTGCAGTTTGCCACAAGCCATGTGGGGGACACAGCAAACATGTGGAAGAAGGTGCTCTGGTCAGATGAGACCAAAATGGAACTTTTTGGCCAAAATGCAAAACGCTATGTGTGGCGGAAAACTAACACTGCACATCACTCTGAACACACCATCCCCACTGTCAAATATGGTGGTGGCAGCATCCTGCTCTGGGGGTGCTTCTCTTCAGCAGGGACAGGGAAGCTGGTCAGAGTTGATGGGAAGATGGATGGAGCCAAATACAGGGCAATCTTGGAAGAAAACCTCTTGGAGTCTGCAAAAGACTTGAGACTGGGGCGGAGGTTCACCTTCCAGCAGGACAACGACCCTAAACATAAAGCCAGGGCAACAATGGAATGGTTTAAAACAAAACATATCCATGTGTTAGAATGGCCCAGTCAAAGTCCAGATCTAAATCCAATCGAAAATCTGTGGCAAGATCTGAAAACTGCTGTTCACAAACGCTGTCCATCTGATCTGACTGAGCTGGAGCTGTTTTGCAAAGAAGAATGGGCAAGGATTTCAGTCTGTAGATGTGCAAAGCTGGTAGAGACATACCCTAAAAGACTGGCAGCTGTAATTGCAGCAAAAGGTGGTTCTACAAAGTATTGACTCAGGGGGCTGAATAATTACGCACACCCCACTTTGCAGTTATTTATTTGTAAAAAATGTTTGGAATCATGTATGATTTTCGTTCCACTTCTCACATGTACACCACTTTGTATTGGTCTTTCACGTGGAATTCCAATAAAATTGATTCATGTTTGTGGTTGTAATGTCACAAAATGTGGAAAAGTTCAAGGGGGCCGAATACTTTTGCAAGCCACTGTATGCCACACGGGATGGAAGTGACGTGAACATGGGGAATCATGGGTGGGGGGACGATGAATGAAGTTACTCATCCTGCCAGCCTGTCCTCAGCCCTCCCGCTTATTGCCACAGTAACCTGAGGCTGGGATGAAAGCAACCCCAACAGCAAGAGGACTTTTCTTTTCGAAGGTTGAAGAGCACCCATCTCCTGCTTTCTTTAGGACTTGTACACACGGTGCTGTTTTTGAAAATAACAGGAGTGAGTTACAATACAATCATTTAGGTTCAAATTAGATTGACAGGGTATCAAATACGAGGAAACTCAGTTACAGACCTATTATGAGCTGAACTGACTTACATGCATCCGAGGCCAGAGGTTCACGCCGAACAAAGACAGAGGTCTCCTGTTCACCCTGGGCCTGTTCTTATTAGGTTATGTGGAGCCTGATGTTATTATACACATATGCAACAAACATGCTGCTCCTGAGGATGTGGAGGAGCATATGTGTCGACAAAATCTATAGAAATTCTGGTAACACTATAATACACCCAGGGACAAACGTCGCAATCTCCCTATAATTAAATCGAATTTACTTTATTTGTTTTGTGATAATATTTTATTTGAAATTATGATATAGTTATATTTACAAACAAATACCTAAAAGCAGGTAAGTAGTGTTCACTATGCTGTACATTTTGGAGAGGAGGTCATATTGGGGAGGGGCTTAACCTTAACTATTTCCACATCTTTTACAGAAAAGGTGACACAAATAATCCTGTGAATAATTTTAAGTTTATACTAACCTGGTCATTTCATGGCAAAACCATATTTCATCTTACATCGTAAGTATGCTTTCCATTTCAGGGCATGGGCTGTATTATGGAGTAACTTATGCTTGCCTTTTTACACCTTTATTTAAGATTCATTTTGTTGTAATGGCGGAATTTTATTTAATTACATGGAAATTGTGGCCTTAGTTGTGAACCGTATTGGAGTTTACCATTCAAGTACTTTACTTAATTCCAACAAGCCCATACAAGGTTCAAGATTTTGTAGAATGTAGGTAGTTGAGGTGGTGGGTGTTCTTTGTGAGGCAAAGGACACAGGAGGTTGCACAGTTCAAGTTCAAGAGATCAGGCCTGAAACTGGATTCTACGGCTGCCTGACAAAAATGTCAAAGGGTCTAAATGTGAACGGGTGCAACAATGTAAACACTAGGTTCCTTTTAATCAAAGTGTTTCCACCTGCAGTGCCAGAGCCATCAGTTCTGGTCATGCAGGTCATTACCTCCCAGTTTTCTGGGACTCAGTGGCTTACCTAAGGGAGGCCTGAGCTCAACTTTGCCCGACTTTGGAGGAAGGAAAAGGAGCAAAGGGGCATTTTCCTCTAACTTACCTCAAAAAGAAAATAGTGAAACAATCTGCAGACCTACGGGTTCCTTTTACCATCAACAAGTGAGGTTCAACCCCTAAGTGCAGAGGACATTGAGCTCTTGTCCAAAAGTTCTGTTAAACTCAGCAAAGGCCTGCTGCACTTTTCAGCCCTATCCCCTACCATATCACAGCTCCTCACTACAATAGTCAGTGCAGGTGGTTGTACTAGAGGATGATCTTTTTCCAATCACCTTCTCACTCTCTTCCTCACTTATATAAGTTAGCATGGCAAAACAATCACCTGATAGCAAAACGGCAATAAGCATGACAATGTGAGTGCCGTCTGGGAACCCGACACCTTATGAAACGATGCCCAACGTCTCATAAGGTTTTTACACACGACAGCATGACTGCTCTCCGGAGGAGCTCATCTGAACGCTAACCCATAAGGCCTGCTGCTCTGGCAGGCAGAGGAGGAGCAGGGAGACCAGGTTGTGCTAATGAGAGCCAGATCTGCTCTGTTAGCTTTGTGCCTGGCTGCATGCTCAAACACAAGCAGTAGGACAGAGAGCAGTCCATCAAGCAGTCCCACCAGAGCAGCTTTCAGGCTTTCTCAGACAGCGAGGTGTGGCAGGACATGAGGTGTTCTGGTGTTTTCATGTGACATGCTGAGGGTGCCAAAGAGTGTTTAATCCTCCTTTCAGAACTTTTCTGTTTGACCAAGGTTTACCAAAAACTCTTTTCCCCAGGGAAACCACCGTCTTTCATCCACCCCTTCAATCCGTACTGTTGAATCTTCTGCTGCATGAATTGCATTGAAACCACAGACACTGAGGGTGATTAAGTTATTGATGTGGTAATCCAGTCATGTTCCTGCAATGCCAGCACAAAGTTAGACTTTTTTGGCTTTAGGTGGATAAATTTGGAACATCTACCCCAGAGGTGGAACTGTAACAACTAAAGGTTTCTCAGAGGTTAGCATCCTGGGTATCGCTAGACCCATTTTACTCAATCGCAGGTTTGAGTATGATGAATCTCTGAATTTAGCCTGACACTTAAAGTCATAAAAATACTTGATTTGACTTGATAGAGTTCCACCCCAAATCCAAGCTGCTACACTGCCCTGATATCCCTGTGTTCTGAATGTAAGTTGTGCCACTGTCAACACATTAACCTTTTTGCCAAAAAGACAATTTAGTTTTTAATCATCACTTTTTTAACATTCAAACACTTTCCAACTCAATTTGGAAAAAGGTTTACATTCGTGACCTTTTTTCTTTTAACCTTAATTGATGTGAGTCATGTCTTTTTAGTCAAACACTGCGGTGAAATTCAGATATACCATAGTTTTAAAGCTAGTCTACTTTTTTGCATGGGCATGCAACTATTCAGTAACTGTTGGAGTGCAGTGTCCATTTATGTAAAGGCCATTGGTGCTTCATTAGAACCTTGTCTTCTTGTGCCTCTGGTTATGTGTGGAGTTTGCGTGTTCTAACCTTGTCTTCACAGTAGATCTAATATCTGTAATCATCCTCCAAAAAAAAGTTGTCCATCTGTCTTTGCCAAGGACAGTTTCACAAAAAACAGATTCTAAATCTCAAAAAGTTCCATTTCCTTCTTTAAATAAAAGGTTCAGGATTCTGATGCATAAAGCATTAGAGGTTGGGGTGGAGGTTACAAAATTACCATCCACTGCACAACTTTGCACAATATGTCACTAAAAGGTATGTAAACCAAACAAACGTATTCTCCAAAATATATAATCTCTCAGCTCCTCGAAGACTTTTTTTTAGTGTAGGCATGAGGAAACAGTGGTGCTGCAGCTCAGCACATGGTTGGACCACATGAAGACTTTGGGCTCCGCGTCTCTGTTGTTGTTTGACTGGGACATATTTCCACACAGCTGCCCGGAGTGCGGCAAGAAATGAGGGATACGCTACAAGGGAGGAGTCCTTGGTTTAGCTGCCAACCCTGACCCTTTTATAATGGCCCAGGAATTATTCACATCCCAGTTAAAGCACTGATAGAGTGAACTATGGCTGCGGTGGTGCTTCCTGAGGAGTTCGCCAAAAAGATGATTTAGACAGATCGCACGTCTGGGGTCTGAGGGCTCCTCGGACACTGTTTAAACACCAAGTCTTTATTCTGAAGACACAGGAATGTGACGGGTGCCGGGTGAAAAACCCATCACGAAGCAGCCACATTTCTAACATGGCAATGATGACAGGGGCGCGTCAAGTAACACATCAGCAGCAACACATCCATTTATATTCACTTAAAAAAGAACTTTATTTAGTTTAATACATAGGGCAATTTGTAGTGAAATATGGATACATTCAGCTTTACAATTCATACACAAAGGTTCCCCAACAAATTCTTAAAATACGACGTTTATACGTGTTTTGACATATTTCAACACAAAAGAGACAGCTATACCAGTTTAATAAGTAAAAGCCTACTTCCTTTTTATTGTAACCATTAAATTTAAATTGTAAATTAGCATTTATTCATTTATTTTCAGCTAAATATAAGTAAGCCTCTAAACGTCATTCACCAGCAGACAAACTGGGAAAAAAAAAATGGCACACAGATTTCCCATGCAATTAAAAAAAATAATAAAAATCAATGTGTGATGAGACATGCTCAAATTCATGTCACTTACACTATCCCTGTTAGGAGATCAAACTCCCAGAAGTACATTTCCTGGAACATATACCAGCGCTTGAATACTGCAAACATGGTCAGAGGTCAGGGGTACAGTACATTTATGAGTGTTTCTCAGATGCTAACACAGAGATGGGAGAACTGCGAAATCCATTAGCAATGTGGAGCGCACAGCTTTTTCTTTGATTTTTCCAAATTCAGTGGAGACACCCGTATGACTCACTGCCCTCTTTAATATTGAACACTTTTCCTTTGTCTCTGTCCAGTCAAAGGGATCTATATGAAAGACTAGCAGTGGTGGTGATATTACTGATATTATCTGTCTGAGTGAATGAGTGCCAGTAGGTCACACTCCATTAAAGCAACTTGTTACACACATTAAAAAAAAATTTTTTAAAAAGGCGTGCAATTTTAAGAGGTCCCCTCTTCTTCAGCACCCAGTGGAAAGCGTGTTGGTGCCAGTCTCTTTGATTTATGCTCTTTTCAAAAAACACAGCACTAGTTTGAAGTCCAAGTCAATAAAAGTCATAAAACACCATTCCAAACACTTGGAATGAAATGAGGCAGTCATGTGCACAACAGAGTCATTTGATCCAAGCCTTTGACCGAGAGTGCCGAGATAAAATACAAGACGGCTCGGCTTGATAAGCTCCTCCATAAGCAGCATTATAATCTTAGAGCCTGTGCACGGGGAACAGGACAAAGCGCAGGGCAAAAGAGAAGTGACACTAACACTGGAGAAAAGTCGGCCCTGCTTTGATGCAGCTGTGCTTGCTAAGGCGAGGTGCGCCGAGGACAAAAAGCATGCTTGAGACGAAAAGAAACCTAGGTCAAATACAAGAGTTTCCACTCTCATTATCATACTTCAGAGATTTAGCCATATGTCTGACAAGCTTTGGCTCACGATTCTGGACTCGCTTTACTGCATTGCTATAACTAAATCACACGAGTATCAAGCGAGAATGGTTAATGTGTTGACCGCGGCACTGCGACTGCACAAAACTGCGACTCAAAACAAAACAGAAAGAGAGAAACACTCAAATTCCATTAACAGGAAAGCTGAGCTGTATTTGCATTTTAGCGCCGCGTTGTCACTAGAAAGTGTGCAAAAGGTCTGTGTGTGTGTGTTTGTGTCTGTCTGCGAGAGAGAAATAAACACTTTCACCTAAGAAGAGAGGAGAAAGTTGGATCTCTAATGCCTTGATGTGTGAGGACGGAGCTCAGGACAGCACACAGCAGGAAGGGAAGCTGTTCTTTTAAAGTGTGTATGCTTGTGTGTGTGTGGATATGCTTGTATTCGAGGGTATTTGTCCCATGTAAATCTTTAAATGTGTGTGTGTAGGTAGTCTAGAGCAGGGAGCAGTAGCCGCTGCAGGTTCCAGCTCCTGCGTCTTCGTCGGTGAGCTGGACTGCTCGGCCGTGGTTCTCGCTCTGCCATAAGCCAGGAGTCTGGATTATCTTCTCCACCAGCTCCTCAAACGCACACTGAACGCCGTCCCTCGTCTTTGCACTCGCCTCTGGGAGGACAGAGAGTGCAGAGGGAAGAAGAGAGGAGGGGAGAAGTGACAGGGACGGGAATGGGGAGGAGGCGGAGGTTGGAAAAGGTGGAGAAAAAGAAGACAAAACGCAGAAACAACAACTGTTAATGTCTGCGTCTTGATGTCATCATCTGCTGGCCCCCCCAGCAGGAGCGCCGAGTGGTGGAAAACATCTCAACAGTAACTGTCAGCTCCACGATGCTAATACTGGACCATAGCAGGTTATTATTGGCTCTAGTCAGCACCTGCTGCGTAGCATGATAACATCCAGGAACATTTCAATTGTAATAACCATAGCATAAAGAAATAAATCTTACTATGACAAATCACGAGAAATATCTTTGAGAATTGCTTGGAAAACATGTCAAGAAATCTTTACATATTACCAAATAACACTTTAAGTGCTCAAGATAAAAACTAGGTGTTAACTTTTAAGTTCCCCCTTTTACTGACAAACCTGAAAAATAACAGCAGAGGGGGGAAAAAAGAGAGTGCACTGAAGATGATATATGAAGCCTGCTTTATAAATAGAAGTATGCAAGCATTCCTCGGTGAGTATGATAGTTATTTCAAACTCTGCCTCCCCTGTGTAACAGTCTGGTGTAACTCATGTGCCCGGCAGCTCTTTGTAGAGCGGGGAATCCTCCTGACTTACCTATAAAAAGCATGGAATGTTTTCTTGCAAACTTCAGCCCTTCGGCCCTGTCTAACTCGTGGTTTTCCTAAAACAAAGGAAAGGTAATGGATTATTTGAGGTCTGTCGGGTTGGGCTGTCAGCTACTGTGGTCGTCACGGGCCAGGGAGAGAAAGTGGTTTTCACAGACAAAGATCAGAACGCAATGAATTCATAACAGTATACGTTTTTAACTCCACTCACTGATTCTGGTATCCTGGCAAAGGACCAGCTGCCAGAAAATATGAAAGTGCTACTATCATTTAGCTTAGCAATCCATCAACTGGTCAAGGGCTCACTTTGTAAAACACACTTACTTTTGGGGCAATCCATCTCCCTGTTCTGTGTGTGTATCACATATATATCTAAAGAGCATAAACCAAGGGAAGACTGCACTGAAGCTAAATATTAAAAATGTCACGCGCACCCTTAACATCACAAGTTTATAGACAAACACACTGACCTTATCAATTTTGTTTCCTACAAGCATTTTAACAAGGTCATTCCTTGTACAGTATGTCTCCAGCTCACTCAGCCAGTTGTCGAGCTTTGTAAAGGTTTCCCGTCTCGTGACGTCGTACACTGTGACACACAGAATGAACAGGGCACGCTCAGAATGCAGGAAAATATTCATTCACAGGATGAGGAAAAATATTTTAAGTGCAGAGTGAGTGTGTGGATTTTCTGGATGCACGATTGAGAGAACTGCAATAATTATACAAAAGTAGTTATGGTGTGTAAGGCAATAGGAACATCTGACACACTAAAATTAATCTGACAGGTGTAAGAAGTCCTTGACTGCTGAACCTTTTCAACTGGTTTACTATTGAAAATCACAGAGCAAATGAAACTTTACTGACAATAACACTGTCTAATTTCCACTTCGGTAATAATAATAATAATAATAATAATAATAATCATCATTATCATTATCATCTAACAAAAAAGATAAAATAAATATAAAATAAAATAAAGGAACATCAACTTAAACACGTGGCTGGTTTATTTGAAAAAACAAAAGAAAAACAAGGGGGGGTCATAATCCCACTGATACACCGAGGCGCCTTCTGTTACTTTACATCATTAGTGTGGTCAAAAACCATGAACTGTAGAGGAAGTCTGCTTTAGAGGTTTAACTTATTTCCGTAGTGTGTGTGTGTGTGTGTGTATACATGCTGCACATGCATGACCTTATGAAGACTCTGATTTAAGAGTATAAACTAACTTCCAGAAAGAGGCAGGCGTATGTGTGTGAGTCACAGGATGAAAAGCCATCACTCGCTTTACAACAGGGGCATGACTGTAAAGTGAAAAGGTCGCACACATGTGCGCTTGCACACACACACACACATGTACAGGTGTTTGAGCAATGACGGTGCTAATAGCTTTGCTTACCCAGGATGACTCCCTGGGCACCGCGGTAGTAACTGGGCGTCAGGGTTCGGAAGCGCTCCTGTCCCGCGGTGTCCTGCAAAACACACACTACTGCTCACACTTGCAAGGAAAAAACCAGTGGTTACAAACCAGGGCAGACAAACACGAACAGCACAGACACACTCCTTGGTGTCCATCAAGGGGTGGAAATAGTGTTACATAAGCGCCATCTTCTGGTGACTTGAGAGAAGAGCCGGTCTAGACCTGAGCTGGAGCTGTTTCATAGTTAATTTTTCTGCTCTGACAGACAAGAGCTGCATGTTTGTTTAACCGAGTGATACTAAAGCACTGGAATAATGATAGAGTCTGTAACATACCCATATTGCCAGCTTTGCCTTGTTGCCATCCACAGAAATGGTCTTCACTTTGAAGTCAACGCCTAGCCAATGAAAAAAAAGAAAGGGGCAGTTAATCACCGAAACCCACATGATTACCTCATCCTGCTTCAGGCCCAATATGATGACTCCTACAGGTTTGTTCAATTACTGCCAACAATATCATATCATGGTGACAGACCATAATTATTGAAGATGAATTGTCAAAACATACACACCACACAATGTCTATGAACTTGTGTTAACCTCTGGTTATTCAGACTGGCATTACGCCCGTCCCATGTCCTGCACTTAAATTACAGTGTGACCATGCATTCACATCCACGGCGAAAGGACAGTGCGGTTTAATGTCCTGAACGAAAACCGACGAGGGTCTGCGTTAAAAAAAATGAAAGGCCGGCACCTGTAAAATGGCTCAGTGAGCAATGACTCAGTCTTAAAAATCCCTGCCAGGTCCCAGAGGAGCAGACATTTACATGAAAATAACAATGTTGTCCCACCCCCCCCACCCCAACAAGTAAATCTCCTCTATTGCCTCTTTGCAGTGTCTCGGTGAGCGGAGCGTGCGGCGTCTGGATGACATATCGGCCGAGTTTTAGCATCCACTGACAGATTTACCAGGGAAATGTACACTTGTGATGGGCTTGTTTTTACATCTGGGACTGAGGAGGGGAGTTCAGCTGGGAGCCAAAACAGAAGAGAGATCGAGCAGGAGAAAGGGGACATGAAGACAGGCTGATATATGGCACCGCACTCACACACAAATACACAGTCTGTTCACAAAGCCCATCACAACAACTAGCTCTTCCTCTCGTCCAGCAGGGTTGCTCAGATACTGCTGCCAGGCGCATGTGGAGACGAGTTTACACTAAACATTTCCCTGAACCTGGACCAGTCTCTTCTGCTCTAATTCACTACATATACAGACGGGCCTTGCCCAGGGAACGCACAGTAACGCATCTGTTTGCAATATCACAACACAACAAGATGCTACTAGTGCTACAGGTCAAGGCTGGGCTGCTCTCTGAAGGACCTTCTCTGTACGATATAAATACACCAAAGGCAGAGCAGCACAACCCACTAGTTCGACACAGAGAGAGTTGTGGTGGGGAATGACACATCATTGTTAGCCTGTATTCTCTTTTGTCTTTAACCTTTGGCAACGATGGCACCGAGAAGCAACAAGGTGCTTTAAGCCATCAGTAAAAGTACCATAAATGCAAAGCTGCTAATGTGCCTGCTGATCATCCTTGCAAAAGATCATTTAACACTCTGTATGCTAGTGTGATGATGTGTCGAGACAGCCTTTGGCAATGGGAGAAATCCAGCCTCGGGGTGGTGAGAGGAAGAAAATACTTTAACTGAGACTGAATGATACCAGATTTAAAAAAAAATTGAATCTCAAGTCAAAGCAGAGAACTGACTCCAATAAAGACATCTGTTTGGCAGAGAATCCCAGCTGGCCAAGTAAAACAGTAGCGGCCCGTGCCTTGACCTTGACAAAACAAAGTATTTTCTCCGTTCCAACCCCTCTTGGGATCTGTGCTTTTCGGCCGTTTTAACAAAGACAGCATTGTGAGCTACAAGCGATTCACAAAACCACATTAGTTTGGTTTGAAAAACTAAAGAAAAAAAAGAAAAGAAAGTATAATTCTTCATCCAAATTCTCTCCAAAATATTTTAAATCTGGAGCTCGTGGATGCTTTTGTCAGAATAAAGTAATTAAGGTAGCTGCAGCTTTAATAGCTTATGAAAGTATAGTCGGTGTGTCCTCGATCCGTCAACTGATTTATTCAATTACCAAAAAAAGGCTGATATTATTTGCAGATACGCAGTTTGGGGTTGCCACTACATCTAAAAACCTTTACCAGATAAGATGGATAGTTTGGTCTGCCACAGATTGTTTTTTTCTCCACACAGCATTAACTTTAAAATAAATCTGAAAGCTTTGTGGCTGTGTCGGTGTGTGGGATTGTGGTGACTTTACTTTTAGCTCGCCAAGTGCTGCAGAATCTCCTAAACGTCCACATTTCTGCCTAGCGACCCTAGCTTGATTAAAAAAAAGAAGAAAAAAGCTAAACTTTAACGTCTCTTTTACAGTTATCTGCAGTAGGTACTGGGGGTTTAGTAAACACATGCAGCCAGTATGCTGACTGAGCCTGGAACAGATAACATAAAAAGTCTGTCAACTTGTGGCTGCGTTGCTCCAGACCATGTACAGTATCTGTCAGCAGCCTCAGCCAGGCCTGCACACTACAGGCTGGGAAACAGAGTGAAGGACAGTACACTTAGCTGAGCATGGTTGTCACTTTAGTCTACTGCAGTTGTTTAAAGTTGTTAAAAACTCCAACTTTGGGTGGGTGTGTCACAGCACAAATATTCTGGCAGGCATCATTAACATCCTTACATTACTGCGGTCCTGTTAAGTGGTGGTGTTTGCAAATAGTGCTGAGCAACAGGTTTGAAAAAAAACTATAACCTCATTGTTACTACAGCTAATTTAAGACCTTTCTGAGATTCCTAATCAAAATTGAATACCACGATCTATGAAAAGATCAAATGCATGTCTGAAAGTGGTCACAGAATGTACTCCGTTTTCATACATATGTCAACTGAGGGTGTACTTCAACTTATGTGTTGTGGTGAGCTAGAGTTTAATGCTGTACACACAACGGCAGAAGTTCATGTCATGTATGACCACAACTGGCTTTTGAATTGGGACAGCGGGCATCTGGTCTGGTGGTCCTCCCTCAGGATATTTGGTCTTTTGGATACCAACTGTATCCATTTATGGAGAAAATATCTTTATGTAAAGCCTAAAACCAGGCACCAGTTGAATGATTCAGTATGTACTAAAAAAATAACGCAGCAAATCAATCTGTAGAGTTTCCAAATCATCCATTTCAACTTTTCTAATTAAAAATTATTACTAGAGATATACAGCATAATTTTCTCTTCTGCCCTCTCATGTTTCGCTGGTCTAAGAGTCAGAGTGCACAAATATCAAATATCAGACAATTCTATTTGGTATCAAGCTGCTTTTGTGTGTTTAATCAGCTTAAATGGCCATATTGCAACTGTTTATGACAAATTCATTTATTTTAATGTAGAAAACGTTGGTCTAGAGCCCAACTGACATCCATCACTTCTCTTCCGTTTATCCAATTTTAGGGTTGCGAGGGGGTTGAAGCCTATCCAAGCTGTCATACACCCTGGACAGATTGCCAGGGTGTATCCTGTCTCTTGCCCTATATTGCCAGTCTATTACAGGTCTAACACAGAGAGACGTTCCCGCTCACCTTTACACCTATGGGCAATTTAGTTACCAACTAACCTAATCCCACCAACTGCATGTCTGTGGAATTTGGGAGGAAGCCGGAGTACCTGGAGAGAACCCACACAGACTAGAGGAGAACATGCAAACTCCAAGTCTCAAACAACAAGTCTTTAGAAACTACAAGCAACTACCAGCCTGAATTATACTCTTACAGACACGGACAGCTGGAGTACGACTGGCTGAGTAGTCATTCCTGTTACACTTCTTGAAGTCCGCTCCCTGGTTGCATGTGTAGTTGATGCGCTGTAATGTAAATTCTCTTTGGACAAGTCCACGCGGTCAAAAGAACAAACAAAAAAAACTGGCAGACATGTGGACGTCTGCACAGACCCTCACACTAACTGACTGACGACAGAGGCATTAAGTATAGACATCACTTTAAGCACAGCATATATGAACAATCCACAACCTGCTGTGACATTAAAACAAGTTCTTTTTTAACCTGCACTGTCATACTGTCTGAATAAGGACACATAAATAATTAACAGACAAACAAAACAAAACTGTTTCATATGCCTGAAGAAAATCAAGAAATGTCTCAAATCACAACAATATTCATATTGATCTTAAAATCCTATACTGGTCGGGCTCTATGCTGGCAACAACCTGCTGCTTCATCAAACTTTTTGAAAATCTACTCCTCCTTTTCCTTCCTGGCTCCACCGTGGTTATACAGCTGCCTGCAGGAGCTGTGCTGCTGCTGACTGAGATCACAACACTAAGTGTTGTGTGTGAACATTAACCACTAAAGATTTAGTGCTGATATAAAATCATAGTTATATTTGATAGTATTTTGATAGATAAAAGCAATTTTTTTTAATTCCTCCTTTTCTTTCATGTTCATCTTGTGGAGGACAAATGCATGTGTTGTTCTATGCAGCATAGACCAAAAGCACCCCTATTTTAGTCTCTACTCCTGACAGTGGTTGGATGTTTAAGTGTTAGCATACTCATATGTAATGTGGACATCATTACTAAGCCATGAGACAACAGGTTTAAATGAGCTCATGCTGTTTGTGCCTCAGATGAATCGATGCATTGCTTATTATTACTCAAATTCAAGATCCTTGTCTTTGTGACTGTTTACTACTCTAAGTCTGTGTCTTATTTATTCTCTGCTGCTGCTGATGATCCTGTACTTGCCAGCACATTCTGATCTACAAAGCCACATTTTTTCCATTTTACCCTTTAACAGACCTCACATGTTCAACTCACCTATTGTTGCTGATTGTTCTGGGTCGAATGTGTCTTCTGTAAATCTTAGAAGGAGGCTGTTGACAAGAAGAAGGAAATAAGAAGATTAGACCTCATCATGACTCACATATGTGTGATTTTAGGAATTGTATTCTCCTCTCTTGAGGATGCTTTTGAGCTGACTCCTGCGGCAGGAGACAGTCTCTTTCTCTATCTCCTTCTATTGATCACTCTGTCCTTCACTTGCAAGCAAGAGGTGATGTCAAGCTCCAGATGACATCACCATTAGATTGCAGTCAGGAGGACAGGGTTCGTTTCTTAACCATGACTAATCGAGTGCAAAGGCCTTAACAGCCCCGCTGACGATGGCGATATGCTCGCTCCTCTCCCTTGACCCAGACATAATTCTCGTACTTTTTCCTCACGGGCCATCAGAAGAGATGGTGAAGCAGTAAGTGTTTATTGTTTGAGGGCCATATGGCTGATGAACTGATGCAGGGAGACAGCCGATTTAGAAATGTATTCTGTACAGGTCAGGAAACATGAAACGCATACATTCCCCGCCAAGCATTCAAATCTGTTGTGATTTAAAGGCCTTCAGATTGCAGGGAAACAAAATAAATATCTGTAAACTATTCAAAACTAAGTGTACCTATTTGATATTACCAAAGCTGGCTATGGATGATTCAAATTAGGACATTTGAAACTAATCATGGTCTGATTTTGTTTATTGTATTAAGCGAAATCCTATTTAATAATAATACTAAATTGCTTTCTGGAAACAATGCATCACGGCCTGGATGATGCAACGGCAGACAGCATGCAGTACAGCCGTCTAGATATTCTTCTGTTTTCTGGAAATATAAGCAAACACAGATCTGTGTTATGGTGTCGGCATAAAGCCAGTCCTTCCTCTGGGCCGAGCTTATACAGACCAGCCATTAAAAGACGCCAACTAGCAGTACAAGCCCTGTTCAAAAAAAAGGGGGAAAAAACTCTATAGTATAAGTAGACACATGCTGCACATCAGTGAACTGACCCAGGAAATTGGAAAAAGAGAAACCATTTCAGCTAATAGTGGACACAGTACTGGGAGTTAAAATCTCAGCTGCAAAGAACATAAATTACTGCAAACTTTTTATTCAATATCATCTCTGCTTTCTGGTTTAAAACCTAGCTGACTTTAACTTTAACACTCTGTCCTTGCTGATGCTGAAGTTCCAAGTCTTATTATTACCTCCCTTTGGTCTATTTTAAATAGATGGGTGTACTTTTGGTGAAGAACTTGTTTAAAGGCCTACAATGGCATAATTTTCTCGGAATGTTCTATGGCTATGGAAGGCACGCTTGTAGTCAACACCATAGTCTACAATGTGATGGTTGATGGCTCAGGAAGGCTATCAGAATTCCTCCAGCAGCCGGGACCACTGTTATGGAGACCTGCAAACCTGGATCATGATCTCTTTTGGCAGGGACACACGCTATAAACTTCCATGCTGATGTGGGTAAAAAGCATTTTACCCTGCGTGGAATATTATCAGGTTGATTTGTGGTTGTTAATAAGGACTCTGATTACCACATGACGACAAGAGCAAGTGTATCGTTTACATGTTTTTGAAGTCCCATCTGGAGAAGGGATACGCTTACTTGAGCGTGACCGGTTCGGATCGATCCTTCTGCTGGGTTCTTAATGACGGAGATGCTGGCAGTACAATTCAAGTAACTGGACTTAAAAGAGTGGCAGCTTCTCGTTTAGCCATCAAATTAGTGTGAACAAAAACAGCCTGTTTCTAGCAATTATGTCAGACGTGCACATTGTTGATGTCACGTACAGAGCTTCTGGCATCTGACTAATGTGTTAGCTAAACAGTTTGCACACTGTAAGCATTTCTTGTACATGTTGTACCAAGACAGTCTGACCTCTGTTAGAATAAAGAAGACGACAAACCAGCACTGAACCGTCTACATCGTTTTAAAAACTAAATTCTCTTTATCCACACATTTGGTTAGCTGCTACATCCCTGCTAGCGCTGGCTAACGTTAGCAGGGAGCCACGACATCACTTTGTTGATCACTTGGTCTTACCTGGACTTCCCAACGCCGCTTTCTCCTATTATCAGTATCTTCAGCGTGGTAAGCACGTCGTCTTCCATTCTTCCTTCACTGTATGCTGTGTTACTCTCGGTAAATCTCTAAAAGAGACTTGTTAAAGTGAAGCTGACTAACTTGCGTCCCTGTTTACAGCTCACAGCATAGATAATAATATGACAGCCCTTTGGTGAGACGTCTCACTCCAACCATTTCCGGTATGACTTGTCACTACTTCCGCTGGAGATCTTACATGATATCTTGGGAGAAGATTACGTAAGACAAAGGACGCAGTGTTGCAACATGTCGACGTCATGCGTTCGTGTCATTTTAATAGTACTGTATATTAGCTACTGGACTCTTTAAACGGGGATTTTTCACACTCCGATACATTTGTTACTAATGTAATTTCAAAGTCAACCATTTGAAATTCTTATGCCACTGACAGTCACAGTGAATTGATTGTGATTGGCAATTTTGACATTTTGAAAATGGCTCGTTTCTTTGCACGAGGTCTTGTCACTTCTAGCACTCTGTTCACCAAAAAAGTATTGGTTTATATATGAAAAATATTGGCTCCTATGAATTTTCCACTTTTCAGTCACGTTCACCACTGAACATGATCTTATTAATGTTTTTAAATGAATTTACCCTGCAAAAATAATCCTATTCTAAAGACAGGGAAGGTTTTTGGTCAGCATTTACACATCTAACTGTACAAAACAATATGTGGTGTTTTCCAAGGCTACATTTTTGGTCCTCTTATGGTCAGGTCCATAACTAGCTAATTGCATAACAATGGCAAAAGGTAATTACACCTATGTACAATACCAAATACAATTTTATTTTATTCAAAACAGTCAACTATACTCCATCAGCCTTTTTTTTTAAGAATGCAAGATAATTTTTTTTTTTTTTTTAATTTATTGGGCCTTTTTAGGGTTTATTGAATAGGGACAGTGAAGACAGAGAGGAAAGTGGGGAGAGAGAAATGGAAGACATGAAGCAAAGAGCCATGGGTCAAACTGGAACCCAGGCCTATTGCTCTCTGGCTATATTGCATATGGTCGAATGCTCACACCCAAGCTAAACTGGTGCCTGTCCCATGCCACTTGCGGCTGATGGGATAATTCGAATTTTGGAAAACAATTCAAACTAACTGAAACGATACTGTGAACTTGGAAAACTAAACTCAAATAAAAATATAGAAGAAATATCAAACCTTTGTGAAACTAAACTCAATTGAAAATGTAAAAAAAAAAAAAGAAATAAAATAAAGTAAAAACTAACTAGAAAACACAATAACTCTTATACTTCTCAATCAACTCTCCAATTACTTTTGACTCTGAAATTATGTGATTGTGCATAAAAACGTCCATAATTCCTAAACAGTTCATGCAAGCTGAAAAATTGAAAGTCTGTGCTTCCATCACATATTGACTTGACTGTTTCATTTACAATCCACTGTGATTGTCTACACATGCAAAATTAAACAAACTGAATTATCGTCCACAAACTCTATGGAACTAACAGTATTTACAGCCCTTCCACAAATGAAACACCTGAAAGAAAGAAAATGCACTTTTTTTGTCCATTATTTAATAAATAAGTCATAAACAGCACTGTGGGAGAACATGATACTGAGATAAAAGGCACTTTGATAATAATACTGTAAAGGCTTGAGTGTGGTATCTCAGAGGAATTTGGGTTTGGGAAACATTTCAGAGGTTCTTCATGTGACGTTTCAAAGAGAGTTTCAGCCTCACAGTCTCAAAAACTTAAAACCAGCACGATCGGATCAAACGGGCAACTTCACCAGTTCACTGACAGGACATGCGTTTGGTGTACTTGAAAAGAAGACAGCAAAGGACCTGAGAATGAGTGTTAAAGTTACTTCATTTACCATATACAATCATATCTCATTAGTTAAGCAGTAATTTGTTTTATAGTAATAAAACTCCATTGATTGTTCATTACCACCACCATTTTCAAAATCTGAACAAGTGGTATACGTTCCCTTTAATGATATTTGAATCACTAGATGTTCTTAAGCTGCACTCAATATAATATATACTGCATAATAGACTGTGCAATAGCCTAATCTAAGTCGAATGCTCAACATTACTCAGTACTTCCTATTGCAGTTGTTTTCGATATATACACACCGGCATACTGTCCTGATATGGCCAAGAATTTACATATTAAACTCAGGCCCTGTCAGCAAACATACAGAAACTCACAGGAGGTCAGTGCAGACAGAGACAGACGAGTAGAGACAGACAGAAGCTGAAGGAGTGTTGTGCACGTGTTATATTATCCATGGCGTCTACGCTGTGTTGCTAAAAAAAAAAAGCCAAGTCCTCTGCCCGTACCAGTCCAGCGGCAGGAGAACTAATACGCAAATACGCAACTTAAAAGTATATACACATACTGTACATCTAAAATACAACAAATGCATAAAAATCATATCATCAAGTGTTAGTAAAAATACTGATGCAGTGGGCAAATGTAATGATAAAGCAAATAGGAAAAAAATGCACATAAATTCCTCCGCACGCTCCTGTCAGAACTCAAAGCTACGGTAAAGGCTGCGGCTGTCGGATACTTGATAGCAGAGCTGAACTGTGGAGCTAACATTTGCCTTCATATTTGGGATTGACCACAGTCGTCACGGCGCTTTTGTAGATTGGATTTTCACCCTGGAAAAGAAAAGTTGAAATTTGGTCAAATTCTAAAACTCAATCAAACCATGCACGTTTGTGTGTGTGTGTGTTATTCTTCCAAAAACACCGGTTATGATTAAACATACAACAACTTGGGATATTCACAGAATTTACATGTCAGTTTTTGTTGTATCACACTTAGCAAACAGACATGCTTTTGTGACCACATACTAAACACCAGAAGGTAAAAATCACCAAGCAACTTTGCTTGTCACAGCTTGTTCATGCAGTCTTCATTAATCTACTCTTAATATAGCTGCAGAGTCTGTAGGCCTTTAAAAAGACAGGTGAGAGAGAGAGAGATCACAGCACACACATAAACAGCCCGTGCAGGGAAAACCAAGTGGAAAGTAAAAGAAATACAAACTTAAAGAACAGCAGCTTTACGTCCATAGTTTGGGTTCTGGAACTGATTGATGGGACTCTTGTATATGGGGTTCTCTTGCTATGGGTGCAGATGAGCACAGGACAGAGATGAATGAGGAAACAAAGAGTGACAGTACAGGAGAGAAAAAAATACAAAAGGCGAGATAAATGAAAAAGCAGGAATCAGGTGCGATGACAGAAGAAAAGACAGCATGTGAAATAGAAGGAATTTAGCTGGAAGCTCTTATTAAGCAATGAGCCACCAAAGCATTTTTCCTAACATAGCTCATCACTTATTCACTTGTTCACTTGCAGTCTTTCTTGTCTCTTTGCTTTTGGTTAACCGGAAGGTGCTGAAGGTGCTCAAGCATTTAATCCTCCCCTCCCTGTCTGGCAGTTTCCCACCTCTCAAATAAAAGGATAAAAAGAACTTGCCATCAGATTAAAACATCTACAAAAAAACATGAAGGGCACCTGTGATGTTTATTTTCGTTGTCAATTGCACCTAAAGACCCGTACTGAATGTATTAAAGTGTTGTTGCAGCTTAAATACAACTGTGTTATGGCAATATACACAATATATATATATATATGTATAAATAGATCATGACTGGTGATAGATACCTAAAAATTATAGGATGAAGATAAAAACAAATCAAACAAAGCATCTGGGTATGATATTAGACACAGACGTCTTCCTTTTATCTTGTCAGGGAGCAGGGTTACATGCACTCTTATTTTTCAAAATTAAAGGGATGTGGAGCTTTAGGCCACGCTGCCTGTGGGAATAAGAAAGACCCTAAAAGGCAGAGCAGCTTTACTGCTGCTGATTAGAGACATCTGCACCGTCAACCCCCTGCAGGTTTGACAAACTCCTGCCACTAGATGGGGGAATATTACTGCACATGGAATTACGCTGAAATCCAGATTTTTGTTATATTGATATTGGCAGATGATGTGGAAGAAGCAGGGAGGGGAGGAGTTGTGGCTACTCCCCAGAAAAAGTCCAACTATGCTCAGAGTGCATAGCATTCCCAAAAAAGTCCACACAGTCTTCAACATTTTTCCCTCTTTATTTTGAGCTCCGCTCAAAAGCAACAAATGCAGTCTGTGTGTGCAGCTGTGGGACGGTGGAGAGTGAGAACAAGACACTTCATAATGATTTCGAAAACTCTGCAAATCTCGTCCGTTGCTAAAAAACAACAAATGATCTTCGCAACTTAATTCTCTGACAGCAGCTGCTGTTGCTGAGCGGCCAACCGACACCTGTTTTCCACATTTAACTTACTAACCTCATCCAAAAAAAACAAAACCAAAACAATCAAAAACATTTATCCTTCTCGTCTTTCACAGAGCCACTTCCTGTTCCAGGCACTCACCGTGTCCCATTTGGCGTTCATCTTCTCCTTTTCAAACTTGGCAAACTCTCTTCTGTCGTGGATGATCATCAGCAGCTTCCAGATCAGCAGCAGGGCTAAGCCAATGAGGACAATGCCTGCAACCACGCCGGCCACAATGGGGATGATGTCAGGACCGGAGGGGCAGTCTGAAAAAGAGCAGGGTTCAGCAGGCAGCTTGAAATCGCAGTGCAGCAGTAAGACCATGGGAGTAACATACCATCACACAGCTACATGTGAGTAAACAAAAGCTCTATTTTTGTAAGCCAACCACCATGGCCCCTGTAATTAGCTTTTTCTGTAACAGAAACCTTCCACACCCTGTTCCCAGTGAGCCCAGCCCTCTCCTTACCCAGCTTGTCGACCACATGGACTTCCCTTTCCGTGTCGTTGACAGCGTAGGTATAGTAGAACCAGCAGTCATTGGCATCCCTCTCCTTGCAGTGCATCACGGGGTAAGGGTAGTCATTGGGCTGCGGCAGTTTGTTCCTGTCCTTCACTGTAATCAGGTTAAAGTAGCTGCACTCCTCTTTGCATGTTTTCATCTTCTCACCGGTGCCAAACGCCCGGCACTGGACACACAGTCTGGAAAGGACAAGGAGTGTTGTTAGTAAACACTCAGTTAGATTTGCCATGTGACAACACAAAAGAAACAACTGCAGCAGCCCATCTACCTCCTTCTTGTCATGCAGTCAGTTAATGTAGCCTTATTTCTTTATTTTATTTAGATTTTTGTTAATTTTTTTTTTGTGTTGTTACTTTTTGTTACATGTTGACACGTTATTATTAGCAATGAATATATGACAGATCAGCTATTACTAGTTCTTATTTGCAGTGGATATGCAGTCAGATTTTACTCAAAGCTGATTTACGTACATGTACTTGCATAGTACAGAGACATTATGAGAGCAAAGCATGGCACTTAAAGAGAAGTGTTCAGCAGCTGAACAGGAACACACATGCCTATCACTCTATTATTTTAATGCATGCACACAGTAGAGGTTTGCAATAATTTCAGTGAGCATGCACTCACAGCCGTAGTAAAGCTATAGATATCTGCACCAATCACTACAGTATCTTGTCAGCACTCCCGATTGAGCCTTTAATTACGTTGTGATGCCTTGTGATTTATAAGTATGTTTTTTTAAACATCAGACATATTTTGCTTTTCTATAGTAAATAAAATATGGATTTATGAGACTTGCAAATCATTGCATGCTGGTTTTATTTACATTTTACACAACTTACCATCTATGAAATATATGCAAAACCAGAACTATTTCTACACATCAGACTTACTTGTGTTCAGCGCAGACCCCTGGACAGGTAGGGCAGGTTTCACATGTGGGACCCTGGAACTTGGGGTCTGTGCACTTGCAAACGCCACACTCGCATCTTCCTCTGCCGTTACAGATCTGCTTGTTGGTGGCCAAACATGTGCTGTTGTCCAGAGAACAGTCACAGGCTCTACCGCTCCACATGGGGTCGCAGATACACTCCCTGCACACACAGCGTCCATTCCCTAAGGAAAAAAGTTAAAAAAGGAAATTTGTGATTAAATACTGTAAATGGCCTAAACACTTAAATGAAGCCACAGATATAATCTGTAGCATTGACACACTCACCTCCACACAGTTTGTTTCCAGAGCGGTCACAGTTGAAGTTGTCACACTCGCAGAACTGGCCGCTGTACCTCTCCTCTGGGTTGGGTCTCTTCTTGCACTCGCATGTGCCGCACACGCATTCTCCGTTGTTGCTGCAGATGTCCGTGCTGTTGTCTTTACGGCAGGTCTGATCCATGTCGTCTGTAGCCATGTCGTTGCTGCTGCATTCGCAATTTCTACCCACACGGCCTTCAAAACACCTGAGACAATAAAGGGGAGGTTGGGATGCATTTTAAAAGAAGTCCAAGTACATACGAAGGCGAGAAGTGAACGATGGCATCTTTCAGCAAAATATCTTTTGAATTAAAGGCTTACCTGCACGCTCCACACTCAAAGGTCCCATTTAAGGAGCACTTTTCGCTTTTTTTAACAACATCGTTATTCCGGCATTGACAGTCACAGATGAAGTTGAGGATAATCTCCACCTCCTCTGTGAATCCCAGCGGCTTTATCTTGATGGTCTCACTCTTGCCTTCATTTGGACAGCCCTTAGATGTCACAGTGATGTTAAAGTTGACCTGAATGGTGGAATAAGAAAAAAAGCCTAAATGAGAGAAGAATGGTGTGAAAACCGAAATAGAAAATATGAACTTTGAACTGCAACAAAAAGAAGTCAGTCTGTATTTCCCACCTCGTCTCCAATTGAGATATTGGAGCACTTTCGTCCATCGTCCTTGTCGTTAACCACTCCGTTCTTACACTGCGATTTGTATTCTATCTCCACTCCCTCTGGGAGCTTGCTGTTGTCTAGAATAACTTCAGATGAGAGAGACTGCCAAAAACCAAAAACATAACAACATGAAGGTTTTTTTCCTGCTTTGGAATGTCATCTAGTAGCTTTGTTTTGACAGAGTACAATACACAAAGGCATAGCTGTAGGTTAAATGAGAATACAAGTACAAAAAAGGAATGTTCCAGCTCGGTAATCGCTACAAGATTTTAACACAGTTCATATGAGGAAATGATAACTTGATCAAAGTTTTATAACATTATGCTTACAGCAAAAAATCTCAACAATGTACTTACATTGTAAGCGTCTATGATGAGGTTGATTACATTGCTGGAGTTGGCAGACAGTGTACCCACTGCAGACTTTGGTATCAGATTTTTCAGTTCCTGTGGAGGAAGAGCAAAACTTCAGAAATCTATTAATCTCGTGGCCTTGGAAAGAGACACAGGTTGTTTCAGCTTACACTACAGCCCACAAAAATAATATTTTAACCATTTTATTGCAGATTCTGATCCCACAAATTTCAACTATTGCTTTGATGGGTGTTCACACTTCAGACTGGCCTGAAAAGCAACAGCTTGTCAGCAAGAAATAATGAGAACTTCAAGGGGATGGTAGTCTTAACTTAGCAGATGGCTAAGCTTTTTGCAGATGTTTTTGTTGCACTGGACAAACACATGCATGCTTAAAAAATGACAATGAAGAAAGACGTGAATGAATATCACAGTGATAACAAGAAAAAGAACTAACTTGGTACACAGGCTGAAACTCCTCTGTGACTGCAAAGATAGTCTGAATGTTGTTGTCGCTTAGCTTCTGGACCAGGTGAGCAATTGAGGGATAATCCTTAAAAAGACCAAGGAAGAGAAAAAGCCATTTTTTACTAAATCAACACAGCTAACCTGTACAAAACAATCAAAGCACAAAGGAACTGCTTACATAATAGTGGCTCATTGTGTACACATTGTCCTCCAAGTGACATTTTCCATCATTAGGCAGTACAATGCCTCCCAGTTTGCCATCTCCAGCAAAGTGGAAACCGGCATCAGTGGAGAACACCAGCAGACGCGTAACATTCCTCCAGCCAATTTCCTTCTGATAAATAAAAAAGAAAATATATTAAGGAATTACCAGAACAGCTTAATATGTGACACATGAACTTCTGACTATATCCACAAATCTCCTTGTAAACACCAAGCACTCATAAAATACCTTTTTAACACTACATCTAAACACTTTTACTGGCACTATATCCCTCCAAGCAAGCCCCATAATGACTGGAAAATTACTTGAGAGTGAAAATTTCCCACAGGATCACTTTCCTTTTCTTGATGCTTACCCCACAAACAGCCACTTGCATGATGGCGTCAAAGCCCCCCTCTGGAGAGTCCAGGTTTCCTGAGATTTGCTGCTTGCCCACCAGAGAGTTGAACATATTGCCGTCACTGGTCAGACTCAAGACATTCTTGTAGCTGAAGGGGCTGGTGCAGTTCTGGTCCCCCGTGCACGGGTTTAGCAGCTTGGACGGAGTGGTGCTGATGTAAGGCATGACCGTCTTCTCCACAAACGAACCAAAACCTGCAAAATAAATTTTGCTAAGAGCTAAACTAGATGTTTGCTTTGACAATGCGTATGTCTGTAACTGTGGGGTTAGGTGTGAGGCACAACGGCCTGATTATCTTTTAGTCCTGTACATGCTTTGGGTTTTTTTTGGCTTTTTTAAATGAGAAGTATTGAAAAGAACTTCATCTGACCTCAAAATTGCTTTAAGAGTATACCTCTAAACTGTCTATCTATTTATTTTTCTAATTTCGAGGGGGGGGTTTCCAAATGTATATTTGTGCAGTTAAAATGTCTTTCTTCACCTATATGAAAGTCACTGGTGATCTTTTTCATCTCCAACATGAGACTGGTTCCCAGGTTCTTGACATTCTCCAGATCATCCTTCATTGAGTAGGAGAGGTCCATCAAGTAGTACAGGTCAATGGGATAATCTTCAGCTCGTTTGAACTTCAAGTCAAAAGACTGGGGCTGACCTACATAAAGGGATCGCATTTAAAGTTTAAATAAAACTGAGGTTGCTCCAGCCTGGATGCACTTCCAGTGACAGTATAGAATGTGTTCTCACCAGATCGAAGGTTGAGTCTGAGTTTCTGGGGCTGGATCTGAGTGATTTCCTCTGGCTTTGGTTTATTGGTTTCGAGCCCAGTAACCTTTTTGCGATTGGTCACACGCTTGTTTGTGATGATCGACTTCTTGCCGGTTGGATTCTGAATTTGCGAATCATTACAGCCCCTGTCTTTTAGAGACTCTACCTCATCACAGCGGGTTGACAAGGCTTCACCCTGTTTGAGGAAGTCCTAAGAGCAGCAGCACAGAGAGAATTAAAGGAGCAGTCTGTCAGTTTAACAAGTTAAAATCTGTTCATATGTAGGCATCTTTGTTATGTGTACACAAGGATGTTCTACAATGTACAACAAGCCAAATGATCACTTTGGAGGAATCTCAGCTAGAGAGTGGAGACTAGAAAAGTATAACAGACTACAGCCTACCCTGCGCTCCTAGGTAGGAGCAGTCTTTGTAAATTGGATGAGTGTAAAATATTGGCTTCTTGCTCCTCTGTATATCACTGATATAAAAGATTGCTAAAAATGCCACCCTTCTCTTTTGGAATTGACGAATCTATCGATGTTTCAAAGATAACAAAGAGTATAAGCCTAAGATAAAACATCAAAATGGCTTCCTCAGCAGTGAAAACAGCTGACCACTTCAGTTCACGTACTTCCTGTTCACACCAGCCACATTTGGCTCCAGCCTGGATGCATTCCCCACAGTGTTTGGCATTGGCACTGATGCACTCGTTCCCCTCTAGATGGAAAACAAAGAGAGAAGAGAGAGCAGAGTCAGAGGGAGGAGAGGTATAGCGCAGTCGCTGCAAAATAAGCAGTCCTGTTAAGCCCCCGCCCGCACGCCTACAAATCGGTTCCTCTGAAACACTCCGCGTCTCAATGGTAATGGGAGACACAGACGGATAATTCCATTTTTTCCATTATCCTCTATGCCCTGATGCTGAAGTGGAGCTCTGGTCAGCAACATCATTAACCCTCCCTCGCCACAGTGGGACTCATCAAAATGAACTGCATGTTTACTATACGAGCTGACATCAACAAAGTGATGTAATTGGGACAAATGAAGGATGCTACCGAAGTATCAAGAGGAAAATCTTACCTTTCTGAGGATTACAGTAGCAAAAGACTCCTAACAACAGAGATATCAAGATCACCTTCAGGTCCATCTGAAAAACACACAAGGGGAAAAAATATATATATCGAGGTGTTGTGGTCTTGACATAAACAGAGCGACTGCTGTTTTGAAAAGCACAATGCCATTTTGACTGTGCCTTTATTTACAATAACAGGATCTGGTGTGCTTGGTGGCCTGAGTGTCTGAATTAATAATATCCACGGATAAAAAGGTCCACAAGAGTGAGAACGAGTGTCCAAGAGATGACAGATTAAACCTGTAAATAGCTTGGTTATAATTGGAGGTAATAAATTATCCCGTTATAGCGTGCTTGGCTATTCGCAGATGGTCATAGGTAACAGGCCGCTCATTTAAATCAAACCAGTTTCACTCACGCACGCACACAAGATTACATCACCTAATATTTCTCTCCCACAATTCCTTTTACTGTAAATAGCATCAGCTCCCTAGAGTCATCCCCTCTGTCATCGTGTACATTGATCCCTGTCTGACTGCAGGCCGTTTGGTCAGCCTGGCTAGTTGCTGTGTGTGGACATATTTTATCACAGATAAAGTTGCTAAAATACTCAACAACTTATTTTAGCAACAACAACGCTAATGCGCAAATATGTAGGCACAAGCTCCTAACCTGGCTAAAAACGGCTGAGTTTGAGTTTACAGGCTTTATATTTATGCATTTTACTGTTTATGGTTTTTTTTTTACTGTTTTCACAGTGTTTCTTTTTTATGTCTCTGTGTCACTATAAATTCTGCATAACCGCTGCAGCCTCAAAAGATATAGTTAGTGCTGACATTCTTTAAGATTCGCAGCACCTCTTACTGGCAGACCTACTCAGCCACAGCTGAGAAGGCTCCTCCACAGAACTGCCAACCAACCACCAGCCAGCAAAGGATCAGATCATGTTGAATCTAAAACATGTGGAAGGTATACCCAACACTCCATCTTACCATAAAACACAAACTGACGTAGAGTCATTACTAAAATATTCTCAGAATCTAGAAGTCTACCACACTACACGTCAAGGATCCAAATTAGAGACTGACAGACAGCGGTAAAGTCACAAAACTTTGATTTTAACTTATTTAGACTACTGGCTGCTGCTGGTTATTCATGGACGTTGCAATAAAAGACTGCATTCCCTCACACTGTGCTAAAGGAAGCTCTGACGTTCAGTGTTCACTGTGTTGACTGATGCATTCCTAAGCACTTGTGTGAATGTGTGTGTGCGAGTCCGTTTATCCAGACACAGAGGGGTAGACAGCCTGTCTACATCCCCCCAGATTAGATCAGCTGGCTTGGCACTGCTGGGCATGGGCAGCGTGTTCTAGTTGGTGTTGGAGCTAGACATTTAATAGAATAAAAAGATCCCATAGCATCTTCGATGGTAGAATACAGATCTATGACCCCAGCTTTAAATGTTGCAAATGATTGGTTTATGTGTAGTCAGTATACAGGGTAAAGAAGTGACTCAGGTGAAAATCCTGAGCTTAAAATCAAAGAGGTTCACAATCCTCCTCTAAAAAACAGATATTTCTGTGTATGTTTCTTGTTTGCAGTTAGTCAAATGAAAACAATGGCAATAAGACTCTTTTCAGGTGTCAAGTTAGAAAAATAACCATGCTGTCTTCAATCCCATGAAGCTTTGCAGCTGCACAGAGGAATGCTTAGTAAATAACTACAGTAGGATAAAGAGCTGAAGACTGAGAGCAGCCCAAGGAAGGCTCAGGAACAGAAGGTCATCCAGAAACGTCAGACTTCCCAGACTTCTAAATCAACTAAATAACTTGTCAATATTTCCAGGTGCTTTTCCTCACACACTGTTATATGTTTTAGTAAAATAAAAAGGTAGAAAAACTATTACTTCGAAAACAAAAACCCAACCCAAAAACAACCCTTTACTTTTCTTGCTGGCAGTCAGCTGATCCAAGCAGAGTTGAGCAGAGTAAATATAAGAAAACAAAAAACTACACAACATTTTTTTAGGGAAATGCTTATGTTTCATGGGTCTGAAAGCAGCCAAGATGGCTCCTCCTCCCCCCCCCCCTCAAACATTTAGTAAACAATTAAGCAAATACAAGTAATCTGCAATAAATTACAGGTAGTAATAAAATAAACTACTAACTCTTTTATGCTACGTCCACACCTACACGGGTATTTTTGAAAACGCAGCTGTTTCTATGCGTTTGGACCTGTCGTCCACACGTAAATGGCGTTTCGAATCACCGAAAACTGAGATTTTTTAAAACTCCTTTTTTGCATTTACATGTGGACGAGGAATACAGAGTTCGTCACGCAACATCAAAGGTATGTGCCTTTTTTCACATCACGCTGTGCGCCACGTTATTGTTTACATGAGATGAATTGCAGAATGGCAGATAAAGACAAAATACTGTTACTGTTAATCTGACTATCTTCAGGTTTTACACGCTTACATATACACACACAGTTACTGTCCCTCCATTTAGAAAGGCAGAGGCGTCACGGTGTGATTATTTTACGTGTAGTTGTTTTTTTTCCTGTGTAATAATATTCAACATTGCTATCAATACACTTTTCAAAAAATGCCTCTCTGTGTAAAATGGGTTCAAAAACATAAACAACTGTGGGATACTGTTTGTCCGTGATTTAGACAGGGGGAACAAATCGTGGCAGGATCAGCCTGATATTATTTGTATCCCACTGTAACTTTACTGTATAAAGAGTTAACATCTCCAAAATGTCAGTAGTAGTTAGTCATTACAACAAGTGTTTGTGAACTAAAAATCAAGAATGTTGGATACAGCCCAGCGCGTGCTCCTGATGAAGGGAAAACCAATTATGCAGGGGAGACCTACCTTGGCACTTGTGTAGGTGAAACCAAAGGGAAGATATGCTTCACCATATTTTCTAGTCTTTGGCGGGCCCCACACTTTGGGAAGCTCTGGTCTACAGTATATCTCAGCTTGTATCCATGTCTAATAGCTGGAGGCTGTAAAATTTTATGAAAGGAGTTTGGCATGAGTCGATGAATCAGCAGTCTGTCCAATGACAGCGATACTGAGGTGCATTCTTGAGGATATCATGAACTTTTCCTGTCAGTAAGCCAGTGTTACTGAAACTGTCTTTGAAGTAGAAATTATATTGTTGGTTTCAGACACTTTCGGACAAAACTCAAACAAACTGAAATTGTTTATGAAAGGGAAAATGTGATTTCTAGGTCACAGCTAACATTAGCTGGCATAATGTTAGCGCAGTGGTTCCCAAACTTGTTAGGCCCCCCTTTGTTTTACAATAAAATGCCCCCCCACTCCCACCGCAAAAACACATCCTCCAAGCGTAAAATAATGGTTTGTTTTTTCTGTTCTTTGAAAGAGATTGTAGTTTTACACACACCCATATGGGTGTATGTGTAAAACCACTACCTCTTTTCAAAAACACATCCTCCAAGTGTAAAATAATGGTTTGTTTTTTCTGTTTTTTGAAAGAGGTAGTGGTTTTACACATACACCCATATGGGTGTATGTGTAAAACCACTACCTCTTTTCAAAAAATGTCTCTCTGTGCAAAATGGGTTAAAAACATAGACAACCGTGGGATACTGTTTGTCCGTGATTTGGAGAGCCCAGCGTGTGTACCCGACGCAGGGGAAACGAATTCTGTCGGGGATACCTACCTTGGAATGATAGCTGTTGTGCAGGTGAAGCCAAAGGCAAGATATGCTTCGTCCTATGTTGTAGTCTTTGGCTTGGAAGGAAGTTGGTTTGGAAGCATATTTGGCGATGCTTCAACCTCTGCTTTGCATTTGTCTTGGAGCCCCGTCAAAAAACTTGTCCATTATGCTAGTAGTAGTAGTAGTAGTAGTAGTAGTGTCCAAGCATTCTATTTTATTTTAAATTCATACCCCCCCCTCTGATTTCAGTTCAGGAGATGAAGCTTGAAGTGAGGATGAAGAGGATGAGGTGGAAATAAGAGAGGAGAGAGACCAGTGGTGGATAAGGCAAATGAAAAGGAAGAGGAGGAGGAGGAGAAAGACATAATGAGAAAGAGATGATGAAAATGTCTGGCTTTCCCAGCTCATTAATATCCCATGTGCTTGTTACATCTGGAAATCTGTTTGTCCAAGCTGTCCTGATTGCTGTTGTCATTACACATTTGGTCATTGTTGATGACCTCTAAATTGTTTATTCTGTGACCATGTTTTACTTTGTTTTTATATATATATATATATATATGTATATTAGAGCTGGGCGATAGAGCAGGGTGATATGGCCAAAAATATTTATCACGATATATATTTGAAAATTTGCGATAACGATATAACTGACGATATAATTGATGCGAGACAAAATACAACTCCACAACTTTACTAGCGCAAAAAAACACCATCCATTCATTTTCACTTAAACAAGAAGCTGTTTTTTATGTGCATTAAAGCTATATAAAAATTTAACAGTGCAAATGCAAATTCCTTGCTGAAAGTTTAACCAAAAGGCATTTCCAGTAGAATGGGCTACTGAGCATAACCATGTATAATATCCACTGAAGTTAAAAAGAGTTGCTTTGCAACATTAAACTGCAGTGTGCCAAATAAAAAAGTCAAATACATATTTTTCGGACCATAAGGTGCACGGGATTATAAGACACATTAAGCGAAACAAAGCAGTCAGATAAATCAAACTTTATTCAACTCATTCTTCTTGCTTCCTCCACTTCTGTACCATTGATTCATTAATGCTGTATTCTATCACAGCTGCTCTATTCCCATGTTGTTGCAGTATATTAATGACTAACCTTCTATTGTGGATGGATTATCTCAGTTGTTCTCCTGACTAAAGTTTGGTCCGTTTACAGCATCCTGCTATGCGATTGCATTTGTCTCTAACCATCAGGAAACTTCACGTTAACTTTTATTGAGTGGAAAAGTGTTAGCCTTGATTCCTCCAGGTTCACTGTTTATGTTATGCTAACATAGCTGTGTCGCTAGCAATCACGTAGCACATCATTATAAACCACCTAGCCCAAATTCAGTAACCTTACAAACGTCACTGCTGTTTAGTTTCCTGTCTTCATTTATGTTGGAAGTGATAGCAGAGCTGTACGTTTGAATTTTTTCAGAAATCTCTCAGTCAGAACATGCTATATCATGCTTAGGTAACTAGCAAAACTAGCGAGCTAACTTCCGCTAGCTTCCTGCTAACTTCTAACTCCGTTAAATGTAATAAATTCTGTTTTCATGTATGCCTGGATCTTAAACTTCAAAGTTACACCTGTTAAAGCAGCAATGCTGATCATTTTATTAAAGATGAAAGAATTTAGACAGTTTTTAACTCTTAGTGATGCTGCAGTGTTTGTTTGACTTTGGGACCTGAAGCGGAGGGAGTTTAGGACCCAGATTACTCCCAGATTTACGAGCACCTTAGTCCGACAAATACGGCAATAACGACAGCGGCTTGCATGTTCTACAAAAAAAAATGTGCTTTGTTGTGTATCTGACGGACAAACACCAAACCAGTTCCACATCACTGAAGTGGCACCATTTTTACAAACTAATTCTGGTTCATCCGTTTCACTCAACAATCGGCCATGTGCGTATGAAAACAAAGGCACTGCGCATGCGCGTTTGACCCATATTCTATCGCGATATTTCATTTTCCTATCGTTGCCTAACATTATACTGGTATTACCGTGAACGGTATAATATGGCCCAGCCCTACTGGGCGATATAAGATTTTTTCATATCACGATATGTTTTTTTCATTTCTGGCGATAACGATATATATCACGATATAAGCCAAATAACTATATTTGTAAGATTTAAATGTGCCGTTGCTCACAAGTAAAATGTGAAATAATCTGCAGCTTGTTTTAATTAAAATATTTATTTCCCATAATAAGTTCAACAGGGTAGATGTACTTAAGGAACATGAGACTTCAGTTTCAGATAAGTAAAGGCAAATATTGCAAACTACACAAAAGGCAGCCGCTAAAGCGTTTAAGTTTCAAAATAGAACAAACAAAACAGACTACTAAATTGTCAATTCCACTTAGAAACAAAATTTTAATTCTAAAAATAAATCTTAGTTTGTTTTACAGAAGAACAGACAAAATTGACTAACTTCTGTCAATATCAAATAAACTGAGAACTAAAAGGAAATTCTCAATCTCTCCTTGTTGTATAGCTTAGCTTTTCAAACAGTTTTAACAGTTACTTTAGTCTGACAAAAGCCGAATGACGAATTAGCGCTTTCAGCCAGAGATTGAGCATGCACCGGTTTATTGTATTTCCAGACTTGCTTTCGGCACAATTTACAGTGCGCGCTACTCTGTTTTTTGTCAGACTTGAAATAGCCGAAATACCTTCACACTATGGAACTTCTATGGCCCTTCCGTTCGATAAGCTCTCCGGCATTGGAACCAGCATCGGTTTTTTCTTCGGTAACCTTCGCTCACGCTCTCGGTTGATTTTTCTCTAGTCGGCAAACTCATTTCCTTCATTACCTGGGCAGCCCGGCTGCAAAAACAAATACACATGTGCGCCTTGGCACTTGTGCTGTACGTAACAAGTCACGTGGCGTGACGCTGCGGCTGTGATTGGTTCGGCTCTGCGCTACTTAATTTGGATTGGCTGGTTTTTTTTGTTTTTTTTAAGAGGACAAGAGAGACGAGGCCTATCGCAATAGTTTAATTTTTCTATCGAGAAAAAGTTATTTCGCAATACATATCGTTATCGTTCTATCGCCCAGCTCTAATGTGTATATATATATATATATATATATATATAGATAGATAGATATATATATACACATATATATATATATATAGATATATATATCTATACATATATAGATATATATATACACATATATATATGGCTATATGGTTAGTGAAAACTGTGTTTTATAAATATACTCTACTTACTAGGATATCTGAATATCAGATTTTTAAATCACAACATATTGATATTGGTCTTAAAAATCTTATATCAGTCAGGTGCTGCTACAGGATGAGAAACAGTTAGGCTGTAAGAAGAAACCAAATCATATTTTTGTAATTAATAAAATTGCTTGAGAATTACTATTACTATTCACTCAGACATGTTTTGATATGGTGAAATGTAAAAAGCATGCCTACAAGGACAGAAGCTGTGCAAATAAACGGCAGCACATATTATTATTTATAAGTTCCTAGGAAACCAGGCTTTTAACACACTGTCGTTATCCTGCACTGGTGTGTGGGAGAACTGGTTCCAGGCACCAGGATGCTGAAACCAGGATTTTATGAACATGCAAACTAATGCTAAGAACACGTTATCATCTATAATTCTCTTTGCGCTAACTTTGCAGAATTCATGAGGTTCGAAAAGACCGTGCACCTAGAAGTATGCTTTCACAAACAACCTGGTAATTTTTACTGTGAAAAATATATGAATCAAACTTGGTAATGTGTTATTACATAACAAATGTAATGACACGTGTTTGCTCTAATGTGTGTGAGTAGATGGAAAGGGTAATATAGATAAATTCCCTGACTACAGCAGAAAGAGCAGTTACTTTAACTCCCTGTCTCTCCCCCACTCAGACGTCTGCATACATACATGGAAATTTAACTCTTCACGCACACCTGAACTGTGACTAGTGGCAGCCCAGTGTTTCGTAGGCTTCTGAAGGCTCTATCAGTTGGCAAGACAAAGTGATGTATGGCAGACGATGTGGTGCGTGACTAAAACGGGCTGAGGCATTCCAGAGAGACTGAACATTGCCTGACCAGGATAGTAACCCATAACACTGTTACTGCACTTTGGGGAAATGTGAGCTGTTGTGACACCCACGATGCATAAACAAACTCCCTCCATCCTTGTCTCTCTTTCTGCCTCCATTTTCCTTATTAAACCCGATTACAAACCCACTTTTTCCATTTTTCCATGACTTTTCTCATCTGCACATATTGTTTATGACTTGTTTTTTTTTTCTTTTTTTTACATCAAGTTAACAGATATTAGCTTGAGGTGGGGGGGGGGGGGGGGGGGGGGGGGGGGTGAATCCCTGCGTGAAAATCTGTGGTGCAGAAATTAATTGAGCTGCTTTAAAAGACTGGATTTACTTCCCTTCAAGCTGAGCTGCATTTGCAAGTACTTAGGACTACTTACTTCAGCAAGCACTGCCATGAATAATGACCACTGGAGTCAAGGGAGAGAAACAGGGAGACACGGTAAACCATACAGTGGAGCTGCAAAGAACTGGTTGCTGCTCAGAGTCACAGCTCTCTTTGTGGCTAAAGGCTGGGTGCTTGGTTCCCTCAGAAAGGCTGTTCTTCTAAGTCTGTGAAAAAAGGGAATGGAAAAGAAGGAAAAACAGGAAAGGGCGGTCCACAGCTCAAAGGAAAAAGGGTAGCCTCAAGTCCAAAGGAAAGGATCTCACAGACTTTGCTTCTGCTCATGTATCTCCTAATCCTCTCTCCTCCATTTGCACTTTTACTGTACTACCTTTGTGTACTGTAAAATGAGCATTTCTAACTTTAATTGGTAATGACAATTATGTGACTATAAACAGGTCTTCACAGCTTAAGACTGATACATTTCATAGACACTGAAGACTTGGAGTTTTTAGTTGATATTTAACTCCAGCATTCCAACATGTGTTCAGTTTCCAGAGTTGCCTGTGGCATATCTTTGGCATCCTATACTCCCATCCCTCCCATTTTCTCTCCCTCATTTCCCTAACGCACTCCCTTGCGCTGCCTCCCTCCTCCCTCATATCCCCGGCACAATTGCTTAGTTCACTCCCTCCACTGTGAGTGGAGCCAAGCCGGTGGCCCCTTTGACTCCACATACCCTTCAAACACAGCGGAGTGGGGAACATGTCTGAGCTCTGAGACGTACAAGCCGCCGGACAGAACTGAAGGAGAATACCAAACAGTGTCTGCCTGTGTCTCTATCCACCCCCACCATCATCCGGAGGACCCTCTCACAGCAGACAAAAGTAATGAATCAGGCTGCCCTCTGAGACCACGAGGATCTGATCCTTAAAGTGCTCCCACTCACCATCCAATTTTTGGCTTAAAAGGGCCTCTGTGCGCTAAATAATACTAATGAGACAAAATACGATATCTTTTGGTGCTTCTTTGTTTCAAGGGGATTGATATGTGCAGACAATCCAATTTAGTAGTCGATGTGAATTTTTGCACAGAAGAAAAGAGTAAAACACTCCAGGTGACAGCGGCTGAGAAATGTCATAGTTTCCACGTTACATCAGCATGTTAGTTCTGTGCGATTCCTCAAGAGAAACAGCTTCCAGAAATGGAAAAAACACTAAAAATAACTGGCCCGAAGAGTGAGGCTGAGAGGCATGAGACGGGATGAGCAGTGAGTTTTCCTTCAGTCTGCCACCCATTATTTTTAGTCTAAAAAACATACAGTCAATATTCAGCTTCCATTTCTATTTTCCCATTGCGAGAAAACGATCCAGGGGTTCTAAGAGCGGCTAACAAGTTTTTCATTGATTATGGGTAAAATATGTAATATAAAATGCATACTGAATATTCAACTAGGAAACTGACAGAAGCAACAATTACCCAGTAACTGTAACATAAAAACTGTAGCAGCATAATAGTGATGCGCAGATTTGCTAAGATCCTGACCTATAACGGCCAGTATTAGCTATTTGACAATAATTTCTTATCTACATTTATAAATTAAGAGATTCAAATGGTAAAGAAGACACAGGAGAAAACACCCTGCAACCATGTTATTGATGCAGCATAGTTTGTCTCTGCAGCTTCCCTGTTGGGAGCAAATTTGAAACACAATGACAAGCAGCATCTGATCCAAGCAGAGTCAGGCAGAGCCTGAAGAGAGTACATGAGTAATCCACCTATTGTGCCTAAAAAACAATATTAAACTTTATTATCATACTCACTAAGTGAGACAGTATCAGCTGAAATATCTGATTTTTAAATCGCCAGATATTAGTACTGGTATCGGACTTATAAGTATAAGTCAGGTTCCTTTACTTATTAATTCAAAGCCGTCGAAAGAGTTATTTTTTGTAGCTAAAAGTAATCCATATATCAGCAACAGTCACTGAATTCCATTTAAATTAGCTAGCTTTAAATGCTAGCGAAATGCACTAATGTGATTTGTATAAGATAGAGAGCACATGATTTCAAAAACCTTAACAGTTACAGGCAGTGGCATTTTAGTCATCTTAAGTAAATGAGAAAAAATGTGTATTTATGCACTTTCTGCTTCACTGCAAACCCAACCTTGAATTTGTTTTTACCATTATAACCCTAGCACCTTTAAAAAAAAGTGTGCTGTCACTCCTGATGCTTAAAGCAGCGATATGCCATTATATAAGAACAGCTGCTGACATTTTAGCTATTAAAGGTGGTAACTCATTTACATAATACCGGTAGAAGCAGTCTAGCTGTTTACTTAATCAGGAATCCTGTTAAAAAGTGTTTCAGGCAATGTCAAAATTTTCCAGAATAGTTCCCTGAGAGACCCGTAATTATGCACAGTGTGATAGTTTAATAGAGTAATAAGGATAATAGCTACAGCCTAAAAATCAGTTTTATCAGCGGTTCGACAGAGAGCCTGTTGCTGGCCTTAAAAATTCTGCTGCAGCTTTTCACACAAAACACTTAGCCACGCATGCTCTCTTGAGCCCTGCCAACATTCTCCTTGTGTGTGACAGAGGCTAAAGATATACTTCTGAGAAGGGATATTGCCTTTGAAGGACTTTTCCACTCAGATAATCTATAACACTTTCATAGGACTGGTTTCTTTTTTTCTTAAAAAGAAAAATGCACATCAAACTGGGTTTGTATCTCATCACATCACGTCCTCGCATAGTAGCTAAGTAGAAACAATAGAAGCCCAGCCACAGCCTTTGGTGGAGGGCCAAGACCATATCGCTATTCAGGGCTCTATCCCTGTGTTGAAAATAGCTGTGCAATGCTAACGTTATTTTGGACTTGTCCTCCCTGCCTGGCCTCTCCAATCTCTCTTTGGTTTGACACAAAGTTAATCACAAATCTCACTCGAGCCTACAAACACATAACCAATTTAATACTTGTTTGTGTAGAAATAACGACACACTTTATTCTGTAGCATTCTTGAAAAAAAAATTGCTGTTGAAGTAAGGCAGATTTGTTTGACAGAAGACAAGCTTTGTTTAGTTTTAAGGAGCCATCTGTTTTACCATTTACAGCAATCCTATAAAAGCAGAGTGAGACAAGGCAAGAGGGTCCAGTTTTTACCACTACCAACCACCAGTCTAAACTGTAGGATGGTTTTGGAAATCTTGTGGGGTTATCTTGCTGTGACAGTGTGAGCCTTGGGCTCAGTCTGTGGAGCTGGGAGCAGCTGTACAATAAGCCCTTCCAAACTCCCTGTCTTTGCTGACTCTGTCCTTCCTGCTCTAAAACACAGGAAGCTAAAGAACGTACACGAAGCCTGCATCAATATGCCTGGAAACCAGCCAGGCATCTCCTTCTTGAACCCATGAAAATGACATATATGGATGTTCAGTGGGAAATAGGAGAACAAAGAAAGTTAATGACAAGCGAGAGCCAGGAAAAGGCTACTTTACTAGAAAGAGGTGAAAGTATTGTGATCTGCCAGAACAGCAGCTTATTGACTTTCTGAATGAAGCGTGTCTGATCTAAACCTAAACTAGTCCATCACTGTAATCGGAACTGTGCAAGAAGCTAAACATACTTGTAAACTGCTTTAAACAACAGCAGGACTGGAGCCAAAGGGAGCGACTGGAAATTAACTGACAGCTGAAGCATTTTTTAATTCTACAAAAATCAGAGGAGAACCAGGGCTGGCAGCAGCCTGCAGTCTACCATAAATATTTGCAGCTGTGAAATGATTAATGAATTGTCTGTTGGGATGGAGACAGGAATAAACATTATTTCTCCAGTACAGTCAGTAATCTGGGGAACTGCTGACTAGAAATAGGTCAATTCTCCAGGTCTATGCACTAGATGTGAAAATTGCAGCATTTCCAAGAGATTGACATTCTCTTTGTTACAGAAAAAGGACCAACATTGCCAGCTGCAATCAAAGAAGGTGGTGCTTGAGTATGTATGGCTATACCATGAGATCCTCTCTGGGGAAGCAGCTGGGTGATATCAAGGACTCACACAACAGCATGTTAGTTCTAGAGGGATGAAGCTAGTTGATTATCAGTGTCTTACTTGCAATACTAGAGTGAGGCAGTTGTCCAGTAGTAACTCAATCACAGATGATGTCATTCTCTCAGACAGATTGAAAAAAAGTAAAGTTTTGTTGCTCCTGTTCATCTGGACATTCAGCCGCTGTTTAGGTATTTTAATCAAGGCTATGAATGTAGACTACATGGTGGTAATCAAAGAGAACACACTCAAAGGGAAGAAACTACAGTACCAGCAATCTGACATTACATGGTTTTTTTTACAGATATGTGGATGGACACATATAATAAAGAAGCTTTGACATTTGGTTTCACTGCATGAGGCCACCCATGGACACCTCAACTGTTTTTCTATGGAGAGCCTGCTCGAAACCACAGCTCATTAAAGACACTCAGATGTCTTTCATTAGAGCTTCATACTTTACACTAAAAGTGAAGGACCTCCCCTTCTGCTTCCAGGAGAGACTGGAACAGTAAACACTTTACAGCTCAAATTGTTCCTGTTTTATGTGTTCATGCATACATGTGATTTAGTCAGACACATGGGGAGAGATTATTGCTCAAAAGAGGACGTGAGCATGAAGACAGATTGTGATGTCAGCAGTTTAACTATTTAATAACATAGCTAAGAGCCTGCAAAAACCTCTGTATATAATACATTTAATAGATGTTACCCATTGTATTATAATGTAATAGAATGCGCCCCCTAAATATCTCCTACTGTTGTGGTAGAAAAAAGTAGACTCTCTTTTAATTTTAAGGCTTTATGTTAAACATTTCTTTTGGCTGCTTCCTTATTCACAATGGATCACCACAGTGGATGGCTCTGCATATCTGATTTTGCACAGCAATAACACTTCTGGTGCAACCCTTCCAGTGTGTCTTAAAATTAGGTAAATACAAAGACTTCACATATTATACTGTGCCATTATTTATTTAACAAATTTTTAAGCCAAAATTTAGAGGGCTTGTATAAAAATGAAGTACAGCCCACAATTCAATAGCTTGTACCTTCAGCAGCAGTAAGTTGAAGGAATTGTTTTCTGTATGACTTAGTCAGTCTCTGGCATCCTTGTGGTGCTCTCTTCTTTCCTAAGTTGCTGCAGTTTATTGAGGTTTGCAGGCATTTGTTCATGCACAGCTCTCTTTAGGTCCCATTGCAGCATTTCAGTTGGATTGATGTCTGGACTTCGACTGAGCCACTGCAACACTCGGTCACTTTATTGTAGATTCTTGGAAGTACTGTCGTGTTTCAGGACCCAGTTTTATTTCAGTTTTAGCTTTTGGACAGATGGCCCCAAAGCTATAAAATACAATAAGCTTATAAATGTTATAAATAGGCGTTCATGGTCAGCTCAATGACTCCAAGGTGCCCAGGTGCTGTTGCTGCAAAACAAGCCCAAATCATCATTCCTTTACGGCCATGCTTGATAGTTGGTATGAGGTGTTTGTGCTGATCAACTGGTTCTCGCCACATGGTGCTCTGCACTACAGCCATACACCTCTGCTTTGGTCTCATCTATTCAAAGAAGCCTTATTGTTTCTTCAAATTTGCAAACCAAAGCTGTGGTGCCATGTTTTTTTTTTTTTTAGAGAGAAGACACTTTCCTAGCGTGCTATGGTGTTCAGTCTTTTTTCTAATTGTACTGTCATGAGCTTTAACATTTAAAATGACACCTTTAGAGTCTCAAGTTAAATGCCTGCAGATCAGTCAGTAACAATTATTAGTTAAAGTACCAACGTGCTGCTCTCTGAGATGTCAGCACCTGAGATGTCAGCAATCTAAGACGCTGTACGTTCTTTAAAATTACAAGGAATAAACTTGGAATGCTGTAAAATCGCATGTTTGAGTGCAGTTGGGGACGTTTGCTGCACGCCATAGCTGTCTCATCTCTCATTTCCTGTCACTTCCCTGCATTTGCTTATCTGACAAAGAAACCCAGCGCAAACAGCGCATGTAATTTTTCTGTGCTGCTAAACACAAACTGCCTCTATTTGTGAGTTACACAAACTCACGGAGCCTTCCAGTTAAAAACTCACGCTGTCACGATAATAAACAAAGAATGACAGAGGTTACAGCCCTGCAAAAGTCTGCTGTCATTTACTCCCAGCAGAACAAATTCTTCATTTTCTCAGCAGACCTTGTAGAGCCGAGGTCAGCGTTAACCGCTTCATACCTCCGTGGTGTTTCCGGGGCTAATTTTAGAAAGAGGAGGCACCCCATCTAAAAAAAGAACAGGGAAGAAAAGGGGCTAGAAGTGCACTGGAGTTCAATGTGGTGAAAATATGAGTGAACAAATGTATTTGTGCCAAAAAACTGAGGGCTAAGAGAATGGCACCCAGTAAAGGCAACAAATCAAAGTGATTATATTGTTTAGAAACTGTTGCTCTTATAGGATTTTTAAATCTCATACGGTTGGAGAGCACTTGTCACTTGTTATAGAAAAGACTGCTGAGGTTGGTGCTGGCTGATCGCATGTGAATGTCTCGCTGTTTCAGCGGGTCAACATCAGGTTGTTGACCCGCTTTCAAACTCAAGGTAGGATGGGCACGTGTGCAGGCAATTGAGGTGAATGGCTTTCAAAGGCAATTATTTGTGCCATGTTACATCTTTCCGCTTGAAATATTCCCCTACGGCACAAAGCATGTGTCACAGAGGGCAATTGTACACATTCATCACTTATGTCTCACAGAGCAACACAAACACACACATTGATCGCATCTATCTCAGTGTGACAAGTTCGCACATAACGTGTGTGCCACTCCCCAACAAAGAAACAAACACACTCACATTCATGGGAAACATCACACATCCAGAAGAAACGCCTGTGTGTGGCTCTGAGTCTAGTGGCATTGTAAATCAGCTGGGAGCCCCCTACCCCCACACCTCAGCAGCTGCTCCCCAGGGAACCTGAGGTCACATCTATTCAGCTGGTGGCTACTGGCTACAACTCCCCTCATTGTCCTACATTTACCCTCCTCCTCAGTTAGCATTCCTCCCCCATGTCCTTACTGTCCTTCCTCCAACCCCATCACCCTCCTTCATATTGCCTTCTACCCCCTCCCCCCTCCAAACTCCCTCCATCCTTGTCTCTCTTCCTGCCTCCATTTTCCTGATTAAACTTCTAGGATCTTTATCTACAGTGGTGGTTTCAGTGCGGTGGGCTATATTTATAAGGCCTTCACTCTCCAGCTCTCCTTTAAATGACTTGGGGGGGTTGTTACTCAATAAATGGAAGTTGTTCAGCCTATCAATCATGCACTGCCTGGGCAACAACAAGCAGCAGACAGTAAACACTTATAAAGTCTTACAGCTCTGTTTTTAGGCGGTTTGGCAGTTTGTTTGTTTGTTTTTTGCTTATATTGGTAAATAGACTGAGGTCAACAGTATTTACAAAGTGGTTCTATATAAAATAAATAAATTAATGTTTTGGAAGTATCTTTATGACTTTATGTGACATTGTACCTACATTATAACTAATTCAGACCTTTGTGGCCACTTAAAATATCTTTGTAGAACTATTATCTTTTATTTGTTGCAAATTATCTTTAAAAAGCCATTTTTAATGCCAACGATACTTTTTAACTAGATAAATATAGAATACATTTTAGTCACTTTGCCAAAAACTGATTGCATGTTCTACCTTGTGACAGGAATGTTGTTTGTGTCTGAAGATGAATTGATATCATTTATTATGATATCATCTATTACTATACATTTGACACATGTTTTGCATATTATAGGCCAACAACTCATTTATCTAATTTTAATCTTATTTAATCACTTTTTTGCAAATACCGGAAATCACTTTTTGGAAGACGATCAGGTTTCTGGCACAACACCGGCACACCGAACACATTAGTACACTTCAGTTTGACTATTAATGACAATGTAACACACTGACACATGGCCAGTAACCACAATTATGCCCCATCGTTTGAAAATTGTATAAAATAAACAGCCAGCATCTTTACATTTTAAATCTGCATGTCTGTCATGTCAAATTAAACCACAACACAATGCCAGTGATTAGATTATTGCAAACGGCTTCAAGTATCAGTGAAAAAAAACGTGGGCGATGAGAAAAATAACAAAATGTTACAAACTTTATAAACCTGCCATTAAAATGTAACAGCGACAGTATAAACTTAACCGGGCTGGTTAAGTTTATAAAAATAAAGAAAAAAGAAGAAAAAAGAGGAAATAAATGAACGAATGAAGTTTACCTTGGCGCTGTTATTTCATACAGGAGACATAAGCAGAAGTAAGCTAGCGTTTGTAGTCCTCTGCCCGCAGCAGCGGCACAGGCAGACAGCAACTATCTGCCCTGCTGGCACCGGGGGCCACTCTCTCCTCCGAAAAGTCACGGGAGATTTATCCTGCTGCTCATTCCTCTCTGCAGAGAAATATGTCGGCAGTATATATGTTTAAAACCAAGTATTCGGTAGCTGGAGAGGGAGACCGTGTCCGCACACTGCCTGGGCGGACCTCTTTACTGCGGACTAAATGAAGGGGACGAGCGAAGAGTGAAAACCTCAGTCCTCCGCCGCTGCTCCTAAAAAAAAATAAATAAAAAATGCAGCAGCATCGCGGACAATGGCACACCGAGCGTTTCCGGTTACAGCTCCTTCAACATAAAATCAAATTCAAATCTTTTTATTTTTTTGTTTATTATATTTATATTTTATATATGTATATATAACAAAAATAGGAAAAAATGTCAATAACTTTCAAGTTAAAGATTTTTTATAGCCCCTTTCAAGAAATAGAAGAACGCTTTACAGAAGAGTAAGCGTTCTCTGGTAAATGGAGATTAATGGGGAATTCCAAAAAACAAAGATGGTGGTGGAAGTTTTTCATTTCTTTTCTTTCTTTCTTTTTGTTTATTCGGGGTTAAAATTATTCTAATATCTGGGGTAAAATCTAGACCTTCTTAGTACTGTATCTTAGTACTTTCTAAGATACAGATGTCCTGTTAACCATTCCAATTAAAGTTTCACTTCCTCTAATTAAAAAGCTTTCCCAATGCGTCATCAAAGTCTTTTAACGCATTCAAAAAACAAAACCAAAAACAAACTTGCGCTTTGATATTTTTTGTTTTGAAGGTGCGCGCATTCGTTTAACCGTCTTAATTTTGCTCACTTGACCCTTATGTTGTCTACGTCAACGCTGGAGGACAGCCCCACTCACGCTCACACATACACAGTGTGTCGGTATAATACTAACTCAGTCCGTAACTCCAATTAAGTCCACATCTTTCATCACCATCAGCATCCTCATCACTATAAGGACAGGTGGCTCTGTACTTGTACCTCACTGTCCACTAACAGTTTAACACTGAAGCTAAAAAAAAAGAGTAGGCTATAAAGTTTAAATATATCTGATTAATTGATCTTTTAATGTGTAATTTACTACAAAACATTTTTTTTAAATCCAGTCGTAACTTCTTCTACTCATATTTTAAATATGATAATTTATTTCAAATGTTTTTGTTGTTAATCCAATTTAGTTATATAATACAAAGTGATATAAAACCAATAGAAAACAAAAACTGAAAAAGAATAAAATCAAGGGTTTGCTGTAAGGGTTTGCTGTAAGATACAGCAAACCCTGAAAACCTGAAATTCGAGTGGACTCTTTAAAAATGTGTAATACTTTTTTTTAACAACCACAAAGCTGAAATTTAAGTTTTTTATGAAAATTCTTTTAGAGGTATTAGATGCCACAGATACAAAATGAGCCACTACCGTTACTTTTTTTGTATGAGTTCTAGTAAAAAATAGATAAGTAAACTCAGTCAGCTATTTATTTACTTTAAACTTTGTGGATTGTTATTTTGTGCCTGAGCACTAGTGGACACAGAGGGGGAAAAAAGTGAGAAAAAATAAACAGTGGGCCGGAAGACCCTCAAATCCTGTTTGGCCTCCTGGGAATGTTTACAAGAGAATGCAGCTCTCTATCTCTCACAGAAAGATCTGTTTTAGAAACTACAGCTATTTCTTTCTACTTTTTCCAGGTATTCAGCAGTAGTTTTAAAACTCAAAGTATGTTTTTTTGTATTATTACAAGGATAAACGTTGATATGACTTGTGATATGGCTCATATAAACGATGTGGCTCATATCATTCCAGAGAAACAGAAATTGCTGCAGGTTCCAATTAAGTTGTGATTTTACTGATATACATCACAAATCACACTTAAGTAAGAATGGAGACATTGCTGAAAGGGAGCAAACATTCCCCAAAGAGGCATTTGTTTTGGATGGGCATTTGAATGCAAATCTAGACTATCCTACAGGCAGCTCCATGAGACATCCTGCAAAAAGAGACATGAGTGGATGTTCCAGCAGTGATCCACTGTCTTTCCACTGAATAGTGAAAATAGCAAGATATCATGCTAGAAGCAAACAAACAAAACTTTAATATGGCAATTTTTGTAAATATATACATATAAAGATATAAGCTATACAGATTGCCAGTTACTTTTCTTGCCTATGGTGCCAATAGAAACTATTGTGAGCTGTTAGTATTTTCCCTAAGCTGGGACACTACAACAGATCTTAGTGTTCCCCCACTTGCCAAATCTCACTGACTGTTCTTGTTTTTCTGTTTAGGTGTGGAGGCAAAGTCAACCCCTATTTTTGTATTCTCTTGTGCTGCTGATTTTCTAAATAACAGATTCAGATTCAGGTCTTGCATGGGTGGCTGACATTTTTTTCCAGATTAATATAGAAAAAACAGAAGTCCTTGCTTGTGCCTCTGACAGATTTGTGCTTTAACTTTGGATGATCACGATCACATGAAATCTCTGGATTCTCACGCTGTGAATTAGAAATTATGGCTAATACTTTTATCTCATCCTTTCTGGAATATTGCAATTGCTTGTTCACTTGTCTCAACAAAACCTCCTCAGAATGTATGCAAGTTGTTCAGAATACACCTGTGAGTACTGTCAGGTCACTTTCTAATTCAGATGCACTGGCTCCTCGTCAACTTCAGAGTCCACTTCAAGATTCCGGTTGTGACTTTCAGAGCTCTCTGTGGGTAAACACTGATGTACATCACTGAACTTTTACATCCATTTGTCTCCAGCAGGTCTCTGATGTCCTGCGATCAGGTCCTGCTGGCTGTGTATTATACAAGAAAACTAAAGGAGACAGAGATTTTCCCACAGTGACCCCCAGACTCTCCCCCACTGAGCCTTAGATCTACGGATTTGGTGGTTTCTTTTAAAAAACAGCTAAAGAGCCATCTTTTTAAGTAAAGTTGCTTTTGGGTAACTTTTTTAGACAGTTGTTTGTGATATTTATCTTAAAAGGTGCTATATAAATAAAATTGTACATACATTCCTGCAAAATTCACATGATAAGATCAGACTTTAGCTTAAAGAACATAAAAGCACGGCTCCATCCTGCCTTGTATGAACAATTCAAGCTGTTGCTTGTGGTGTAATGTTGTGGTTCCTTGGCACATCTTGGGCCCCTTAGTACTGAGCATCATTTAAAATGCCACATCCTACCTGAGTAGCTACTGTTGCTGATTATGTCCATCCCTTTTTTGCAACAGTGTATAATCTACTAATGACAACGTGCCAGGTCACAAAACTCAAATTATCTCAAATTGGTTTCTTGAATATAACAATGAGCTCGCTGTACTCAGGTGGCCTCCTCCACCACCAGATCTCAGTCCAAGAGAGCATCTTTGGGATATGGAGGAATGAGAATTTCAGATCATGGATGTATAACCAACAAATCTGCAGCATCTCTGTGATGCTATCATATCAATATGGAACAAAATCTCTGAGGAATCTTTCCAGCGTTGTTGAATGTATGCCCATGATATATTAAGGAAATTGGATAGTGGATGTGTGGATGGTGAGTTTTTGTAGCCTTTTTTTTTTTTTTTTTTTACAGCCAATGGTATAAAAGTGATGGGCCGTAATAGCTTAGGTATCCTGGCTAAATGTCATAGGACTTCAGTGGATTCTGGAGCCCCCCTGTGGTGGGATTTGGCTACTGCATGGACAGGGGCATAACAAATACGATTTCAAATCTAAGTTTTTTTCAGAGCTGCACTTTGAGAGCAGACGTCTTCGTCATGGAAAAATAGCGAGAGGCTTTCATGACAGACACAATTTCCACTTGTTATAGCAGGAAAGGCGCAGATAACTAACGGTTCTGTTTTATTTGGCAGTACCAGTAAAGACTGTGTAACACAGCAGCTTATGGAAGTCAGCCATAGTCACTCTGCGTCCGTGATAACATATCACAATACCCACAATAAAAAAACACAAACTGTGTATTGTGTTTGCACGTATTATAACTGGCAAATCATTCCTAGTCCACTAAATGATTTGCAGACGTTAAACAATATGGAAACAAAAAAGAAAAATAATGAAGCATCTACACATTTACTGCAGTGCTCTACATTAATACATTAGAGACCGTTTCATAATAATGTTCCTTTTATTTAGCAAACGTGGAATATGATACAGAATAAGGAACTCAATATTACTCCACAGAGCCACCCAGTGGCAAAATATAAAACTACAAGTTTCAGATGCGAGCCTTTCTGGGACGTTACTAATGCTGTGGTTATGCTGCTGTAACTTCTTTTCTGCAAAGCTAAACAGCCTTTAAAAACTAGCAAGTCAAACATTTTCAAATTTCTAGTTGTGACAAAAAACAATGAGTGATTCTCCTCACAGTGCGACTGTGGCTTTGATTTTTTGGCTCTATGTAATGTTTGACCTGGAGAAAGAGATTTTTTTACTGACATTGTAGCTACAGCACTGACTGATTCTTAATAAGTGATAAACTAATAGCCTTTTAAGAAGGTGATTTAATAATGACTTCTGCAGATTTCAATAAGAGCGACTGCACTGAGTATAGAATAGAAAAGTTAAACACAAAAGGGATTTTTCATTATCCCCAAAATTGATTATTAAAGGCTAATCTTTAGAATTAGTAGATAACATATTCACAAAGAAGCAGCACTTTAAAACCTTTGGAAAAGAAGACTTTAAAACCCAAAGAAGTACTGCTAAATAAAGTATCCATATCAGACACTTTCTAATTGTGGTGTAGATCAAGCTACAATTCTCCATCAATCGTGCCACACAGATAAATGACTGATGATACTCTGTGTGTTAATGACTAATTAATTAATCATTAATTAATGCTAAGCATAGCTTTGCAAGATTATTAGTTTTCAGCAGTCTGAGGAGAGATAAAACAGCGATGAGGTTGGGTTTGCATGCTCTAAGCTCTCATGTAGTCAATAGCGTGTGAAGGATATAACAGCTGAAAGATGTTAGGACTCTAATTTGATGAGGGTCCTGCTATTTCTTTCAAGATGTGTATAAGCATTCCTCAACGAGCTGCTTACATGCTGTACTTCTATCTCACACTCTAAATTGAAACTGACACTGAAACCAGAGATTTTTTAAAAACTATCACTGTGGTGATACTTTCTGTCTCATTTCCTGGCCTGCCAAAATAAGTGGCAAAACGATATGACCCCTATAAATTTAGAAGAAAAAAAAAAATCAGTGAAAATGCAGTTTGAACTAAAGATAGACCAGGATCAAAATCCAGCTGAGTGACTGATCCCAGCTCACATCAGCTTCTCATTAGTGGTCAGCACCCACCCTTTACTTTATGCCATCAATTTCACCCCTGTTAACGACTTCAGTAAGGTGGAAACTCTCACATTAGCAGACTTCTGATCTGGAATCAGGAGGTTAATTTTCACCTGTCATTGCTCAGTGTCAGGCCAATCGAGCCGGTGAGTTGTTTCTCTTTTATTAAATGCAGAAAAAAAGCAAAACTCCTCAGCAAAGAAAAGTTCATCCTCCTTCATGTGGAGACGCCTTTTTTATTGTATCTTTGGAAAGCGGTGGCAATGAGACAGACAAAAAAAGTTCTCTTTTAACATCACTGCGTTGCCTTGATAGTGCTTTCACATCACTCTCAAGCAAAAGGAACAACAACAAAAAAGATGCTGTTTCAAAGAGCTGCTTGCTTATGAAGATGCTGGTTTAACCCTTCACAGCAGGGCTGTGGTTTAGATGTCTGACTGGAGCAGAAAAAGAAAAAGAAAACAAAACATTTCAAAGCCTGAATTACAACTCACAAATTCCCTTTTCAATTTTTTAAGGCCTTTGCTGTTTATTCCTTTCCCCTCCCGCCCTTCACAACAGTAAATTACAGAAGCAGTACTGAAAATAAAAGTCTTAATTCCTTGTTATTATAAAAAAAAGAAAGAAAGAAAATCTGCACAAAATTCTGAATGACAGTACAAAACGAAGGGTTAATATGCCATGTAAATGTACGGGGGAGGGACATTACTGCTGGGAGGAAAAAAAATCTCTTCTGCCTTTTTCAATAATGAAAACATCTCAGTATTTTTACATTTCAGAATTATGTCACATAATCTGAAACTATATATATATAAGCATGTATATATAAAAAGAACAGAAAAAGAAAACAGTTTTTGATTTTCTTCAGTTTCTTTTCTTTTTTTTGCAAATGAATGCTAGAAACACATAAACCTCTTAAATATATATGTCAGTGCAACATTATTTCTTTTGAGTCCACGCTACAGTATCCTTTCTCCTTAGCTGCTGCAGCTACAGTGCTCTACAGCTGAAAGCACAGGTGGGGGGAGGGGGAGGGGCGGTGTAAAAGCTGAGGGGAGAGAGGGTCGCCTGGTCCTGAAAAATAAAATGAACAAGCTGAGAACGTGTGTTCACCACGGCACAACATACAAAGCACATCCATGTAAAAAGACTCCACGCCTCCCAGGATTGATTTTTTTTTTTGATTGTTTTGACTGTGACACAAAAACCCCCCACTGAGTTCAGGGGCCCCAGTGGCCTCGTGGGGGGGCACCACCACCCTGGGATTGAAGAGTTCACACCTGGGTGACGTTTCACTTCTTTTAAGCTTAAAAAGAGATAGAAAAAACAAACACGTTGCTGTGCTCCGTAAGTGTCCTGCCATAGGCTACCCCCTTTTTTTGATTTTTTTATGGGGAAGGGTGTGGAGAGGAGGGACTGTGGTCTCATGGTATTTTGTGTTGGCGAGGAACCCCTCCTCCCCCTCCAGCCCTCCACCGTATGTATAAGGGGGCAACCATCCTTTGGTAAAGCCACGGAGAGAGGCCTGGGGGTCTGATTCAGGTGACGATGCTCGATTCCCACCCCCAACCCCACCTCACCCCCACTCCAACCCACTGTACCAGTGTCTTGTCCTTTTGACATCAGCTCTGACATCACAACATTATGGCTGCTACACGTGAAACACGTTAAAAACTCTTCACAGCCCCCCAAGAGGAGGAGGTCGGAGCGCTTGAGCTACACTACAGCATGTGGACAATACAAACTGGGCTTTTTTATTTAAAAAATGTTTTTTTCATCATGAGACACATGTGTCTGGCTAAATTACTGATAGCACCATTCGTCAGTTAGTGTGTTAACCCCTCTTTTTTACAGGTTTCTACCACGAGGGGCTTGCAAAACAAAGTGCATTCAAGCTGCATTGTCCAGATAGCACTGCCTGGGTGAACAATCCACAGTGACAAGACAGTGAGGGATTTAGATAAAGCAAAGCAACGAGGATTGGTGTTTGTTTGTTTGTTTGTTTGTTTGTTTTTGCCAAATATTTGATATATTTTACCACCTCCTCTGAAATTGTCATGAGTGTGTTTAAAGTTCTGGAAAACATCACAGCGACCAGTTCAGCTCACAGCAGAGATATGGCGTGGTCATGAGTGATCAGAAGAAGAAGAGTGCTGAGAGTTCATCTCTCTTTTTTTTGTTTTGTTTTTGTGCGTTTGCTACCTCTCGATTCATTCATCCTTGGGGCTCTTTTTGAGAAGTGGATGTTTCGGTGACAGATGGCTTGAATGCACATTGAAATCGCTGGAGCGTCAGCGATCGGGCGAATCGTGCTCGCCTGAGCGACTGAAAATGAAACGCTGCACCTTCCACGAAACAGTCCAGGAGATTGTATTTACACACACGCACACGCACAAACCCATGACAAAAAGGGATACTGCAGCTTTTTTTTCTTTTCCTTTTTACTTTCTTTAAAAAAAGGGCAATAAAATATATTAAAACTTATTTACAGTGTGTGTTTTTTTTGTTTTGGACAGAAAACAAACAAACAAACAAATACAACAACAAAAAAAACCTGTGATAAACTCTTGTCCTGTTTTGCAGGTATTTCTAAGGTCATGTGCCCCTGTTTCCTGTCATTATAGCTTAAGCCAAGTACAGTAAAAAACACCAATATCAACAGAGGATTCCAACAAAAACGTATTAAAGGCACTGTCAGGACCATACATTGCCATGAATGGGACCCTCACTTTAGAGTGATAGGGGTCAAAGGGGGAGAAAGGGTACATGTCTCACGGCACGCTCTGTTTGCCACGCCATGGGGCGAATCTACAGTTTTTACCGGATATTGTTCACTTAGGATGTCAATACGTCTCTTTCTAAAAGGTGAAAATAGCCGTTACCAACTGATGGTAATAACAAAAAGAGGTTTCTTTTTTTTTTTTTTTCCAGAAAACGATAAATACTTTAAACATCATTAATAAATTGGTCTCAACACCAGCATCCGATTGTAAAAATGAATGAAAATCAAAATAGAAAATTAAAATATCATCTGAATCATCTGTACATATTTTTTTTCCTGTATTTTATTTGTACACAGTGTCCCTCCCCCTTTACTGGTAGGCTCTGTTTTTTGTTTTTTTTAACTGCAGCTCCTGAGAAAAGCATGGATCAGTCCAGACCTCCTGTTGGTTCCTGAACCTGTCCCTCGTCCAGAGATTCGAGGGCATCGGCAGTCCCTTCTGAGCCCGTCTGCTTGCAGACAGGCGGGATTATATGCCTGCAGACAGTCTCGTGCGAGAGCCCGGCCCATCGCACACAGTCACATGAATGCGCTTGGTCTTGGCTCACGCCTCCGAGTATGAACTCTGTACGTTGAGTTTGTCTTTCTTTAGCTTGACGCCGTCCACGAGCTCAAAGTTGTAGTTCTCCAGAGCTGACAAGTTCCTGTCTGATATGCCTCCGTGTGAGCAGGCGCAGTACAAGACCACGCCGCAGATGGCCCCCAGGAAGACCCCGAGGGCAGACATGGCGATGATGGTGATCAGGATGGGATCAAGCGTCTTTAGCATGCTGCCTTCAGGGATCTGGTTGTTATCCACAAAGTCTGGATATTCTGTGTTTTCCGGAACTAGAGAGGAAGCAAGGAGCAGAAGAGAAAAAGAAAAGTGAGAAAATAAACTATAAAAGGTTAGAATGCACAACAAACCTGATGTGTGAAAGGACTTACTGATTTCATTAATATCCTCCGGTAATATTGGCTCGGTGGGCACGTCGGGATCTTTAAAGAGAAATTCATATTAAAAGCAGAGCTAAACGACAAAAAACTGCAGTCAGAGCTGTGTGCCAAAGTGCTGTTTTAGTTCAAAAACTGAAGGAAGTCACTGAAACTATGCACAAAGCTTCACCTTTACAGTCTGGCAGTGTGATCCCATCGAGAACCTTAATGTCATCCACAGCAATGTCTCCCCAGCTCTTTCTCTCCACAAGACTTTCGATCACCACCTTGACAAAAAAAAAAAGTGAGCCTCTAGAGTGACAGCACACACACAAAAAGCACAGGTAAATTAAAAGGTGGGTCAGTTACCTGATAAGGCTTGTTGGTGCGTGGCACGAGGACACGACCTTCCCTCCAGCGGTTGCCTTGGTGGCCACTGACTGTCCACAGTAGGACATCCGCAGGTCCCTTCTCCGTTTGCTTGCGCTGCTTGATGTGTAGTGTGCCGATGTGCGGCCCAAACATGTGGTACCAGAATGACACACAGAGGTCGGAGTCCGGGGAGCTGACCACGGGGCTGACGAGTCGAGCCACCTCTGTCTCTTGGGGGCTGGTTGCTAAGGTGTAGATGAAATTCCCCGGTTCACCTGTAATGTAAAGCCCTTGTATCAGCAACACTGAGGTAAATTGCCACATGTACCGTGTCAGACGTTGTGAGTCTATCATCTGAGGTACTTACCTGTGTGGTCCATGTTGGGTCCAATGTTGAGGGTAGGGGTGCCGCTGGACTGGATCTGCCACCTAGATCCCGTGTCCTCCGATGTCCAGCTGCAGAAGGACGGATCATTGGCTCGGCCAAAGTCGCAGGCGAACCAGAGAAAAGCTGTGCGAAGAAAGATCAAGATCATGTGTCACAGGAGAAAAAAAACCTTAATCATTCTGCTTATTACAAAAGGAGAAGCTGCCTGTAGCCCTGGGCTCTATCCGAACCATGACCGCAGGGCCTGTCATGGTATAACTACAGGCTACACTTTGGAGCTTCCTTCTCTTATTCTGCTCTGGAACAGACCACTAGAGGGCAGCAGATAACTGTGGGACATAAGCTTACAGTCCTACAGGTGGGGGTGATACAAGCAGCTAAGTCATGAAGGAGAAGCAGGAGTCGGACAAAAGGTAAATTACAGTTCTGACATGAGAAAGAGTGTGAACCAATGGCACAGACCTCATGCAGTCCTTATGTCTTGGCTGTATTTAATGATCTCTTCTAATGAATGCAACAGTGTATGTAAAGAATGCATTAAACGGGAACACTGAGAAGAGTCAAAACCCCCAATGGCAGGGACAGGAAGACAGATGCCTGGACACCGTGCCCAGTTGAGAAAGGAAACATTCATAGCAACCCGCTGCGAACTGACGATTTTAATGAGAGCAGGGACATGGGATTCGAAGACAGCTATGGTAACAGCGCCGGGGCCCCACTCCAACAATGCCATCCCCTGTGGACACACACCGTGTCGAAGAAGCCTTCATCGAGGCCAGAAAATGTGTGGGAGCTCGGGCTTTAGTGTTTTCCAAATTAGATAAAGAAAGACTTCAAGGAACACTGGGGAAACGAGATGTTTGGGAGGCCAGTCATAGCTTTATTCTCCAGCATGAAATGTCTTTAGAGATACCACTCTCTGAATGACAAAATCTATGAGCTAATATTCCCTTTAAAAATGGGAAGGATTTAACTAACTTCTGCAGGCAATGACGCTATTTACCCATTAAACACAAAGGATGGAATTCCCATCACATATCAACCACATTTCAGGGTCCAAGCCACCATTTTCCCCATAGAAACCCCATTCCCAATTAAAATGACTTTGGCTTTTTTTTCCATTAAGAGGAGACTGTGACAAGCCTGATGAGCAGCCACATGACTCACTTGGCCATTTTATATATATATATATATATATATATATATATATATATATATATATATATATATATATATATATATACATACATATATGTATGTAAGAAAAAAGTCTATGTCTCCATGAATGTGAGTGGAAACTATATCCCCTGAGATGCATGGTGCATGACACACACACACACATTCACATGGACACACACACACAGCTTATTAACATGCATGGTTTGAGAGTCTTGAAATGAAAAGTCAAATAGATAGGCGTTTACCTGTACTTCATTACACTCATACAGACATACACACACAAACACACAAAAATATGCATAAATGCATACACACATTTGCATCTTAGAGCTACTCTAATAATATAGCCCGTGCCCCAAATCAAAGACAGACCGCAGAGCCAGCTGACTGAGAGACAGGGGGTTGGGTGGAGCCTACGGCCCATTAGCCAAGGTCAGACTGGGGCACTGCTTCTTGGCTGCTGCCTCGTCAGCCCGGTGTAGGAGACACTGGCTATGTGTGTCTGTCCATGCATGTAGGCCCCAAAGTGCACCTAACTTCCTCCAGTCATTTGCATCTGGCTTTTACAGGTCTGTGTGCGCTCTGTGTGTGTCGGTGTCAGCATGGTGATTAGTGATTATGCTGAGAAGGCAGCAGCAGAGCACCAGTGCTAATCATCGGCTAGCCTTGCATCACGTAGCCTCCCTTTACCCTGTCAGCGGGAGCCTCTCAGGGCCATATCATCAGCTTTAATAACAGACACACATCAGAGGAGAGAGGCTGGCTCGAGCTGGCAATCATTATCTCAGGTGTGTCTCTTGATGAATTCATGATATGAATTCAGAACAAACCATGAGCAGTTAAACATTTGCCCCGCTGTATGTTTCATCACTCTGGTGTGCAAACTTTGAAAGGTCAGTGCTTTGTAACATGAAGCACTGACCTTTAAAAAATATGTATATATGGTATTTTTTGCTCACCTGGGATGGTATCCATTTCAGCAGTAGTGCTCTCTGGCATCATGTTACCACCTGTCACAATATAGAATGTTAGCACAGTTAGCCTAGCTTTGCAAAGAGCTAAGTTTCATTTTAAATAAGTACCCATGCTAGCTAAACTTGGCTAATCAACGCATGCCGTGTCTCTGGCTTCTTTCTTATGAATGCCCTTTTTCTGGTATTCCTAGCAGGAAGAACTTATGCAATACACATGACTGAGACGGTGCCATGCTCATCATTGGAGACTGCTGGTTAATGGGGAGTGCAGGCGACGGTGCAGGCTGAGATAGTTGACTGGTTAGAAGGAAAAGTAAGCTAGGAGTGAGTGGAGGCAGGGAGCCAGAGCAAAAAGCAAGTGAGAGGTGAAATGATAGAGAACAGATGTGGGTGAATTGATTTCAGGTGCAAATGCAACAATGCTTTCTGGTGAGCGCTCAGAGCTTAAGGTAAGAAGTGGTAGACTGAAGAGGAGGAGGTGGTAGCAACGGGGGCGCAGCAAATTAGAGTTGTGTGGCTGCCAGGACACACGAGGGTGCATGCATGCTTGCCAGTGTGCAGGGTACAGTACATGGAAGACTGGGTTTGGTATCAAAATCTGACTGCGGCAGGGATGCTACAGAAGCCGTGATGGCGCAGAATCGAGGGGAGACGATCGAGCGCCAGCCACAGCAAAAGCAAGGGGGAATTAGGGCAGGGAGGGTTTGGGTAGGGGCTGGTCGCAGTCTCATGAAGGCGATGTTAGCACCTGTCACATCGTAGTCATCACCTGTGCCACTGTGGCAGCTCGCCTGGTCGTCGTCACACTCGTCAGACGGGGTGGTGCTCGGGATTGCGGTGGTTGGCGGGAGTGTAGGAGCTGGAGAGGTGACAGCGAAGGGAGAGAGAGGAAACAATACAGGTTAGATTACAGGTCAAACATGGAAAGTGCACTGTTTTTAGCTTAAGGGATTTTTCGACTACTTTAAAAAAAAGGTTACAGTGTTTTCCTTTGTTTTTAAGGCTAGTATCTATTGAATAGCATCACATTTCTTTTTGTTAATTGTCTGAATTCCTTCTTTTCAAGCCTACGGTTTAAGCATCTAGTTTAAACAAAAACAGAAAAGGAAAGAAAAGAAGAAGAAACAGTGAAATATATTTTTGTAAGCTCGATTGCTGTGCTCACAGTTCCATGCTGAGCGTCAGTGTAGAACTGAGCTATTAGTATCCCTCCTTTTATCAAGCTGTGGAGGTGTGGGTGTATAAATAGAGCTGAAGGAATACATGGTGCGTAAGGCTTTGAAACTAGAAGGTGGAGTAACAGGACTTGGGACTGGATATAGGCAGGGCCATTCCAGTCTATCATTATGGCCGTGCTTCACTTGGATGTGGGAAAGGCCCAAGATCCGCTCCACGCTCCAGTGCCACACAGCGGTGTGCCTTTTGGAGATTTCAGACCCAATATTTCTCGGGACTCCTTGAGGGTATCTGCACACTGAGGAACTTCCCCAACAACTACATGTCTTCTAAGGTCTTTTTATATGCTTTTCCACTTCCCGTTAATGGCATGATAGCAAGCTAGCAGCTGACAAAGAAACATCTGCAAACAAAACAAGACTGAGCGTGTGTTTGTTGTGTTGTAAGTGTCAGGATTACAACAGAGTTGTAAAAGCAGGGTATAACTGTGTGGCACAGACAAAATAGCCATTTGTCAGCACAAGTCTTTACACACACAGAGCTTTGGGGATTTTTTACTTTCTTCTAATCAGTCACTGCTTCACTGTGTGGAGAAGCTCAAGGTGAGAGGAAATGTGGGAGGACAGTTTTGCTTTGACGAGTGAACATTGTGTTGCATTTCCCCCCCGTCACACATAGTCTTAAAAAAGCTTGGACTTCACCGTTGTTCTGTTTTTACACGTTTTGTTTCAACTTTACAGCTCTTCCCTACACAGCTGACATATATACTTGGATGATTTTAATTTTATATCAGCCAGTATCTGCAATGAAGTATGCTTACATCTAAAATAACCCACATTCATGCATGTCACTGACATCACTTCCTGTGCTTGGAGAGTCCATACCCTGAAGTAGGAGCACTGGAAACGATTTGCTCATTGCACATCGGTTTGAAACTGCCAGCTTGTCTCTTGCTGGCATATCAGGCTCAGGTTGCCTAGGTGACTCTCTGTAAATCAACAGTAACCTTCACTGTCGTCGGTAGTTTCACTCGCTTAAAAGTTTATTGCAGAACCTGACTACAGCCTCTGGTCTCTGGTCACCATGTCACCACAAATTCCTTTCAGTTTGTATGCAACTTTGAAACGCTGCTCTTCGAACAGGGTTCCAAGAACTTTTGATAGTCCTACTTCGTGCACTCCTATGGCCGCATAAAAAAGTGTATTTCCTCCAATAGTTATAGGAGCTACAAAACAGTTCCTGTAGTCCAACCCTTTCATAAGTGTTTGCACTGTCTGAGGATTAAACTGGCTTCCTCAGTGCAAGCTGAGGAGAAGGAATGAGGAGAGAGGTGACAAAAGGGAGGCGAAGACAGATAGGGGCAAGCATCTTGAAAAATGTGTACAATATCTGTAGTTGTGCGTGAGAGCGATTGAGTGTGTTTGTGCATGTGTGTGAGCCAATGCTCTTGCTCGCTCTCTCCGCTAGATGAAATATGAGGCAGATCAGCCCCTGTCAGATTCAGGGTGGGGAAGGTCAGGGATGGGGTCAGCGCTGCGTCAGGGGAGCCTCTCATAGAAATGAGGATTTCGGCCTCCTGCTACAGCTTGCTACACACATACACACAAACACATTTGTACACACTAGGAGACGCACCTGCCTGTGCACTCACCCGACTGTGTACAGTTTACTGTAACCACATGTTTGGCAAGGTGATTGCGGTTCGTCTGTGTGTATAAATCTGTGCGAGTTTGTGTGTATTTGGCATTAAGAGCGAAAACAAGCATTATCATCTGACTAAAGCTCCCGGTGGGAGTCCATGAGGCTTACAAGAGAATGGGCCTCCCTGAAATCCAATATGTAAATCCACTTAGGGCTAGGATGCTCCGTGTGCTTATATTGCTGAGCGTTTTTTGTGCTACATCAGCTTTGAGAGAGGCAGATAAAGAACTGGAAAAAAAATAAGGGTAATTTCAAAGGTAGCAAAGTGGGCGCAGTCCTTTGAAAGAAGAAAGGCGTGCCGAGGTTGGGAAGAGTGTGATGAGGGCCAGGATGCAATAATCCTAGTGGGCCAGGTGGGCTTTCATTTGATCCCCTGTAGAAGTGGCTAGCTATTGGGGGCAGCTTCGATGTAACAGGGAGACAAGACAACTGTCCCTTGTAAGGATAAAGAGCAGGAGCTGGACAGCTGTGGGCTCAACATAGGGAGCGCTCATGCACGTCTTTAAATAAACAGTACTGTGGCAAAGACATGACGCGCTAGCTCCTCACAGCCATGCCATTAGCTAGGATGATAGACTGCTCACCTGCATGTGAGTCAACACACGTCAGATGTGAGCATGTAGTCTGAGAGGTCTAGGTGTGCCCACTAAGGTTATCATCACAGGGAGAAAATGAGACACAATCGAAGACAGTCTTGGCGTCAACTACGGGAGTGAAAATGTCATTTTCGTGGCTAAAAGCATCACTATAGCTGAAAATGTCAACCGCTCGGAGAAAGGTTTCACTCTGGGGGAGTAACTTTGCCACCACTGGTAAACACATAATTGTTGCTGGTGGAGAAATGAGCACCACGGGTGGAAATGTCACCAGCGTCAATAGAAATACTACTCTATTTCTTTTATAGTTTTGTGCATCAAAACAGAAAGGAGCATTTTAGACAGAGGACAGACAACGCAATCGATTTTATTGAAAGTCCTACATGTTTTTGAGCTTTACCTTCAATCTCACAGCCCAGCAGCTCCAGCCGCAGGCCCATCCCAGCAGGAGTGGCCCTCTCTGGGTAAATCCTGACAAAACGGGTCAGCAGAGGCTCCACGGTCCTCAGTTCAGGAGTGTCATAATTGCTGTTGCCTTCAAATATCTGGCAGGGAAAAGGGCAAGAGTGATAAAGATTAGTATTGACTGCTACAGCCCCCCAAATGCAGTTACCCCACAGCAAAATTACTCCTACGTTCTGAAAACGGATACAGAGGGTTGGTTGTTTTGGGTAGGTGGACAGATGAAAAGTAAAATAAATAAATAAGCTGACCAGATCTGTAATCTTGCTGATATCCAAAGCACAGACTAGGTGAGTGACACAGGAGTCCAGTGGCAAAGACAGCATGACTCACACCTCTGACAAGGGTAACTTTTGGCTCCTTTAACTCTTTCTCCGGTCCTCCATGTGGGAAGGTATAAACGAAGGAAAAGAGGAGGCAGTGTGGGAGAAGCAAGCCAAGAAAGAGATAGAGGATTGACGGAAGTGGATTAATGGGTTTGATCACGTGAAGACGCCTGGTGAGCCTTAGATGCTGGGAAACTCTTAGGCAAGAGGAGAAAGGACGCTAACTAGGACAGCCGGGATATGGATCCTCCTCACTCCCTTCATAAATCAACCATCAGCCCATCTGGATCAGATTTATGCCCTGTCAGGGACACTTGTAATTGGGGACGGGCTGTTGCAGCTCTTCTCGGAGGTGTGTGTGCCTGCATCTGCGAGTATGCACACACTTACATACTTTGTGTGTAAGTGTGTGCATGCATCGAGCAAAGTGTTGGCAAGTATGCCTTCAGCGCAAGGCAGTGCCACTGGGAGATAAATCTCTGGTCACTTCTTGACTGTTGCCCGTTCTTTCCTCTCTCATCCCTCTGACTCCCTTTCACCCCTCCTTCCTCTCTGGAGAGGTTTCACTATCCATTGAAAGGGTTGAACGGTGTGTGTGTCATGCAGAATACAAAGCAGGAGGAGAGAACAGGGGGAAGGACTCTGAGAGACTCAAGATGCTTATCCTAATGTGATTCAAAGCACTACTGAAATTGACTCACAATGACTTCTCAATGACTCACAACTGCCCGGCGCGTAGTCGGGTGAAAATTGACTAAATGCGTCATAATCACAATTGATGTTCTGACGTGTCTAAGAGACATTTTTAGAAGTTGGTATTCAAATCATTTTCCACAGTGCTGAAGGTAAAACCTCTGTTAAATCAAAACATCAATTCCAATCCTTGCTCTTGAAAAAAAAAATCCTGGGTGCATGAATTGAAAAATGATCAAGAGAGCTTTGATTAAGGCTAATCTTCTGATTTGATAGCAGAACTGAACACATACCCAAGTATTGTTGGGCACTGTGCAAGGTCAGAGAGAAAAACCCACCTTCGGCCTGTTTCCACTGGTGTCGAGCACCATCCTCCAGTCCGAGCCATTGTTGCTGTAGCCCAGGCGGAACTTCTTCATGAACACCTTGTTTTCACGGTGCTTCCCTCCCTGGATGATCAAGCCCCTCACTAGCTTCTCCTCGCCGAGATCCACCTGCAGCCATTCATTAGTGAAGGGCTGTGGCTGGGGCAGCAGGGTCCATCCTGTCCTACTTGTTAGCAAGCGGGCATTCTCTGGTACCCAACTCCGGTCTGTATGGGAGGACGCGGTGATCTGGTTGTCATTGATCAAGCCTGATACCATGCCCAGCATGCCTGAACACGGGTACTCTGAAAGGCAAATGGGAAAGCAAAAGGTGCTTAGCTTTTTGATACAAACAAAAAAAAACCTAGAGAGAGGGATGGAAAAATAAAACATGCGATCTGCATCCAAAGGCTTGAGGTTCAGCATCAGCCTTGCCACGGCTCTGCTTCGGTGAATTTGAGTTCATACAGGGGCATCGTCATGGATAGTCAAAGTCAAAGTGAGGACGACTATTCCCCAAACTCGTTGTGATGTTACTGTGATCTCTGCCTCTATTCTCTTTCTCTGTCTCTCTGCCTGCAGATCTCATGCATACTAATTCTTCTGCCTGAAGCGGTTGTCTCCAGGCAGCCAATTAAAACCCTCCTCTCTGTTGGTGTTTCCATCTCCTGCATTCTGGGAGCAGTTTTTCTTTTCATCTCTCTGCCCCTCCCTCTATAGACTCATATACACACAAAAACACATTCTCTTTGTGTTTTATCTGCTGCTGCTGCTGCACTCGTCTACCTTCTGCTCCGCAGCTGTTAACATCTGTGGGACCGCATCTTTGAACACCTTGTTGTTTCCTGTCCAGAGTTCCAAACTTTTTTCTCCTCTTTCATTTTATTATTTTTTTATTCTACCTCTGTGATCATCTCTAGCTTAACTTTTTGTATATTTTATGATCTTTGATTCCATCTCCAGTTTGTCTAAAAGAGAGAAAGCTGTTTTTTTCATTTTCTTTCCTCAAGCCTTGTTTCCAGTGACATCCCCTTGTATAATGAAGTCGAAGGACACCAGTTCGTTCATTTTTGGTCCATTTTCATGTTTTTGCCTTGATATTACACGAAAGGTGGCCAGATATAATTCCAATGAAAACTTATTGACTGTACATGGATGTAGAAATCTCTGGTTAGAACAGTCAAAACCCAGCAACAACAGTCAAAACCCAGCAAACTCTCTAACACTACATGTGAAAATAAAAACAAATTTGTCTCAGATAATAAGTTTTTAGAGCTCTGTCACACTGGTGGGCTGCTCTGAATTTAGGATTATTGTAATTTTTAGCTGTATAAACTGACCACAAAAACTAAGGAGAAAGGTATGCTTTATCAGTAGATACACATAATTATGTTCATATTCTTTTATCAAATGTTTTGTGAAATCTGTGAAATAGTTTAGTACCATGCGAGTGATTAATAGGGACACAATAGTTCTAAACCCAAGACGGGATTGTCTTTTTGAGATGCTGTAAAAGTCATGCACAGCAACTTACTTATGCTGTAAACACTGTAAAGGAGAGTGATTACACTCTCTTCCAGCTCTGCATTTACATTCTTGACCTCTACTACAGTAACTTTGCATGATTCATAATTAAAAATAATCCCAATGTTTGCTGGGCCTCAGTCCACATTATGTCTGAAACAAGCCATTTTAGCTCTCCTCTGTCTTAAAGTGAGAGGTCACCTTTACTTAAAGCTATCTGTCCTTTAATTGGCTGCCCCACCCAAACAGAAGGTTGAACTGCAGCTCGATAGAAAGACTGCAGTAAATATTATATACTTCAGAAATTCTTCTTTGCATAGCTAGAAAGAATCCACAGGAATCCACAAAAGTTTTCCACGAGCTGCCACTCGAAGTCTGACACTTGTATTAGCAGCTTTTATTGGGCTTAAATCTTCCTGTGTGTCTCGTCCTATCTTTGCTCCAGCACTTAATCCCAAGACACTGAGTCAGAGACCTGTGCTAAGCAATAATATATTTACTATCTGGCTCCCACGGAGGGATAAATCCCAGCATTATTACATCTTCTGTGTCTGTATGAGACAGAGCGTGCACTGTACCGCAGCAGGAATCAATAGCATAGCTGCGTCTGGGAAAAGTCAGCGAAAACTTGGAGAAAACAAGGCCCCGTTCAGACTTGTCTTTCTCTCTCTTTTTCTCTGTCTCCGGTTATCTAAACTGGCTCCTGTGAGAACCCGTGGGACAAATCTCTGCTCCCGCATTCTCGAAAAGGTCCAAATTGGAGCTCATGTAACAAATGCTGGCTGTGCGAATGCTCCTCGACTGTTTTATTTTTCTCCCACTTTCTTTCATCTTTGGCCAGAATCTGTTTGAGAGCGATCAGCGAGCTGGCCCCTGGCAGAGCAAAGGCATACTGAACCCCCTTTGAAGTGGGAGGATACAGAGAAGGTACACATGTGTGATAGTGCGTGTGAGAGACACTGATCTGAGCTTAGACGCTCTGCCCGAGTGCCTGGGTCATCTGGAGCTGTTAATCGACTTCAGCTGCGATGCCATGCATGCAGCGGCACACCCAGGGGAGCAAGCACAAAGTGATACGCGGCTATGTGGGCCATGCTCAGGGTTTGGGTGGAGCATCGGTGGTTTATCAGTGATATTTATACACCACGGCATATTTACTAACAACAGGGTGGCGGATCTTGTTCATTAATGAGTAGCTGTTTAGATCGGCACGCGACCATGATGATTTAAGGGAGAACATCTTGCCGCATTCTGGGATTTTACTCCTCCTCTCCTGTGATGCCTAAGTTATGGCTTTAAAGAAAAACTGGAAGGGGAAAACTTGGGAAAAAATGCAGATTTGAAAAGTCCTTTTTTGGTGAGAAAAGCGGCGATGAACTTTAAGAGCACTTTAAAAGCACTAGTTACTCAAGATCTTGTATCAAGGATTTGTAACTAAGTGTAGAACGGAGTGAGTCACTGAGTTTATGCAGCCCTCAAGAGCCTCAGAGCTTCTCGCTCTCTGCTAGCATGCAGTGAAGCTGGCAGTGTCTTCAGAGCACCCAGGGGTGCTGACGTCATTCCCGAGGCCCTGTGGTGACTTCGATCCTGTGATGTGTTTATGCTCTGCGCAGCGGTCTGGTCGTGCGCCCCGAAACACACGCCCCATCTGTAACCCTGCTGTACCCACAGTGCTCTGCATATGTACCAGAGAGCTACAAAGCTCCATTAAAATTTTTTTTTAAAAAAACAACACTCGACCGGATCACTTTTAGCTGGCTGCAACTAATCCCAACCCTAATTTTAATCCAGGGCGCAATCCTGCGCTCACAACATTGGAAAAAATACAAGAAGCTTACTTTCATATTTTTTGTCCCTGTCCACTTCATTTGTAAGTGCAGGGGAACAAAACACACATCCAAGTGCTAATTAGAATTCAATACACATGTTCATAATCCCGCAGAGAGTCAGGCAGATGTGCTAAAAACCATACGAAAGGGAGCAGCACACACATCCACATACCACACATTAAAATAACATCAACAAAAAAAAAGGCAAAGATGAGACAAACAAAATCAAAGCTTTAAAAGCAAAACCAGACTAAAGAGGAGGCTGAGGAAAGATCTGCAGGAGGGATGGGCCCAAACAGAGCCCACCCGGCTTCAGCTCACTCTGCCTGCAAGCTGTTGGCTTCATATATATTGGATGAGGTACATCTAAACATGGGGAGACATAAATAGGTAATCCTCCTTCATGCACCACTTCTCTATTATGCAACAGCTTGCTTTAGCCTTAAAGGAAGCGGATAAGGAGGGAGGTGTTTGCACCAGTGAGGCCTGGATGGGAAATATCTACTAGGTTGCCGCAAGAGAGCAGAAATTATGACTAGAGTCTGTGGTGTAAGCTGATTAGGCCTATGAAAATGGAATATGGAGTCACTGTATGAATGTGTATGTGATCTCAGCAGCAACCAACCTGATATCTTACAGCCGTACACCTCGAAGCGCAGTGCGATGCCTGTTTCCCAGGTAACGGGACGTATCCGAACGAAGCGCGTCAGCGTGGGCTTGGGAAGCTTCGTCTTGGCAACGTCAGTTGGGTTGGTGTTGCCTTGGAAAACCTGTGAAAGATGCAGGAGGGAAGTAAGTTATCGACAAAATATGCTGAGCTGCTGAGATGCAGAATTTCTACGAGACGGAGACAGAATTCACTGGAGCTCAGAGATCGGCCTTCATCTGCATTAAGTTTACACAAGATGTAGCATTGGAAGGCAAGCTTTATGGCCACTTTTTTAAATGAGATGGCTTAAATGTTTCCTCTTTCTCCATATGTAGCAGCCCCCACAGGCTGGGTAATGTGACTATGAAACCTGAGACGAGATATACCAGATTGGCTCAAGATGCTTTTTCACTGTCCTCTGTTTCCTGATCAGTTGGAGGTTTTACTGCAGTGTCTTGTTGAAAGGTCACAGACGTCACTGTTCCCCCCTTAGGTCTGTTGACAGTTTACTAGCATCATATGAGTAGGCTGGCCACCCAGCCAAACAACTCCCCGCAGTCCGTCACAGTTCATTCCGGGTAATTGAATCACAGCAGTGACCACATGACCACATGACCTCCTGACCTTTGTGACTTAGCGGCAATGAGGCAAAGAGGAACCCAGCTGAAGTAAGCAGGATGGAAAAGAGATAGAAAGGCAGTAAGTTTGGTAGTTTGGCTAATCAACTCTAAAGTAAAAAACTAAGAGTAGTTCATGCAGCTGTGTCCAACTGCTTGCCACGCACTCCTTGAGTACAGGGACATCACTAAGGGGAACCTGTAAGAAAACCTTCCACTCTCTCAAAAGTCATGCTGAGTCTCCTCTCCACTCGCTAACTGTAAAGTGGCTTTTTCCGGAGCTACGCTAAGATGCCAAACTGCAGTCTCAGCATGTAGCAAATGGTGCCCCTCTGCACAAAAGCACTTTAGAGTCCGGAAAACACAGGCTGAGTTTACCACGGTACCTTTAAGCTGCCACTTTATAGAAGTGACAGTGAACTTTGGAGAGGGCTGAGGGGACATGTACACAGCAGCACAAACAATCGTGCTTGGATGCTCTGTTGCCTTTGAAAACTTCTTGATATGAGTGGTAGCCTCACACTCTTTTGATTGGAAATTGTGGTATTTACATGCCATGGAAACCTGGGGACTGTTGGACACACACATTCTTCCCTTGCCCTCTGGACACCCACAGAGAGGCTTCCAGATGGACAAAACCTGTTTGACAGGCTGATCTGCAATCAGTGGTCATCGCCTGTCTCACTCCGGTCAAGCATACTATCCCTCTCTTCCTTCCTTTTCTTGTCCCTCTCTGCCAGCTGCTCAAACACGACAACCATCGCTCCCGCTCCTCTTTATCTCTGGTCTGTCAAGTCTTTGTTTTTCCCTGCTTCTTAAATGAAAAATTGACAGGTCCCTGACATAAAACAGAGGCAACATTCCAGCACAGTCCTCCTTGCAGGGACTTTATTGCCGTCGTTTTTGCTGTAAATGTCATGCACTTACACGGAGAGTGGGTATATTACCCTACTGATTTAAAGTGTATAATTACATGTTGGGAGAATGTGGTTTAAGTACATACAGCCTGGTATTTCCCCTTTAGTTGAGTTCGTAAGCAACTTTGAAAAGACCACAATTTAAATCAGCTAGATGTGCTGTTTGGACAGGATATTCCAAGTGTAGCACATGTGCATGGGTGGTTTTTCATGACACAGTCACTGGTCAAGGAGGAGTGAACGTCAGCTATTTTGATGATTTAGTTTCTTCCAAAACAGTCTTATGAAGAGCTACAGCCAAAGCATCTAGAAACACTATCAGAAAGCGAGCACAACATTAGTTCAGACAGGTCATGGAGTTAAGCTTAGTTGTAATCCCAGCCTGTAGGACATGCTATTTAAGCTTCTTTAACAAGGCCATAGTTGCAGCAGTTCTGGAAGCTGACCATAAACCTCCTTCACCTCAGCTCCTTCTTTCATGCTGCATCTGAACTGATCAATCTCACATCTGTGATCACTGGTGCCTGCTCTGCTCTGGGTTCTGTTCATTTATCTGAACAAATAAAGCTTTTTCACTGCAAAAATAGTTCATAACACAGAGGTGGTGCCGGTACACCACTCGTGGCTCAAAAGAAACTTTTAATTCTTGAGGAATATACCTTCTGTTTGGAGCCTTCTTTCAAAGTGATCCAGTCCTCTCCATTAGAGCTGACATCCACTTTGTAGGACTTGACAAAGTAAACCCTCTGGGTCTCCTGGGAAATGGCGCCCTGGGTGCCGATGGCCGAGACGAACCGCAGGAACCCAAGGTCCACCTGAAAAGGGTGAAGAGAGGAGAAACAAGTTTACAATGAGTTTGCCCATCACTTTACTTTCTCCTTTAGTGTTTCGCTGATTAGCCTGGGCAAAAAGTGCTATAATGTAATGCTCTTTGCCTGATAACTTTTGTAAAGACGGCTCTCAGCGCACAGCCAAGACAACTCTCCAACAAGACAAGTTAGAGAGTTAAAAATGAGTCCCCGCTATCTGATTCACCTCCGGTCATAGCCTCATCAGCAGCTACCTGGAATTTAATAAACAGCAATAAAATGATATTCGCATTAATGAAGCAGAGACAGGACGACAACTTAATTTCCGGCGAAGGGAGGCGAGAACTCATTGGATAGAAGTGAATAAAACAGGGTCTGCAATCACATCATCAGAACCGGTGAGCGGGAAAGAAAGATACAGACTGAATATCAAATGTTGTGTCTTTAAAATATGCAGGGCTTTATAAAGTAATCATGAACTGCAGTACATTACTGCAGGGCTATTATATTTTCACAAGGAGACAGCCAGAGGTAGCAGGGTCAGAGAGGTGGAGGAGTGAATGTCTGTGCGTCTGTGTGTACGTATATTTTGCTCAGTGCATGGGTGCTGCACTCAGAGATGATGCTGGGCAGAGAGTGGGGCTGGTTTCCATCAGACCTGGAAAAGGGAGCGCAGTCTGTGTCTGCCAGCCATCATGCCTGTTTAAAACCACCACCATCACTGCCAGGAAAGACAGAATCCACGTCCTTATATATATATGTCCCCGCGGCTTCTGTGTCTGCGGCAGGAACGGCCTTCAAAACTTGCTTTGATCACGTTGATTAGTTTACCAGCGCAAAGGAGAAGCCAAGTATTGCTAGTTTGAGGATAAAGGTGTAATTTTTCAGCCACCAGCAATAATAAATGAGCTCGCTCTGACCACTGCAGAGGCTCCTTGGACCTCACCTATCATCCCATCATCCACAGCAGAGGCAAAGAAAAAGAGTGGGTGTGGTGTCGACCTGCAAAACTTTCAAAGGATCCCAAGCCTTCGGTGTAAAAGTAGCGTGCTTAATTTTAACAAGCACTAACACCATCTTTTGACAGGCTGAGCTGACGGTAATGAGGAGTAATGGTATTGCGTGCGGACACCGTTTAAAAAAAAACAAAAAACAAGAGAAATGCAAGATCTTGGGCGTTGGTGGAACAGATTTCCAAGATCACGGGGAGAGACGAAGCCTTTGATGTTGACGTGAGATGGGCTCGAGCCCCGACGGATGGCGACCAGAGTCTTGAGCAGATTACTGCATCGACTCAGAGGAGATAGTCGGCTTGAGCATGTGCGACAACCGTCAAATCCTTTATGGGAGTGTGAGCAGACAAGACACTTTAGCGTGTGCATTTTTTTAGGCAATCAGAGCCAGGGTTATCTTAGCAGGGCTCCAGCTCTGCTGAGACTAAAGCCACACAGAATCTACCTACTTTGCCTGCCAACATTATATACAGTAGTGTGCTTCTCTTAATGATTCAGAGTGAAGAGCAGGGAAGGAATATCTGCATGCCACAGAATGCCGGTCAATCCCGCTCCAGAAATATAAAGACATAAACAGATGGGAGCAATAAATGAGGTTCCACTGCTATTCTCTCACTCTCTCCTGGCCGCCCAAAGGATGTGGATGGATGAAGACTAACAAAAAAGACAGTCAGATACAGAGACAGAATACTTTTGTTCCTGTCTACAGGCTCAAGGGGCTTTTACAGTAAGTCCCCCTGATTTCTTTTGGTCTGCAAATAGAAACAAAATCAAATCCTGTCAGCTTCAGCCAGTTCCCATTTAATAACACAGGAACTTACTTCCTGTCTGCTGGCTAAAACAGCTGCATGTGCCAGTAGTGGATGGAGGAAGCTGGGTCTGTGCTGGCGTTTAGTGCATTAGCCAAGGCAGGTCTTTAACATCTGTATTCAACTGGCCAGTCTGACATATTTTCAGCCTGGACCAATAGCAAAGCAGTTTACTGTAAAGGCTTCACTGAAAATGCTCTAATAGGAAGACTTGGCCTTGGGGTTGTTTTCTCTGAATGGATCTCATTAGGTTTAATGGAGGAGAAGAGCCTCTGGGAACAAAATGAGTGGCGGGGCTAATTGGGAACACTCGTGGGTGCTCAGACTCAAACAATCTCAGGACATGTGCGTGCCAAAATATTTCTGATTAGTAGAGACGTTTTGTCGGTGGGTAAAAATGTGCGTTTGTGATTGTGCGATCTCGCTTCCCAGTTTTACATACTTTAATCACCTTGCGCTCATTTGTTTTAAACTCCTACAAACTATCACGGTGGTGGGCATAACCAAATCGCTGTAATGCTGTAATGAAAGTAAGTCCAACAGTGGAATTGAGGTAAAAAAAAAAAAGGGAAAGAGGAGAGGTGAAGGGCGAGGAGAAGGTTAGGAGGGGAGGAACAAGTGGCTGACAGTGATGCCTCGCAAGATGTGAGGGACACGAGCGCAGAGTCTCCCGCGAAGAAGTGCACAGACTAGATCAATTTCACAGACACAGCCTGATAACAGGGCCTGGGTAATGAGCAAAGCATGATTTATTAATGGCTGCTTGTTAGAAGCAGAAGAACGGTGCTGAGGCTGCGCTAACAGACCGGGGTTGCACGGGTCACGGAGAGAAGGCGGGCTGCCAGGGCGCTTGGATGCAAAGCAGAGTCCATCCTACGCCACAGAGACCGCAGTGAAAACAAACAGGCCCAGATAATGATTACTAGTGGGACTCCTTTTAGCCCAGAGCACAGGACAGAACTTGCTGACCTATATACATAAACCGATAGCCAACATTTAGAAACTGAGTGCACAGCGGAGCTTGGGTAAATAGATCACTCACAGATGATAAGCCGTTTGTCATCTGCAGATGAAAGGCTGAGTCATGTCTAATGGGTGATGTAATGACTGCGAGGAAGGTGTGAATTATGACTCCTAATCGCAGGCCTAAAGGGAGGCTCTGCGTTTCCAGACTCTGCTGATCAAACAGAACGAAAGCTTGTATCTGCTGCGCATTTGCCATATTGTTATTTTTTCCCCCTGCATAAGTGCTTGGACTCGAGCCCACCTATAGATAAATGACAACACACATTCTGGGACATGCCGGTGCACAGTAACTCATATCTGGTGGGACACACAACCTGAGCCATAAACATGCCAGGCAGGGTAAGAAATCACCCACAATCTTTCCATAAAGCAGTGGCAGGCTGATATGTGGGCAAGGCTTCAGTGTGTCCTTGTCTCCCACGAGTTTTTCCTGCTCCGGGACAGTCCAGAATACGTGTGACTTTCTCTCCGAGTGTGCGTGCGCCTGAGATGTTTTCTCCCTTCCTGTTATGAGGCAAACTGATGAGTCAAAAGCCCTATGCCCCACAAATGCCAGTGCGCACAGCTCCGGTGGTTCCACAATGTAATGGAAGCAGAAAGGCAGAAAGAGAATCAGTCGTGGGCTCGGGCTTGTAACATCAGCCAGTTAAAGCCTGGTGTGAATGCAATCAGGCCGACACACTGAAATCAACAGAAGGCGTCTGGACGGTCTGATTTGATTACATCTGATTTGGTGTGTAAGTTTGCCTCATATTGCCTCAATGCCTCATAATCAAAAAGTGAAAAAAGTATTGGGAAATGAATCTTTTTTCTTACAAAAAAAGATTAATTTAATCCATATAAGGAACAAGTGAAGCGCTGTGAAGACTTTTCGGATGCACTGCATGTGTTCAGACAGACGTTGTATTTCTGTATCTGTTTGCACAAGTGTGGCTTAGTTTGAAGTTTTCTAATTATACCTCATTGGCAGTAGGAGCTGTAGGCGTGATCATTAGGTGTATTGTCTCTGCATGACTCAGATGTGCAGCAAGGCCACATGATATGTACTTCGAGGCTAAAGCCTTGTCAGTTTTGTGTAGGTGTAGAAAGAAGACATGTGGTTTATAAGGCCTGGGAGGGAAGGAGGGGTGTGTGTGCGTGTGAGACTTGGCGGCAAAGACTCAAAAGCTCTATCTCTCGCTGCTTGATTGGCTTATAATTGAGTTGCCAAGGAGTTGCATAGAGCAATCCGTACTCTGGGAGAAGAAGTACTTTTCTTTGAAATCCATTTCTCTGCTTGCCCAACAGAGGGGGGGAAATAGCTTCCTATCTGTGTGGGCTGCTGACTGAATAACCAAGGCCTCTAGGGAACAAGTTTATTCGTTTTCCCTCACCAAAAAACAACAACAAGAGAAATGCCCAGGGTGAGAGAGAAAGGAGAGCTCCTCTGAGTTCCAAAGTCAACGAGCAGCTGGTAGACACAGACAGAGGCCCCGGTCCAGGAAACAACCCCTGGACATGCTTTATGGATCTCAAAGGATAGTATAGTCAGAAGTGATGAAGCAGGCGGAGAGTCTCGAGTCACTTTCTTTTCTTTTTTTTTGCATACAAAATCTGATTACAATCTTCTTTGTATGCTAATGAGAGGAGGCTGACATTTCGGTGAAGCTGACATTCGCAAAGATACCTCGCCACGAAGCTAAAGAGACACGCTTCCATTCCCAGATGCAGTATTTCTAAACCAGCTTTTGGCAATCTCTTCACTAATTTCTTCCGCAGTCACTTTTGGTGTAGCAGGAGCTTTGTAGGAATAGCTCAATTACCTGGAAACTGTAATTAATTTGTTCTTTCATGAAAATTGTATTACTCAAATGCTCCGGGACCTATGAGCTCCTCTCACGACCTTCCATTTATCACAGTGTTCACCTGACAGGATTACAGTTTATTTTTAGCACCACGGCACCTCTTTGGTGGCACTGAATTATGCAGGTCTTCCCATGCGCTGATCATCTGTTTTCTTGACAAAGAGGGATGTACAGGCTGGATGACAGCGATAGTTAAGTTAAAGGTTGCCTGGTTTGTCATGCATGAGGTGGGGGTGAGCTTAAACATATGCACTGTTGCGTGATTGGAGAGGGAGAATAACAGTCTGGCTTCAAGTTTTTCCTTTGTGAATCATCATTATAACACTAACTCCAGGGTCATTCCCAGCCATGCCACACACATGACTAACGTGCTGAGTAATGATTATGAAACCCAGAAACAGTGATAGGGATGGGAAGCAGGGCAGACCTGAAGGTATGTCACGTCTGGAAGTGGCTGCATGATCTGATCTCAGGATACGCAGCTGCACGTGATCGCTTGGAGATGATGACCGGCTACGGGACTTTCAGGCACTGAAAATGAAGCTGATTATGGTTGAGCTGAGGTTTTGTCTCAGAGTACTTATGCAGCACTGTTTCATTTAATTACATCATGCTATCCCTCATGTTTCGATTTCTAGTCTGACTTTTGGGCCGCTCCAGTCGAGTGTGGGTCTCTATTCTCTCATTGATTTTCCAATTGAGAGCAAGGCCTAGAAGGAGCGAGGCACAGACAGCATCCATTGTTTCCATTTGTAAGGCACGATGATGATCTCACCAGCAGCTGCATGCCAGCCTCCGCTCCTCGGCTCTCACTAGACTTCATCAACTGAGAAGCTGCTGTTAATTACTAGTCCATATTCTAATTACTTATCACTCGGTATGGGAAGTAAGCCCAAACAGAGGCTGAGGTAAAGAAGCAGACAATAGCAATGAAGGAGACGTTTTCACAAATCATTGATCTAGGGTTTAGAGAACATTTTGAGATGATGGAAAATAGGGTGTGTCAGATCCAAGCTGCAACCCAGAGGGCTAAAAAAAAAGCCAATGCCACAGTATCCAGCTAAAACGAACAATATAGACATTATGACATCATGCAGTGGTTTCTGACTCCTCATTTTCAAGTGTTAGCTTTTTTGCAGGTGACATATTGGCCTTTCCAAACCAGAAATAGCAACATTTGGATAAGCGAGTAGATTAATAAGTTATCAGCTAAAGCTAGCATCCACAGTTTGCACATCTGCTCAGCGCAAATAAACAAATGAATAAGACACAAGAATTTGACTCACTAAAACTGACGCATGAACCTTTTGGATGGTCTGCACCACACAGTTGACCAGCTGTTGGTTATGGCTCCCCGTGTTAGCATACCCGTCAGGTAAAGATAAGCCTGAATGCTTTTTGGGGTATTGGTGATTTTTGGAGCATTTTCTATAAAATTAGCAAGCTCAACTCTTAGGGAGGGAAAGTCCAGTATTATAACTTAGCACTTATTAGTGGGAAATTATGTCTGTGTCATACACACATGTCTATGAAATCTTTTTCTTACTAGCATTAGCATATATGGTTAGTTCTGGCTGTAAAAGAAAATAAACAAACGAACTAGAAGCAGTTGCCCATAATGTTAACTTGAGGCTTCAAAGTGAGACTTTACAATCTAATCTGACGTAACCATGCCTTTGTCCGTTTATTATATACAGCCTGTGGGCAGACCACATGGATTTAGCGTTCACTCTTATCTGATTGGTGGCGGGAATTGCACCATTATCAAGGGTCTGTGCAAGTGTTTGATTGGTGAGGGTTTATCCGGCCTCAGATTCAAAGCACAGTTTGCTGTATGGCTTTGCCTGGGCAAATACACTCAGGAAGGGCTGTGCCCCCCCGTGTTTCAAATTGCAACTTAAACCTGTGACAATATCCCCCGCAAACGGTTGACTTTACCTTGAGATTAATATCGCATGTGGGAGATAAAGAGGCATATTGTGTCAACAAACACCGATATGCTTCTGAACCTTTGATGTCTGCCACAAAGGTGAGATTAAAGCATGCATGACAAGAGTAAAGGGACTCATTATCTCCATTTATGATTAAACAATTTAGCTTATCAGAGACACATAAAAAATACATAAATACTGACAAAGTAGTCAGGGATAATGCATCCTGACAAGAAGATTGAAGATAATGGCAGGATCTGTTCCAGCTAAATTATAGATATGGAGACAAGCTCAAGCTCATGAGCATAAAAAAATAAAAAATAAAAGCCCCAGCTGTATGGGATAACGTGTACTGTATATCGCCATTATGAGATGCTCAATAAAGAGGCTTTCAGGTATTGACAGTTGGGTTCTCTCCAAGACAGTCTAAATTATTCATGTTGTGTGTATGTGCAATCAATGGCAGCCGTCTCACAGAGATTCAGTCTTGGAGTGTCTTTTATTGAGTCCTTCAGATGCTTTACTGACTCTTGGTGGCCATCAGATCCTTCCTCCGACATCCTTGACAAAGCCATTGTACACTATGTGAGCTTCTCAGCAATTTCCCTAATCACGCTCCCCAAGGAACCATTACACCAATCCATAGACTATACCTCCCCTTCAGAGTTAAATGTGTTGTACAGATGCGGATATTTCCTCACCGGTGCTGTGTGAAAACTTGTGGCGTATCCTCATTTATTATTTTTTTTAATACCTCAACCTGCTCCAGAGAACCCCACTGCTAAGCATCTGAAAAAGACGCACTGTCGCGCAGCAGGGTAATTCGTACAAATCTCTTTCTACCTTGATGTAGATTTGTAAGCCTAAAATTTTCAAGAAGAGGGAGGGGAAAAGAGTGGCGCGACAAGGAAGAGATCTCAAGCATGAAAAAAGAAAGAAATCAAGGCCTGTTTTGAGGGATTATTGTTGCTTTCTTTCCTCCCTCTTCCCTCCCCTGTAAACCTCCTCAAAGGACATCTGTCCATCTCCGTGTAGACCAAAGGGGCTGATTAATGACCTGGCTAACCCAGCACTCAATGCTGTACCCCACCACACCAATCTAATTACCCAGCGGAGAGCGCACAGACTCCAGCATCTCGCCCTCCTCCTTTCCATGCATCAGAATGAGGCAGTATTAAAATGGATGACAAATCTGGATTATGTTCGGCAAAGAAGAGGCAAAGCAGAGCAAAAGAAAATGCCCAGGAATCAAAGGCCGGGCTGTCATGAATAATAAAACTGTCTGCCTCAAACTGCAGTCAGGGGATGATAATGAAATAAATAATGAATTGATTACTATGCATCTGACTGCGCACTGAGATGATTTGTACGTGCCGCGAGGGGGGACTGAGCTTGTTGCAACACCACGGACAGGCTTAATGAAAGAGGAATGAAGAATTCTAGTCTTTTAATACCACTTGTGATAATTGGACTTCTGCTCGGAGCGCTCGGCACAAGTACATCCTCGGAAAAAAAAAAAACATAAATTACGTGGCAAGCGCAGACTTGGCTCTTTCACAGAGTCTGAAATTAGACAAGTCTCATTCTGTGTTTTCATCTGATTAGTATTGGGAAATCAGCATGCTCATTAGACCACATCCCTCCTTTTAAAAATGCAGATTTTACTGCCAAATCAAATCCTCAATATGATCAATACTAAAACGTGGGGGAGGCTGGAGTGGCAAGAAATCATTGTGATAACTCACAACATGACATGGAGGAGAACCAGAGCGGCGCAGCCTTCAAGTCTAAGCTGTTACACTTATCGGGCTGTGAACAATGGACTTTCCTTTTAGAGAGACAAATGCTGTAATGCAACAGACCATCCAACCGCTGGAGGAAGTGGTAAAGGAGCCCGTGCCTTGTTCCACTCTGACACATGCTGAGTTCCTCTGCAGGACAATATGGACCCTGCCAGACAGTCCCACTCATCCACAAACTCAAGTATGAACGCACGAACACACACAAGCATGGGAGAGTGTGCGTAAACTGGCGCACGTACACACTCGCACGCTGATTAAATTAGTCTGAAGGAGCAACAGGGGCCCCCAGACAATATTTTCATTGCAATAATAAAGGAAAAGCTTGCTTATGGCCCTCCCCAAGCAAATATTTGGCTTTGGGTCAGCTCTATTATTCATCCCCCAAGGAATATGCCAGGGCCAAAGTTTTCAGCAGTGAAGCAAAGACTGTAGAAAAGAGTCGAAAAAGACAAACAGTCTGGGCATTTACGAGGCCTGGAGGCTTTCGGTTAATAAATCAAACAAGCTCCGAATGCATCTAGGTAGTGCCTCAGTGGGTATGTCACTGGGGCGGGGGGGGTTGTGCTGTGAGTGGACTTGGAATATGTGACTTATCCCAGTCTAGGGATGGAAGAACTAAATCCTTAATCTTCCCACATAAAGTTCCCTTGGTGGGTGATGATCGCTTTGTGCAGATAAGCTGACAGTCAGAAAAAAATATGACGGAGCCTGTTTGTGTGTTAGAGAGTGTCTGTGTGTGTGTGAAGCCAGGCAGGACGCCTGGAATAAATCCCAGCATCCCCCAGAGGCGGTCTCTGTTATCACGGAGGAAAAGTTATCAGATAGGACAAGAAGACAGAGGGAGGGAGAGAGAGATAGGCAGGTAGGTAGACAGTGATAGAGAGAGTGGACTCGCAATTTTTGTAAGGCGTGAACTTAAGCACCCCAGAGGTCCATCAGGACAGCTGACATTCATCATCGGAACTGTTGGGTGTTATGGAGAAGCTGCACCTCCAGAGGCCGAAGAACAAACACGGAGCACACTGACTGTGCTCAAGCAGGCAGCGGTCGCGTCAAATACACAACACACCCTCAGACTGTGACGCACTTCCAGAAAGACAGACCACAGACAGCTGGAGAATTGTTCCACGCTGCCTTTTGATTTAACTTCCTGTTAAAAATTTAATTGTTATCCGTGATGCGCTGTTATCTTCCTGTCAGTGGCATTGGTTACCTGTATCCACTCTTTGTTGGAATCCTCTGCTGGTGTCCATGCATTTTCATAGTAGTTGAGTCTGGAGCGCTCTGGGGACCAGCTAGGATTGTACTGGGATGAAACCATGATCTGATCTGACGTTATCTCTCCCGATTCCATTCCCAAAGGGTCACTACAGTCAAAGTCTGCAAAGGGAAAATGTAAACAATGTTTATTTCTGAGCAAGTCAAAATGCGACACAGCAATGTCTTTTCAGTGCCCACCACCCCTGCTACAGAATCAGAGCTTATCTCAAGGGAGGAGGCCACCGCATGGCAGCCACTCAGCACTGCCGGCCGGGAAAGAGGAGCACATCAGCAGTGCCTCGGTAAATCCTTTCCGCGTCTCTCCCTCTACTTTTTAATGGAAGCAGGATGGAAGCGTTCCGCATTAAGACGTAAAAATGTCCTCATAAAACATTCAGTGTAGGCTGGTATTACGCGTTAGAGTGACTTTCCCTCCAGTAAATTTTTTTTTTCCACTGACTGGATCAGTTTCCCTTCACTTCCCTGTGGGCAGTTTATCTTTTTTTTTTTTTAACCTTTCTCCCCATTTTCTCCCTTATTTGGTCTCTTGTGGGAGTTTAGGTGTGTTTAGTGTCTGTATTTGGGGACCATACATCACACTCAGTGGTCAAACGCCCCATGGGAGGAGGTGCTTCACTTGTTAGTGTTAACTCTGGGCAGCTGATTTGTGGTATCCGGGGCTCCGTAAACGAAAAGACTCCGCTGGGTCAGATTGGGGTCAGCCCCTCTAACCTCAGTTGTCTGGACATACTGACCCTGCTGTGGAGCGATGAAGAAAATGACCTTTTGATCCGGGCAGTTATTCATTAAGTTCACCACAACAACACAGAGGTATGCGAAGGCACACTTTCAGCCACTCATGTGAGCGGCTCTTGTTTATTTACTTCCTTTTTTTCCCCCAATGGGGAAATTGGTCATAAAGCAAACTGGCAATCCTTCAAGTAGGATGCTAGCATAAATGTAAAAGCTTATGACCAAAACAATACAGTCATTTGCTTATATGCACATACACATGCACAGATTCAGAGGGCTCAGGATGGAGAGTAGTGTGGAACTGCTGTGTGGCTGCTGCCTAAAAGCTAACACAGATGGTCTCCCCATCTGCTGGCCTGCTCACGCGCCTCAGTCAGTGGGTCAGCGTGCATCCTTGTGCTTTACAGTGTCGACGTGTGGCTGTATACGCATGTGTTCGTGCACAAAGGTATGCCGGAGTCTCCGTGTGAGGCCGAGAAAACTGTCTCGCACCTCCCCGCATTCATTGTCGCCTTTCTTTGAGAAGACAGCCTGTTCTTGCCAGACTTTTGTACTCGGACCTACGTCACCTAGAATACAGACCGCGATCAACAAAAAAACACAAGGAGGTTGTCTGTTCGCTTTCAAAGGTGGTATCTGATCACGTGGATTAGCGACCAAAGCGGGGTTTGATAGCTGAGGAAAATGGCGACAGTTGATAGAGGGGATGAGTGCATGAGAAAGAACAAAAGACAAGGCCTCTTTTCAGCGCCTTATCGCCTCTCATCAGTAGCTTTCAGCTGGAGCGTACCCATCCCCTCGCCACGGAGAAGCGAGAAAATCCACCGTGTATTATGCATAAGGGGATTATGAATGATTCAAGCAGTACAAGCCTGGAAAAGCAAAGACAGGGTCTGGAGATTTTTATTTTCATCTCGGATTTGTTTGAGTTGGTGATGTAAGCCCGAGCAACTGACTTCTAAATGAAGGTGTGCGCTGATCACAGGTCAGATATTTCACCGGGCCTCTTAAGGGCGAATGTGAAAAGCTGCTCCGCGTAATCTGATCTTGGACGCGTGATTAAAACAGCCCGAGTGACTCGGAGTAAACTAAAGAGAAGTGACATAAACAGTCACAGCTCTTCTCGTTGCTGCGAGGTGGCCTTGTTTTCATTTGCAGCATGTGTACAACAGCAAAGTGTGCCTTCCCCTTTGGGTGAGATAAAACGCTCTTTGGAGATGATTAGTAGATTGGCTGGATTTCATCCATCTCTGCTGCTATTCAAAGACCAAATGTGTGGGTGTGGGTATGTGTATATGGGGTGGTCTAGCCTCTGGACAGATTTATGACTCCTACCAGGACTTTTCCTCCTTAATGAAATGTTTAGATGGAAAGTTTTGCAAAACGGGGTCAGGGGGTCAGGCCCCGTGACAGGGACACTGAATGTGAAAGCCCCAGGGATGTGTGTGAGTGTGCGTCCAGGGTTGTTACTGGTGAGGAAGCCGTCTTTTGGAGCCCGTCTGGGCTCATGGTGTGTAAATGTAAGCCTTGTAAACCACAGGAGGCAGACTTGTAACCAGTAACACATTCCCCAAATGAAGAGGCAGGAGGTGTTTATTTAATAACTCTTATAAGTTCTGCTTAACAAGTGGGAACTTGTCACAACAGGACCCACTGAAAGTAGCAGACAACATCTGCTTCTTTGTGTAATATTCTCCTGCTGGTTACATTCCTGCCCTCTAATTCTTTTACAGCTAGTAACTTTTAAAGTTTTCTTTCACTAAACAAATTTACATTTCTGCCTCAGTCATCCCACTTGTGTACCAATGTTCTTTGTCTACCTGTGATTCAGCCTCCCTGACATCCCCATCTGTCTGATTTTAAGTGCTTTTTCTGGGGTTTTTTGGAGTGTATGCCAGCTCACCCTCTGGAACGGTTCTTTCGATGACGGTGAAGTTGGCAGAGAAGCCTTCCTTTGCGATGGCGCTGTCGGTGTTGATTGTCAGGGCCAGGATGCCTGTGTAAGAGATGATCCTGCCCGGGGTGTTCTGCCCGCAGTACCTTCCGACGTGTGGGCCAACTGGAGAGAGAAAAAGAGTGAATAAGCGCAAACATATAATATGTTCCTCGAGTTAGACTTGGGTGAAGGTCACACATGGCTTTTAACTAGCCCCTCACCCCCACCGTGGAGGTGTGAAACCTGGTGTGTCAATCGACCCAATAAAGAAGAGCGAGAAAAGACTCTGTTTGTTCGTTTGCCTGCCACAGGGAAAAAAAAAAAAAGCAAGTGCAACCTGTGGCGTGCGGGGGGTGGGGGGCAGGTCATGGTCTCTATTTGCTGGCTGTAAATACCACAAACCTCCTGTACCCACAATTGTTTTCTTAGACCTGAGGCAGACACAGCCGTGGCCCAGCGAGGCCAAACAAGCAAAGACTGGACAATGGGGAAGCATTAAAAGTCGGAAAGCAATAAAAGCGGGAGAGCGATGTGTTCGGCCGGGCAGACTGAGCAGAATGGGAAAACAGGACGGATGAAAGGTTGGAGGTGGAGAAATGCAGGGAGAGTGAGAGAGAGCGATGGGGGCGACGAGGGAGGGAGAGAGAGAGGGAGAGCGCGGGAGCACAATGACCTTGCCCTGCGTCTCTGATGTGTGCTGTGATCCGTGCGCACTGGTGAGTGTGCGTTCCTGTTGGGGGAGCTGGAGCTTATCTGTGATTAGTAATGCTGTGATCAGCAGCGAGTGACAGTCCTGCCTCCCCGTGGCCTCCTGTCATCCAAAACATGCCACTTCCAGCCCGGCTCCTACATGAAAGGCAAAGGCCAGACTGCTGGGGCTCGGGGGCGGGAGCGGTGTGACGGCTCAGATTAATCTTCACAGACCAGGTGCCTGGTGAACAAATGTGAGACTCTACTGTATGTTTGCTTGTGAACCTGAGCTGAAAAAAAATCTCCTGGATTAAGTGCATGAGTCCCCAGCACTATGATATTTTCAAGAACCTTGCTGCCTTTTCTCCAGCCTGTTCCCCAGGGAAAAGGCTCGCTGAGGTTCCATGACACACCTGTCGAGCGAGGTGCACTTTAAGAACAGGGGTAAGGGGTAGCACAGATCCTCCCCCCGCTGCTTCACGAAGACCTGCGCCTGCCCAAACGTCTCCCACCTCTGCCTCCAGTCTTCCGTGCTAATGCATAATTATCGATCCTGCACGCACCACAGGAACCGCCTGGCAGAAGCCGACACGCTGCTTTCCCCCTGTGGCTCATTTTTATACAGGACTGTGGATCACACGCGGCAACACTTGAGTGACGTGACGCTACATCAGTTCAAAATGGCATTTTCCAGTTCCTGCTCTCATCAAAGCTTCCTGTATGCAATGATGAACTGAGACAGATCTGAATCTTAATCATCAAGCAGTGCCGGAAACGTTACTTTTTCTAGACCCCCGGTGTCTTCTGTAAAAATATGTATTAAAAGGTGCTAATAATGTGACATATTCTCAGCTCCCAGAGTCTTTGAGAATCGACTTAATCAACACCAGTCTTGAAAATTAGACATGCGTCACCTCTGGCAGGGAGGAGGGGTTGCACAAATGAGTTGTGGAAATATTTTGCGGAATCAAAGGTCAGCTTGGCAAAAGTTAACATCTACAGACACACGGGCTCAAAGAAAACTGAGCTTTAAGTAAACTTACTTGAAAAGGCGCCACGATTTGCACTTCAACCTTATCACCTCCGACGTGAAAGCAGAGAATACCGATGTGCACTGGGCTGAACGCAACAAGATAAAATTCTTTCAATTTTCTGCCACTGATGGCTGAGAGAAGCTTTCATCTTGTCTGCACCCTGTGTTGGAATAGCCAGGAGAAAAACTGAAAACTTCAAGAGGTGATTTCGCTCGCTGAGTTCAAAGCCTCGTCCCAGAGCAATGGAAGCCTTGCTTTGAACGTTGCTTGCTTGCTCTCGCTCCATCGCTCACCTGCTGATTTTTTTTTTCTTTTGAGATAGATGGATTTCAGAACGCCATTTTAGGGGGGAATATTTTGATTGTGTGTCTGGATCCACGTGAATGTTGTGGCCTGTGGTAAACCAAGAGCAGCAGACGTCCCGTGGAGTGCTGTTTGACTCTAATAAGCACTTCCGGTGAGAAACACAAAGGATCCTGCAAAGGAAATTCCTTTTGGAGCAATTTCCTGCAAGATCAGACTGTGTTCTCCACATGTCAGCACCCTGAAAAGCATCAACTTAAACATTACAGCCTAGATCGGACCTTGAACTCCCAAATGTATAAGCACTATCAAAGTCTTTGACACAATACGGTCTGTGACTGAAAAAGGAAGTATGGGAGGATTGTGACAGGAAGTGTTCGGCATTTGGCAAAGACAAAGCGTTCTGTTAGACCACTGCCAAGTATGGTTAAGGTAGTTAGCCTTCTTGCCCAAAGAATGTCATCTTATTGTTTAAAGTTGCTCCTTTCCTTTTGGAAAAACAACGAGCAACGAAGCTGAAACTTATCACTCCACTCACCCGCATTCTCACGCTCCCACCACAGGTTTACAGGTTTTCTAAATAGTGCGATAACACATATTTTCCCATGTTTGTTATGCTGGTGTTGACACAGCTAACTTCTACACTTGGTTGGACATTAGATCTCTGACTTTCAAATACCAGAGTTTTTAGTAGTTTTAGAAACAACGAAACGACTTAGTAATGACATAACAGAAAAAATGTATTATAACAGAGGAGCTCAAACTGTAGCTTAATTAGAAAGGAGTCATAAAGTGTACATGAGTTCAAAAGTGGCAGCTCCACAGCAATGTCAACACAGATCAAGCACAGCATTACAAGCACTGACAGGTGAAGTGAATAACAATGATTATCTCTTCATCAATGCACCTGTTAGTGGGTGGGATACATTAGGAAGCAAGTGAACATTTTGTCCTCAGAGTTGATGTGTTAGGAGCAGCAAAAATGGGTAAGTGTAAGGATTTGAGTGAGTTTGACCAGTTGCGTGTGTGGCGCACAAGGATGCACTATAGAAAGGAGGCAACCCTGTAAAGGCAGTGTGATGCTTGGAGCAATGTTCTGCTGGGAAACCTTGGGCCCTGCCATGGATGTGGACATTACTACCTACGCATGGAAATGGCACTCCCTCTTTCAGCAGGAGAATACGCTCTGCCTCAAAGCAAAAATGGTTCAGGAATAGTTTGAGGTTCATAATCAGTTTGAGTTTGTTTGACTTGACCTCCAAATTCTGCAGATCTCAGTCCAATCAAGCATCTGTGGGATCTGCTGGACATAAAAGTCAGGTCTTAAAGGATCTGTTGCTAACATCTTGGTGCAGATACCACAGCACACCTTCAGGGATCTAGTGGAGCCCATGCCTCGATGGGTCAGGGCTGTTTTGGTAGCAAAAGGGGGACCAACACAATATTAGGCAGTTGGCCATAATGTTATGCCTGATCTGTGTATATTAAGTGATCTAACACTGCCCAGCAGGTAGCAGCGGTGCCCTAAATTGTTAAATGATGCATTGCTGCAATGCCTCACACTTTCACATTAAATTGCGTTCAATTCTCTGTTCTTCCCACTCACTCACCTCCAGGGAACCCATCCCAGATCTCCAGCCGGTCATAGCGGCAGAACACACCAGTAGGGGGCGTTGGGTCGGGCTCCAGCTCAAAGCTCTCAAACTCCAAGATGATTTCTGACATTTTCGGGGCAAAGATCATGAAAGTGCAGTCCAGGTTGTTGGGGTATTTCTCGGGGAACCCAGGTGACTTAATGATGCCGCTGTTGGAGGTGAAGTTCCTGGAGCATTCCGGACCTGCAGGAAGGAAGTGAGATGAGAAGTGAGAAGATGAATGGGGGACAAAGGAAGACATTTGAATGACTATTTCTTAAGTGAGTTGCTTAGGTGTTAAAGTAAGTTTGAGAAGCTCAGCCTTCCAGCTGCCCTACTGAGGGGAGGACAGTTTACGGCCCATAGGTGCAAGACCACCTCAGTAGTTCTTGTTTTCACAAGAGGCTACATCTGGATCTCTACATCTGGATGCTCAAAAAAAGCATCACACTCCATCACTGTCTGTATGTGTGTTAAAACTGGAGGAACATCTGGGCTGAAAGTGTAAACATTAGTGAAAGGCCTCAATCACCAGAATCGGGGGAATGATGAATAAAGAGCTTGATTCGTTCCTCACACACACACACACACACACACACACACACACACACACACACACACACACACACACACACACACACACACACACACAAGCCCTCATCAGGACATGTCTGCGAAACATATGAGAGGTGCTCGAGCAAAATTACAGCGTCAGTGATGGAAAGCGAAGTGAACAACTGTGCATTCATCAACACGCGCGCACGCACACCTAAACACACAGTTTTACACCAGGAAAAGTCAAAATATTTATGCACAGCTCCCCGGAGAGCTACCTTTCAGCTGATGAGGAGTATTAACGCATTTCCCATGGCAGACACTTCTCACAAGCACAAAATTATGATTTAAGAATGATTGACGTGATTCAAAAAAAAACAAAAACTGAGACTAGCAGCTGCTTGAAAATGTTTAAATGTATGTGACAGACATTAGGATGCGTTCACTATTCAGACTCAAGCATCAGTCCCGAGTGTTAGAAAGCGTCTGTTTTATACAAACATATACACAGATAGAAAATCAGAAAAAAAACCCCAGAACTACTGTCGTTCTCATTATTTTGAGCCATTAGTTGTAGAAGTGTACCCAGGATAACATCATTTTCATGCTAGTCTGGCAGCTGGCGTGATGGGTGCAGATGGGGCCAATCGAAACCAAAATTGCAGGGAGTTATCGTTAGACAGAGCCACCGTGCCGCAGTCATTGCAGCTTAAATGAATGTGGCAAACTGCTTTTTTTCCATCGCCACTCAAGCATCTCGCTGGGACCCTAATTGAAGACCATCAACACCACTTGAGTCTGTCCACCGGTGCTTTGAGTGAAGGGACAGAGAGCAACGTTGATTTTCTCCCCTCGCCCCAAGCTGAAAGCCACGGCAAGCGGGTGCTTTGACTCCAAAAAGAGTTGACATTTAGTGCGGCGGCTAAAGTGTGGCTTTCGTGAACAGTGGACGCCATTAATTTCTCAGCTTCCCCCTTCGTATTTACCCCGGGAGAAAACGGAGTGATTTTTGTTCAGGGAGAGTGCTCCCCGGGATGAGAGGGTTGCTGGATGCTGGAGATCTGCACTTTGCCACATTTGAGATTAATGTCATGCAGTTCTGGGGGTGGGGGGGGGGGGGTAAAACTATAGATGCAAGCCAGTTCTTTCTGTGGTGAGTGTTCTAGACAGCTGTAGCATCCAGAGTGCTGTTCAGGTCAATGTGTTGAATTTTGTGTGGATATTGGCTCCGAGCTCCACTCTCCATCCATTTCATCAGCTTCTACCGTGACCCTTATCTCAGCTCAGCAGTTGACCAGAACAGATTTAGAGTTTGGAAATGGTTCACGCTGTAAACCTGTCGAAATCCAAGCAGTAGGCTGGCAGTCAAAGAGCACAGTACCACCACAAATTTTTGTTAGTAAAACTACAGCTCTTACAGTATCGTTTCTACTGGTTTCTGATTATCTCGGCTAAACACTGGTAGTTACCAAGGTCCCCACACCAGACGTCTCCTCTGAATGCTAAAAGGCATTAACCAGAGATACTGTCCCCAAACTGAACCAACCTCACCGTCAACATTTCTGTTGCTATGTTCTTTCTGAACTGTCATAACTGAGGCCAAAGCAAGGACAAACCTTCTTATACTGTCAGCTTTTTTTTGTTCCTGGCTGCATGCAACTCCCTCCAAATGAAAAAAGAGGAGCGAGAGAGACAGAGCACTCTGGTTGCTCCCACCGGTGAGATAATCATCCAACAGATCTCTTTTATCTGCCGTCTCCACATGGGAGGGCTTCTGTCCCCAGCTCCTCTCACTACGCCCAGGATGTTTTGTGCTGATGCGAGCGAGAGGCAAACAGAAAAGCAGTCACGCTTTCCTGTCGCATCGCCCCTACATGCGCTGCGTGTGTCTTGACAAGGAGCTTCAGGAGACAACTATATCCAGCTGTCAGCCAAAGGCTAACACCCTGCCCCTCAGTTACTCCCTGTCTCTCCCTGTGCTGTTTTACTGCTGCAGTTGTGGGTGTCTCTCCTCGTAGATTTCTTAAAAACAGGAAAGGTTAAAAAACAGGTTTGTAAACATGAAAAAGTGTGACTCGGCAAGCATGCGCAAACTGCAGCTTTTAAACTTAAAGCAGAAGGACGGGACAAAGAAAGGAAGAAGCAACCTTGAGCGCACAGCATTTACTGGCAGCCTCCAACCAGACACTCCACTGTTTACCGCTGGCAGTAATGACTTCTGTTAACTCTCATTTATATGGAGTCCTTCTCTGGATGGAGGAGTAAACAGATGTCACTGGCAACTTGCTTTGTGAATGATTTGAATTTGTTTAACAGGGCAAGTTGTAGCTGGCAAAACGATATCTAATGGGGATTTGATTTCAATCTTTGCTAGAGTGAGAGATTCATAATGAATGCTAAATAAATGTGGTCTGGACATTAAGGCAGTGGTGTGCCTTTCAACTCTTAAGTCTCCCCTGATTGCTTGTGCTCTGTGTTACTCTGAGTGCTGAGAGAAAACCGGAGACTGTGCGTTAATCATTAGAACAACCAGGGAACGCGTGTCAAATGTGACAGCCTCTTGCTATTTTCCTGCTATTCCCACTCTTTTTCTTTCTGCTCCTAACACTTCAAACTTTTTTTCTTTCCATCTAATCATCACTGCCCCTCCACCAACCCACCCAAGTCAGGGGTATTAGTGGCTGGAGCCATAGAAGCTGAAGGTGTTGTTCTTAGGCTGTTAAGTAAATCACCACTGTTTGTGTTCTATGTCGCTCTCCGGCTGATTATTATCCCAGTTCTGCCCCCCTGCGCCATTAATGCCCCCCACCGCCTTCACGCCCGCCCCCACCCCTTCCCATTTTGTTCTCATGCCACACTGACAGAAGGGTTAATTGCTGGTGGAGAATTAACTCCTTCCACACTAAATCAAACATTAACCTGGAGCCTGTGGAGTGTCTGTCATTGAAACAGATGGAAGAGGCAGGTTTACATTTACCCCCACACACTCACACACACACACATCCTGAGGCTCTGCACAACTGACGTGGTATTTAGCATGCGCCTATGACATCACCCTGCCTTCCCCACTTACAGGGATGGATGACACTGCGCTGATAGGATGGGGGTGGGCTGGGGACACAGTATCCCTCGGGCTCCCCTGAAAGAAATGTGTTGTCTCAAGTTTCCATGAGGGCCTTGCATGTGTGTGTGTGTGCGTGTGTACAATGACAGTGCGTCTCCAGATGTGACCTCTGCCATCAGTGTGTGTCGTCCACAAAAGCCGCCCTCCCATTAGGTCCCACCCAGCACATGCACACACCTTCAAAGTGTTTTCACAGGTGTGTGCTCAGAGTAAAAGCAACCACATCTCCATGACATGATAAACAGGGCCTTTGCATGAGAACATATATATTTTAGTGTGGCACGGTAGACCTCACTCCAGGCTTAGTCATTCTGCTGAGCAATTAGGCTGAGCTGTGTGTGTGTGTGTGTGTGTGTGTGTGTGTGTGTGTGTGTGTGTGTGTGTGTGAGTCGGGTGGGGGCTACCAGTGGCACTATCTCTGCCTGCTCTCCCACTTCAATGGGAGCTCGGCCAGCCTCGGAGCGGCTCTAAGCAAACTGAGGAGCTGCTAAAAGAAAACATATGTTGCGCGTGTGCGCACACGCGTACACTTAAAGAGGACGGTTCTTTCCAGAATCCACTTGAGGATTTTAAGTGCAATTCTGTCAGATGACAGGACAAACACGGATCTTCTTCTTACAAAAGCAGCCGGATTTCATTGGTGGGTAATCCAACGTCAACTCATTTTACACTGGGGGGGGGGGGCGCATTACTGCTTTTCGCTCTCATTGTTGCTCGATTTTTGCAAGTCGAGGCCATTGTTTTCCCAGCGCATTCTTTTTAATCGACATTTTATTTTTATCTGGGCGTCAAATGCCTCTGTAGAGACGCACAAACACTAGCAGCTTGCTGAACTGCTCCCTTTGGGCCAAACACTCCTCCCTCTCCGACTTATACCTCTTGTCTATCTCTTTCTTCACCACCATCTAGCTCTTCCCGCCTCTCGCCAGACCTCAGCCAGCAGAGCGAGGCTGCCAATTTGTGGGCTATAAAATAAATAGCCCATGCTAATTAAGATGGTTGGATGGGACTGAGGAGTGGAGAGGGGGTAGAGACTGATGCAGAAGCGGCCATAGAGAGCCTGCAAAACAACCTGTTCTCTACCAATTAGACACTTTGCAGGCATGCCGCTGATGAAAGCCAGGGGTACAGATGCCAGGATTTTTCAAGTGTTTGTGAATTTGTAACTACACAGCTTACAGCTGACGTGAGTGAACCTGCACATATAAACATACTTGTAAAAGTTGGCATATGATCCCAAAGGGGGGCTGTGCATTTGAATATGTTTGCCTTGTGAGCATATTTATCTTGCACACGACCTTTGCTTCTGTTAAACCCAGGATGAAAGGCAGCGGCAGCCCCCAAGGTTGACTTCCAGTGAGCCGGGGCCTATAATCACAGTGATAAACAGCCTGCATTCTTTGCATTTCTCTTCATTGACATGCACAAGCGTGAGTCTCCCGTTTCTCCATCCGTTATCGGAGCATCTGTGTATCATCATTAACGTTACATGTGTTAGCCAACACAATGTTTTCCCAACTAATGCCGTGCGTGTTGATAAGCTGCGCTAATCAGCTAGCTTTGTATCTCTCTTTCTGCTCAGTCCTCTCTCTCTCACTCTCTCTCACTCCAACAAACAGAGCTGCTAATTGATCTCAGAGCCCATTCTTGGCGGGAGCCAGCGCCACAGTAGTCAAAACACAGAGCAAATTCAAAGCTTAACGATGGTCTGGATCCACTAAGAAAGTGATGGCGCACCCACGGTGCTCTTCTCTGCAGGGGGGGATAGCACTGGGTGAAAAATATTCATATGAAAAAGTTCGACCCTGGCCCCGATTCGCTCTCTGTCCACGCTTAGATCCATGTTTCTTGCTAGATATGTATTCCCTCTGAGTGTGTTCAGCAGTTCCTCCCTATCACCAAAGAGCCCCTAACACGCCTCATTTATAATCAGTCCTGGCTAATAGATGAGACTGGGAAATACCAAGCTAATCGTGGAAAGAATGTAGCAGATTTAACTAGCCTATCAGCGGGGAATGTGTATGTGCGTGTGGACCGGTTTGCGTATGTCGAGGTGGAGTGTCGCTTTGATCTCGTAAATGGACCCACACTCCACCAGCTGCCCTACTGTGATGGTGACACGCACAAACCCAGACATACAAGCACAAACACACACTCGCTCAGATTAAAAGGAAGGAGGAACCTTGCTGGGCTATTTATCATGTCTCCTGGGGTCACGGGGTGCTGTCCCATAGACTGCTGCTAGGGTTAATTAATAAAAGGAGTCTGTCGCACCTGCCTGCCCACTACTCACTCTCTAGATATGCTGTTCTCCTCTGCCTTCTTCCAGTCTAAACAAAGGAAGGCAGCAACCCAACAGGAAATTCTCTTTCTTGCTATGCTGCGGTCTGATAAGACAGACATCCCCTGATAATATTTTTGATTTAACATACCTGGCTCCCACCTAAAATTACCCAGAGGTCCTATTTTTAAGTATTAAGGGAGGAACATGACTAACTGCATACTACTGTGGTGCTGAAAGCGCTTCCTCAGCTAGAGCCCTGCTAAGTGGATTGAAATCATTTTCTCCACAACTAGCACATCAGAGGTTATAATAGCTGGTTCATACCCTTGCTGTGGATTGCCATCTGACAATAAACTAACACTTGAAACAACATTTGTTAAATCAGCGCTTAGCAAATTATGCCCATGCTTATTGTCTAATAATTCACACCAGATGAAAACTGCTACAATTATGGAACATATGGGACTATGATTCATTGGTTTTGAATGAAGCATATTGCTTGCCATATTGCATTTGCATAATTTGATGCTCTAATGCCTTGACTAAATCACAAACAAACCATGAAATTAGATGGAGGGGCTCTTTCTTGCTTCATTATCAGAATTATTCCTCCAGCTTTTATAGCGTGTTGCACCGCGTTTGATAGATTTGACAAATTAGGGGACTGTGACAGCGTTGCCTCAACTTAAAGCAAGATGTCAACAACTACTTTAAGGTGTCAGCTCAGACATTTTAAATGTAATAAAAATGCAAATAAGAACAAAAGAAAGATCATCACAGAGTAAGCTTGCTCGAAAATGGAGGAAAACACAACTTTGAATTCAGGGCAACTAAATTTCCAGTGGTTTAGCAAACCAGAGTGGCTGAAAAGCAAAGCTGATGCAAAAAGTGCTTCAAACTGCAGTTCCAATAATGGCCACTTGAGGTTGTCTTCAAAAAGCGAGCCAAGCCTCATACATCAGTGATAAAATGTCAAAGGTAAGAGAAGAAATAGGCATGTCTACAGCCAAAAAACATTTTGGATCTCTACTGCAAAGTTCATGATTAACAAGGGTGGACGTTGTTTTTTTTCTTACCCATCCATTTAAAATGTTTCAGGGCTTAAAGCACTGTATGATTGAGAACATCTGCAGTTCAAGTGACAGTTGTGTGTTGACCCAGGTGGTTATAACTGCTAGCTGTCTAGTGAGGTATTACCTCAGCTAATTGAAGCCACAGAACGAGGCCCCTTGACAGTTTTTGTGCTGTTAATCGTCTTTTGGAGAATTTTGTGTGCAATTATGTGACAAGTGATATTGCTTATTGTTTCATTATTGTACTAACAAATCGTCCAAGAGGAATTTCAGTGAGTTAAATTCCCAGAAAGGTGCTAACTAAGCTAGCTAATATTCGGTAATAATAACTCACTGAAAAATGGCCCCTTCTGGCTCCAAAAAACAAGCAAACAATACAACTGGTGACATCACAGCAGCTATGTAAATCTTTAATATACAGTCTGTATTCAAGAAGAGCTACTAAATTTGCTTTGAGGTAAGTTTTGTCAGTTGCATTTCTGTTTGTTACTCTGCGACATCCTCTTTTCTTTTTGTTAAAAAGAACAAAGGAGAAATGATTTCCTCCATCCTTGAATAACAGCATGCATAATTTGATATTGCTGATGTAAAATATGGAAGACAGCAATTTTTAAATGTAGAATACAAGATAAATATATTTCCAACATGAATGTGAAAAATATTGCTATTGTGCAAAAGATAACTGTCACCTACCTGTCTTAAAGATCTCGTATCGGATAGAGAAGCCTGCTCCGTGGGTCTCGTAGTCGGACACAAATTTGATGAAAAGCTGGTTTCCAGAAGAGACGACTGGAGAAGGGGCAATCTTTCCACAGTACTTCCCCACCAACTGACCGCTCTCATCGGTGCCATCTCGTACCTCCACATAGTCATATCTGAACAGAGAGGACACAAGGGAGGGAGTGTCAGTCCCACAATGTTGTATATGAATCATATTCTTCTTTGAGTCTAGTGTTTAGGTAATAAGGTTGAAAATCAGACTATTACTGCTATTACATGCATGTGCACACGTTCTCAGAGGACCACAGAGCAACACAACATACTGTGCAGGTTATGTGGTGGAAATAACACACTGTGTGCTAATGAGGTCTCAGGTTAAAACTCAGAGAACAGGTGGGCAGAGTTTGCTTTCATTATATCGGTGTGCAATGAGCACACACACACGCACAAACGCGCACACACACTGCAGAGGTTTTTCTGCTCCCAGCAGCACCGAGGTCAGATTTATGTAACTGCTTTAACTGGTGAACTTGAGCTGAACAGTTGTCTATCTGCTGTTTAACCACAGGATAACAGCCACAGTGAGCCTGTTCTATAACAGAATAATATGGGACGCCAACGTAATTATATTTTGGCCTTTGGCTTAGATTGGTGTATAGAACGAGCAGGTGCTAAAGCTATTAAAACACACACACTCAGAGAGACACACACATGTACACACACTTGAACATCACATTCAAATGGAATTTCAGACCCACGGCTATTGAAGGGAGCAGCCACTTAATTGAGTCAGCGCAGAGTTTAGGAGCCGAAGAGGAAAACAGCTTTGAAATAGGACACACACACACACACACGCATACACGCACGCACACACACACACACACACACAGATTCTAGCATGTGAAACTTAAGCTGGTAGAGGAGAAATCAGAGTGCTTGGCCATCGGGGGTGGTCTAACTAGCCCCTGGTTATCTGTGGGTGCGAGTATTTTCAGGCACTTGTTAAAGGTGTACATTAAATGCATTTGAGTTGCGGTTTTCACTCTAGTGCCTGCATATGTGTGTGTGTGTGTGTGTGTGTGTGTGTGCAAGTTTGAACGATGTGCAGGGATGAGTTTTCCGTGCTGTGTTTTGACTGTGAGTGACAGATTGAGTGCTCCTCCAAAAGCAGATTTCAGTTCAGGTTTCCAAGATTCCTAATTGCCCAGAACACGAATATCCTGCCAAGTTTTCCGCTCTCCAGGCCACTTATCGTGGATATCCATACCCAAACCACGAGGGCCTGTGGCACAGTTCCTCCATCTTAATCAGGAACCAGACGAATAAAATATAATTCACACATAGTACATTTAAAATAAAACAAAAAAATTGATATATGTGTGTGCAAGGCGCAGCGAGTGTGTGGTCACAATCAGTCGCGCACATGCTCTGTCTGTCTCCTTAGAAGAAAATATGTGCCTTCTGGCGAGCAGGAACTCTTTTCATAGTTTTCCTTGATTCCCAAATTACTGTCAAAACACCGGGCCTCCTTAGTGATTCCGAACTCCCTTAATGCGTGGGATTTTACACAAAAAGGCGATTTACACTTTGAATGATGGCGAGGGTGGACCAAATCCCTCAGGTGAGACCTCACATGTATCAACATGTACCCTTTGACACCTTTTTCTGTTAAATGGTTTACTTCACCTGCCTCAAATTTTTAAAAATGTTTTTGTAAAACAGGAATTGAATTACCAGCGGTGGTTTGGGATGAAGTGGGAAAGAGAGTGCCCGCCGGGTTTTCATATGCAAAACATTAAGGCGAGCAAGAGGGACTGACATGTGAGAGGCGAGGACAGAGGGTAACTAACTGTAGAGCTGGACAGCTCCAAATTAGGTCTCCTGAGGCAGCGCGGTGGATGGATGGCTTCACTTGTCTTTGGGCTCAGACGGGGTGATCTGGGGTGATATGGAGCTGTCAAGACACACTGAGCCTTGTTCTTCTTTTTTCCTTTAAATCTTTAGAGTGTCAGGTTAAAGGTTTGATACCAAGAAAGCAGCTGTCTGCCTGCCAACAGCCTTGGATAGCCAGATGTCTACACTCTTTTTTCAGAATGACCCCACACACAGGCGACGTCACTGCATTACAACTGCCATCAAAATCTGACTGAAAAGACTGGATTCACTTCATGTATTTTTAATATGTATTGTATTTATAACACCTTGTGGCTCTATAATATTTCTGAGGATGGGTGTGGTCCAGAGAGGTTGGCACATGGCTGCCCCTCCCTTGTGTGGTTCTGCTGAATGTTGCTTCCTGTTAAAGGGAGTTTTTCCTTCCCATTGTCACCAAGTGCTTGCTTGTAGGGGGTCAACTGATTGATGGGGTTTTCTCTGTATTATTATCTTTACCTTACAAAATAAAGCACCTTGAGGTGACTGATTTGGCACTATATGAATAAAACTGAATAGATTCTAAACTGATTGAGTCACCTGAGAAAACAGAGAGTTTATTTTCAAAAGTCTTACTGGCATAGGCATTTTCTTCATTTGAGTTTAACTCTTGACAGGAAGCTGCAACAATAAGATTTCTTCCCACTTTGTTTCGAGTCTACACACAATCAATTTCTTCTCTCCTCTACTCTCCTGTCCTCTCCTTTCCTCTCCTCTCAGTTCCCAGCTCACAAAAGAGAACATCAATCTTCCCATGGCCCTGCTCTGTTCTATCAGCAGACTTATAATTCACCTCAGAGCCTCTGTCTCTGCAGCTACCCCCCCTCCTCCCCCACAACTGCCAAAAGCTGAGAATTGCCAGATGCCTAAAAAATTGATGCAGAGATGCATCACTGCGATGAAGAAGGAAAGAAGAGCAAGCTGCAGTACAACCGATTTTCTACAACTGATTGAGTTTCTATGTGTTTGCATGCATGCATGCATGCACACGCATACACACACACACGTGTGCACGCTCAGCATTAGGCGTGTGAAAAGAAGCTAGACAACTAACTAATGTTTTCATCTCATCAGCCCTCACAGACTGCCATTTCACCCCTCCAAGCAAAGAGAGGAAAAAGCTTATTTTGGACTTCTATTTCGATTCCGATCACACCGAGAAAAGCTGTTTACTGCATTTCCACCCTGGCACATCATCATCATCAGCTTGGATGGCCCTCGTGAAGACGGCGCAGCGGGAGCGAGAATGCAGATGGAAGAGAGAACACGCCCCGGGGGGTCCTCGCTGTGGAAGAGAACGTGAGAGGAGACCTCCTACTCCAAAATGTCTCTATTTGTTCCTAAATGACTGGTGCATCAGCCAGAACTCCAGCGGTTCTGCGCCACCGGGTCCCACATGCTCCGCTTCTCTAACAGAGAATCCATCCGGGCCCTTATCATCTGGAAGACATTACGGGAAAACGTTTGGCCGGGCACTTTGACGCCTTCAGAAGTCACTCTCGTTGCCAGCTGTGTTAAATGCAGCTCTAATCTGTTACTCTAAACACCTGTGGGTGCTCACCTCTAGGGGCTAAGAATCCTGAAGGGGGGACAGAGGACAGTTAACAACTTTGATTTCAGATATTAAAGGCAGCACATGAACATGGCCTACTTATAAACCTCCCCATAGTTTTAGGGGGTTTGCTGCTAGTCTGTGTCCCACTGACCTGTCGAGCTAAACCCAGATTCCTCTTCTCAGGAGCCTGTGCGATGACCTTTTATGCTGCATCACTGCTGCTCTTGTTGTTATTCCCCATGACAATGCAATCTAGTTGAGCTGTGCACCTATTTATCTGTCTAGTCTGCTTTGGGCCTGGGTGGGCCTGCTAGCACACCACAACACACACAGATAATTACACACACACACAGTTAGCTGCCTACCACAGTGCTAATAGTGAAAACGGTTTGCCAATCCAGTGGGGAAATTAAAGGAAAAAAGAGAGGGAAAGAAGCGGTGGGTGGGTGCGGAGGTGGTGGTGGTAGGGGGGCAATGTAATTCTCAACGACCTTCGCTTCACCGACTCAAATGTATTAGCCTGCCTTCTTTCTTCAGGCACAGAGAGAAAGCAATCCGCTAGTGTCAAACGAGAACATTAGCCCTCCTCACAAAGCTAAAGAGAAGGCGACAAACCACCGGCCTAACAATATAACAGTTATATTGCCTGAAGCTTTCCCATGGAAATAATCTGTCCTCCCTCTATAAATGTCTGCTTGATATGGTTCTACAAAAGCAATGCAATCTAAGGCAATGCAATAACACTATGACAGACTGTATAAGGCTCACACAATTGGTTAGATTTCTTAATCAGACCATTTATAAGCTCAAGCTTGCTGCGGGAACCCCCCCAGAACAAGAGTTCTTTCTTTGCTATCGCCCCTTGCTTCAGCTGCATAGAGAACAAATGCCTGACCTCCTTTCTCAAGCATTTCTCTGTCTGCAAGCTAACATGAAAACATGTCACCTATAACATGTAAAAACAGCTCTGGGGAACATAAGTGGAACTGGCTAAACAGCAGACTTGGGACGGACCCTGCAGGACCCGGTGAGACTTAACAGGAAAACGGACCTTGTTGTAGGCTGTCAGAAAATTCCAGGCCCAGGGACTCGATGTATTAATGAGACTTGTCGAACAAACTGCCACTTGGGGTTTTGGTAAAACATTGTTAAGGTTTGAATAAGTGAGCGGGGGAGGGCAAAGATCAGTTGATCTCTGAGTTACTTTTTCCGAGCCTGGGGGCGGGACATGCCTCGCTCAAATAAAATGATCTGTCGTTCTCCACTTTCCATCCCTCACTGCATCCCCATTGCATGTGACATTCATTAACCTGAGCCTAGAATAACAGGTTCCATTTTTCCTTGGGCACCAGTCCAGCTTTAATGACCCTTGTGTCAGCTTGCCTGGACAGACAAGGAAGTAAGGAAGAAAAAATGAGGCCGTAAACGAAGCCTACGTCTTAATGTTCGCAGCTCAAAACATTAACCTTAATGACCTTTCTGACTTCGAGATTTCGATTGGAGGGAGAGATCTAATTATTTAAACAGGAAAAAAATAAAAAACCACGGGGTTGTTTTAAGTTAACCTTAACTTCTCAAACCACAGAAAATTATTTCACGAGTTTACGTGCTTGGAGCATGGCAGCACACCCAGTGGAATAAACCACCAGCCAATCAGGGCCGAAGGCTTCAGAAGTGGTTCTCACTTGCGAGGGGCGGAGGGAATGATTGGTTAACTCGCCAACCACGCTTCTGTATAGATGGATGGAGATAAAAAAGATGGATGAAAAGTTGGATATTCCCCACCCAGATGGCCCAGCTGCAACCATCAATGGGCCTCTCTGGGTGTCACCCCCACACGGTTAGACGTATTTTTAGACGCTGTAGCTGTTTCGGATTTTGCAGCGGGCCAGGCCACACGTTCGTAAGCATATTCGCTTTCCTAAACTGCAATTATCATTAGCATTGATGGATTTAGCATGCTTCCATCCATTAGCTCCCCTAATTACACTGTCGAGAGATCTGCCATCGCCAACAATCAAATTAATGAATTTGGCTGTTTAGACTCAATTATTGCACACCCCCACCTCCCCACCCCTTCTGCAACAAGCACAATAATCCCTTATTCAGAAATATGAGCACCCAGACTGACAGGAGGGAGATTTCTGCCCCAGGGGGGGCTCCTTCCCCGCTTAGCACAGAGCAGGCTCACACTAATGTGAACTTAAGGGATGATGGGAGGAGACAAGAAACAAGTGGGGGAAATAAAACTGACCACAAAAGCTCCCACTGTTAGCAGGCTGTCTGAATTGCCTGTGCTCACCTCACAAGTGAGGCCCACTGCACTTTGAACCCTGGGGAAGTATGTTCAGCTGACTCGCTTTCTGCTCCCATGAGCCACTGACGTGCCTACAGGGCCAAAACAGAGTTGTGCATATTTCCAGTAATTCTCCATGGACACACTTGGACTTTATTCCCTTACTGGAACAATGAAGCATGACCAATCGGTCATAACAACAAGACTATCTGTCAGTAGTTAACTTGTAGTTCCTTGTACTAGTGTGATACTGCTAATTTGGAGGTTTGGGCCTTTTAAGGTATTATCGAACCAAAAGTAAAACAGGTGGTTCTTTTCACTTAACAAGATTTGGTTTCAATGCATCTGAAGTTAAGTCCTGCTCCAAGACAACTCAATGAGAAGAAAAATGTGGATGAAATGCAAAAAATAAACCCTGATGACTTTCCCTTAAGTAAAGTATTAAAATAAGAATGAGCTCAACTATAACTCAACTATTTTCAAATATTCTTAATAAAAATAAAACTTTTTTTTTAAATGTTACATTTTTTAACAGGATGCAATAATGCTGCGAGCGGTGCTGCCAATATTTCCTTTCATAGTACACATTTTGTTATAATGAATATTGTGGGAATGAGTAACTACAATCAATTAGAAAACTGCCCATGGCAAAATGGGAACACACATTTAGCACATTCCCCCCCTACTTAGTATGGTTGGGAAATGAATCTGTTTTGCATACAGCAAATACAGCATACATGCTTCTGAGTGCAGATCGGAGCGTTCGCACGCTGAATGTATGTGTTTCCAAATGAAGCGACCAAGCCTTTGGGTAATTTCTTGAAACATTTCTTGGAAGTAAAGTAGCTATATCTGTTACGGCCTTATTATGTAGTCAGCTTGACTTGGAGCTATTATGAAGAACTATGTCAGCGATACACCGGCTCCTGAAAAGGTTTAACATGGACAAAACACAGTTAGAAACTGTGTGATATCATTTACAAAGGAACCAAAAAAGGCCGGCAGAAAATTAGTATAACATTTTTTTAAAGCATGAAAAGAGAGCAACCAACAAAAAGATACAAAGGATGAAAAAGGTGTGTGATTTCTTAAAGATAGCAGAGAGAAAGACAGAGAGAGAGAGGGGAGAGGAGCACTCCAGTCCATTTCTGGGGCCATTACAGGAGGGAATGGCTCCCATTTGTCCCACCTTGACATTTGAGAGGATCTCTGATTACACATGAGAGAGGGGCAGGCAGAGGTGAGCGAGTGAGAGTCCTCCACAGGGGTCTGTGGCACGGCTCAGATGATACGCCGCTGTTACAACAATGAGAAGTCAAGGGTAAAAATAACAGGGCACCGGGAGAAAGGGGTGATGTGGCACAGCAGGGCTGACTTGGATACTGTCTTTTTTTAAGTGTGCTATCCCCGCCCTTCCTCTTGTCGCCTGCTCTACCCCACGGAGCACCTCGGTGACATAAGTACACGTGCACCCTGCTGGGAAGGAGGGAGCAAATGGGCCCTTTATTTGAACCTGTAATGAAGACTGGAAAATCCATAACCCTCAGCTGACAGGATATATGCTGGTTTAACATTTCATCTCTTTATATGGCTATAAGCAGGGGTCAAATATGTTGTTCAAGTGTGGGTATTCGAATCATCTCTAAACACAATATAATTTAAGAGCACAAAGACTTGCGGGTTCAATGCGCTTGAAACATGGAAACATGGCGTTTATTGCATATGAATGTTTCAATATGCAAAACACTTCATTGTCGTAAGCATGTTTGGAAAATCCCAAGACTGTACGCCTCTGCTCGTGTTGAAAAATTTCATGCAGATTTCATTCCTGAATTGGGTTTTGTGCAGATACAATGAGAAATGCCCGATTCCGTCTGATCTCACGATGCTAAAAATGACTACACCCTTGCGATCATTTGTTTCTTATCTTGTGTCATTGTGCTTGTAGCTAACTAAGTACAGTTATGGACAAATACTTTAAAACATACCTTTTGAGAGCGGTACGTGGGATGGTGGTTCACCGCTACTCAGAATATGACTTTCTAATGACTGACACTGGTGTGTGCACGATGCAGGAGAGACTATAACCATGACACTGATCCGAAGGGTCAAAGAATAATATCCTGTTTATTCATGTCGCAAAAGGGTGTGTGTGTGTGTGGTTTGGGGTATGGGTTAGGGTGCTTGTTAGAGGACAAAGTATTACTAGATATCCTGTTCATGACTGCATGTGTAGGATGTACAGCACATGATTGAGGTCTGCCTTGCTGGAACCATGTGAAAAGAAGAGCACTCAAAAGAAGAAGGAGATAATTGTAAACAACTTTGTCCTAGTGACCCACTGAACTTCACATAGGACAAAAATCAGCTATGTGAGCTCTTCTTTGCTTCATCTTTTGTGGCCTGACAAGAAAAAAAAAAGAAGCAGAATCAAAATCCAGCAGCATCTACAGAGGTAATCATCTATCTGCTTATAGCAGCGCTCCCCGTCGAGTAATGAGCACGCCGCTTTCAAAGAAGAGGCAGGAGGAACCTGGCGAGGAGAGTTAAAAAAAGGAGGAAAGGAAGGGAGGAGGGGAGCTGGGTTTGAGGTCAGCTAGAGGTAAAGCCTTCGGGTGCTGTTCAAAACTCTCTCGCCTCTCCACAATGGACAGGAAGGGGAGAAAGAGTGCGGCGTGGGTGGGGTGAAGGTGTTGGTTGTGTTAAGAGGAAACAGCTGAGGGGAGATAGAGAAGTTCAGTTGGTGATAGAGGGAGTGAAGGAAAAGCCAGAAAAGAGAAAAGCAAAGCATGCAAACAGCTGATAGAGGTGCCAGCCCGAATCCAGTAAAAAGGTCAGTGGTGTGAGTTCTTACACATGGCTCTGCAATGCTTAGGATGCTTGAGGGCAATGGTAATAATAACTACACCGGGAATTATTCAATTAAATATTCCATCCATCCCCACTGGCAATCTCCCTCCTCTTCCCTTTCTCTGTCCTCCCTGGAGTGGGTCAGAGAGCAGTCTGGGCAGGGTACTTCATGACCCAGTCATCTGGCCGGACATCTAGTCACTTGGCTAGGAGCAGGACAGAACTGTGAACATGTGAACATTCCCCCTCCCCCGTGGACGACTGGGACTGTGTCCTCTTCGGTATGAGCGACCAATTAAAAAAAGAACAAACTACACCTGACCTCAGACTCGAGGCAGCACAACCTGAATTTCTGAATGTTAACAGGAAGAGGAAGGAAGCGAGAAGAGGAAGAAAATAAATGAGGGAAGAGTTTCTACGGTTGGGACATATGTTTGCACAGTGAGGAGATCGGGCGATGCCAGATTCGGGGCAGTTTCCTTTCAGTGTAAACCAGCCCTTGGATGGAAAAGCTAATGTTTAAATCCTCGTGCTTTATTTCACTTTGACAACTGCATTGTTCCCAGATTGTGCAAAGAAGTCAGATTTTCCAACGATGCAGCACTCTGAAAGCCAAACGGGCCGTGCTGTGAGGGCCACACGCCAAGCAGTGCATCTCTTCCGTGGCGATGGGCAGAGAGGCTGAATTCTTGGCATTGCAGAGCTGATTTAAGTGCTGATGACCGGCCAGCTTCTGCCAACATTTGGAGGGCAAGGTGACTCCTCCATTTACTGGCCTGACAATTGAACTTTACCGTCGAGCTGGATTAGCTGCATTATTTCCCCCTGCTTTCTGGTAAAGCCTGCGGGTGGTAGGCATACGTATAAGAGAGGGGCCTTCTGGTTGGTTATCCCCTCATGAGCGAGGGTCATGCTGGAAAGGGTGGGCAGGCGCCAGACACCCCAGCTACTTATATTACTTATAGTGCTACCCTACTGAGATAACACCACAAATCATTGCTAGGCCAGATATAAAGGCCGTTTGTACAATTACCACCAGCTAACAAAAGAAATACACTTGTGAGGAAAAAAATGTAATAGTGGTCATAATAAAAAAAAGAAAGAAAGAAAGAAAGAAAGAAAGAAAGAAAGAAAGACCACAACTACTGTTGCCAATTTAGTGAGGGGAGATCAAGCAAAGAGCAAACAAAGCGAGGGATTGTGAGTGGCTCTAACTCAATCAGAGAGCAGTGGGGTACCGCCCCATCAATCACTGTCTGCTTGCTGCCCTCGCCGAATCACGCTGAGTTGAGTGGTGAAGAACCACCAGAGAGCCAACGACCCGCTGTGGCGCAAACACAGTGACCGAAAATGACCCCAGGGATCTATCTGGGGGCTGAGACGGGAGGGCCCCTTGGTTTCCTATTTCCTACCTACCTACATACCCTCTCACCCACTGCAAACAAACTTTACCTTAAAAGAACCCCCTCTGGAGACTTTGGCTTGATTGTCTGAATAGAGAGCCCTGTGGTCGCCGAGACCACCCCCTCCCACCCCCTCCCACCTGCTGCCCCTTGTGGATCTGTAAGCGCCGTAGCGTTAGGGCAACAAACAAGCTGAGCAGGCCACATCAATCAAAATCACAGGCCCCCTTTCAAGGTTAGACCACTGAGTAAAACGTGTCTGACAAGCCCGGCCACGCAGCATTAAAGCGTCTAGAAGTCCCTCGTCTATTCAACTAAAGGGCCTCCTCTCCTTCCTTTTCTCCTCTTTTTCTTACATTTTCTTACAGTTAATAGATGTAGAGAGACGAGATTACCAAATGTTGTCCTGTAATCAGGAGTCGCTCCATTCGGCTCCCTTTTTTTCTTACAATCTGTTTTGGATAAAGGAGTTTAAAAAAAAGCATAAGGCTGACATCTCTAAGCTGTGTGGGCTGCAGCTCCACTCCACAAGAAACTTCCATATAGGGGAAGCTTGTACTGGGTTGGAAAGAAGAAAGAAAGAGCTGATCAGTGTGCCAGGAGCAGCTTAGGGATAGTAGACCCTGGCAAACACAAGGAGCTCACTCCCACACTGAGATGACAAACAAAACGGGCAGACATGTGAGACGCTGATGCTTTTGTGCTGTCACAGATATGTGACTGCTGACTTGAAATCTGGAAGGTTGTTCATGAGCCCGGAGCTTGTCATCTCCCCCCCCCCCCTGTATCCCTTCCCTCATCCCTCCTTTCTCCCCTTCTCTTCTGCCGTGAAGTGGACCTGCCTCCTGCTGTGAGGCAGAGTGGCTCACCTCCCGGTTGTGGTTAGGTTGTTGTGCATGAATCAACGCGGTGACAGAGCAGCAGGGAGGATGGCAGATGCCACGGCCAGAAAGCTTTTCAATCAGGCTGCCCTTCCAAGCTGCTGCCAAGGTGAAACACTTCACCGGTAGATGAAAAAAAAAGACCCTGAACCCCACGGTCACTCTCACTCGCTCGCACACGCATACATGTGCGAGCACACATGTGCCCAGACCTACTTTAATCCCGCTCATTAGCTGGGGAGTAAGCCCTCCATGTTTAAGAGAGATGAAGAAGGAGAAGAAAGAGAGTAATGAGAGTGAAGGTCAGTGGTTTTCTGATGCAACATCTCTGTCTGCTGTCTGTTCTGCTCTGCCCTCCTGTTAATTAACTGCGACTTTCATTTGCTTTTTGCTTTAAACGGCTCACCTGCCTCATTAAGCGTTGCATTTTTTGCACCGAGAACGCTCGTCTCTGGAAGTTTTTTTTTTTCAAATCCTTGCTGGCAAAATAAGGCTCCGTATAATTACAGTGAAGTCCAAACAAGACACATTCAAAGTGGATTGCCTGCTCTTTGAGATGCTGCTGACAAGCTTTTTTTTTTTTTCCTAAGGCGCAGTGTTTCAATGTAATTTCGCCTCTGATTTGATTTCCATTGTTATGAGCTGTAGGAGTCTATTGCTGCAGAGAATACCAGGTGCACAATTTGAGCTGCCTTTGTCAAAGCCGCTAGTTAAAAGAAGCGGTGTCGCCCTACGCACTCCATTTTGCTGCGCCGATTTCACGGCGCCAATTTGAACTCCCCCACCCCTACCCCCACCCCAGCATGGATGCTTCAGTGACATGCACTTAAAAAATAAAACACACATAAAGAACAGAGTGACAGCAGAAATGAATGCCCTCTAACAGGCCGTAAGTATCTCTAACAATCCATGTCAATTTAGAGACCCAACTGGCAGCACTGTGGGTCACAGCCCCTCCTTTCAGAGCTACCACCACCACATCACCACCTGCTAACAGAACATTTCTGTTGAATTCCTGTTTTTTTTTTTCTTTTTAATTATTTTCCTCCGACGGCTACAAAACAAACAGTCCACCTGTGCTGCTTTGCCTGCAGTTACCTTGCACAGCCGGTTTTGAGAAGAATAAGCAACACTTGTTGCACGTGTGAGCTGTAGTGTCAGAGCAGCGTTTTGTTGTTGTTGTTGTTTTTTTTAACTAACTTTTTGTATTTGCTTAACTGAAGTCTTTCCCTGCACAAAAGATACTGGTGCTCAGGGAAAAATGAAAGCAACAATGCTAGAAAAACAGCAGAACAGCTTCAGGGACTGTGACACTCAAGCACCAACACAAGGGCTTGTGTTTCAAAGTGTTGCAGTCATCTTCCAGAGACCACACATGGAAAAGAAATGCATGTGCGTTTTGGATTTCATAAGATATGATTTTTCATGCTATGATAACTTTGTATTTTTTCCATCCATTTTCATGTGAGCATCAGAATTAAGTATGAATCTAGTAAATGTTATGTTTGCTTGTTTTTTTAATGAGGAAATCATAGTACAACTTGTATAGAAAATAGAAGCATTCCTCTCATGTGGTGGCCCTCTGTGCAGGCTTGTGCCTTGGCATATACCATGCCCATTTTTTGAGCCTCGCCTGCAGCTGCAAGGTAAGTTACAGAGTGACTGTGAGGTGGGTAATCAAAACAAGCAAGCAGCAGCTAAGATCAAGGGAGGAGCTCTTGTCCCTCACCACCACCAGCCGCGAAGCTCTGCTGGTCTTTATACTGTAGCTGTTATGTGCTATTAAGGCTGGAATGGTAACAAGGGAATTAGGAAAAGTGGCCAAGAGGATCTTGTCCCTAAATCCCCTTCTGTCCTCCACTCTCACTTCCTAGAAACAGGTGGCAGTCACCTTTGTTGGACACTGTGCCCATGTTGAGTGGAGTTAGTGGGATTCCACATGACAAAGAAAGAGCCATGGTTACAGGGTCAGTTAATACCCCCACCCCCCACTTCCCAAGTTCCTGTCACCTCTGGAGCTCTGACCTGGTCTCCATGCCACAAGGGGTAGGATGCCTGTTATAAAAGGGACATAGCAGAGAATGCTTGTCTTCCCAGCAGGCCAAGCAGCTCTGTGTGTGTGTGTTGTCGGGGGGGGGGGACTCAGTAGGAGACTGGCGCAAAGGGGCATAAGGACAGAGAAAGGAGAAAACTAGAATTAAAAGAGGAAACAGGTGCTTTTCCAAGCTTTGAGTTACAGGCACCTGAATATTTGAGGGGGGCTCGATGACTTTTGAACTCTGTGTTGAGGTGGGATGTTTTCAATCTCACTCACAAAGAGCTGCTCGAGAAGGCATTCCTTGAATATCTCCTCCGCTTAGTACCATCCTGACATACGTGTCATTTGAACCCCTCCTCATGCTGCTCTGCACGTTGGAATTTAGCAAGGTCTCAGGAAAATACCAGGGAAAGGCAAAGAAAGCAGGGAAGGCTAAGAAAGAGGAGGCTGTGTCTCCTTCTCCTTCTCATTTTTATCCCTCTCTCTGTTCCAGCACAACTTCAACTGGCTTACAAACTGCAAGGGAGCTTTCAGTGAGCTGAAGACAGAAGAGCTCTTTTGGAGGGGGTTTGTTTTCTTGCTTTTTTTTTGGTTTGGTCAGCAAATCCAATGCTATCAATGATTCATAATGTTGTCAGGAGTACATCATATCTCGAGAAAGTTGGCTCCCCTCCTCGACTCAGCAAGAGAGGAGGAGGAGGAAGAGGAGGAGGTGGAAAGAACAGCCTCCAGCTTCAGATGAAATATTTCTAGGTCTTGGTTTAGATGAGTTTAAAACTAGAAACTTTCACCAGATTTACTTGAATCTCACAAAATAATAATAATAATAATAATGATGATGATGACACGAGTCTGTTAATCAAATATAAAACCTTCCCATCGCTTCTTTAGATCCATCTCCACTTATACCTCCCCACGACAGAGCTAGTGGAGCCAGATGAGTCTGACAGGCCTTATCAGATAACCGTGAATAAAGAGAGAGAATAGGTGCGCGGAGCGAAAGCATATCTGTTTACTCCAGCTTTTCACTCCGGCTAAGCTCGCTCATTCCGACGACTTTCAGAGCGAATTGACTTCAAATATTTGCCTTGATGCGGGCTGCGCCTTTGCCTCAAACTTCATTAGCTGTGTGAGGCAAGTGAGGGCGGCTCCAGCTCCCCCCAACCCCCGCCCCCACGAAAAACTCCACTCTGTGAAAGTCTACAACGGTGCGTGAAAGGTAAACACGTTCTGCATTCAGAATCGCAGGGCTCACTTAGTCGCCTTATCTCCGTGATGAAGTGTTTTCCTCCTCCAGCTCTCAGGATACAGGCCCCTGCACTTCCCCAAACAAACCTGTCAAGGGGAGCGAGCACGTGCAACAACAGCAGCAGCAGCACGGCAGCCAGGCTCCACTCACAGCGAAGGCTGTTTTTCTTTTCTTTTCCAGGAGCACCACTTTGAGTGCTTCTTGTTTAGTTTGCTGATAAGACCCATGTTGGAGAACATGTGGTGCATGTGTGTTCCATTTGCCCACTAATTAGATTGCAAGGCAGTGCACTGAAGCATGCATTGTAACCCCACCGCCTCCACCTCCACCCACTCTGCCGGTCCATCAGATAAGGAAGCCATTCTGGGCTCTCATCAGTTTCCATTATGTAAAGGGTTGACTTGGTGAGTGGGGCTCCAAGAGGCACTCTGATGGCTCAACACAAATCGCACCCAACCCAACTACTGTCTGCAGATACATGAGTCACTTATGTTCCCTCACTTATAATCAAGTTACCCATGGACATTGCCATGTCAGCTATTAGGCCAGCAATCAGCCTTCATGTTGCACAGTGCCATAGTTTTGAAATTAAGGAGGGTGGAGTGAAGTGTGTGTGCGTGTGTGCGTGTGTGTGTGTGTGTGTGTGTGTGTGTGTGTGTGTGTGTGTGTGTTTGTGTGTGTGTCTGTGTGTCTGTGTAGAATATGTTACGAAGTAGAAGCAAAGTCCCATGAAAACCACTCCATTAACAGCATTAAAAATGAAACGGCACACAGGGTTAAAAATAGGAAAAAAGCTGTGGGTTAGGCTGACCCCATTTTCAGGTGCAATCTCTGTGAGGCCCACATGAATCAGAGAATGACTCAAGTCATCTGTTAATTTTTTCTTTCTCCTCAGGACAAGCAGGTTATAGCCTCCTAACCACTGCAGACCAAGTCTTCTTCAAACGTAATGAGAGGCAAAAGAAAATCAGAAGCAGCAACGAGGCGCTCCTGACACCCACTGCACAAACTTCATTTGCTGACAAACGTATGAGCGACCGGTTAACTGGAAACCACCAAATTTGTGGCTGCTAAATGAAAGAGCGGTGCTAATTTGCAAATGACACATCAGTGGCTCACTAAGCTCAATGTCCTCCCTCCTTTCAAACAAAAAAAAAAAACCCTTCCTTGCTCCCGCAGCAACTCCATTCTCCTTGCTGTGTGTGCTTAGACACAGGAAATTCATTCCTGACTAATTTGATTAACATAAGCATTGTCACTGCTGCCCCTACTCCTACTCCAGTCCCTTCCTCACTCTCAGTTTCTAACTAAGGACCTCAGACAGCTTAATGGCCCCCCCGGTGCTGAAATCGAACCCAAAAGAAGTGTCAAAGGAGCACCCGCACTCCAAAGGACACCAGCATCCCGCTCTGCACTAAACCCCTGTCAGCAGTAAAGAAAGGCTAAAGTGGGATTTAAATCTGGGATTAAAATAAATAAATAAATAAAAGAAGCCTGCAAGCGTATATACTGGGGCCAATTCAAGGAGCACAAAAGAAAGTGTAGGGTCCAGGTTTTGGGTGGAGCGGGGATACAGTAACAGGATCCAGCAAAGCCCTCTACTCTCTGGAGCCCTGCAGCATAAACAAACAGCTGAGACAGAGACAGGGCAAAGGCACCAACACACATGCACACACACACACATACACACAAAACACCACATCACACACAATCAGACTGAGGCAGTCTGCCCAGGCAAGGCTCACCTCAGGGCACCCACACTGACACCGGCTCATCACATTACTGTCTGTCTCTGGTTTCATCGGCTTAAACTATCTATCTGACAACAGCTTAGCCTTTTTGCTGGATGCAACAGCTCACAGCTTACAGGTCAAATAAGGATCGGTAAGTAACTGTCGCTGAGAGCGCCACCTTAAAAGAGTGCTTTCAGTAAGTTTGGGGTGAGGTGGAGGGGCCCTAGTGAAAATAAATTTTAAAAAATCCCATGTCAGCCAGATAATTTCACTTTGTTCTGACTTTATTAAAGTGGTTGTCTAATTAAAACAAGCTGTTTTTAATGCAATCACTTCTTTTTCTTTATTTGTTTAGAAAGTAATTGGATTTCGAGTCACTGGTTTACTGCTCAGACACTTTTAATAGACACTCTTTTTTCATGCAGTGCAGAAAGTAGCCGCAATTAACCGCCTCTGCTGAGGTATTGGCCTCTTCAATCCCCTCCACCCTGCTTCCCCTCGCTCTGTCTTCTGCAGAAGCACAGCAGTTCAAATCAGTATTAAATGCTGGTGACTTCACTCCACAAAGACGAAAATCAAGGACATTCCAAAACCAAATGGCAGGGGCGAGACATTCCTACTCCCCTATGTAGTGCCAGAGCTGGATTACAATAACACAGTTTTCACTGAGCCCACCTCCGACACTAGATGGCGCAGTTTCATGAGCAATAGGCATAAGGGGACAGGAGGAGTGGGATTCAGACTCGCGTTACAGACAGAACTGTAACAGTGCCTGTATATCAAATATAAATAAACTTAAATCTGTAGGTGCTCCTTCCACCGCCAACAGAATGAAAGCACACATTTACTGTTTTTGGCAGAGGTCTCACTGTTTTTTTTTTAAATTCCCTATCTTTCGATCAAATTGGGGCCCCCGGGGACAAAATCTGCCTGAATGAACGAGCATTTGTATTTGCACATGTGTTTTTCATAAAGAAGAAGCGCGGTGCACGTACTTGCACTCCCTGTCCTCCAGATCAAAATGCGGATTGAAGTTGATGAGGATCCGCTGGTGAGGACCAGGCGCCGAAATCACCCACACGCATCTCTGAGAAGGGGGATAAGACGTGGGGTATCCGGGCGAAGTGAGGTAGTTGGCGGTTGAGATTCTGATGTTGCCTCCACATTTATCTGCAGCGGGGAGGGGAGGGAAAATAAAAGAGAAAAGTTCTTAAAGGATACGGAAACAAACGAGAGTGATACTCACATCATTGGCAGCTCAGAGAGACACAATAGTTTGGACTACTACAGCGAGCTTACAGGACCATCTCTCTCACACACAACACACTGTCGACAAATCATCTTATTCTTAGAAATAACGTTTTGGTGTAAGTGTGAAGCGAAAATGTTGTTCCAGAAAACCAGACCGCTGCTCTGCGAGATGTTGCAAACATGCTTATCTATCTTGTGCGTGTGTGTGGAAAAAATAATCATCCTTTACCAGACTGCGACTCTGCAGTGAGCAGCAGAACAACGCAGTGATGGAAAATTATCAGTAACGAGCGAGTGAAATTCACTTAGTCGTTAATTTCATGCTGTGACATGCACACGCTTAAATTACACTGCCACACATTACGAGGGGAAAATGATAAACCTTTGCTGACTGATCCATATAACACAAAGGACCGAACAAGAAGACGCCCTTTTATTATTTATTATTTATTTATTTTTATTATTTGCAGTCATTCTCCTTTAATCTTGCATGTAAAAGTATCCACTCGTTAAAAAACAAAGTTCCTTTTGCTTTTATTTCTGTGTTATAAAAGCTCCTGTGTGCTTTCCTAACGCATTCCCCCTCCGAGTTCTTTCACAGCGGAAAATAAAAGCTGAAGCGAAACAGAACCTCCGAGAATAGAAACCGGGAAAGTTGTGCAAGCCGAGCGTTTGGGCTGACTTTTTGAACTTCATCCTGACTTAGAAATTCTTTACCAGGAGCACAAGAACCCGGGTGCTTAATTGTTGGAATTAAGTCTTTAAAAAATATTTGCAAAGAAAGCAAATATTCAGGAGTATTTTAATGGCCTTTTGGTAGAAAATATTTGAACGGAAACAAGGTAACAACCCTAACGCGCTGGACAACAGGAATATCAAAGAGGTCCCATAAATACAAGTGAAATCATGTAGGAGTAAAAACGGTTTTAACGAAGGCTACAGATGAGTGTCAGTAAAGTCACTTTACTAAGTCTGTGTGGAAATAATATCAGAGGGGTTTTCTTTAGGCGTTAGTAGAATGAGCAGGTGAGCGCCATGCGAGTTTGCCCGGAGATCAGCGAGGGCTAATCTTTAGAAAAAACACCGGGATTAGTAGCTTTGCAGAGTACATAAAATCTTTATTTATAGAGAGATCAGATGTCACACTTACCGTTTTTGAAAGCCTTGGCCACCGAGAGGATTCCCATGAACAGGATAAAGACTAATCCACAATGCATCCTTGTTTTATCACCAGGAAAAAAAATAAAATTACGAGTATATAGATATAAAAAACAAAAACAAAAATCCTCTGAAAATAAACTCCTCCAAAAGATGTTTTTTTCCTCAAGGGAAAGTATTCTTCTCTCCGCTCTGTCCAACAAATGAAGCTGAAGTGTCTCTTAACGAAGTTAGGAGTGATCTGAGTGCGGGCTCAGGTCGCTGGCATCCTGTCATTCAGCTCCGGTTTCCTCTCGCCTGCGCCGTCTGCTCTCCACTCTCCAGCGCCGACCTTGCCATATCCTCTCCAAAAGAAGCCAAAGCGCAAGGCGGGCGAAGAATCAGCCACTCCAACCCGGTCTTTTGCGTCCTTGGCCCTTCAGAAGGTGCCCGGGCAGGATGTAATCCTTGGCTGTGGAGTGCAAAAAAACAAAACAGCACAAACGTGAGAGGTGAGCAGACTATGAAAGCGTGTCGCCTCCGTGCGCACTGGACATTCCCCAAAAGTGTCTAAAAGCGCCTTATCTGACACAATTAAGACTCCGAAGGCACGGGTACACCCCTTCCCCCCAAATTGTGACCCGCTTTGCTTCAATAGGCTTAGAGTAGAGAATGGGAGAGGTTGGTGATTGGCTTGATTACAAATAGCCAACCTATGTCTGAGAGGCGTCGCGTCTTTATAAGTAAGGAGAGCGGCACACAGAGTCGCAGAGCACCAGCGGTCCGTTAAGTGACACTACTCTCTCTCTTGCTCTCTCTCTCTCTTTTACTCACTCATGCTCTCTTCCGCTCTATGTGACAACAAGGAGTCTGACATTAACGCAAGACGTAGCGACACAACGCTACGCTAGCCCCCCCCCCCCCCGCAACTATCTGAGATCTCGCCATAAACAACAACAGCAGCAGCAGCAACAGAATGCTACTCCTGGAGAACAGGCTACCACTCAAGCCTGGATTTTAGGCTGTATTGTAGAGGGCATTTCCCCGGGATGTGGTCATTAGCTTGTGTGTGGGACCGATGCCTTTATGTGATAAACCTGATCTTTTCAGCCCAAGTTTCCCTTTGTGGCTGCAAGTCCTAAAAAACACAGATGACAGAGCTCAGATGTAAGCCAATTTATATCGAAGTGCTTATTGTGGGCCTATTTTCTCCCTCTACAAAGTGTTTCCATCTTTCTCTTTTATTTTGATTTTATTATTATTATTTTATTTGCATGCCTTTTATCCACCAGGAGCTATGTAACGCTACTGTTCTTAATAACCACCCCACATCAGTGACACCATTTAGCTGGCACTCTGAAAATTTAAAAAGAAATCAATTAAAGCATAAATTACGGTATAGCCTCGAGTCGGTTACTCAAGGCTGCCCTTACTGGGTCACACTACACAAAAAGGAACGAACCTCAGCAAACACAGCATGCTCTACTCTAAATTCCTGCATTAAAAGAAAGTAAGCCAGTGTATGAATAACAATAAAATCGACGGTAGAATAAGATGGTCATATCAGCCAAATGTGTAAATACTGTATTACATTAAGTGGACTCACAGCAGAAGATTCCTTTCAGTCTCTCATACAAGTTAAATACATTTACAAAAAAAAAAAAAAAAAGCTGCATTCACCTGCTTCTTCAGGACTCGCAAACCTGCAGGCATCCAACCCTCCCCTCTCCACTTTCAACACGAGTGGAGCGGAGTGTACGATCCGATAGGCTTCCCCCAAATCCTATTAAAATGACACCAAATCTTCTCCCGAGCTTCCAAAAAAAGCAAGCCAACGTATCCTCCCCCCACGAAAAAAGAAAAAAAAACTCCTCCCTGGGCTACACGCCGTGGAAGAATCGCACCGCAGTCCAATTCAAACCGCGCAAAGGCGCACTTCCGACACCCGGAGACGCTCTCCCCTCTCCGCGTACAGACGGTCCCTTCGCCGCGGATGTCTCTGGGTCTCCCGGGCTGTTTAGCTCTCATTCACGCGCGGTCCAAACCGCAATACGACCAGCGTGTGGAGGAACAGTGTTGAAAATTCTTCAGTGAGGGAGGTGGGATTAAAAAAATCAACAGAATAAAAATAAAAGTCCTTATTGGTTTAATTCAACTTGTTTCCCGTCCACCTCTCTCCGTGCGCCACCGCTCTCGGCTCCTCCACTGATGCAAATGCAGAGGGTTTGAGTCCCCTGCTAGCCACACACACACACGCCCCTTTACGAGAGAGGAGCGCGCGGTCGTGCGCGTGTCGGTGTGTGGGTCTCTGCAATGCTTATGCAGATTTCATTCAACTGCCTTTCTCTACCTGCCCGTGGGCTTTCTTGGCCCCTTCGGGATGTCACATTACAAGTGAAATACTGAACCGACAACGTCTCTGTACACGTGAGCCATCATGAAAAAAGGGGTTTTATTATTATTATTATTATTATTATTATTATTATTATTATTATTATATATTTATTTATTCGTTTATTTGTTCCTGAAAATGTTAACCAGCTTGATGATGAATTTTATAATCCACATAGCAATGTCGCATTAACACAATATAGACACTGTGTGGTCCTGTACAGTTTTCTGGAAGCTTATAGAGGCCCAAGGGGACTCGACGAAGTTGTGCTGCTGTGATCAAAGAAGCTGTGAGCTGGTCGTGAAAGACATTAGGGATGTAAGAAGCAACACTGACAAGAGAGATCAAGTTGGCTAATCATGGACAATATAGTCCATTCATTTCTTCATTCCTTTATTTTTATTATTCACTTATAATTCATGAGAAGCGAGACTTTTTCAGATCAACTGATTGTTTAGCGGAGAGCAGAGTGACAGCAAAGGTTTTCTTAATGAATGAGGTTGTGAAGTCATTGAAAGGAACTCCTCTAATGACATTTCATCACTTAGTTTTGTCAAAACATCCTTCAGTGGTCTATTCGATTGTGCAACTTTCCAGAAAGAGGAACTCAAAGCAAAGTTTCATTGTTTCACACAGATTAAACTTCCTTCATTCTGCTTCTTTAGTCGCACTCGTTTGCCCCTAAAGCCTTGCAAGCGGGCTTTCACTGGAGCTCTCTCTGCTGTTTTTAGCTCAATTAACTGCAATAAGCGGAGGTTTCCGTGCGCAGGTCCGTGGCTGGCAGTTTTCTGCCCTGTAGGGGGCAACAAAACAGGCGAGCAGCTCAGAGAGAGCAACCTATTGCTCCTCAGGCTCACCTCACTGTGCAGCCTTTGAGATTGCACAGCTGTGTTTATAACCAGAGCGCACTGATTCAAGGATTTTGCAGACTTAATCATTCCATTCACTATAAATTCAGCTTACCATGCGTCAGCATTAAAGTTGCTCTCTTTTTTTCTTCTTCCTAGCATTAGTGGCAGCACAAGAATCTTAATATGGTGTATATTATATTCTGCTTGTTCTATGAGAAACACAAGCAGCACTTTGTTGCTTCAGAAACCTGATGTGCAGCTATACAAACTATATTAAGATGTTTCCTGTTTGAAAAGTTTCTGTGGAACAATTCAGCACAATAAGCTCGCAAACCTCGTCCGTTATTATTTCTTATTCCTAGAGAGAGAGACAGCAGGAGGAACAAGTGGCTTTATTCCCACCCCGGCCTCAGTAATTCTCTGTCTTCCTGATAACACAAATGCTAAAACGGTGCCGGGCATCTGTATCAAAGGCAGCACTAACTAGCCTTTCGTGTCTCCAGGATAACACAAGGAACAATGGCTTAGAGTCATTTCACAAGGGTGCCTGTGAGTGCCATATCTAAAATGAGCCAGGGGATTGTAAAGGAACAATAAAAGAGCCATTTAAAGGATTTGCTTCTTCATATATATCCTCACTAATCTTTAGTACAGCCTCGATGAATAATTAGCTCGGGTACAAAAGCAGACATTTTATGGCTCCTGTGAGTAGTGGACTTGATTTCATTAGCCTGCCCTTTATTCACCAAAGTGAGTGAGTCCAAGTGAAATGTACAGACTCAAAGCGTCTGGCACAACGTCAGAGCGAGCACTCTACCCCAGTGTCTGATTGAAAAGTCACCTGTTAAGATTAGCTTAAGAATTTGGACATGGTTTCATACTTTTTGTGATATTTCAGGTGGGGGTGGGAGGGGTTATAGACATAAAGGAATGATTCAATAATTAAATGAATAAATAAAATGAATAAGTAGCGTTTCCATGTCAAGAACAAGCTCTGAGTGAATGTTTTTGATGAGTGATTAATACATAGTAGTTTAAGAGACTGGAAAATGAAATATGTCAAACTTGGTTAGAGAGAGGAAGCCAGTGTTGCTTACTTTCCATCTCTCAGCATAATTAGCACATCTCTTCCCGTGATGCCCGACATTGGCATCACAGAGGAGTGCAATCCATCCATTCGAATTTTCAAGCCCTTTCTGCTTCCTCACACTGGCTACATATGCACTTAACCAATGAGCAAAGTGAACATGATGACATAGAAATGAGGTCTAGCAGGTCTGAACTCCCATCTCAACTTAACTGACCACTATCCTAGCCATCTGATTTAGCCTAACATGCTGACTTTCTGCATTTTCCGACTTCAGCTGCACAGCCAGGATTGATGTTTCCAGCCTTGCCGCCCTAAATAACTGGTTGCACGATGCTTGTCCTGATGTCATATCTTCAATGTATCTTGCACTGATATCAGGTGGACTGCGGGTCTTGCTTAATGCCATGATGCAGACCATCGAGACTTTTGGATTCATTCAATAAAAAGTCAAAAAAGTAAAAGTAAAAAACAAACAAGAAAACCCTAACAGTTGCTTTATGTCATTCGCCTTGGCTGTATTTTCTTAGTACGAAAACAACAAGTACTCAGACTGTCAGAGGGGATATCACTGCGGTGCACACTTTGGTCTTTTAAGTTCAGTATGAGATGACAGATACGGTATTTACCTCAGCAATAGGAAAACATAAATGCATGTTCCCACCCTACCGCAGTACAGAGCGGATTAGAGACACAGCCTGAACTTTTTCAAAGACTTTGTTACCTACTAATCATACAGTGTTCCAGTTTCACCTCCATGGCAACTGCTTCCAAAGGCAGCCTCAAGCTGAAAGGTTAATGTGCATGTGAATAAGGGGCATACAGCTCTGACACTATAGAAGTTGCTGTACCTGTTTCACACTTTTGGGAGCTGCTGATAATTACTTGCCAAAGAATCTTTCACACACTCTCAAACAGGCTTGCTGGCATAAATGACATACCTTCAAAATGTGTCTAATACTGTGGGGTTTTTTTCTTTTTGTGAATGGGGGCAATGTTGAACACACGTGTGCATGTTTGTGCGAGGCAGCGGTGGGAAAGAACCAGGTGAAAGAATTCAAAAACAAAGCAAACAGAGATAAACAGGAACCAAAGTCAGCTTTGTGAGGACACAGGAAACCGAGGAGACCCGGAAAAATCCATGCTGACATTTGAGGGGTAAGTTTGCAGTGGTGGTGGTGGTGGTGCAGGCTCAGTCAGATCAAGGTCTGGTGTAATTGCTACAAAGGCAGCGTTTCTCCTCTGGGGCGTTTGCTGGAGATGAAACTAAGCGTGAGAGGAATTAGCAGAATCGAGCACTTCTGAAGTTTCGAGGCCTTCAAGAAAGAAACAAAAAACCCAAAACATGTTTGGGGATATTTGTCATTCAAACAGAAGCTGGAGGGAAGGGAACAGAGGAGGAAGGCGGTACAGGGGGAACAGAACAAAAACATAAAGAAATGGTTTTATTAGATGTAGAAACATTTACAGTGACATTTAGTAAAGCGGGCAGGATGTATGAATAAATATGCATAATGTTGCCGGGAAGCATTGAGAGCTTCTCAGGGGCAGAAGGAGGGTGAGAGTGATGGCTCCTGAATTAATGATGAGGGAGCCTACTGTCTGTCTCTCTGTGTGTGTGTACGTCTGTATGAGTGTCTGCACATGTGACAGCATTTAGTTGCAAATGTGTGTGTCTATGTGTTTGAAGTTAGGACACACAGACACACACACAAACACACACACACACACACACACACACACACATCCAACTCACTCTTGCAACACCCCAATTTCACATCATCACTGATGGAAATTACCCATTCCTAGATACCTAATCAAGCGATCATTTTTTGGGGGGAGACACACAGATTTGCGATTGTCTCTGATGCTTAATTACATTTCTGGAAAGCTAAAGAGCAAACCTCCCGGCAAATTCCAATTTTTGGGGATAGATATGTTTTTTTTTTCTATTCAGGTCGGGTAATTTTCGATTCTCCACTTGTTTTTTTTTTTCTTCTCCACTTTGGAGGCTGAGATGATGAATATTGTGCAGCTCATCATCAAAAGCTCAGGGAGAAGCCCCAGAGATCAGGCCAATGGAGGAGAGGGAGGGATGGGTAAGAGCGGGAGGGAACTGTCAGGAAGAAATGCTATGTAGGTCAATGAAGAATTGCACTGGGATATTGCCTCCTCAGCTCACAGTCTGGGAAGCTGATTTGATTTCCGGTGAATCCATCTGACTTGAATTATGAGAGATTACCCTACCTAAAATCACCTCAGTGACTGCCGTAGGAACCCTCTCCACTCAGGGGGATCTGTACCTTGAGATCATTACTCTACCTACTTTAGATCTGTCCAGATTCTTTAAAGAAACCTCCGTCAAACAGCTTCTGTAACGTGGGGGTTCCTTCAGACTTCCGCTCAATCAGTTTACCTGGACTTACTTTTCAAACTGACACACATTACTACTTTGCATGGTAAACCTATAGACTTTACTGAAAAGGAGCTACTGTCATGTCACCCATTGGTTAGTGACGTCCAGTTGTATTCAGCTGAGAATTTTTGTAGGGTAGTCACTTCCTCCTGGCTTCATTTTGCAGAACTGAAAGCAATGTTCATCATTACAGAAGCAACCCATCACCTGACAGGAATGTTGATACTGGAAACTTCTTATACAGTATTGTACAAAGGCCTATATTTAGCTAGGAAAGTGACAAACACGTACAGTGGTTTATTGGACATGTGTTGGACATACTTTAATTTGTGCCTTTTGTTCCTGAAAAGCACTATATGAATAAACTTTCCTTACTTGTGATGAGGCTTTGGCAAATAGCTGATCAACTCAAGGGCCAGATGCTTCTTCCAGGTCCTGTATCAGGTCGTTGCTAGATTTTTTTTAAGGATGTGGCTTTCAGATACTGTTCTTCTGCAGTAGATAGTTTTTTTTTTTTTAAGGCTGGGTACGTCTTAATTTGTCCTCCACTTGTCAAGTTTACTTAAAACTTTTAATTACACACTGCACACCCACATATATACCAAGTTTTCAGCTAATAACTCTTGGGAATTGTCTTGTTGGTGCAAAAATACAATTTTATTCCTGTCACAGTGTGTTATCTTTGGCTGTTTTGTAAATCAACCAAAGAAAGGGGAATAAATTGTTTGATTTTTTTTCCCAACAGGCTGCTAATAAGAAAATGCCTGAAAATGGTTCTTTTTTAAGTTGTGTGTTATGTGTAGACACAACATTGGTTCATCCCATGAGTTAGATGCCTTTTTATGGTTCAGTTATTCATACTGTAGGTCAGTTTTAAGCTGCTTAGAAAACCAAAAAAGAATTCCTGAGATAATGGTCAGGGTTAGTGAAAAAGCAACCAATGTCCAACAAAAGACCCCCAGAAAGCCTCCAGAGTTATTGCTCAAGACTACTTTAATAAATAAATAAAAAATCTGGTTCCTTAGGAGAAAAATATAAAAGAAATTAGGCCCATGACTTTTGCACAGTACTGTAATTTAATACTCAGTTCCAAAACTGTGCTTAAGGAAAATACTGTCCAGTTAAGGTCAGACAAAGGCTGTGGATATGACTTACAAAAACTGCACATCTGTGAGTGGAAAACTAATCCTGGTCTCTCACACAATATCTCGTGAACTACATGCCTTAAAACCTGTGTCTATATCCTTCTTAGTGGTTGTCCAAACTAAGTGAAGGACTTCCTGTAAGCTGCGACAAGAGCTATTAACAGGTCTTAATTCTGGTCTCCTGTCAAACTCAAGAAAATGAAGAAGAATGCTGAGATCAAAAAGTAATATTAAAATCAATGAACAGGAAGTAAGAGTCTTCCTCCAGTTCAGGACATACAAATTTGCATTCCTGTATATTATTTATATGTTCAATAATACAAGAGAATGCACTCTTTGATTTTCCATTAGGGGTGCACTAAAGAAGCAAACAGTGGTGCTCTGGAAGTCGCATGCTAGTGGACGGTATGATGAAAAGGTCTTCAATATCAGAAAAATGAAAACCTATGAAGGTCAAGTCGGTTTAACCGTGTCATATATTAATTTAGAGTTTCAGACATTTCAAAACAAAAGCTGACGCTTTAAAAAAAAGTCTCATGAGTAAAAATAATAACGTCTTTTACTCTGAGCAAACAAATAACAGGCCAATATTTCATTGAAACCAGTGGAGGCTTCATGACTTTCACAAAGCTTCTGTTAAGACGTCTTGTAACATGACACCATTAAACTACCCATTCATTTCCTCAGAAGGCTTTTTCTTTGAGCTGGCAAAGGGTGGAGGTGGAGTGATTCGGTCATTGTTCCCATTTTTGAAGCACTTGCTCCATGTTGTTTATGTACTTTGTATTGAACCATTAGTTTCTGGGGATGGTGTTTTCTTGTCAGCAGCAGTATAAAATCCTATCAAATTTTGGCTTGCCTCTCAGGCAGACGTGTCGGAGAGGAGGACTTTAAATATAAATCTAATGAAGGCAGCGACCTTTTGATTAAAAACAATTGGCGGTTTTCCAGAAAAAGATGGAAATTGCTGACATGTGAACCCTAGCCCCTCCCTGCCCTTTCCGCTTTGTTCAGTTAGTAATTGCCTCAACAGGTGGTAAACCTAGCTGCCCTCTGGCCTTCAAGACTAACAGTGGGGTTAAAGACACACACACAACTGGGTTAGAAATGGAGCCCGAAACAGCAGGGCGGTAAGAACAATGCTCAGTCTCCTAGTAATTAAGAAGAGGAAATCTTAACAATGGCGGCTCGCCCTGTGATGATACAGAGTAGGAAGATGAGATGCCTGCCTTTGTACACAAGTGTATGTGTGCGAGACGCTGGAGGGGAGGGAGTACACCTCTATCAGTTTCAGCGTTTGTGTGTGTAAAGAATGTGTGCTGTCATCCTTACATAGCACATTTTATGTGGCTGTTTTTGTCTCTGCCACAAGGTTTGATTGTGGTCTGACACAACACTGTATCATGTGACAGAACTGGTGATTTATTCTTGCATTATTTACTGAAGACTGAAAGGATGTTACTAGATGCTGAGACACGATCAGAGGAAAAACCTGTGGTTTGGCACCGGAAGTAGTGTTTGTGTTTTGATAACTCATGCACACAGTGGCAGATATATCACAAGACTGCATTTCCCTTAAACTTCCAAAGATGGTCACATGCAATAAAAGAAAAAGAAAAAGAAGATATTATTGCTGAACTTAGGTACTTTCCAGAAAAAAAAGTTTTGTTTTCTTCAAAGCACAGAATAATAGCAGGGACTTTTCACTGCAGATGTATTTGCAGTTTATTTCACTTTCAATTTTATCTCAATTTTACACCTCAAGAAGCTTTATATTGTAAGGTAATAATGCAGAGAACAGAGAACCCCAACAATCAGACTATGCCCTATGAGCAAGCACTTGGCGATAGTGGGAAGAAAAAACTCCATTTTAACAAGAATCTTCCTCTGGCAGAGTAAGTCAGCACAGAACGTGAAAAGAGGTGAGTGAAGAAGAAACACTCAATGCATCATGGGAAGCCCCCAGCTTCCTTGCAATGTAACTAAGGGAAGATTCAGGGTCACCTGATCAGTTAGGGCTGGATCAGGTGAAATGTACTTAGTTTTTGTTTTCCTGTGTCTTTTAGAAGATCCAACTGATGCAACTTGCTGTTGTGCATGTGACTTCTCTAATGTTCCAATTTTTTAAGGGGGGATAATGTGTTAGTAGAGAAACAGGACTGAGTGAAAATCCAGACATATGACTGAAATGTTTATTTTAACAAAAATATTACAGATTTCTTTTAAAAGAAATTTATGTAGGGCATAGATGGCATAAGCCGTCACCCAAAAATGCAAAATATTTTTAGGATTTTATTCATTATGTTTTATTGTATAATGTAATGTTATAGAGTCAGGGCAGGTGACAAATACTGCTTAATAAGAAAATGTATTTTACAGTTAATCTTCATGAGATTTTATAAATAGAATTTCCAGGGAATGGAAATGGTGGAATGACTCATAAGCTTAATCAAAAAGGAAAGTTTTAAGTTTAACCTTAAAAGTAAAAAGTGTGTCTGTCTTCTCAATTCAAACTGGGAGCTGGTTCCACAGAAGACGGGTCTGAAAGCTCAAGGCTCTGCCTCCCATTCTACTTTTAAATACCCTAGGAACCACAAGTAAACCATCCAGGAGGAGCCAGGGGCACCTCCAGAATGTTTTCATGGGGGTGGCCCTAGGGGTTCACTAAAATATTGGGGTGGCACACTAAAACCAGAATTTCCAGTTTTATTATGCTGTTGTCCAATGTAGGTTACTTGGAAAAATATGTCTCCCTGCTGAGAGCAAAGTGCTCTATATTATGAGGTTTTGAAGATAAGATGGGGTCTAATTATGCAAGGCCTTTTAGACCTTTTGTGTAATTTGATCTGGTTTGATTCTGGATTTAACAGGGAGAAAATGAAGAAAAGCCAATATGGGATACTCAAAGAGTTTTTAGAGACGCCTGATAACAGTGAATTACAACAGTCCAGCCTAAAAGTAATAAATGCATTACTAGTTTTTCAGTTTCACCCTGAAACAGGATGTTTCTATTTTTAGAGATATTGCGCAAATACAAACCAACTCTAAGATTCCTCACAGTGTTACTGGAGGCCACGGCCACCCACAGTAAGTATCAGGTTTGACACCATGTTTCCAACATTTTTAAAGCCAACTTCAGTTTTATCTGAATATAAAAGAAGCAATTAAGAGGTCATCCACTCCTTTTAAGACATTACTGGAGCTAACTTTTTGTTGTGTGTCATCTGGCAGCATGCAACCAAGTCATAAGCAAAGACCTAAATGCATTTTTCTGTCAGATATGTCCACTTATTTTGACTCTAACAAGAAGGTGCAAAATTAAAATGCCACAAAAAAAGCAATCACTGTGAAGGATAGAGTCATTAATAGGAGTGAAATTCATCTGGCAGCAAAATGAAGCACAACATTTCACATTCCACACTGCTTAGGATATATATCATCATCCTCGGGCCGTGCTTGGACAAGACTTCTGGATATTAATTCTTCGAAATGAATCTGGCTTTCACCCGAAAAAGCTAATAGGCTCTCCACCTCCCCATCATCTCTTAATGGGATTTTAAGGTGTAGCAACAGAGAAGAGTATGTTTTTCAGTTTCAGTTTCGGATAACACCCTTTCCTCTTTATAGACAGGTAATAACACTTAACAAAGAAACCCATTTGTGAACTGTGGGAAAACATTTTTCTCTTCAAAATGACCATGATGTCCTGTTGTGGTTTCAGTGGCTCCTCGTGATTTAGAGTTTCAGTTTCTCTTTTCAGTGTCTCAACACAATGGCAGCCCAATTCCAGCACTCAGGGTTGCCAGACTCACAGTACACCTGAATCCCACCCAGTATGCTGGCCTCATTTCAGATGCACTGGCCACAGACTGGCCTGAGAGCAGCTACAGTACTGGGAAGTGAAACTCTGACTAAATTAGCCTTCTAGTTTGTTATTCCTTCAACATGTTCTCATGAGCTTATTTGTGTCACATTACTGTCATAAACTTTCAACATTCGTCTTCAGTGACACAGATGCAAATGCAGTATAGGTTATCTGAGGGTTTTTTCATTGCAGAGCTAAATTGCTCTGCATCATTAGACAACTAAGTGTTTTTGCACTGCTTGACCTTGATTTAGAATAATAAACGGAGAACAGACCAGATGAGAGCACAAAGATAGATTTGACACACAGCAACGCTTCTCCTGCAAGATACCAGTTAGAGAAGTGTGATATGTGATGTATATATAAAGAAAATATAACTGTATATGACTGTTTTTGCACTGCTGCTCTTACACTAACATTCTGAACACCTTACAATATGAGCAGTAAGGTGCATATACATGTTTAACTGGAACTGCTTTATGTTTTGCTTGTGTTTTCAGCTGATAAGTGGCTGGTACTGAGTGAAAGTAAGAGCAGAATATTTGCAGTGGAGATGGCTTTGTGTAAAAAGAATTAGCTATTTTTAAGTTTCTGCTTTTTTGTTGTCCAGCATTATACACACACTATGCCCAAACCTAGGCACAGTTTTATGGCTCTCCACACAATGTCTATGCTGTAGTCTAGATGTCTACTTTTCAGGAAGTGCATATGTAAGCTAAGCAGTATTAACTCCATAACAGAGGATTTCACAGTGCATGCTGTTTAGTACTAACAGGGACATCTATGATTGGTCACAACTGATTGATTCTGCAATCAAGACCCATCTTCATCTACAAGAAGGGCAAGAAATAAACCCCACATATATCTGTTCTTATACTCACTTTCATGCACAAGTGCATTCATCCTGAAAGGTTTAGCTACATAAAGTGCAGTACCAGCTCCTGGATGGTTCGCTTATAACTGTTAAGGAAGGTATTTAGCACAAGAAGGGAAGCAGTTTTTAGTTTTTGTAAAGCTTACAACACTGTCCTGCAGCTCTCGCTCTGACATGTCAGATGCCACTTTTTGTTTTACTTTAAAATAAAACAATCTTAATAACGTCACGATGTAAACTATTCAGCAATAATTATTATTCTAAGAACAGCCTTATCTTAACCTCAGACTGTCTTGTGGGCTTCTGTGTTTACCTGCAACTGTACCTACAGCTAATGTCTGCAGTGGTTTGAAGCTTTACCGCTTCTTCCTGCCAGCTCTCGGTGACCCCTGAAGTCCTCTTCCTCCTCACTGTCAATATCTGGAGCTGTTATCCTGACTGCAAAGTGCCTCCGTCACTGCAGGAACAAACTAACTCCATTTCACCATGTCAGAGTGCAGCCCTCAGAGAAACCAACCTGTCCACCGAGACAAATAGAGACAGACAGCAAGAGAAAGAGATGCAGCAGGACAGAGTCCGAGAGGGAGAAGAGACAGGAATAGACAAATGGAGGCAGGAGTAGAAAGGGAAAGGAGCAGAAATATGTGGAGCCAGAACGCAGAGGAAAGGGACAGTGAGTGAGAAATGTATATACATCAAGAATGAGAGATGGAACTCGATGTAGAGAGAGACACAAAATTGTGCGCAGCAGAGAGGAAACTAGGAAGGGGGAGCGAGAGAGAAAGAGATTTGGAGCTGGATGCAGACAGAAAGATAAGGAGAGAGAAATGGAAGTTGACAAGGAGAGAGACAAATGTAATTGGATGCAGACAGCGAAACCGAGCAACAGAGTCAAGTAGAGAGAAAGAGTGGAGTGAATCGGGAGATTATAATTTATTATCGTCTTTGTAAACTTCACTATAATAGGCGAAAATTAATTACACAAAAGTGTGGTGCAGAATATTGGGAGCTATTGAAATCGTACTTGTTTCCAAAACACTGGGACACTTTGCTAACAATGCATTTCCTAAATGTAACTGAAAACAGTACAAAGACTACACTTAAAATGATCAAACTGAGAATGCATTCATCTGTTCCTTAATTTATGCTAATCTGGAATTTCATGCAAGGAAGAAAGTTTTCATCCATCCATCTCCTTCTGCTTATCCAGTTCAGGGTAGACTGGAGGCTATCCCAGCTGTCACAGCATGAGAGGCAGAGTATACAGGTCACTAGTCTTACACAGAGAGGCAACCACTGTGGAGTAGAGTGGAGTGGATATGCTTGTGAACTGCTGTGATGAGCATCACTTAATGTACAGAAAACTGAAAAAATGATTACTGATCTCAGATCAGTTGGAGATCAGACCCCAATTACTATATGGCCATGACATTAGACAGGCTATGTCAAACAAATACTTAAGGGTACAGATTGATGGAGTACTTACTTGGCACATACATGTGGAAAGTGTCTAACAGGGTCTTCATATTCTCCAGAGACTCAGAGTTGTTGGTGTCTGTGGCACTATTATGTTTTCTTTAATGGGGCAACAGAAAAATATATAAAGGATCTGTTGCTAACATGTGCAGATGCCACAGCACACCTTACGGGGTGTAGTGGAGTCCATGCCTCGATGGGTCAGGGCTGATTTAGCAGAAAAAAGAAGAACCAACATTATATCAGGCTTGGTGGTCATAAACCTGATCGGTTTATACACGTTTTGGAGCAACATGTGTTGCTATATCATTTAGTTGATGTATTTTACAGTGAAGGTGCTGGTTATTAAGACTATGCCATACCCTGTTAAGGTACAGTACATATTACAAAGGCAATATGTGCAAAACAGGTCTTACTGCAGTACTGTCACCTGCTGAAACTATTTGATGTATTATAAATAAATAAAATAAAATACAACAAAGGAGGCTCTGAAGTGTTGAGCAGCTGAAATCCAATATCAAGGAATGATAGGAAAACATTTCACTTTGAAAAACTGCAGCAGTTGTTCTTCTCAGTTCCCAAACACACACAGTGTTGTCAAAAGAAGAAGTTGATGCAACATAGTGGCAAACATGCCCTTGTCCTAACTGAGTATACTCACATACACATGTATGTGAGTGTGTATGTGTATATGAGTATATATAACATTTCATATGTTGTTTTTAATTCATAATTTCCTCCTCATCCCAACTTTTTGGAAAATTAGGTTCTATTTATTTATTTTTGGCATTTTCTTGTCAAGATGAAAAAGATTTTTAAAAATAAGAACAACAATAAACCTCTCTGGTGGTCGAGAAAGGCTGACATACAAATAGAGAGAAGCAGGCAGTGCGAAACCCTGCAATACTGAAACCTCTACTGCTTCCACAGATTTAGTGGCTTTTTAATCGCAAAAGACTATTATCCAAAAGAAAAACCAACCCGATCCCCACTGAACATTAGCACTCTGAGACACACAGTCTGGCAAAGTACATGTTTATTGGTACAGACCTACAACACATGTCACAGTGGTTACTAAATAGTTTCTCAGTGGTCTTTAAAAGAGCATTAGAGCTGACTAGAGTGGGTTAAAAACACACAAAAAACCATTTATATATATATAATCAGTGCACTGCAGTCTGGTGTTAAACTACAGTTTTTTTTCCAATGGCTTTCTAATATTTCAATTTTGTCAAGACAGACAAATGGATAGTATCAGATGGAAAATAAACACACAGAGAGTGGCACAGGGCTTCCCTTACCCTGTTTAAATTTTCAATAAAGAATCATGAAATCATCCTCCAAGAGGAAGCCAGGCCCAGTTTTTGGACAGCGAACAAAAGCAGCAGCTCACCACAGCTCCTCCAGTCATATTTTATGGTTAATTATAAAGCGTTTGATGCGAGTGGCTGTTTTTAAAAGGCCAAATGGATTGGATTGCTGTGAAGCTACAGTGTTCACAGACTAGACATATGGCTGGGTGTAATCACCACAAGGTTTCAGCACACGCTTTAGAAAAAACAAAAAAACAAAAAACAAAAAAGAAAAAAACAAAAAACGGAGGCCTGGCATGAGAACACAACAACACAAACAACAGGCTTGTTCCCAACACGTTGCATTCTTGTTAACTGTTACTTTAATTTGCAATTGGCCACGCAATCATTTCAGGCTCTGCTGATTTTTCAGCCCTCCTTCCCCACCCCGCTCGCTGATATGAATCAAATGGCAGACTGTGAGCTACAGTACCATCCTGTGGCTCTGTTACAATAGTGTGTCGGCTCTGGGGTTTGGTTTATCAGCTCCCCTGTTTCAGCGCTAACAGCCATACAAACTACAGACTGGGACTGACATTGTGATGATATTGAACTCTGACCCTATTTGTTCCACTGCAGGCATCTGATGTAGAGATATGCTTCTGTCTGTTTTATCAGTCCTGCTCTGTGCCACTCCAGCTTTGCACCATCACAGTCTCACAATGAGCACACACACACATGCGCGCGCACAGAAACACATATATACCAAGCATGACACATCCATATAGAGGTTATCATGCTTTAAAATGTCAGTGGCAATCAGTGTCACATCATATTGTGGGCACAAGCATATATATATATATATATGTATGAAAGTGAATTTTTCTTCTTGGCCTTTTGGTCTCTTGTCTGCTTGTCCTCTCTTTTTCCCATTACACCGCCCCCATCATCCTGTCAAGCTGAGGAAGTGTGCCTAAGCAGACACTTAATTTGTCTTGTTTTGTCATTAGCGCTGCAGCCACAGTGCAACCCACCAACACATGCCCCCCGTATCGATTTAATGTCAGCTGCCGCGTGGCAGTGATGCACGAATTGGCCGCCCTTGTTTTGGTTTTAGGAAAACTGATGGGATATAGCGATGTAATGTATGTCACACATTGACAAGATACAATGGGCAGGGGGATGACAAGTAGGACTGATGGCATTTGATATGATGTGCCTTCGCTGCTTTGAAAAGTTAACACATATGGCAGGCTGGCTGTCTGAGATGATGAACTAATGGAGGGCTGCCTGAATTCATAAAAGGCAGGAAATCCTGTGTGTCCGCTGATCCTGCTTCTAATCTTGTTATCACACATTTCATGACTGTTGAACCGATAAATTGTGCAGTGGTTATTAAATAATTTCCCTAAAAATAACAAAACATTTCATTTTGGCCCAGTTTTCTGAGAACTGTATGTGCTCAAACTCCTACGTTCTGTCATATATACCTTTTGTGAATGACAGTTTATGTAAAACTGTGCCTTCAGTCATCACTTTGAATTTATAGCAACATAATTATATGAGGATTACAGAGATTTTGTGTTCAACTCTTTAAAGCCAAGTGTATAATATATGATAAATGAGAGTGTGTTTTTGAGACTTTTTAAAAATTTCTTATGATCACAGACAATGTGAAAATGGTCCTATGAGGATGCTTCAGTTTGCTCTAGAAACAGGCCAATCCCCCCCAGTATTATCTTAAAACTAAATTTAAACAGATAAAACTTTTTCAAATAGAAGGTGACCTGCTCACTTTGTAAAATGAGTAATTTCATTCATAAAATGACCTTAAAATATTAGATCCAAAACCCTCTTCTTTTTTGTTTACCATAAAGAGCAGCACTTTTACTGCATTAATTAAGTGTGAGCAGAGATAGCTTTCCCAAATGGATGAATGTGTCGTCACACTGATGCGGTGACTGACTGCTTTGTTGTGAACCACAAAAACAGGCGGATCCTTTCAGTGGGGCTAGTGAGGACACATTTTTTAAAAATTGATTTTAAGCGACTAATCGCTATCAGTAACCGCAGTAAGTAATTTGTTTTTTTTTTCTTCATAGTCCTTTTTTTCATTATTGTCATATTCATTAATGTCATGTTGTGTGATACTTTATGTGCTGTGCTATCTCATTTTACCAAAATTGCTTGCTTTTTTTTGGAATAATAAGTCAATTAGGCATTTGTGGCCATCCAGCTACTTCAGCTGTCCACCGCCTGGTCCTGTCAGTGTTGCTGCTTTACAGCACCCCAGACGGATGAATGAATTTATTTATGTCAGGCCTTTCATCCCAAACACAAATTGCTTTACTGTCATGGGCATAATACACTGAGTGGTCCCTGATAGCATATTAGTAAATGTGTGTAGATTCTTACAGTAAATTGCTGTTTATAACTTGTGCATAGTTGCACAGTGTTTTATTTAAGTGGGCTTTGTGATATATAAATATTGAAACAGCCATAAACTAAGCTATATGTTCTCCCATCACCCCACAAGACACAAAAATCTGCCTCTTCAACCATTTTGTCATCTCTGAAAAATACTAGACAATACTTTTCTGAAAATCATCCTTATTCTGTGCATGAATAATACTCATCTTTACAGTTTAAGGAGCTTTTAGGTACCTCAGTGTCAAAGATGATACATGCACAGCTAAAAGTAGGTTTACCTACACCAGGATACTTGTGAGCTCTGATTTAGTCCAGGCAGCTTAGTTCCAATGAAGGACATTTACTGCTCCAACCATATGTTTTGAACATTTTCATATTTTCACCACAAACGATTTATAATTCTTGATTTGTGACCAAGATCTATTACTCGTATACGACAAGCCTAAATGAGGCATATTTGAAAGCACCTTATGCTTTCAACTTTGTGTCAGCAGTTTGGGGAAGACCCTTTCCTGTTTCAGCATGACGAAGCTTCTGTAGATAAAACCAGCTCTACTATAAAATACCCTTTTTCAGTTTAAACTAAACTGACCTCAACCCCACCCCAGTAGGTGAAACTGGTAGCAAACTGAAATGTCACATGTACCAGACATCCATCACTGTGCATTTTTCTGATACATCATTAGCCTCCCCCTCTTTTTTTCTTTTGACATTGGTGGGCAAGATCCCCAACAACATTCCACCCCCAACAACCATCTGTGACCTTACCATTTAAACCAGAGCCTGTCATCACCATCATCACCTATGACGGCACAGACACCAACACAGGCCAAGGCAGCAGTAGGTCTGCAGGTAGGTGGAGTTTAAATACGTGTATAGATCACATGCCAGGTATGTCCACCACCCTCACTCAGATCCACACAGAGCAGATGCAGCAGAGCTCCGAGAGGAGCAAGTGTTTCCAACTTTCACATGATTACGTTTGTACAGGGAGGGGGGCTGGGTGGATTGATGGGTGAACCAAATTTCTAGAACGTGGGAGACTACTGTTTATGTCCTGTTTTCAGCCTCAAGGGAGCTTTATATTTTAGACATGAACACAGTTTTGTCCCTTAAGTGTATAACTTAACTGTAACCATGACAATAAAAATCTCACGACAGTAGCTCATTCCATGACATCACCACATAATTTCTAAGGACTTCCACTCCTACAGGGATGGCCCTGTAGGTAGCCCAGTCCATAGCTATAAAATGCAAAACATAATGCGGTAAAATTGTTTTCAGTAGAAGGATACAAAAAATTAAAAATTAAAAAAATTCCACTTTCTGATTTTTTTCCCAGGTTTAAGGTTGGAGTGAAATAGCTTTACTGCTTTCACCAATTTGATTTCAGAAGAGGATTTCTACCTGATAACAGTCACCTTTGACCACTGCTGCTGATAAACACGTACAAGTTTCTGTTCTGGTTTAACTCCACTTCTAGAGCATGCTGTAGTTATCATTTGGAAACAGCTGCCATCGTGTGAGGATGTGCTGGTGGTAAATCCTTAACTTCCCAGTCAGGAAACATACTGTAAATCACCTAGTGAAGACAAAACTGAAGATACAGACACCCATAAACAAGCAGCAACTGAAGGTGGCTGAAGGAGTCATTGATTGCATCAAAATAGTCCTTATATTTGAAATCATTTTAGTCTAATTACTATTGAATCTCAAAAAATGGGGGAGTATAATTCCTAATCAGTTTTTGTTTAAGCCCTGAAAGTCTGCACTTCAATCGCAGCTTAATCTTGATTGGATTTCAGAGACAACATTACAGAAAACTGTCTCATAGTCCAAACACTTATGAACCCAACTGTAAGCACAATGTCAGCATTTTGTAAGGAATAAAACTGACAATGCAAGAAAAATGAAAAGATGCAAATAATATTATTATTAACTTATTGTCTTACTTTCGTTAGCGCTAACTTCTTGCAAGAAGGAAGAAAAGAAGAGGCTCTTCATTTTCAGAAAAAGATGACTGTCCCTATTTTTATTCGACATTAACAGCTAAAGACCACACCCTGAAAAACAAATTGCACTTTACTTTGGCTTGAAAACTTTCCATATACTTTATATAACAAGCTTCAGTGTTTACTTTGTGTCAGAAGGTGTTCTCTGCCTCTTCACATCTCTTCGTCACACTCAGTTTCCAGGCAACTGAAGGGCACGGTGATGAGAACAGCAGAGCATAATACAGGGCTGGCATAGCTGCGGCAGGAACTTGACAAGTTTAATGAAGACAGGCAGGGAAACAAAGAGGAAGGGGGGGTGAGAAAAAAATAAAACAATGGCGGCGATGACTGCAGGTCAGATGAATGAGGAGAGAGCAGAAGAGCAGCACAGCGGCTCGCAGATGGCTTCCAAGTCCCCCGCAAATTCAAGCAAAAAGACCAAAGCCTGGCCATGATATATGTGGTAATAAAGTTATTAGAGGCTTGGTAGGCAGTTTGCTTCAGGGGGTGATTCAACAAAATGACCTCACTTAGATATGATGCTGCTTTGGAAATGGCTCTGACAGTCTGCAAAGCTGAACCCACAACCCTCCCAAAGCTCCTCTGATATCAAAACATGTGGAATGTTTCACTTGGCTCAGTAACAACAATACAATGCTTGGAATTTATTTGGGTTTTCAGGGTGGGCGACGGTTTTGTGAGCGAGGGCAGTTTGAAGCTCAGCTGAGAGCCCCAGGTGGGTTTTGAGGGTTTAGCTCGGAAATTGGACGATTCAATAAGATGTTTTGCGGAAACTTGCTCATACTTGGATCATTCACTGTGTGTTTAACACAGAATTCAAAGGGCTTCTTTCTCGCTACCCACATTCAGGGTGGTTAAAAAGATTTCATGGCTAAGGTGCCCACAAAAGGCAATGCTAAACTGTAGACAAGACATAACTTTACAAGAAACTTTGAATGTAAATATTTGAAACCTGCTGTAAATCTAAAAGCAAATACATGAAACCAGAAGAGGACAAAAACAACTAAACCAAGGAACAACATCCCCATTCCTCGAATTCGTCAGAGGAGTGGCTCACATTTGCCAAGGAAACCCTTTTTCCAAACATGAAAGCAGAGCCCACCAAACCCTCGAGACAAGAGGGGAGCACAGATTTAAATAAATACTTTGCAGTGCTCTGGTTTGAAGTTTGAAAAGTACAAGTTTATATGTCTCTGCCGGGCTTCTGTAAATACTATAACGGTCTGTTAAAAAGATCAAAAAAGTCAGCCATTGGTGGTGTTTGTTTTCAAAAAGAAGAGACCAATACTGTGCAAGTTTGTGTGTATTCATCTGTTGTAATCAGGAACTAGACTGCAGCAGCTTGTTGCTTGGGGAAGGTGTAGTTGGCCAGATGATCTCATCAGGTTCCCCTTTGTTTATTGTAATTAAATTAAGTCACGTGTCTGATAGGACTCTTTTAGTATTCTTCTCTTGTTGCTTTATATTGTATATAGATATGTTTTTTAGCTGTTTTTCACCATTAGTATCACTTTTAACAGTTTACAGTCGTTTGTTATATACTGACATGTTGACGTTGCAGAAAACCCCAATTAATCCCACATGATCCTCGTTCCAGGAGGATATCAGGCAAGTGTTTAGGGTTGTATATGATGGAAACATCACACGTTCTCAGATTCATCCGCAGACAGACATTCCTACAGATACCCCGCTGGCTCATTTTCAAGCTATTTCTGAATGTTGACACATTCAGCCTGTCCCCAGACTCTCTGTTTATCAAGAAGGATGGATGTGAAATGTGTCTTTCCGTGAGTGCCTGTTAAGTTCACATCAGAAGAGACATGCCAGAGCTTTTGTCTGAGTTAATTACTAAAACAGCATCAAAGAACAGAACAGAAAAGCACTCAGTGGATAGCCTCCGCTGGCTGGACAGTTTGTCACAGCTTCAAAACCACATCCTACTGCTGTGATAAGGCATGCGTGTATACATGTTCGTGTGTGTGCGGAGGTGTTTGTCAGTTGGACAGCAAAAGGCTCTGTGCGTTTGTCTGTATTTGCCTGATGCAAGCTTGTGTGTGTTGTCATGCTGGGTGTCCCACAACAATTTTGACAGTGAGCCGATAAAGAAAAGTGCCTGCATGTGTCCAAACATTTTAGCTGCGCACAGAACAGTGTGAACACCTTTTTGCAGCAATTTTGTCAAATATTTCCCTGGAAGCAACACAGGCGAGATCACAAAGATCACAAACAGGGCTTCCAGGGGTGTATTTTTATCATACAAGGGTTTGGTGACACCTCAGTTTCCATGTTATACCCACCAGGTCACATCAAGGGGTTCTTCACAAATCCAAACCACAAAAACATTTTTGTAAACCAGGCATTATAGAATCTGCTCATGTAGATTTAAGTATTCTGCTATATATTGCGCTTTAAGAAAGGAACTTCCAGAAATACATATGCCACAGAGGTGGGCGGATCCAAATATTTGACAGTATTGATACCAATGCTAGTATATGTATTGCATCAATACTATTATTTATTATTATTTCTAGCCTACAGCACATTTAAACAACAGAAGGTGACCCAAAGTGCTTTAAAGACAAGCACATTTACATTACAGGTTTGCTAAAAGCTCAGTCTCAAAATAAATTTTTTGTGCTGTGTTTTGTTTTGTTGATTAATTATTATGGAAAGTAAAAATCACAGTGATATAGTGGTCATTCAATTGTCATGGCACATTGCTCTCGCTGACAAATCTGTCCTAAAGTGTTAAATTCAACTGGAGGAGTTGAATGGCTAGGTACAGGGACAACTGGGCCCTCATAAAGAAGTAAAAAAAAATAGCATAGAATAAATAAAACAGTCCGTCCAGATTCATGGCAGTAAAACAGTCGTCATTAAGCTAATGGTTGACATCAGGGCGGCGACATCTATCTTTTACATAGCCTATCAACATGATTTGTTTGGTCTGACATTCGACTCAAGTGGCTTTTGTCAAACTTTTCTTTGTCTTTTGCACTTTAATACTTCTCAAAAGCTGAAATTTTTGCATGTGAAAAACTTTTGATTATGATAGGTTCTTTTACGTCTGTGTGATCCGCTTGAGCGTAAAGTAAATCCTTTTGTAGCAGTTATACAGTGAGAGGTACAAAGGCCCAAGGTCTTTGAAAAGCTGTTTAATTTTTCAAATCCAATTTTCAGCGCTTTGTGCAGCATAAATGAAATTTGAATCACATCTATTGTACTGGAGTGGAGCCAAAAGTTAAAGCTAAATGTGAAGCTAAATACCAGGGGGGTAAGTGAGGCTCCGTGTGCGTGTGTGTGTGTGAGTGTGTATTTGATTGTGTGACTTGGGTGAACTGAACCTTTAAACAGTGCTTTTATCCTCTACCTTAAGTTTGCAGTGTTATACTGGCAAACATACATGAAGAACAGCGTTAGAAAGATCTTACAATACTCTGGAATATGACTTTGTGAGCTTTTAGCAAAATCACTGTGTCTTTATGTGGATTTTTGGAGTACTTAAGATTAAGAGCTATCAGTTTGGGAATACTATTCTTCTTGCACTATTGTTAGATATTTCCTACCATCTTCAGATATAATCATATCGTCAGCTCTTTTTATTAAAGTCCCTATTTCAATATCTTTTTTTCCTATTGGAGTCACGTCTGGGGCCCAGTGAATGACACAATAAGTTGATATCTTATTCAATTGAAATGCCATGGAGCAATAACGATTTGGTACAGCAAACAGCTTGCAAATAAAGCATGTCTCCCTGAACGGTAATAAAAAGCCTCATGTGGAAGAGGTTATATTAGGACTGTGAGAAATCAAATAGATAGGATCTGGAGTGCTCGATTTCACTCAGAGCTCTGAAAAGAGTGTTAGCCTGGCTTGTGGGACCCAGCATTTATTGAAACGCTGCAGATAAACTAAGTCAAGGGAGTTGAGCAACATGCTGAAATGCCAGCAGGTCAGACATAGTCCAAAAGCTTCCTGCTCTGTGTCTGGGGCCACACATTGGGCCTGATTGACTGAGTTTTGTCAATTTTAAGCCAGTGAGTTGAAATACACTCAGCCAGGCTGCTGTGAGCTTTCTGCACTATATGTCCAAGAAATTGGAATTGAGCTGATGAATGAGATAAATCTAATTTATCCAGCAAGATTTCTTCCAAATAAAGACGTTTTCTTCCTGTTTTTTTTCTGTGACAGGATTTTTTTTTTGTCTGAAAGTAGACTAGAACTAGAACTAGCCATGGACCTGCAAGTAGACAGTGTAATCAGAAAACCAGCATTTTATAGAAAAAAATGTTAACATTAGCAACACCAATACTGGTTAGCTTTATAGCTGCTAGCTAGCTTTATAGCTGCTAGCTAGCGCTGGTGTCACCATCATTGTTGGTGCTCATTTTTCCACAGCTTGATAAAAATTAGATTGGTGGTTGCTCCTTCACTAAATAGCCAAGATGGATTATTACAGTACTGTATTCTACATTACAGCTATGTGTAGACTGTAATATGTGAATCTAGAACAGTTACTTTTTAATGGCTCCAATAGATCAGGAATGAGAGTGCATGTAAATTAAATGTTATTGATACTAGGTAACTGTGAAGTTGTTCTCAGTGTCATGGATGTACTGGCGAGCTAGGTGGTTTTAAAAAAAGTAAACACACATTTAGCTTCACCTTGTGTTTCTTGGAAATAGAGCGTATAGTTTTACATACTTGTGCACTTACACGGGTGATGCAGTCCATGCTCGAAGGTCAACAACTACAAAAACCTTTTTACTATGCAGAGTGTTAACCTTTAACCAGGGGCAGCTTTCAGGTTTCTGCATACACAAAGGCTAACAAGGTCACACAAGCTTGGCAACCTGTCCACATGCCTGCGGGATTCAGACTCCACTTTCAGCTGGAGATAACCTTACTTAACAACAGAGGTCCTGGGACTCTGGGCTGAATGAGCCACTGATTATCTGTGTTTACAAAGGTTGGCGTCATTGTAGCCCTGGACGTAAAGTGTCCACCAGCTTATCAGTTAGCGCTCCTTGATGCTTCTTATCAAATGGGCTCCTGTATGAGGAGTGGAGCTGTCAGAAGATCTGGATGGTAAACAAGCTGCAGCTGACCTAACATGTCTGATAGATCCCAGCAAAAGTTAGCATATATCTGTATTTGGGAGGGGAAAAAGTTTGTAAGGAGTGGGGGTGGATAAATGGGAGCCCCTCTCCTCAGCCCTCAGGACATAATTAGACTTCCCCATTCCACCTAGCACAACACAGTGGAGAGTACCCAACTCCAGGGCTCTGCTACAATCTTTTGATTAGCTAGCCAGGGTTTGTAGAGGAGCACTGCCTTCATCTTCCCCAACTATGTGCCTTGTAGCAGAAAATGTACATGAGATGTTATTAAGGAAAAGAATATAGACTGTGCGTGGATTTCACATGTCCTTGTAATTCTTAAGGCAAATGAAAAAGGGCTGAATTGTAAACGCTCTTGTGATACATTTTCTTGTCAACACTGGCTCGCTAACAAATGCTATTAACATGATGTGTGTGAGTGTGTGCGTGTTATCGTCTGAGTGCAGTTGAGGAGTAAGCCTGTCAGTGGTGCCAACTCTTGAGCACGCAAAACACATTTTGCAGTGTAATTACATGCAACTAGCTGCTAAACAGCCATGTCATCTTTGCCCTAAAATTTTACTGCCTTGGCTTTCACTCTCTGTCTCCGTCTTTCTCTCTCATGCACAAACGCACACTGAAGCACACACAGGTGACATCCCTTATCCATCAAGCGTGGAGGAACAAAGAGGCATCCACGGGGCAATTGTAATCTTCAACGTGTATCATCAGTCTGTTTGTACGCCTCTTCTGTCTTGAGGAGGAGGAAGACAAAATGATCACCTGCTTCTAATAGAAAGACAGACAGAAACCCTTTTTGTCATGCCGTGTTGCGTGACATATGCATGAGCAAAGAAAAAGGAATGCACACAGACTTCCGTATGCATTCTGAGGGCAGCTGTGAGGTGAAATGAATAAAGAATGCAAATACAAACAGGATGTAGAAAACAAAGACAGCAAACAACAAAAATTATAGTCATGTAAGCATGAAAACTTTCTTTATTGATTTCAGTTTGTGTGGCAGTTAGCGAGTTTTAAAGCAAAAGTTTTCTTTAGACTTTCTGTCTTTAAACAAAAATCCAGTATTTGAACTGTGGGATGGTGTTATTTTGTACTTTTCTTACTTTCAACAAAGAATAAAAAGACCAGTGGTGCTTTGTGCATAGTTAGCTTTTGTCTTTGTTTTCTAATGTGGAAAACAAGGACAATATTGCACAAAACAAATACAGTTACTATGCAGTGTATTGTTGTGTAGTGTATTTTTTGGCTGTGTCTTGGCCATGACAGACAGCAGTCTACGTGTTGAACGTTCAACTTAGTTGGTTGAATTTGGTTGCAATGGGTTGAACATCCTGTTGTTCTCAGCACAGCACCACCAAAATAAAACTTTGCAGTGATAAAAACAGAGTTTATCATAGAGGGGTGTGTGTGTGTGTGTAGGTGTGTGTGTGTGTGTAGGTGTGTGTGTGTGTACCTGTTTAGACATCTTTTTGGAGACCAAAAATTGAAATGTTACTATAGTCATTTATGAGGACAAAAGTGCCTGTCCTTACGAGTTTGAAGGCATTTTTGAGGCTCAAAATGTGGTTTTAGTGTCAGGGTAGTTAGGTTATGGTTCGGTTTAGGCTAACGGTGTGTTCACACCGAACGCGATAGACGCGACCAAAAACGCGCCAGACGCCCCTAACTTGACGCGTGCAAATTCGCACCTCGACGCGTGTCCAACGTGAATTAGTGAACCGGAAATGTGGGAGGAATGTGGGAGGAAGTTGTGCCAGACGGTATGTTTGCAAGATGGCAGCTGTCGAGCTAGCGTTTTATTTACTGTGGAGGGCAGAGCAGTGGCGTAAAGGACGTCCTCGCCGTACCTGGGTCCATCAGGTCCTCCAGAGGAGTGAGCAGTTTGGTGAGTTTCACCATTTGCTCCAGGAGCTGCGCCTGGATGACGGTCGCTTTCAGTGGTATCACCGTCTTTCCCTCGCCCAGTTTGAGGACCTGCTGTCCCGCGTTGGTCCAAGCATCGCCCGCCTAGACACCAACTACAGGCGCTCAATCCCACCTGCAGAGCGCCTGTCCATCCGCCTGCGGTTAGTAAAAGTGTTTAATATGGTAGTTCTTTATTGATACCTGTGCTAATATATGCTAAACTATCGTTTATACGCTGCTAACATGGATGTGGTATGCTATCAGTGAATGCCGTCGGTGTTTACTGATAGCAAACTGTGGCATGGAGACGACTGTTTATAATATTTCTAGTGATACTCAAAAGGTCTCATCAAGTCCCGATTTAATTCGATTTATGCTGTTATCAGTGTTTGCAATGATAGCATGGCTGTGGTGTCATATCAATGTATGCTCTCGGTGTTTGCTGATATCAAACTGTGGTATGAGGACCACTGTGGGTTAATCTTTGTAGTGATACTCACTCCTTTTTTTAAATTTAGACCTGGTTTAATTCTGGTATAGTTGAATATTTGTATATAATCCCTGCAGCTGTCAGACTCTATAACAGGGGTCACCAGCCTTTTTAAAACTGAGAGCTAGATGAAACTGTGAACAGTTTGGTTCATCTTTAGTTATATGGTTCTATCTAGCATATTCTATCTTGATATGCTATGTCTTATCACAGGTTAATTTTTCAAAAATATTAACAATGATTTAAGCAAGGAAAGGGCTACATGTCAACATACAACTCTTTATTTCTATTAATGTCTTATTTCATTCCTACCTGATTGACATGTCCAGGAATTATGAGTGATTGGCTCACTGTAGTGGTAAAAGTTGTTACCAATCAAATTATGATATTGTAAAGTTAAAACAAAACACAACTGACTGTTTTATATTATATCTAATATATATTATGTAATTATCCTTATAATTACAAAATGTTTTATGTAAGATTTATGTTTTGTGATTTAAATCTGACATCGCAAAAGTATTTTGGAATTTGAATAATGTATTTTGTAACTGCAGTACACATAATACTAATTTTGAACAATTTTGTCCAGGTTCCTTGCCACCGGGGACTCCTTTAGGACCATCGCGTTCAGTTTCAGAGTTGGTTTGTCAGATCATCCCCCAGGTAGCGACGGCCATCTGGGACTGTCTAGTGGACGACTTCATGGCTGTGCCTTCACCTGGAGACTGGCGGTCCATCGCAGAGGGATTCCAGGAGCGCTGGAACTTCCCTCTCTGCTGTGGAGCTCTGGATGGGAAGCACGTCCAGACGAAGGCACCCCCCAACTCAGGATCAACAACTCATGTTCCACAACTACAAGGGAAATTTTCTTAATAAATGGAGCTTGCCTCCAAAATAAACAAACCTTTATGCTCTTAAATAACTGGTCTTCACTATGTTCCTATATACAGTGGGATGCAAAAGTTTGGGCAACCTTATCATTATTTTCCTGTATAAATCGCTGGTTGTTACAATAAAAAATGTCAGTTACATATATCATATAGGAGACACACACATTGATATACACTAAATATTTATTTCATTTCTTTTTTGTGGTGCCCAAATTTATGCACCTGCTTGATTTTGTTTAAACAGTTATTGCACACTTTCTGTAAATCCAGTAAACTTCATTTCACTTCTCAAATATCACTGTGTGTGTCTCCTATATCAGCGGTCCCCAACCTTTATTGCGCCACGGACCGGTTTATGCCCGAAAATATTTTCACGGACCGGTCTTTAAGGTGTCGCAGATAAATACAACAAAATAAAACTAGTACCGGTACCGAAAAAAGAAGATTTATTCATAACACATGTGAAACGACCCAGAAAAACCGAGTAAACGACAAAAACGATAACAAAATAACGCTAGAAACCGATAAAAACCCCGAAAATCATACATTTCACACCCGAACCTCAACTCTCGCGGCCCGGTACCAAACGACTCACGGACCGGTACTGGTCCGTGGCCCGGGGGTTGGGGACCGCTGTCCTATATGATATATTTAACTGACATTTTTTATTGTAACAACCAACGATTTATACAGGAAAATAATGACTATTAACAAGGTTGCCCAAACTTTTGCATCCCACTGTATTAGTATATTTTGTCATTAGTATAATATAAAATAAATTCTACGTGTCAAGTTGTGTGCCAGTATTTGCTGTGTAGTAGAACTGAGACATTAATCATTACAAAAATTTACTTCAAATAATATAAAAATTTACAAACAGAAAAACATTAAACATAAATATATAAAATATAACTATTTACAGAGAGACAGGAATAAAAAGGACCCAGCTTAAAGTGGAAGAGCCTCAGGGAGAAGGTGGAGAAAAATTAGAACATTGTTTCTGCCCTGAAGAGTCTGCTGCCTCATCAGAAAACTACTGATTGCTAGGGTCCAATGTTTCCAAATTTAACACAGCTTTGCTGTTTTCAAAAACAAATTTATAAATGTGAAATTTCACAAATACTCTCGTCTGAGGCAGCATGCTCTCCAGAGCAGGAACAAGGCTGAGGAGGAAATGCTCCATTGGAGACTGGCGTGGCCTCTTCAGAGACTCCACGATGGCCAGCTCCACCACCGATGGACCGTCCTGGGACCCGTCCCTCATCCGCCTCGGAGCTGTCCTCCTCTGTGGGCCTGTAAAACACAGCACAAAACAACACAAAGAAATGAGAAGGCTGCTACTAGATTTTCATTTTCAACATTGAAAAAAACAAAAACAGGATGTAATCAGATTGGTTGTAGATATTTAGCAAAGGGAATCACAAGGCAATCCAACCGAGTAAAAAGCTATCAGTGCTTGCTGTACATACCTGTGGGTGCAGCAGCAGGAGAAGCAACAAGGGATGGCTCTGCTGCAGAATCAGTTGACTCTGTCAAGACAATATTAAATGTTAACAGGTTGAAAACAATAGTCATAGAGAAAGTATATACAGTGGTCCCTCATTTATTGCAGCAGGGGTTCTCAGAATAACTAGCCCCTCGCCACGCACTTTATACACTTTTTTTCACACACACATGAACATTACTCACAGTTCTCACAAGTTGATTCTCAAAGTGCAAACCTTTGTAGATTTTAAAACGTAAAAGTATTATTATGTCGCGTTTTCTCTTCATCTGCCTGCCACTTTTGTGCGCCTTTTTCCCTCGCGGTGCAGGTGTCTATTTCCGAATGAGGGTCATAGTTATGGGTGTTTTTTTGCTGTTTTTTCTATTGGACGTGATGGTTATCAAAACGAAACATGATAAATTTGGCAAGCGCAGGAGACACGACACGGAGGAGATTTGTCAATCAGGCTGCAGAATGCAATGCTGTACTGTGCAATAAAAAACTGCGAAAAAGCGAGGCAGTGACGGATGAACAGCGGGACCACTGTGTGCTGTTTATTAATAAACAATAACATATATTCCTATATGACAACATGCATAAAAGCAGAAAGGTATTTGTACTAGAGATGGACCGATCCGATATTAGGTATCGGTATCTAATATCTAACCGATATCTTTTTATCGGTTTCTAGCGATCCAGTAATTTAAATTACTGGATCGGATATCGGAGAGAAATAAAAAATGTAATCCATCCATTAAATATCAAAAAAGCACCTCGACAGGGCGTAACTCGGCTCATAACCGTAGCACGTTGGAGCAGTGTGCTCACGTGATAGAGTGTATTTGTGTATTTGTAGCCTCGCTAGCAATCCGAGGAAGTTATTCCAGAGAGAAGTAAAGCAAGTGTGTAAGTTCATCTCTGAATGTTTGTAAAGCGTACCTACGTTAAGCTTAACAACCGATATATGGAGCGACTGCCTCTTCTCTCTCTCTCCCTCTCCTGCTGCTACTTCGTGAAACTGATTAATGATCAGCTGATCGGCTTTTCTGTCGAGAGTCCGTCTCTCTTCTTTGTTTTTGGCCCACTTTGCACCAGAAAGAGGAAACCAGCGGCTGAACAACAGCAGCACGTTTAAGCTTGATAAGCTGTCGTTAGAATTTATTTAATATTACTTTCTACACCAGGATCCTTTTCTACGTAGCTGACGGCTGGTAACTGTGCAGGGGCGGATCTAGCAAAGTTTAGCCAGGGGGGCCGATAGGGCATTAACGGGGAAAAGGGGGCACAAAGACATACTTTTCTTTCTTATTCTCATTTAAAATGTCGAGCTTTTAATAAATAATTATCTGAATCTTACACCCAAAGTTTTAATCTGATGTAAAATGTATAGAAGTCCATTACTGTATATAGTAACTGTTAAGTCTAATATACCCTAGTAAGCTATAGTACTTTTTCCTTTGGGAAGATACCATCTGTGCAGTCTGCAATTCTGTAGAAGAAAGATGTTGAATCTATTTAATTATTCTTGAAAAATAATTTATTTCTGTGCATTTTTTTTCACACTGCATCAAATTAAAGTTGATTACGTCGATTAAGCATCATGAGGTGGAGGGTGGGGGGTGGTTCCCTTTTTTTTTTTTTGCTGGGAGTTTGCAACCCTATTAGTTAGGTTGCTTAATATTTCTGCTAAGTACTCTTTAAAATACCAGAAAAGGAAGGATGGAGTAGGTTTAAGTTTATTAGATTGATCAGTGTTGCTGAACTATGAAATATTTTGGGTGCAGTGTATTTTTTACATACAGGTATAACAGAATAGCTTTAGTGTTGTTGTTTATTTAAACTTGAGTATGAACTTATACAAAATGCAGCAAGATATTAAAAAAACAGTTTTATTGATTAAAAACACACTATATCGGATTAATATCGGTATCGGCAGATATCCAAATTTATGATATCGGTATCGGTATCGGACATAAAAAAGTGGTATCGTGCCATCTCTAATTTGTACATCAGTGGGAAAATAGCGGGACAGTAGGCGGGCTTGCTAGCTTTTGTGCGGCTTCCCCGGGTCAGTCAAAAATTTCAAAAGAGAAATGAATGAACTTACCAGGTTGCCCGATCTCTTCACATATCTTCCTCCAAGCTCGGTCCTTTATATTCCTGTCTCGGTACACAAAGCAGCTGGTGTCGTACGGCTCCGGGTGGTTTGCTACGGCGTTGATTAGCTTTTCCTCCATATTGAATGAAGTATGAAGGGCTTTGGCTGGACCTGCCCCTTTGACCTAGGTCAGACTCACGTCACCAGGCTCCTGATTGGTTGTCGCGACGCGAATTGACGCTGGAGTTCAGATTTTTCCAACTCGAGCGGTAGACGCGATACGCGCGAATGCACAAAATGCAACACAAAAACTGACGCGCGTGGTTTTATTCGCGAGTCAAACGCGCCAGACGCGCTACTTTGACGCGCTACTTTGACGCGCGTTTGACGCGCTTTCGCGTTTTCGCGACGCAAATCTGCTTCTGAATTTTCACGGGACCCGCAATCGCGTGTCATCGCACTTCTCCATTGACTTTACATGTAAACCTGACGCTCTGGTCGTGTCTATCGCGTTCGGTAGACCGAACGTGTTTGGAGCAAATGCCATTCACACATGAGTGGCGAATGTATATGTTAGAGACTACAGTTTTATAATAACAACTTATATGTACTACTGAGCATTTTGCGGGTTGTAATTAAATAAGCAGTCCATATTGGTAATGATGTAACTGATTTAATAGGTTTAGACAACGACGAGGCTTTTTGGCATGTTGGAATAATCATACACCACAGGCGATGCTTGTTAGCAGGATCGATTCTTTGTTGTTTTGGACCTTGAATATAGCAGCAATATATGTAATGGCAAAATCTCACCAATTTGTTCTCCCTTGGAGAATGCTCTGAGTGTTTGAATTGACAAACAGCCTGCCACTCAAATCGCTTGCGCTCTTCTGAGATGTTTCATTAGAACATGGTAGTCAATTTGTCTCTCTTCCTTTTTTCCCTCCCTTATTACTCCCTCTCCCTGATAGTTCCGACCCCAGTTTAATGAGGCCATTCCATTCTCTGGAACCCCTATACAAAATAAATGTGTTGTTTTAATCAACACGGCCCGGCTGATTGCATTTCCACCATGAAACTTTGCCTTCTCTATTTGCATCACGCTTGGAGCTGTCACCGTGACCTTGCCGTGCACCTTCTTTGGGATTCACCCTCGAGCGGGCCAATCAGCCCACCCACTTGTGTGATATAATTCCAAAACAGTGCTGGGATATTAATGTCAGATGCCTGTCACACCCACTTGCATAGATTCACTATCAGTAATGTCTCTGATGGAACGGAGAGAAAAAGCAAAAACAGCCTCTCGGTTTGGAAATGAGGCGACTGTGAACATCTTTGAGGTGTTGGCTGTCGGATTTCAAACAGCTGATGGACTTTCAACAACACAACATTTGTGTGTATGTGTGTGTGTGTGTGTGGTGCAACATGCGAAGCTGAGAAGGACGGGATCTGTCGGCCGGGGTCCCCGACACTCGTTGATGTACCACTTTCGCTCCGGCTCCCTACTGCTCCCGTCAACACTCCATTCATCCACCGCTTCATGCCTCACATCTTGTATTTCCTGTCCAGTGTTGTTATGCTCTTTTTCTTCTTTCTTTCATGTTCTCTTTATTACGGTCTTTTAAGGAAATTATCCCAGATTCCCTTTTCCTCTTGTTGGAGGGATAATGTACATGGGAGCTGGAGACGTGCAGCCTCTCTCCGTCTTCCTCGTTGGCAGCTTAATGCTGCCTGTCTGCTTGACTCCTTCTCTCAAACGGGGGACTTGCGGTGATGAAGATGCCTCATCTCTCTGTCTCCTCTGGAGGGCCAAATTGCAATGTTGTGCCATTAACCAGAAGTTGTGCTCATGCCTTGGCAGCTTATTAACATATTTCATCTGCCAGCGCTGCTCTCTCTTCACAGTTTAGCCACGCTTTGTGTTTTTTTTTCTTTTCTTGCAGTAATGTGGAAGTTATAAGTTAAAATAACTTATTTTGGGCAATTCAAGTGAAATAATCACTGTTTCCCATAAAGAATAGAGGCAAAGATGTTAACATATAATTACAGTGTGTGTGTGTGTGTGTGTGTGTGTGTGTGTGTTGGGGTGGGGGTTAAAGCCAATGCTGATTTATGGTGCTCTGCGTAATGTTTTGGGTGACAAAGAAAAGACAGAGGTGGCCACACACATGCAGAGATGGAAAACAAATAGCTGGCCACACACCGACATTTAACCGCACGGCATCTGTCAGCAGGTTATGACAGAATCTGGGAAGAGAACAGTTCTTTTCCTAAGCAGTGTCTCAGAGTCATTACTGGAGTCTTTCAGGGATTGTACACGCACCGATACACAGAAACATGGACTGCCACCATCATTAAAAGGCACCTGCTTCTGCTCTGCCCCCGCTCCCTGTCGCCCTCTTTTGTCTGCTTCCTTTTGTTCAATGCTAATGGTCCACAGTAACCTTTGGTCAGTCCAAGAACTAGGAATGCTGCATCGACTGGCCGGCAGTGAGGAGAGTTAACCCCAGGACCAGGGAAGGCCTGGACGGGCCAGGGGAAACAGATATTTTTTAACACAGTGATAACACAGAGAGCTCTTATTAGCTGTGCATCGGTCGTAATTTACTCAGTGTAAATGTGGTGGGTAGATTGGCAAGTGTTAGCTCTCAAGTTGGACTTACCATATGGCAGTGAGAATTATACCTTGTTAACACGGCTACAACTGGAGAGCTCCAGCAACTAGATGCCTTACTACAGTATTTCCGTTTTGACTTCCCTAATAGATCTGCTTCAACAAACAGCTTAAGCAGGAATGCGACTGTCTTCTGAGCGATTTGAATGAGGCAACATGTGAGAAATAAACAAACTATACCGATAATATTTGCTTTTATTACATCCAACTGACTGCTCATGTGCAAACATCGGAGATAATACATGGATTTCACTCCATTAAGGGGCACGAGTGAGCTCCTTGCAAACTTGTCATCAGTGGCTCTCCACGATCGAGCTAATTATTCCTCATCATATCCAGCAGGTAGTAATTAGGCCTTTGTTACTCGCTATCACAGTGTTGATACAATACAAGGCTCTCAGGCTGCAATTGTTCTCTGCAATTGTGAAGAGGTAAAGGAGATTATGCATTTTAATAGGTGAGAATTAAATACGAGGCAGAACCCAGCAAGCAGAGAGCCCACCTTCTTTGTGTTTACTACTGATGTTTATTCATGGAATATAGAAGCATAATGTCATGAATCATCACGCTCAATTGAGTGTTCTTGACTACCGCTTATGATCAAAATGCAAAACTGGGATGACTCCTGTCTCGGCTGATATACAGCGGAGGCAAAACAAAGAGCAAATTGGCTGTTTAAGACATCAAGCTTTAAAAAGCTGATTGCTGAGTATGTTTTCTGCAGATATTGTTTCGCATAGAAGGGGATGAAAGGGAGCCTAAGTGATAGGCTAGCTGATTTTGAAGAACACAACACTCAGAAGACTCTTAGCTGATTGCTGTTACACCCCCAATCACTATCGTGTACAGTGTTGTGATGTACTTCCAACAGCTGACAGTGCTGTCTTCTGATGTTTGCTTCCTAACATCAACCAAGTAGTTTCTGTTACCTAAACCTCTCTAGAATGAGTTGTGTTCATGTGTGCATGGCCTCTTCAGAGCTTGAACTGTGCTCCTTTTGCAAAAGTTCCTTATCTCTACGGGACAAGAATATGGGAGGATGCTGAAGATGTGGGGTAGATGGGATTTATAAGGAAACTTATGGTGGACCGCAAACTAGGTCCAAATTGTCCTGCTTGCTTGCTTGCTGCATTTACAGTTTCACTTACATTATTACATTATTATATTCTTCAGAGTGACTGAGAACAGGTCAGAAGAACCACTGGGCATTTCTACTTCTTTTTTTCATGCTGGCTGACTGGATGTTAGACTAACTCACTCTCGTACAAAGTGCTATTTTATGAGTATGTCACCAGTGCTGGCTGCTTTCCAGGGTAATGTCAGAAGAAATCACTGTGACACAAACCAAACATGTATTTAAACTTCAACAATCTTAAATACTGTACTTTAGGACCCATTTTGGTAACCTCTTGTCCCAAGGTGAAATCAGTCACGAAGAGGGTACAGTACCAAAACCCCCCTCATGATTGCTTTGGTAGATTTTTGCAGTCACCTACAGAATGCATGGAAGATGCTGACTTATCTGTACTCACTAAGTAGTTAGCCAGCAAGAGACGGCTAGCAACTATTTACAAACTAGTTGGGGGATACAGATTATTCCCCTACAACCACTGGTAACCAGATGGTTGAGGACCAGTCTCTAGGTCAGTGTGACTGGATCCTTAATGTTCTTATTTGCTGTAAATGTGCAGTCACAGGGGTCCTATGATTGGATGTATCCTTATCTCAGAAACCGTGGTCTCTCAGACTAAAATAAAAATCCCCTAGAGAAACTAGTTCTGTATTTGGGGAATCACACTTTATTGCACTTTCTTGCAGAGACTTAGATCAGACAATTCCAAGTTGATATCTAGCCTTTAAGTGTAAATATACAGCCAGGAGATGCCAAGTAGATCAAACAGATCAAAAGCTCAGCAAACTGTTTGATCTGTTTGTGTTCTTGTGTGTCTGTGTTGTCTGTTTTTGGTGCTTCTGTTCCTAAAATCAGAGCTGCTCGTGAGAGTGTTTTGATTTAAGAATATTGTGTCAGAAACCCAGTACACTCCTCCAGTTTTCTAACTAAAGTTTTGCTGCCATTGGATACTTTGTTATTCTTCCTCACATTGTTCTGTGCTGCAGAACTTACTGTCCAAATGCAGGGTTTCTTTGGAATTTCCAGCTGTACACATGAATAATGATTACCACTTTAAAAAATGTCTGACCAGGGTAATGCAGTGGGGAGACTATGACTAAGTGTATTTATGTGGTTATCTGGTTAGTGGTCACTGCCTTACAACATTCCACTACAATTGTGGAGATAAAGGGAAACAAAACCATGACGGTATCATTTTTGTAGTGTGATCTGCGGTGCTCTGTCTGGTTATAGTGAACAAAATGAGAACAAACAGCACAGTTAATATGGATGCAAACCTATTTTTAAACCCCGGTACAATAATCTGTTTTTGAAAAACATAGGATAAAATGTATTTGCTTCTCTCACGGAAGTCAGCGATCTTGAGCTTGTCCTATATTTCTTTAGCTGACTGACACTTTGAATGACAAAGTGTGTAGAACACAAACTCACACAACAGCTTCTAAAACAAATATGAAATCACACAGGCTATTATCCCCTCGGCAGTCACATACAGGGATAAAGATACGTTAACATTCATATACAGTCAAGAGAGCATTTTCCAAATGGGAAAAGTCCAAAAGATTCTCTACCACAAATGTAAAATGAATCTTAAGATGCAAACTTTTTGGGAATTGCGATGTTAGTATTAAAATATATTAACTGGTAATTTTATGTTAAGCTAAAATTTTAAATCTACATAGTAGCAAAAAATGTGGACACATTAATAACACAACTTCATAAATTTCAATATTAAAAGGACAGTTATTAACAGTGTAGGGACTAACGCGTTATTAAGTAACGCGTTACAGTAACTACGTTATTATTGTGGTAACAAGCACGGTAACTAGTTATTATGCCAAAATCAGGAACGCGTTAATCGTTACTGGGATTTAGATAGGGTCGTTATTCGTTACTTCGTGTGTTGCGTTCGACTTACCTCGGAAATCGGAACACGGACCTGGGAATGACGTCACCCTCGAGTAAACGGCGTTCTGGTTATCCTCGTCAGAGAAGTCGGCATTCCAATATGGCAATGCCCTCGAAAACGGTTGTTTTGCTAGCCCTCTATAAAAAGAAATTACTACTAAACACATATGCAGCCATAGCTGGACTTGGTGGGCCGATGGTGATTTTTCGTTTTGATCTGCCGATGTTTTTTTTGTTTTTTGTTTTTTGTTTTTTCGTAACGGTATAAACAATGAAAGTCGGTGGATTGGCCAGATGCTGGCAGATGTGTAAAAAATAACTCAACTGTTTGGTGGTGTCATCGCGGAGCTTCCACAGATTCAGTAACATTAGCAAGCAGTGTTGCCTACTTAGCGACTTTGTCGCTATATTTAGCGAGTTTTCAGACCCCCTTAGCGACTTTTTTTTCCTAAAAAGCAACTAGCGACAAATCTGGCGACTTTTTCTGGTGTTTTTGGAGACTTATTTATGACGACTTTTTGACGTGAAAGCGCGTTTCGCTCTTACTCTCAACAAGCAGCGGTGCTGCCGTGGGCACCTCGCCCGTGCCAAAGCGCTCACGGGCGGAGGATAGTCCTCCCCCAGCTGCTATCAGGGCAGGAGATGTTCCCACCTATGCGTCCAAACTGCAAATGAATCGCGCATGAGCAAAGCCGCTACTCCCGTACTGACTGTAACGCAGTCAGTTCTTCTTTTACTGTTATGCTGTTTTGTGGATCACAAGCTTTAAAACTACTTATAAACACACACACACACACACACACACACAAAGTAACTCTACCAGAGTGCCTATTTCGGGTCACTTTTGCCGGTCCAAGCCCAGATAAAGGAGCAGGGTTGGAATTGTGACATTAAAAAACAATATTAACAAAATTTAATTTGTAGTTCTTTTTTTTTTTTTTTTCTTCTTTTCCTTTTTTCCCCCTGTCCCGTTTGAATCTTTAGCCATGAGAATTGTTGTCTTAAGGCCAAGAGAGATGCCAAGCGGATTTACTTTACCAAGTGGATCGTCATGGCCTTGCCATATTGGTCCATTTGATTGACCTTTATTATAATTATGTATTTATTTTATTTTCGGTTGTTACAGTCGGGACAGACATGACTTGGGGATAGGACAGGGAGAAAGAATGAAAGAAAGAGAGGGAGAGAAAGAAAAATAGAGGGGAGAAGAGATGGTGAGAAAGGGGAGAAGAAAGAAAGAGAAAACAAACAAAACACCTGGATCACCTGTATGGAGAAAAAAAAACAGAAGAGAAAACAAACAAACAAAAAACAGCAACATAATAAATACAGCACCATCACAATAAACTAGCTAGCAGTAGATAACAGTAGATACTAAATATTAAATGTTATTGTGCAGCACGCAAGAGGTAGCAGCCAAGAAAGGTGTAGTTTGTGTCTGTGAACACCCGTGTGTACACCTGTGTTGATAAGCAAGCTTGTATTCCAAAGGTTTCTCCATGTAACAATCTGCTAGGGAGTGTGGGGAGCCATAGCCCCGTCCCCCAGGGCATGAAGCAGGTATGGAGGAGATCCAGGCCCCAGACATCCAGAGGCCACAGAGTACGAGGACACAAGGAGGACCACCAAAGGGGGGGAACCGTGCCACCCTCCTGGGAAGAGCTGAGTAGAGCCCTAAACGAGAGGTCACCCAGCAGCCACAGAGCAGAGGCCAGAGGGGGTTGCAGTGGCGTGCCCACGGGCTCTGCCGGCAGCCAGCTGCACCAGAGAGGACCGAGCTTCAGGCGCAGAGGCCAGAGGCCTGAGGGCACCCCACCCCCTGGAAGGGGCCCAGCCGGGCCACAGGCGCCAGGCCCCGCCAGTCGGCCACCAGGAATGAGCTGGTACATACATGAGCGCCCAGCCCCAGTCGACAAGAACCACCAGCACACCAACGTCTGAGGGCATCAGCCACCGGCAGGGAGTGTGGTGAGGGGAGATAGGCCTCCGTACTTTGGAGGGCCTGAGATGTTCCCAGAGAGGTCGAGTCTAAGGCCCAACCTGACATATAGACACAGACGAACAGGCGCACGCAGATTCAAACGTGCATTCCCACCCCCATATACACAACCAAATACTCGGCACTTACCCAACGTGTAGACAGACACAAATAGACACTGCACAGACAATCACACTCCCCAAACATACTCTATATCCCAGGTCCAGGTACCCCCGCCCCCGGAGGGGCAAGCCGCACCTAGACCCAGGAAGTGTAACCCTTCTCTCTGGGGTGGAGGCAAGCGGACCGCCTCCTTATCTGCAGTAGCAGGGAGGCCCCGCATCCCAGACCCCAATCTGACGGCCAGCACCTCCTCCCAGCCCCCCAGCCCTGATGGTTAACAGAACCGGGGTGAGTGAAGACCCCAAACCTCCCTCCGCCCGCTCATATGTAGTGTTGCTGTGCGCTGTTCTAAAGTGCATTTAAAACACAGGAGGGCATGGTGCTTCCTGCCAGAGAGCAGCACGGCTCCTCCCGAAAACCCTCAGTGTCTATATGCATTAAAATTGAGGGTAGGGCACCAGCGCCAGAGGTGGGTTGGAATACACCGACCATCCTCTGGATGCTGTAAAATGTGCCCACCCCCAAGGCCCTATATGTATGTGTTATGTGAGAGTGTGAGTAATGTGGATGTCTAGGTTGCAGAATAAAATTGAGGCACAGGTGGCCAGAAGGGGACAGAGGCGGAGTGCCTACCCTGCACCCTGGTGACATATCTGCACCCCAAGCCCTACGTGTGTGGGTGGGTGTGGTAGAGCGGGAAGAGGGAGGTAGCTGAGGATGGGGAGGGAAGAAAGGGAGGGGCAAGCGGCCCCTCCCTGGGGCCAGCTCCCCCGCTGACCCCAGTAGGCACCCCCAACTCTGGAACCCACCAGGGCAAGGGGGCCCAGGCCCATCCGGACCGGGGCCCACAGCAGCAGCACCGCCCAGCCTTACAGAGTCCGGGGCAGCCCACCCGACTCCACCGCAGAGAAAACTGCACCCACCCCATCATCCAATCATCTCCCAAACTACACAAGACAATAGACACCCAGGTTGAGTTCATTCTCTACCTCTCCTATATCTCTCCCCCACCTGCAAAGTGAGCTCCTGTAGAGAGGAGACCACCTGCAAAGATATAACAACCTCCCCACCAGTTAGAGAGCCCCCTAGTTGGGCTGATGCACCAGAGGTCCCCTGCACCGGGGCTGAGCCCCCCTGCACCCACCCGCCCACAGCCCCGGCGACACAACAGCCAGGCCCCAAGCCCCCAAGGCCCTGCCAGCACCCCAGACCGGGGGCGGAGCACCCCCAGACCCCCAAGCCTCCACGCCCGTCCCGGACCCACCCGGGGGCAACCAGGCCACCAGGCCAGTAACCAACGTCCGCCAGTACAGACCCTCCCCCATCTCCGTTGTACGCAGCCACAAGGAAAACACCATCCAGGAGCCACCAGAGCCCCTAACCAGGTCATGGCCACATCCCCCGGGTTAGGCCCTCCAGGGAAAACGTCCCTAGGGACTCCCCAGACGCCCTAAGGCCGTCCCTACCCCCATATCAACCACAATAGCGAAGGCAGGACCAAACCATGACACCCCACCCCCACTAGGTGATGAAGCCGATCAAAGGAGCCCAAAGGGATTGATCAAATGTGGTGGCAGAGGCTGTATCAAGACTAATGTGATCTATTAGATGGTTTTTATATTGATTAGAATTAAGATTATTTTTATTTTTCCAGTTAAGGAGGACCGTTTTCTTGGCTATGCATAGGGCTGTAAAAACAATGTGGGCTGTGTTTATTTCTGCAGTGACCTCATCCAAGTTGCTCAGCAAGCATACTAAAGGGGAGGCTGGAATGTTACATTTCAGACACTTTGATAAGTCTTCACATATCTCATGCCAAAACTTCTGAACTGGTGGACAGAACCAAAGAGCGTGGATGTAATTGTCCGGTGTATTTGCTAGACAGTGTGAGCAGTTGTTGGAAGACGTATAGCCCATCTTGAACATCCTATGACCAGTATAGTGCACTCTATGTAATATTTTGTATTGTATTAATTGCAAACTGGGATTTCTGATCCATTGAAAGGTTTTTAAGCATATCTGAGACCAAAGGTTTTGGTCTAAGCTGATTGATAAATCTGCTTCCCATTTTGCAATAGGAAGGGATATTGATTCATCTATTTTAGAAAGCATTCTGTATATTTTAGACAATAATTTGTGGGGTTTTAGATTAAAAAAATGTACCACACTTGATGGTGTTTGTAATTCAGCTTCACTGGGATTAAATTTCTTTTTTACTATGGATTTAATTTGTTGATATTCCAAAAATCGTTTCTTGTTGATCCCATATTGTGTAACTAGTCTGTCAAATGAAATAAAGTCTGTTCCTTCCAATATATGTTCCAAGTATTTAATTCCTTTGCAACTCCAATCTGGAAAGTTTAGCATATTATTGTTTTGTAATATGTCCGGATTGTAATTTGTAGTTCTAAATAAATTCTAAATGCATTTAGGATGTTTTTCACTCACTTTATGTCTCTTCCACGATGTTGTTTCTCTCTCCAGCAACGTAGGTTACAATTACATTAGCATGACCAATTATGCAAATTAGGCGATGACGTCATTTAGCGACTTCTAGCGACTTTTAGGACAGCCAATAGCGATTTTCCTTACTGAGGAGTTGGCAACACTGTTAGCAAGTGGTGGAGGCCAGCAGGTGGATGACTGAAAGGGGAGGCAGGAGGAGGAGAGACCGGAGGCGGCCGCCCACCGGTCCGAGTGTCAGATGAGCTGAACTTCAGGTAAGAAGTTATGCCCTGCAGTCTATCTGGGTCAGATATAAACCAAGTTTAGGTGGAGTTTATTTTCGTTGTGCTGATTTTTTACAGTCAGTTACAATAACTCGTACTGCGTACTAGCTAGCATGACGGAGTTTATATACTCCTGGGCGGGTGCTATGATGTTACTGATGTTGAACTTTATTTTGTTCATAAGGTTAGTTAATAGAGTTGCCAACCATCCTGTAAAAAACGGAATCGTCTTGTATTCAGAGAAAATATTACGCGGTTCGTATTGAGGTGAAAAGGAACACAGTTTGTCCCGTACTTCAGCTAGAATGGAAAAAAAAAGACACAAAGCTGGAGTTATTCTGTGTCTTTACGCTGCAGCTGTCTCTTCTTCTCTCATTCTCTCCCCCTCACTCTCCTGTTGCTACTTCAATCATGAAACTGATCAATGATCAGCTGATCGGCTTTTCTCTCTAGTTTGTTTATCTCCCACTTTGCGCCAGAAAGAGGAAACCAGTGGAGGTCGCGTTAAACAACAGCAGCACGTTGGTCAGTTGTTGTTAGAATTTATTTAATATTACTTTCTAGTATCAGCGGATGTTTGCTGGAGCCACAGCTGTAAAAGCTGCTGGTCATGATATCGGCTTGGATATGTGGTGAGAGGGAAACATGAAGGTGAAACCAGGAGATGTCCTTACTGAATCATCAGAGCTGAACAGGTGATGGAGAAACAGGTTTACCTTTTAGGTTACATGAATGAGTTGAAGGGAAGTTATGAACTGTTTCTGAGAGACAAATAACACCAGGATCCTTTTCTAAGTAGCTGACAGCTGGTAACTGTGCAGGGGCGGGTCTAGCAAAGTTTTGCCAGGGGGCCAGGAAGGGCATTAACAGGGAGAGGGGGGCACAAAGAAATACTTTTCTTTCTTATTCTCATTTAAAATATCTAGCTTTTAACAAATAATTATTTGAATCTTACAACAAACGATTGATAGATTGATACATATATACCAACAAGACAGTGTACATCACTGTCACAACAGCGTTTGTTTTAATGGCAGCCAGTCTCTAGTCAAAATGCCTGGGCCGATTTTTTGTCCCAGTCCAGCCCTGTATGTAGCTCATCTGCAGTCTGGAGTTGCCTACATCTTCCTACTCGGAAGGCAGAATTTCCGAGTTCTGAACATGACTGCAGTTTTCGTGCTGGATGTAAAAAGCGCACGTGATGCTGTGACATAGGCTAGAATCATGGCGGCAGTCGACGACGGTCCAGGCATGGGATTTCTCTCATGGAAATATGCACATTATTTTTTCCTTTCGTTGGTAGGTGGCACAGTGCACTTGTGGCAGGATAGTGCTAACATGTAAGCAAGCTAGAAGACTGGCAATCTTGTTGGGTATCCAGTTAGGGAAGCAACACATTAACAAGAGGAATTCTGAGTAAAACCAAAGTTACTTTCCCTAGTAACTAGTTACTTTGAAAGTAACGAGTAACTTGAAGTAACTGAGTTACTTTTGATAGAAGTAACTAGTAATGTAACTAAGTTACTAATTTAAAGTAACTTACCCAACACTGGTTATTAACCCGCCATGCATTTATATACACTACAACTATTGCAGTAGTTTGTTTATCTTAGCTCTATGCCCTTTGCGTTTCTGTGCTTCCTTCAATCTCCAATTGGTCCCAGAAGGAGGTCGTCCCTTTAAAAACCTGCTTCTACAGGAGGTCTCTTCAAAGTGCAGGTTTATGGGAGATTGCTGGACCATTGGAGTTCTCTCTCCATGGTCATGATTCTGTCACAAACTGGTGGACTCGTGGGAGAAATATCTAGACACAGAAAATTCAGTTTCAAGGATTTTATAAACAAGACTGAGAGCGTACATTCCAGACAGAGAAGGTGTCAGATAGTGACGGCATGGAGCAACAGACAGCGAGCAGGCAGGTGAGTATTCCAAAAGGAAGGCTCCCGGTGGTGAGTTTTCAGACTGACAGATTTCAGACAGTTTGGTCTGCAGGCACACACACAGGAGGAGTCTATGGTGCAAAGTGAGGTCCAGGTGAGTAGGGGGGGTGGGTTGGGGGGGTCAAAGACAAAGCTAGCCACATGAATGATCCTGAATATGGTGTCATTTTTACGGCTGTAACAACTTACTGGACAGTGGATGGCTGAACTGCTCCCAGAGAACTGCAGGTGGATAATTAGTTGATGCAGTGCAGATGGGCCAGCTAGAGACCCAGCAGGAACTGACAGGAGGACATGTCTACGGAAGGATCTCACAGGTGAAACCTGCACACTCATGCTTAGAGAGGGAGAAAGAGAGACAGACAGCAAGAAAGAGGCAGCGTGCATTGGAGCCAAGCAGGGATTAGACCCCCGTTGTCTTGCAGAGCTGCCTTATTTCTTTGTAGTATAGATTCAAACTGTAGCTGCAAAGATTCTCCAGTGAATCTGGCTGAGATGACAGCATAACAGGTCAACTGCAGATTTATTACATTCATGGTTGACATGGTGGTTAGCACTATCACCTCACAGCAAGAAGGCTGTGCGGCTGGGTGGGGTCTTTCTGGGATAGGCTCCACTCCCTGCACAAGCAGTTAAGAAAATAGATGGACGAGCATCCATGGATGTCAATCTGACAATCCCAAGGTGTTAGATACAATTACGTTCTGGTGACTATAGAAGACATTTGAGTACAGTGAATATGTTGTATTAAGCTGCTGGAAGCAGCCATCAGAAAACAGTATAGTGTGGGCACAAAGGCGTGGACATGGTCAGCAGCAAGCACATGTAGGTTGTAGCATTTAAAACAATGCTCAACTGGTACCAAGTGATCCACACTGTGAAAGTGTACTAAGAAATCCTCCTCCATATGTTTACACTATTACAATATCCTGAACCGATCATGGTAAGATGGATTCATGCTTTCATGCTTTTACACCAAATTCTGATCATCCAATTGTCGTAGCAGAAATCAATAGGATTAGAAAGCAGCTTGGAGACAAAGTCAAAGAGGTAAGGCTGTGATGGTTGGGACATGTGCGGAGGAGAGATAGTAATTATAATGGATGCTGAGGATGGAGCTGCAGGTGGGAGGAAAAGAAGGAGCCTGCAGAGAAGAGTCTTGGCTATAGGGAAGGAAGACGTGCAGAAAGTTGGTGTGACAGAGGAGGATGGTGAGGATAGGGTGAGATGAAGGCCAGTGAACTGATCTGCTGATCCCTAAAGGGAGCAGCAGAAAAATGAATTAGTAAAAATAAAATCAGCATTCACTCGTGTGCACACCTGCAATCTGTGTTCAGATTTTGCTCCTTACTTTTAATTAAAATTTCAGAGCTTTTAATAAATTTTGCCAGACGTAAACACACAAATCACATCTGATAAGATAAGAACTTGGCCAACTTACAAAAACGTTGGCCTTTATTGTGTCCACTGTGTGCAGCAGCCTAACGCTCACTAAAATCCCCACGGGTGTGGGAGAGGTAGGGGTGGGCTCTCCGTCAGCGTGATTCATGAAGTCTTTCGGCTACACAAACCTCCACTTTTTTACTTATTTCCTTCAGATTTTGTGTTAAGAGCTTTTATTAGGAGAGTAATAAATCACCTCTAAGTATTGAACACAGGAAAACTCCTGCCAGCTCCACCTGCACAGCAGAGTGGATGATTGCTTAAGTTTCTACATAGGATTATAATTTGTTTCCTTCCCTGGCTTTTCCAGAAGTGACAGAAATGGAGAAAATAGTCTCGACCTTGCCTACGAGTATGGTGGTTTCTGAGTGCACGGCTAAATCAGACTTTTTATCACACTGCGCACATAACCAATGACAAAGTGATGCTAATTTCTCAAACGCCTCTTTGTCAGACAGCGAAATCTGATCTGACTTGAAACGACTTCTCGAGCTGCAAAATCTGTAATTCACCCTGACTGTTCTACATCACGCACGTATATTGAGCATTTTCTCAACATACAAATACAACTTCCCCCCTTCGACTTAAGCGCTTCGAGGCACGGATGTTTTCGGCGTGGTGAATTAAGTGGTGTGTTTGTGCTCCTTCTGAACTAATGCATTTGTGGCGAATGCTCCTCTTGAGCCCTCCTCATGTGTCTCTATTGTCCTCTTCATGCCGATGTTATCAAACACAACAAATGCGTCCTCCTGTTATATTTTCTTACAGGCTTTCATCTGTGCTTGCCTTTATCTAAGAGGAGGAGGACAGGGAGTGCTGTGACATTTATCGCCGTGTTGGTACGTGAGTGTGCGTGCGAATGCAATATGGCCCCTTTCTCTTTATCTCTGAAGAGTGGGTTTGGATGCACGCAGGGTGTCAGAAAGCAGCAGAAGAAGAAGATAGTAATGGAAGCTGTAATGCTGGCATCTCACTGGGTTTGCTGCTGAGCACGGTGGGGAAGCTCCTACCTCTGTAGATGTAGATGTAGACGTGTGCTCTGCGAGGCCATTCAAAGGCTTGTTTGCCAAGTTTGGGTTTAAAAAAGAAAAGCATGGTGTAATAATGCAAAACTGGAAGTCCTGAGCAGAAGACTTGGACTCATTTAGAGCTTAAATCAATGTCAGCCACAAGGATGTTCACCAGTTTCTGATTAATTCTTGACAATAAAGCAGACAGGACCTCTGGAAGCGCTTAGGGCTTCCCAGATAAGAGCTGCTGTGGTTTGCAAAACGTGCTGTCGGGCACGGTTCGCCCCTTTGAAGACAGCCCAACTCAGCAAAGCTCTAGCTCGAGATTAAAACTTCACTGTGAGGAACCCCGTGCCTTACTGACACACATTTATCATTATGGCTTCCTGCTCGCTCCGTAAACAACTCCAGCATTTACATAGCCCAAACAACATCCCCCGCAACCCCAGAACACACCGTCGAGTGTAAGAGACAACCCAGGTTCACAAACTGTCTTCAACTAAGTTTGCTTAGAAGTTTCGATGTGGCTGTGAAACTCCTAAGCAAATGTCTGTTTATTTATTTATTTTTTTTAATGAAAGCGCTTCAAAGAAAAGCAAAAGTGGAACACCATGTGATTGACTTTCAAAGAGACCCTCAGGAATTGAAATATGAGTGTCTTGTTTGTAACTCAAATATTCGTTTACACCTTTTTTTCTTTCACCTTATTTTTCGGCTTATTTGCAGAGTCAATGACAAACTGTGGGAATTATGGATTTAGTGGGAACTCATGTCAAAAAAATGAATAAATAAATAAAGTGATAAAGCGATTCAGATGGATGGAGATTATGGGCGCTCTAATATATCATCCCTGTCAAAGGCTTGTCAACAAGCAAAACAAGCAAATAACGGCTGCTCATTTCAGCCAACATCTGAGTTATTGAAATGAAAGGCAGAACAAGTTACGGCTGGAGAAAAGTATTGCCTGTCTATAAGAAGGAGGCGACCACATTGATGGGCTGTACTGGAGCGGCTAAAGTGCTAATGTCCACCAAAATGTCATCAGTCAAATCAGCCTTTTCATCTCCTGCCCCCAGCTGCTTCAACCAGGAGCCCAGCATTGATTGACAGTGGACTGATTGATGAGGGCTTCTGCATGAGCTGGCTTGTGCTGCTGGCACATTCTCTTCAACAGTTTGCTCGGAACAGACAAGATGAAGTCACTGTTTCTATGATTCTTCTTTGTCTCAGACACTGTGACAGTTTGTCTAAGTGCATATCACTTAATCTCAGCATCCCAGTTTGTTTGTGCCAATTAACAAGCTCCTCATCGTGTGTGTGTGTGTGTGTGTGTGTGTGAGAGAGAGAGTGTCTGTGAACTGCTTCTGAGCAACTACAACTGCATGCTGGCTCCTCGCTGTCCCCTTGGGTTTGGTTCTGGGCAGCAGATAGCTTACTGTTAGCGAAGGGTAGGTGAGGAGGTGTGTGCAGGAGCTATTGAAGAAGCCACCGAAAAGCCCTCAGTGGAGGCCCGTCACTTGCAGGCATGAAGGCGGGTGTGATGAGTGACTGGCACCTGCTTTGGAGACACCAGATGGCCAGGCAGGGACCCATGCCAGTGGAGTGAGGGGACCCTGTGCCACTCTGTGCATCTGCAGCCTGTGTCAGGATTCTGGCAGGGCGGTGAAGTTCGGCCAGCCGTTGCTACTCAGAAGCCCGCAGTCAAGAGTATGAAAATTCATGCTGGGCAAGAGATGAGTCAAAATACAAGCACCTGATGCTGGTGGAGGGAATCAGTGGCAGTCATCCAAACAGGATCTGAGAGTATGGACATGAGGCGAAATGAGATTGGCTTTGGCATCTGGACGGCCTACCTGGGTGAGGTGAAATTTAAAGCTCATCAAAAAGTTCCGTTTCATTGCAGACTTGGTTGGGTGGGTTTCATTGCCAAAGGCATATTATTTTGAAATCTCAGCATCATAGAGCATGGGCTGACTTTAACATCTAAGCTTCTTTTTCTTATCTCTACTAGTCCTCATTTATCCCCAAGTGCTATCTGTGCATTGATCTGAATCTGTTGGTTAGTCCTCTGATATCACATATATTATCAGATACAAAGGCCTCAAAACCTGGGAAATGATGTGATTTGGCAGGGTTTAAATGACTTTGCTCAGCATGAAGGAAGGCATTTGGAGAGGTGAATTGCTAGAATGCCGGTGGGATTTAGATTAAAGTGAAAAGAACAAGCTTATAGGAGTTTCCCACTCAACAACTGCTTTTGCTTAGGTGTACTAAAGTGTGTATACAGTTGTATAATTAATCAAGGAGTGGTAACTGATATATCATGGCATTTTACTGCTGCCTTTCAAATGAGATGACATTTGCGATTGAATTTGTCACGTTATATGTGTGTGTATCCTCTGCAGTCTGGGATAGAAAAGGATAGACCTGGATTCATACAGGAGATTATTGCATACGAGGACACTGCCACTCTTTTTCTTCACCCCCTTTTCTCCTTTATTATTTCACAGGTATAGTGCATGTTAGTGGACATCAGTATAGAAAATAGAGAAGATGTAAACATGCCAAATTTTATCCATATTGCTAAATTTTTTGTGACCTTGTGCAGGAAAAATAAAATGATACAATATAGAAGAATGATCAGTAATATTTCAATTTCATTTATATAGCACAAAATCACAACAAGCCTTATATTCTAAGGTAAAAACTCTACAATAATCCAGAGGTTACCTCCCACAAACAGACAACCTCCTATGAGCAAGCAGTTGGCGACAGTGGGAAGGAAAAACACCTTTATTGGAGGAAGAAACCTCCAGCAGAACCATGCTCAGGGAGGTGGAGCCATCTCCCACTGTGACCGATGAGAAAAACATCCTTATATGCAACAACACCCCCCAATCTGCAGTGAACAGGAGCCCTGGTAAGATACACCCATCTCAGTAAGTGTCACATTCTACTTTTCTGCTGTTTCCCTTCAAGCTTCAAATTAGAACACACATGCGGACAAGAAACAGCTCACGAGAGCTTTGAGGTTTCTTTCATGCAGTGCGTCTTGTATTGGTTTTGTGTCTTTTATTCACTTCCTCTTTCATATTGTGTATGGCAACACTGAAATTGGACAAAACGCTCTTGCGTGGCCTACTGAACCCGACTGATCAACCCTTCACCCCGGGTCAATCCTCGGGGACACATCATCTGGCAGAGCTGAACAGAATGTCAATACAAAGGTGATGCTCTCCTTCCTCTTCTTCTCTCGCTCTTGCTTTCTCTCTCAGAGGACTTACTGCTGTGATATAAGCAGCGGCATCTGCCAGCAGAATGTGGACAAGCCTGCGAGTTCTTTCTCTCTCTTTGTTGTGCAGCCTTTTCCACCCACCATCAATTCCCACGGGCGACTGGCTGGCTGAGACTAACCAGCTCAAAGACAGCTCCACTGATCAATATTTGAGCAGCTCGGCACTGCCTGAGTACCCCATCCATGTCATCGGGGTCCCCGTTCCTCGCGCTGGGACAAGTGCCAGGACATGCCAGCCTGTTTGAGGCCTGCTTACTGAGGTGTTCCAGTACCAGGAGCCAGAACATCCCTTGATCCATTATAGATGAACTTGGGAATTTGCTGGCAAGTTGTAAGCGAGTAATTGAAGGAAGCAATGTGGCAACACTGGTGCACAAAGAACAAATATGTATACAAGTTGAACACATGCCAAACGCGCAATCATGCATTCATATTGTAAAGCCCTGAAACACACACACACACACACACACACACACACACACACACACACACACACACATGTCTGGTTTGCTATCTTCGTGGGGACATCCCATTGACATAATGCTTTCCCTAGCCCCTTACCCTAACCCTAACCATTAAAAATGAATGCCTAACCCTAACCCTTACCCTAAACCTAACCATAACCTAATTGTAACCCTGACAGTAAAACCGCATTTTGAGTGTGAAAATTGCTTTCAACCCCGAGGGGACCTGGATTTTGGTCCCCACGGTGCAGAAAGTCCCCACCAGGATAGTAAAAGTCAGATTTTGGTCCCCACCAGGATAGTACGAACCCGTACACACACACACACACACACACACACACACACACATCACTGCAGACAGACAACTGAGTATCATTTCTCAGCATTACAGAGGTCTGAGCAACAACCACTCAAGACTCGACACACGAAAGGGTGGGTGGATGACAAAAAGTGACACTTCTGTTGTCGCACACTGTTAGGAGCTCAAAATGTGCAGCTGTTAAGGCAGAGTCCTTCGAGTGTTTGTCCTCGTGTTTGTACGTTTGAGAGCTAACCACCTACTCAAACGCTGAAAGTGCAAATGTGATCCGGCTGAACTATCACTGCAGTGAAGGATGGAAGGAGCTTCCTCCTTTGATTGTGGTGGCAACGGATGACCGCAAAGACCCATTCTTCAAAATCCAACGTCCGCAAGAGAATAACAGTTTTGTGAACGTCTTCAGATGCTCTCGTGCATCACCACAAAAAACACATCAAAAACAAGCCCTGAAAGGTTTTATAACCTAATCTTAGACTTGGTTGGATTATTTTTCCCTTGCTCCTCTTGTCCTTATGAACAGACTGTATCCCAGACTTTATTTTCCTGAGAATTTATACACTAAACTAAACTATTTTGCATCTTATCAAATCAAGCAATACTTTGATCACTGTCTAATTACACAGGAGAGAGAGAATTGTGTTGCCTGATAAATACTTTGGAATACTTCATCAAGCTGAATGTATGCAGAGCGCTGATTTATTTTGTTGTTCTAGTAATGCTCCGTTAATTAGAAGAGGGGAGGGATGTTTAATTAATGCCGGTGGGGAGGATTAGGGAAGGGGGGGGGGGGGGGGGGGGGGGCAACAGCTTTCAACTTGTCAATGAGAAACATGGACGTAAAACAACGCAAGGCAGATAACTGACAGATACACCGACTGAACACAAATGAGATGCTAACAAGGTTGATGCCGGTTTTCAGCCGGGCTTTTTGGTTGCATGTTTTGCTGATATCGCTCAAAAGATCAGTTTCTCAGACCTCTGTCTTGTTAATTTGTTTGAGGAATTTCAAGGGAAAAAGGGGCTTTTCTTCACATTTCTTAATGTTTTTGCTCTGTTCTTTGACTTCTTTTGTTTTGACTTTCCTGAAAAGGCACTGTCTTCTCTTTGAGCTCCATCGTCACCTGTCACTATTCCGCTTGTGTCTGAGCGTGCCGGGCACAAATATTTAGAAGATCCAAATAATAATTGCCCTGCAAACTCAGCTGGTCTCCTGCCTTGCTTCTTCAAGTCTCCCTCAACCTTCTGACATGAAACTGTAGATTTATTTCATTCACTGTTTCCTTGGCAACTCTCTCTGAGAGACCAGCAAGGTTTCAGCAGGAGACAGAGTGCGGCAGTGGAGTCATTATTTACTGCAGGGCTCAAGCTCTGATATTCACTGACAGCGTCATCCCCTTTCTTCCATGTCTATTTCCACCCCTCACATCAGGATGTACATAATTGCAGTCTCCATGGCGATGCAGTTGGTCAGGTTACTGACTGGACATTTTTGAATGCAGCAATTATCTATTATGAAAAACAGTGACAAATCCCTTGTTGTTTGTGGTCTGTGGCAGGTGAAAAATATTATACGTTAACATAAAAAACACAGGTTTGAAAGGGCTTTAATACTGTTGAAGTTCATTTCCAAAAATATGCTTCAAGGCTAATTAGAAGAATTATTCTATGTGCTAATCAGTGTTTGCTGGTTCAACGTCCTCACAATGAGGTAAGGCAGGCGGCAAGGCCACCATATACTGGGTGATAAATCTAAATTTGAAAAGTGTGAAATTCAATAAGCCGGGCCCTTAATTACTGCCCGTGTTCACTTTCTCCATTCATCCATGACCATAAACTGAACATGAGCGCTCTGAGCGGCCAGGGTATGCATGGAGAAACAAATGGAGTTCACCTTGTCCCCAAACCCCATACATCATGAGCTGTCAAGACCACAGCAATCTTAGTTCGCTTTCATTAGTAAGCACCTTATGAACTTTGTTTAACAATTAGAAGCTACAAGACAGTGAGTGTAACAATAATTTACCCATATGCTTGAAATTCAGCACTTTCACGTGTTTGGCCAGCCTGCTCTTGTTTTCAACACAACAAATGCTAATGTTTTGCCAGAGCTTGTGGTGTCTCAGAGATACCCACCCAAGGATATCACCTCGGGAACACAGGGTGTCTTTGATGTTCTGTCTCTGGCATGGTTTTGGTCACGCAGCTTCAAAGTTGCACATGGCTTTTATTTTGAAAATTGACTAGATCCCCCATGGCCCCAAAATTCACTTTGTACAGCTTGGCGGGACTTTCTTTTAAAAAACTGACTCTCCACTATTGTTAGTAAAGCAGTGCAGAGAGCTTCTGGGACCCCATGCACTGTCACTCATCTGGGAGAATCACAAGCATTGTTTTTACTTGGCACAATCAGCTCTGCTGGGAGTGTAGGAGTCAGGTTGTAGTGTTCTGATTCCAGTAATAGCAAGCCTGGTCTAACTACCATTCACACTCCGATGGATGCATCAGAGAGTAACTTGGGGTTAATATCTTGACATTTGGCATGCAGACTAGGGGGAACCACCAACCTTCCAATCAGTAGATGACCTGCTCTACCTCCTGAGCTACAGCCACTCCCATTGAGTCTACACATCTCAAGCTAAGAGAGTTCCAAAGTCTGGGGTGGCTATTGCAACAGCTCTGTCTCCTTTAGGTTTTAGCCTCGTATAATGCAAAGCCAGTATGCTCTGATCACATGACCTGCTGGGGACATATGGATGAAAAACCTCTAGAAGTCAAAACCAGAATCTTAAAATAGACTCTGAATTCAAAGCAGAGCTGATGCAGATGGGTCAGCAACGTTGTGAGTACTTGTAAGACAGAATGGCATGGTACCATGACACACTGGGACTGAATTTGACAATATTTCTTAAGCAATAATGTCTGCAGAATTCCCCTTATGCATCATTTGCCAGTATATATGGTTAATTACTACTTTTCCTTTAAGCTAACAGAGTTTTGATGCAAATCTACCCAAACCCAAATCTACCCGAGGAAAACACACCAAAACTCAAAGCCCCAAAAAGGGGCCATGCTCTCCTGTTTCATAGGGTTTTAGGATTTTTGTTGTTGTTGTTGTTGTTTTTGTCTTTCAAACAGGGACTATCTTCACTCTTTGTATAATGCTGCATTAGTCAGTTAGCCATGGCATGGATGCTGAGGGAAACCTGACATGCTATCAGCTGTGAAGTGAGCACTCACATTAGGTCACCATATAAATGTTATTTTTGAACAAAAATTGGCTCATGAGCTTCTGTTGAAAGCTACTCTAAGCTATAATCAGAAAATGTCTTACTTAACTGATGGTGTCAAATGTAAACATTGCACAGGGCTAACATAGGTCCATGAGCACTGGAACAAAATTTGGGGTGAAGCAAAAGTTTTACAGATTACAGCCAGATTACAAAATGTTTAGAAAACGTTTCTCAGAATATGACGTAACTGTGAATTGATTATTGACGGTTGCACGGCAGTGTGGTGGTCAGCACTGTTGCCTCACAGCAAGCAGGTCCTGGGTTTGAATCCACTGGCCAGCTGGGACCTTTCTGTGTGTGAGTTTTCATGTTACCTGCGTTGGTCCTCAGGCTTCCTTCCTTATCCCAAAGGTTTTAGGTTAAAGTGTGATTCTAAAATGGCCACAGGTGTGAGTAGTTCCCTGTGTTAGCCCTGTGACAGATTGGTGATCTATCCAGTGGGTAACCCACCACAGGTGGGATGGGCTCCTGCCCAACCAACCACAAACCTGAATTAGACAAGTAAAAGACGGATGGCTGAATTAATGAGATCCTGTTTTATCATTCTAAAACTGCCAGTGTGATATTAGTACATATTTTGATACAGGAGATGTTGCCCATGGTTATGTGGTAGAAAGAATGATAATATTTTTATTTTTTTCTAATTAGATTTTTTTTGAAGGATTGTCTTCATACAATTACCCCTAAATATGCAAATAAAATCAACAGAGCTCGATAATTATCAGTTTTCAGCAGTAAAAGCAATCTTGTCGGGGCCTACATTATCCTTGTCTCGCTAGCTGTTAACGACCAGTTTTGAAGCATTCATTTCCTTCACAAATGGAGCACCTTGGAACAAAGAGTTGTGCCTGTCAAAGCAAAGCGATTCCAAACACTTGCCCACCTAAGATAGACGTGCAGGTGTTATTGGAGTCCTTCTCCTTGACTGACCTTCGGGGACCGCCTTGTACCAAACACAGTCTTTGTCTCTCAAATGGCAGCAATTAGCTGCTGGAGCCAAGCGGATGGGTGATTTTGAACGTGCGGCAGGGGCAAACAGAGCAAGGAAACAGCGTGTGAGGAGAAAGGAGACCCGAGATGGCCATAGGGGCCCGAAGTGGGAGGCAGAGAGAGGGAAAGCCAGAAGGTCAGGGATAATTAGAAGCCTTGGTGGCCCTCTCAAGAGTCTCGGGAGGAAGCCCACAGATGGGCTCTTAGCTCCCAGGCACCATGCACATATACACACCCACACACTCACACACACCTGAGGGATGGTTTAGTGAAAGGACACAAACATGTGACAGTAGGCACAGGTGTGTGCGGAAGAAGGGAGTATCAACAGGAAAAAAAATAGAAAGAAAGATTGGAAGCCGGTCTTTCTTTTTTTTCTGCCTAATTGTTGCCAAATCTGTTTTCTGTAATTAATAAATTGATATAATGACAGCTATTTCAGCATTTCCCAAAGGGACGCTATTTACGAATCACAGTCTGGCAGCCAGTTTTCTCATTCCCAACACATAATCCTGATAATGTCACACAGTTGTGCCGACTGAATGAACTTTTTCACTGTGGAATGTGCTTCCTCCGGTGTTTGACTTTTAACTTCAAATGTCAATTATGTCACCCAGGCCCATATCTGGCTTGCCTTTCTCAGTGACCCAGTGAAAAATCAATTAAAGTTACCCTGACATGCCGGGCCTCAGGTATAGGAAATGTGAAACAGCCATGATAGTTGCAATTAATAGCCTGACATTTCTATGCAGGGTAAATGCAAATGTTTTGTGTTGAAGTAGCAAGAACAATTTAAACTTTTTTTTTTTAGGCAGCATAATACATAATAACACAATTGCAGTGTAGATAGTGCTGACCAAATGGCATCAATTGCCCCAGAACCAGCAGCGTCTTTCAGTTAAGACTTTAAAAGACCACAAAAGGCTGTCTGAGAGCTTACCTGCTGATACAAGTGCTTCTGGCTGCCTGTCGGCCAGGCAACATCTCCATTAAAGGCGGTGACGGTAGACCTTCCCGTCACCGTCATCTTCTTAATGTAAAGAACGCTCGCTGCGGCCTCATACGTCTGCCCGCCTTTCAGCTGGCATTTATAATTCAACGTATTGGTATGCGGCCCCGTTTTACTTGGGAACGTTTCGGCTGAGGCGAAATCATTTATGAACTGGCGGGACGCAAACACGCGCAGAGTGAGAGAGAGATCCGAGCGCACAAATGACCTTAATGTTTTATATTCTCCTGCTGCTGGAGCCATAACATTTTGGAGTTGGTGAAGTGAGAGATGTAAATGGTAAACAAATGTATTATGACAGAGGGTCAACATTCAACTGCAGCGCTGACAGGCGAGGCGGTGGGAAGAAATTACTTCTGATTGATATTTTGCCTCTTGTCAGCAGAGCAATTTCAACCTCAGCAGACAGATGGGATTGAGAATTTCCCCCCGTAGAGATACTGTGTTTCACTTCGCTGCTTTTGTGTGTGTATGTGTGTGTGTAACACTTTAATGAAGGATAAGGGAAACCGGGACTAAGTGGATGTCTTGGGCGAGCTGCACAGGTCACCTGTAGTAAATCTTGGCGCCATGGCTTGTGTGTAATTGCTAAGCTTTGTTTAATCTGGGTTGTACGGTTTGGCATGTAAATTGCATTGCATGTAAATATCAGCTAAATGTCACATTCATTAAGGGATATAGAGCCTTCTGGAAGTGGGATAGCCCTTTTTGTGTGTGTGTGTGTGTGTGTGTGTGTGTGTGTGTGTGTGTGTGTGTGTGTGTGTGTGTGTGTGTGTGTGTGTGTGTGTGTGTTTTTCCTCTCTCAACAGTGAATGTAGATGCCTGCAGATGAATCTGCCTCCAGGCCTTCAGAGGGAGGTGTGAGAGGAGGTGGGGATCCCCAACCTGGGGTCGTCCTTGGAGACCACATCCTCCTGTCTGCACGAATCATCTAGACAGGGGTCCACAAGTCTATGTTTGTGGAAGCTTCACATCCATTATGCAGACAGTTTTTGCTCAGCCTTGAGCTGCTAATGAACAAAGGCTTGATTGTTGACTATATGGTGTGAAATGTCAGCTGTCTGTTGTGCACATCACTTTGACAGGAGCAATTTTGCTCCATTATTTCTCTGCCTCTCCGGTTGTTTATGTGAAGGTGCTTATATATTGTCAACGTGGCAGTTCTCCTCAACGGGAGCCGTTAGGAAAACTCATAGATCATTCCCACTTCTCCTGCTGTGCCGCTGACATGCACGGCATTTGGTCCAATTATTCTTGTTTCTGTTGATGTGATGGATTGCTTCTACATATTGATATTTTTCAGATGCCCTTTTGCCCAGCACTGAGGATAAGCATCCTTGTCCATTACTAAATGTCTGTCCACTTTATGTCAGCTAAATTAACTGCGTGAGTTATCATCGCACTAAGTTGTTGCTCTGGTGAACAGCAGAACTCTGATCCAGCTCAGTTCGATGTTGTGAACTTCTTCAGTATTGACAGAAGCACATAGAAGGTTAGCCAGATGGCCAATATCTTTGTACTTCCTATTCCCATCACCATCCATCCTAGGGTCCTCTAAGCTCTCTCCAAGAGGAAGAAGCTCCCTGTGGTGTCGTGTTGATTCTGACTGGCAAAGCTGCAGCTTTGGCCTTTTCCCCTCCAGGCACCCACACAGATTAAAGTGTATGTGTGTGTGTGTGTGTGTGTGTGTGTGGCTATGGTTAGGAAGTGTAGACATGGATGCTGCCCTGATAATTAGCTAAGTAGCACTCTATCTGTGGACAAGCCATCTGTCCAAATAGGCGGGGCACAGAAAAGGGCTCACACATTTTTAATGAGCCTTAATATTCACACAGAGCAATAATAGGGCTCACAGTATGACTTAAACACACCTTTTTTTTTTTTTTTTTAGCAATAATCTATCAGGGCCTGTCCTGCCTTAATCAGGTCCTTAATTTTCACATACCTGTAAATGTATGACATTTACTGTTGGGTTTTATGTATTTATTTATTTGTATTATTGTTGTTATTGGCTATATTTTAATCAAAATCATGATACTTTTCTAAATCAAATAGGTGTGTTTGGCTAATCCTAGGCAGCGAGTGCAGAAAGTAAAATGAAGAACACAAAACTCCCAAAAAGCAGACATGAACCATTGTCTCCTCACTGACAGGAGTGATACCCTTCTAACCTCTAAACATGAACTAAGTTGCCATTTCAAAGAGGAGGTTATCTCACATGGTCCAATTTTGTCATGGGTCAGATGCCAATGCAGTGCTAGCAGCATCTGACAAAATAGCCCTTGACACCTTTGGCCTTTGGGATCAGAGTGTTTAGCCACTCTAGGAGCCCACTGTGAGGTTACACTGAGCCAGAGTAATTCTAATATTTAGCACGCTGACAGCTACACTGGTTTTGCAATTACTAGACAAACTGGGATTTTTAATTAACCTTATGATTGTGCTCGATATTTACCATGGTATTATTAATGGTTTTAAAGGGTATCTATAAACAGATAACACCCTACTGTCAGTGGATACTGTTGGATGTGTGTGTCAGATATCTAACTGTATAAAATAACTCAGGCTCTTTGGCTTGTCATTTTCTGTGAATTATCAAAAAACTTTGAGCTACCAGAATGTTTCATATTTATTTCTTACAATTTAAACCCAAAGAGTCGTTTCAACAGATTTCATTTTTCTATTATGCGAGAAACTAAAATTGCACTTCTTTTGCTAATAATAAGATATCTCAGGGACTAAGTCTGTCGTTAAACTTCTTTACACTAATAGAAAGGGCAGTTTCACTATTTAGACCCATTTAAGATCAAAGTGGGCTGTTTGAGGCCCAAATGAGTTTGACATCCATGTTTTAAATGATATTTAGTGGCACAGAAGTATAAGAAGAAATTAAAAAAACAAAACTCTCCTAATACTAGATAAATGAGTCACTCTTTCTTCTCCATGTACCATTTTTGCTTTAGTTATTATGTTTGTGTGTCACACTGATGCAACGTGTGCCTGCTGTGAGCCTTCACACAGTGACTAGAGATTGTGATTGGTGGGAAATCGTGATGAGGTGAAAGCAGTTATGCAGACAGCCTGAAGCGGACGAAAAATGCTGGCACCACGCAGCCAGAAGTAGAGGAAAAAGCCACCCTCACACAAACCACTGTGTCAACAAAAACTTAAACCAATTTTTGTGAATAACTGGAGGCCTGGAGGATGGACTGGTTGGAGACAGCGTGGGCAAAGTGGCGCCGTCGTTCACTGTAGGGCCAGCAATCAGTTTACAGGAGCATTTGGGGGAAAAGAACACAACTAAGAGTGATTTTTGTGCTTTTTTTCCACCATTTTTGTGCTATTTTTCTCAGCTCTTCTCTCTAAACACACTTAATCCACAGAAACAAGTGCCTGCAATCATACTTGCAAAACACCTTCAGTTTTGAGGGCACATCGATGACTGCCGCACTTTCTCCACTTGTAGATTGTCTTTTTAAGCACTTAAGGCAGCGTATCGATCGACTAGATTGAGGTGGGTCATGGGGCCAGTCATTAGTGAGCACGGGGCTCAAGCAGAACACAGAGACATGGGTGGGTGAACGCTAGCTGCTGGCTTTTTAATAACAGACCAGTGGGTGCTCATTTTTAACCACTCGTGGAGGGGCGTTGTCAATTCATTTCAATCTTCAGCTAAAAATATTGATAGGCTTCATGCTTCTTGTTGTGGAAAATCAATGAAAGTATGCAGAAAAAGAATAAAGAGAAGGAAAAACATAAAACTATGTGAGGGAGGCATGGGTTGAAGTAAGTGGTTGTTGCATACAGCAACTAAAGCCGTCTTTATCCGGTGCTGTTGCAGTGGACAATAAGAAAGCATAAGAAAGCTGTAGCAGCAGAGATGGTGTCATTTCCCGACACAGTACATAGGCACAAAAGAAAGAGATTAAGAATGAATGGGAAAGAACTGTGTGGGAAGGTGAAGGAGATGAAATGAAATGAGGAAGATGAAGAGGAAATTTAGGAGTTTTAGAGAGAGTAAGAAGAGGAAAGAAAAGGAGAGAACAGAGGAAGGAAAAGGAGATGAAGGAAAGAACGCGTCATAAAGGAATTACGGGAGTAAAATGAAAAGTAGCAAGAAATTAGCAGCATTTTACCAAAAAGCAACGAAAAGAAAAACAAATGAAGTTCTTAAATGAAATGGACAGAGGTGGGATCTAACTTCTGTTAAAGGAAAAAGGGACGTTTGGAAATATCACTGGGTATATGAAGCACAAAGAGTGCAGTCTGAAAGAGTAGTTATTTGACAGTGACCCCCCAAGGGCTCCACAGAAAGGGGAGTGTTGTATGTTGTTCTCCCCACAGACGGAGCTCTACGACTCTGATGACACAGCCAGCCGAGTCCCCGGACTGAAGAGGCCTGCAGAGCAATGACAGGCCACGCCACAGCTAATTACCCCTCAGGGACATGAAGAGAATCACTCAGCTGTGTCTCTCTTCCTCTCTCTCTGCCTCACACATACACAGGCTGAGAGCTCACATTAATCCCCCCCCCCCACCCACAGTCTCTAGTGTCAGAGACTTTTTAATGAATCAAGAGAGGTTTTTAAAGCATCTCGTGTCTTTCACTCTCCCTCCTCAATTTCATTTGAAAGTAAAATCCCCATTTTTTCCCCGGGTCAATCAATGACAAAAGCTTATTTGGACTGACCCGAGTGATTTTTGGCGCATTGCTCAGATTCGAACATTTTGATGCCCCGACACATTTCATCGTCTCATTTGTATGCCAGCTACGCCGATGTTTGTCTGATGTGATGTCTGAAAGAGAACTGAAGTGATCAGTGCAGCGCTGGCTCCAATTCAAGTTGAATAATTGGGCCGATACTTTTCCCTTAAATTTGTCAAACCCTCCTTCAGGCTGAGAGACAGCACGCGTTAGCCTTGTTAAGTGGCACAGCATAGGAACATGAATGATGTACAATGTTCCAGATACCTCATAACAATCTACTTGAGCTGTATTGTAAGACACTGCTGCATTGTTTTAATGTTTTAATGGGCAAAAAACCTCTGCTGATGACAATTAAATTAGAAGAAGCATTAGGAAAAAGAGATGAAATAGAAATTCAGCTAAAAAAAACCCATCTACGAGATAACTATAGATGGTCTTGATTACTTTAATTGATTGTTTTCTTGACAAAACAATCAGTAAATGCATTTCAAAAGCAAAATGCTTGCTTTAGGTTGCAGTGACTGAGTGCTTTCACCATTTTGGAGAAATGATGTTTGCATTTTAGCAAGAAAAACATTAAAAATGAATATGCATACAGTGATAGCAACAAGTGGAAATAAAAGACTGTGCTTTTTCATTATTGTAGAAACTTTGGAGCAGTCTGATTTGGATACACAGTGAAAACACAAAAGCATGAGTTCTTAGTACACAAGTATAAAAATCCAAAACATAGGGGCTGTTTCTTAAACCTACTGCATTGGTAAATAAATATGCTACACGTGCTCTGTTCAATTTTAACTGTTATTTATAACTGCTGAGTAAATGAGCGTTTACTATTATAGAGACTAGCTGTGGACGATGGACACAGCTTTTTATGGTTCCAGATTTGAGTATACTTTGCTACGGTATTCTGCTGGTAACACCCCTACATACCCATTTAACCTAATCTGAATGACAAATACCACCTTTTAGCTTTAAACAGCAAAGCTAGAACATGTGCAGTAGGCTTGTTAGTAGCAATGCTATTGGACTGACATCTGGAGGTTATGAGCCCCGGGAGGCTGTGACTGAATGATGAGCAGGGTGCCATCATCATCATCATCATTGTGGGTGTGCCTCCCCAAGGTAACACTCTCCATGATGAGCCAGGAACAGAGCAATAATTAGCAGCTAGTCATCTGTGACAATACAGTTTTTTAATCAATGTTGACGATCCCCTTCTTTTTGTGAGTTATCCCAGCTTTTTGTTTCATCTGTTGTTTCGGTTGTGTCAGTAACATCCAGCAGCTGGAGTGACAATCTCCCAAACCATGGCATTATACGGCCCAAAACGTACACTTCCTGGGGCCTATCTCAAATTTAACCTCAATTTTACTCTCAGCTGGCAATACACACAGGGTGTATGTGAATGTGTGCGTAAGGGGGAGGTGTACTGCAGCGGTTCTGCCACAATTTATGGCCTCTTGCAGAAAGTAAAAGTATAGAGGGATTTGCTGGACCCCTTTGATCTCTCCCCTCTGCGACTCTTCTTCTCAGCTCTATTTTCTGCAATTGTCTCCTCTAAACAGTGTCATTTCTGTGGCAAACAACACCTGAGTGTTCAATCCTCCACAGCCTCAGTGTGTGTGTGCACAGATTGGTGTGTTTGTGTGTGTGTCAGCCGCTATTCAGAGTCCCAGTGGGCCGTCTATCTGAGGAGGCCACACCGCAGGAGATAATGCGCCTCCTTCTTCCTCCAAGCCGCTCTAGCAGGGCCACGGAGGTGTGAATGCTTTCCTGTCTTTATTTCATTTAACACTTGGGCCCTCAGCGGATGCCCGATTATGAGAAGAGATGACAAGGAATAATAAAGAAGGTGACAGAAGGTGGGAATGATACTTCCTTTTTCTTGTCCAGTGCCAAAGGGGGCAGCATGCACTAAGTGGCTAACCGTGCAGGACACCTGACGACAGACAGATTCACGCCAGACACTTGTTTTGGCCTTTTTCCTTTCCTCCATCCTCCTCTCTTTCATTTCTCGCTTCTCCTCCTTCTCCTTTGCTTATGCATGACTTGCCACCTCTATTTTTCATTACTCCTCAAATGAGGCCAGGTCTGATCCACCCTGCTACGAGAGACACTTAATTTTCCATTTGGCATTTTTTAATAGCATACCTGAGAGTCCTGAAGCTTGCAATCTTAATTGGAAACTAAAAATATGATGTGCGCGCATATTCAGGGGAACTCCAATCACGGCTAATGAGACCCTTGTAAAGCAGATAGCTTTGAAAGGGAGGGAGAGGGTTTCAGGTCAATTCCTGCCTCCCGATATACCCCCGGCACCCCCAACACCTGTGTGTGTGGTGCTTTTTTTTCTGCAATTACACCCCTTGCCCAGTCATTTCTGTCCCAGAACTTTTATTGCATCTGCTGCCCAAGACAAACAGCAATAAAGCCAAGGTAACCATGGATACACGAGGGCCACATTTCTTTCTTTTTTTTTTCCTTCACAGCCAATGCTATTGAAACATCCCTCTTTTGAATTTAAGTGGTAGGAGTCTATTTTTTTTTTTTCCTCCCTCGTTCCTCAAGGTTATGAGTGATACAGTACGTGGGAAGGAAACAATGCTGCTGGGGCCTTAATGAAATAAAGAAAGAGAAACCGCCGAGGGGACGTTAGAGAAGTTAAGAAGGAAAACAATGATTTTTAAACCTTGCCAGTTTATTTCTCTTAAAAAAACAGTGAGCAGTAGAAACAGGGAAGTGGCTACGGTGATCACAGAAACAACCCTGGCTTACAACTAGTACAGTTTAAACAGGCACGATTGCCACAACTGACTGACTGAACGTCTCATCTGTCGATGGAGGGAATGAACACATCAGCTAATTAAAAGCGCAGCAAGTGTGCTTTTACATTCACCCACACAGATAAAAACACTGCATGTGCCACCCCCCATCTCACCCAGCCCTCTAACACAAAACCAGCTGCCTTGTCTTTGTTTCTCCTCGTCTTTTAGCCTCTCCCATCTATTCTATAGATACGGCAGACCTAGATACTGTATGGGTAATCATCTTTTCTATCCTCTGTCACAACTGAAGGTTTGCGTTGTTCAGTTCATTCAGTTTCTTGTCTGAAAATCGTGATTTGATAGGTTTTCCACACGTCATGCAAGCAGAGAAGGGTGAAAGAAAAGTGAGACTATGAACAAGGATGGGGATAAGAGGTATGAGGAAACAGAGGTATAGGTAAGGAAGAAAGTAAGGTGAGCAGAGGTAAAGTGAGTTGGGAAAGGAAAGGTGAGATTAGGAAAAAAAAAACAAGATGTCCAGCCAGTCTAAGAGGAGGGTCAGAATCTGTGACAGTGGCTGTAATAGATTCTTCTCACACCTTCCCTGAGGTGACCTGTCTGTGGGAGAAGGCCTCATCACTAATGACAGGCGAAAACTCAGAGGAGGCGGCCTTCAGTGGTTTATCAGGTGCTGTGAACTATCTTCACACTTCAGCTCTATGACGACAATATATCTATATCTATATCTATCTATATATATATATATATATATATATATATATATATATATATATATATATATATATATATATATATATATATATATATGTGTGTATATATATATATATATGTATATATATGTATATATATATATATATATATGTATATATATACATACATACATATATATATATATATTGTTTTAACACAGCAGTCTTGTCTTTGTCTATGTAGACTTCTGAAGCGATCCATCCAAAACGCTGGCATGGTTTTTTATGGTAATCAAAGAGGTGTTGGTGGAAGTGATTCCCTATTTCTTCACATATAATGTCTCGCGCTGTTATTCCCGCTGACGAAGAAAAGGGCGTTCTAAAGTGAGTCGTAATCCAGCACGCCACAATGAACTGAAGTGTGTTTCTTCTTCTCTTCTATTTGTGCTGTAGCCTGGAGAGTTGGAGCAGCAAGAGATTTCATTATCCTATTGTATCGCCAGTGCAGCTAGCAACGGAGTCACCAGGCAACGAGGCACCACGCTCCCTGTTCTGGGTCTTGTTCTTAAGAGTCAAAGTGATTGTTTCACACTACAGTTTATGTACACACACACACTCACACATGCACACTCCTCCAAATCCCCCTTTTCACTCTCTAAATCAGTCCTAATCCTTTTGGGTGCAACCAAAGTCCTCAAAACAAACATAATGGACAATAATCAGCTCGGCGGCAGGCAGAGGATCGGCTTGTTTTGTCATGCTCAGATGACCAAATACAACAATACTGTTTTCTTAATAAAAGAGGAGGCTATTAATCTGATGATCTCCGGTCCCAGAGAGCCATAAAAGCCCTTCCCCAATACCTTCTCTTTCTCGTCTCACTTCTTAATTGTTTGAATCTCTTTTTTTGTTTGTTTCTGTCTCTCTGTGCATATATGTGTGTGTGTGTGTGTGTGTGTGTGTGTGTGTGTGTGTGTGTGTGTGTGTGTGTGTGTGTGTGTGTGTGTTTTGAGTTTGGTTGAGCGGTGCTTGCAGCCACACTGATGAAAGCATGATGAGGGGTGAGTAATCACTGCATTATTAACAATGCATTTGTAAATTTAAGTGCCATCTCCACGTTTGATTGAAACACTAAAGTTACTAAGGACAAAATATTTTTGTTAAAAGGACAATTAGAGATCTTTTGAGTTTTGGTGCCTATCATCACTGACGTTATGGTAATTTAGAGCTAATATCTAACATGACTGCACTCAGACTTACATTTCTATGTAAGTCTGCATTTTCTTTTACTGACATTTAACATGGGTATTTGGGGGTAATACATTTAATTTCATTATAAACAATATTATTATTATTAAACATTGAATGACTGCCAAAGCTCCTGTGTATGAAATTGAACATTTTTCTTAACTACAACAAGTGTAACCTCAAGTTTTTTATTTTTTTCCCTCCCATATTCCACCATTGTTCCTTCTCCACGACTGACCCGCTATTTATTTTCTATAACCCTCTTGCTGTCTTTCTTTTTCCCTTCTGCGTTGTCCTTGGGGGTTTCTGCAAACTGTGGGGCCCTGCGTGGTAACCTAGCGGACTGCAGGCCAAACAATAAAAGGTTCATCCAATTCAGTCTGGCATGTGGTCCTGCCTTTCAAATAGAGATGGGAACAGCACCTGGTATCTCTTGTGCCTCCATTATGCACTGCCAAGATTGGAGAAGATTGCTCTGCCAGAACAATAATGTGGACATCCACCATGAACGTCCGTCAACCCCACACCCCATCTTCTCTCACTTTCAACCACTCACCCAAACCAATCTCTGTGTGTTCATGGATTCTCTCTCCTTTATGGGATAAGCCATCGTAGGTCTTTATCTTTTTTTATACCCATCTGTTGTACAGTATTGGCTTTCCTTATCTACACTGAACAAACCGCTAGCCCCAGCCCTTTTCCTTTTTCCACCCTGACTGCCCCTGTACCTTGACTCCCCCCCTCCTAACTAAGTTGAAGCCTGCAGTCAGCTTTATATTTAATGCAGGTTTACATCTCCCAAGATCTGCCAATGATGGAAAACTTTCTGTAGCACCATGGCAACACTGCATTTGCAAATATTGTGCCAGTGTGTCAGCACAATGATATGACATTTTAAGCCAATGACAAATTTTAATGAAACTGGCATTATACTCTATTACTACTTGAAAGCTAAGTTATCATCATGAGGCACAAAGTTAATTTTGTTTTACTTTGATAAGCAATTTTATTCAAATGTATGGATAGACAGCACATGGACAACACCTCCTGGTTTTTAACCAGTTCAGTTCATCTCAGTTTTATTTATATAGCACAAAATCACAACAACATTCGTCTCGACTTTATATTGACTTTATATCATAAGGTCAAGAGCCTACTATAATACAGAGCAAACTGCAACAATCAGATGATCCCCTATGAGCAAGCACTAGACGTCAGTGGGAAGGAAAAACTCATTTTTAACAGGAAGAAAGGATAAAAGATACACTGTGTGCATACATAGGCTGTGTCATTTCAATGCACATACAAATATAAAACTGAAGTCCACACAATTTGGATAAGACGACAAATAATAGTTACCGTTTTATTTGACAAATAATTGGATTAAAAATATCTAACTCGGTAAAGTTGATTTTAGTGATTCAGATTACGTAAAGCAGCAGACCTGTGCCAGTGGCCACCTGTCAGTCAACATAGCTATTTCTCTATTAATATAAATGTGAAAACCTTCATAAAACTTTCAAACCCAAATAACATTTTTAAAGGCCTTGCAAACGTTGTTACGGTGCTACTTTTTCTGTTAATGTGGTTCATTGTACAACTGGAGAAGAAATATAATGCTTCTTTAAATATTTAGCTATGGGAAGTATCCAAAGTAATCACTCTTTCATTCGCTTTATTATAACTGTGAAGAACACTACACAGGAAAACTAAATAAAAGATGTGCTCTGAAAATGGCCTTGCTATATGGATTCACAGAATCTCACTTGCCCATTTTCACTTTGTGCTTCTTATCCTACAAGCTGTAAATGGCCAACACGGTGTGCACTGTGGTTAGTGCTGTAGTCCTTGCGATAAGAGGGTTCTGGGTACGAACCTGCAGGCCAGCTGGGGCTTTTCTTTGTGGAGTTTACATTGTTTTCACTGTGCCTGTTTTAGTGTCTTTTTAGTACTCCGGCTTCTTCCAAGAAACTAAAGTCATGTGTGTTAGATTAATTGGTGATTCTAAAATGTCTCCACCCCAACTGTGACCTTGTGTTGGATAAACAATTAAAAAAATGGATGGACATACTGCAAACTGTAGTATCAGTCAAAAGTAGAACATATGTCCTACCCCTTTTGCCTTCAGAACTGCTTTCATGACATAGATTCAACAAGGTGCTGGAAACATGCAATGAATATAGACATGATAACATCAGACAGTTGCTGCAGGTTAAGAGTATATTTTAAGGAGACACTACTATGGACTCAACATCAGTCTGATGCGGGACAAAGCTAGCCAAAAATCCAGAAATGCCATATGGCTTTGTTCCAACAAATGTAGGATTGAAGCTAAATTGCTAGCTTAATTGTTGTTATGTTCACCCATTTCACTCCCCAGTTACTGCCACATGCTATAGACCATCTCTCCCTGATGAGCCCCCCACAGCCCTTCCTTTCCATCCATTCACCAGCTCTTACATTTGCTTATCAGTCATGCCTGGGATGCAACGTTGCTGGGCAGATTTCCATGGTGAGCTTCAAGGCATGACTTGAGCTTGTTTTGGTTTGTTGTGCAGCCGCCACGGCTGATGCAGGGTGACACATACATGGGAAGCTCTGAACATGAATTTGCTAAAAGAATTCATTAAGCGCTGCTTGTTGTGGTGTATGTTTTTTTGAGCATGCTGTGACAATGTGTTGTTTTCCTTGTATTTGTTGCCATTGAGTTTAATATTTGCTAAACATAATGTCTCTTTTCATTGTTATGCGGACGACATTCAAATTGATCTTCATTTGACCGGACCTGCGTCCTCCCCATTACATCTTCTGCTTGACTGTTTAAGGGATGTTAGGGAATGGCTATCACAAAATTTTCTTACACTAAATGAGAAGAAGACAGAAATTATTGTCTTTGACAGAGATACATCTTCAGGACGGCTAAATGACATATTTGGTCCTGTTGCTAGTCATCTTACTGACGCCGTTAGGAACCTTGGAGTCATTATGGATAGCTCATTTAAATTAGACAAACAGGTATCTAGTGTGGTTAAATCCAGCTTTCATCAATTACGTCTAATTTCCAAGGCTAAATCTTATATTCCCTACAAGGATTTGGAGAAACTTATTCATGCCTTCATTACTACAAGGCTAGACTACTGCAACTCCTTGTATATGGGCCTACAACTCTCCCTCCTTCAACGACTGCAGCTAGTTCAAAACGCCGCAGCTCGCCTTTTGACTGGCTCAAGAAAGTATGACTTTATTACTCCTGTCCTGGCAAACTTACACTGGCTCCCTATTAAATTTAGAATTGATTTTAAAGTTTTACTGTTTACTTATAAAATTTTAAATAATATGGCACCTGATTACCTAGCTGATCTTCTCTGCCCATATAGCCCCACAAGAGCACTAAGATCATCAGACCAACTGCTCTTAGTGCAACCCAGGTCTCGCTTGAAAACCAGAGGTGATCGTGCCTTCGCCGTTGCAGCACCTAGATTATGGAATACACTTCCTTTCCATATACGCGCATCGGATTCTATTCAGTCTTTTAAATCACGTTTAAAAACATACATGTTCGACATTGCATTTAAGGTCAATTAGGGCAAACTGCATCCGGATTGCATTGGATTATGTAACTATTTTATTGTATTTTCATATTTATAATTTTATTATACTTGATTTTATCTGTACTATGATCTTATGGAAAGCACTTTGGTGTACTTCGGTCTTGAAATGTGCTATATAAATAAACATTGATTTGATTTGATTTGATTTGACAAGATAGCATCTTCTTATATTTCATGGAATGAACAAAATGTAGCAAACATCTAACTTATTCACAAAGAAAATTACTGTGCACCCATTCCTATGTGACAGATGGATGTGTATGGGCAGTGCCCCCTGCAAATATAAATCCAGAGATCAGGCTTTTAATACACTTCATTTTGATGTATCTAATCTCACAGTCGATGTCCACCACATTGGCTCATTACATTAAAAATGAAGCAGAGGCGATAATGTGCTGCAAATTACAGCATACTTGGTTTCCTGCTCTGCCACTAATGGCTATGAGTCTGGTCTTTTCATTGCACAGTAAAGTTTAATAGCATTATTAAATGAGGGCAAAATATATCACCACAAACATTTGATGCAACAGTGGCTCTATTTGCATGGGAAAGGTAAACAATGTATTTAATGGTTTATTGGGATGCAGAGGGTGTAATCAGCAGGTCTATCAATGAAACAAGAGGTCCTGTATTGTATGAGTAATGGCTCAGTACTAAGAATCACTAACTGGATACACAGAATCGATCAAATACAGTTTGCGGAGCTAACATTAATTGTGTAATGGGAAATCTAGGGTGATGATACTTGACACCATATCAGGAAAAGATCGATGGTAAAATAACTCAGTGTTTTTCAAATGAATGATTAAGTCATCTATGAAAATTTTGCAAAGAAGGTTTGTGTTCTTGGATCTGTCAGCTCCAAGGTGCAGAAATGTATCCAGCTTTAATCCGAGGATCAGAAAGTTTTCCAGTGCGGAAAAGATATTGAACCAAATCCTTTAAAGGCCAGACATGGAGAGATTTCATCAACTAAAAGGACAGTGTGAGTTCCCCTACCGAACAGCAAAAGCATGATGACTCAAAAGACAACTCAACGCCTCAGATGAGGCACAAAGGTTCAGAGACAGTTCGCTCACTGACACCCGATAATCAATGTGCTTTAGCTTGACAGCATCAGATGAGTTTCTGGGGCACTGCACATAAGATCCCCGCCATCAATAAAAACAACTTTAGTTGGTTCGCACGAGTTCTGACACGGGCCAGTAAAGAACAGCACATCAAAGGTTCTGTTCTGATTGACTCTTTCAGATAATCCTGTGAGGGAACATCTTGTGTTAGCAATCATTTGCAGAAATGTCTCAGGCGGGAGTGCTGATTTATTGTGCAACAGACTATTCTTCATACAAACAAATGTGTAATCAAGCTGTCAAGGCAATAGCTTACCTTTTTATTGGCTCTATCTTTGTACAAAATGGGCATTTGTGTGAAATTTGCTTTATTTTTTTCAGACACTTTTTTCTAATCTTGTTCCAAAAGCAGCTATAGCTGGGGAGAGCCAATAAACCATTAATGCAACTTGTCAGAATGAATGTAGTTCATTGTCACTGGATAAAGACTCTTTAGAAATGAACCTGAATTATATTTTTATTTGAGAGGTGGTGGTGGTGGGGTAGTGATCTACATTTTATTACATTTGCTGCACAATAAAAAAGGAGTGCAGGCGTTATAACCAACCACTCAACTGACTTCGTCCCAGCTTTCATACACAGGAACCTCACTACACAATAGCTCCAATCCTGCTGCTTTACGCTGGAACTGACTATTGTGTCCTGAAGGCAGCTCAGAGACATTCCATTATGTATCAGCTCACCCACGTACGTAATATTTCCCACATACACACACTGATGCAACTACTGTATATTTTCAAACGTTTGACCTTGACTTAAAAAAAAAGAAAAAACCTATGTGTTTTTGAACGTGTGTGTGTGTGCTGACAGCGCTCACTGCCAGTGAGTGACTTGACTGTTGAGTTGCATATCTACAGGCTTCACAGATTTACATGCTCAGCAGCCAAGAGACTTAAAGACAAGAGAGAGGGGGTGGTATTGAGGGAATGGGAGGCGTGAGTTACCTATCATCTGATGCTGCTTCTCTTGCATAATCCCTTGCTTTCAGATGGAGGGAAAATGCTGATGAAGCCATGGAGCAGAACAATGGAAGGCAGAGCGAGAAAAGGGAAAGTGGGAAAGAGGAGAGAGACTGCCCTCTTCTTTGGTGTATCAATGTAAATGCCTGACAAGGCAAGCCTCCCCTTCTTCAACCAGGTTTGTGTTTTCCAGGCTTGCATTTTGACTGGATCAGCATTCTAATGAAAGACTGCAATGCCCCCAAAGCTCTGTTTGAATCCCTCAATAAACAGTCAGCAATTGTCTCTCGCATTAATATGCAACTTCTGCTTTGCACCTGTGGAGAAACTCTCGGGATAAGAGTGAAATTTTCCCCCTTACACCACAGAAAAGTTGGTTCTTCACCTCTATCGAGCTAGTTTGTGCACGTGCAAAGTCAAATTTCTCAAACATTTTGGCCAAACGTTTAAGAGCATCTTCGGCTGCTACTAAACATATTCATCTTCAGATTCCTCCTCTTTATAATTTTCTGCTTTCCCTTTTCCCCCTGGGTCTTGGATAAGCACCAGAATACTTTGGATCAGGTACAGAATCATCCACAGCACACAGTGTACTTCAGGCTATCCCTGTTACACCCAGACTCAACGTGGAAAACATTAATATCTCAAACCTGTGGAACTTCAAAACTGTTCTTTCTGGTGTGTGGATATATCCCAAAAAGCTTCAAGCATTTTCATAAATGTTATGTGTGCACATGTGTATGAGTGGATAAGATGCAAGCATTTATAATTTGCAAATGATTTGTGCAGAAGGGAATGCTGACCAGCTGGTACCGTATGTTTGTCTGGTCCTTGGCTCCCTACACAGTGAACAGGAGAAAACCTGGGGAAGTGTTTGCTGTTTCACATTTCTAAACAATAGCACAGAGCCAAAATTCTGTTCTGTATTTCTTGCAACTTATTTACGCATTGCAAAGCACATGAGATTGAAAAGAAGGTGTGATGCTGCATGCAAATTGCAGGCTGTATAAGTAAATACGAACAGCTAAAAAAGCCAGATTTGCCTATGAAACTCTTCACTTTCTCAAAAGAGCGGAGATCTCACCTATGTTTTTAATTTCAAAGTAATCCAATTATAGTTGGACATATATGACAGGAGTTTATCCCCCAGTTGTTAATGTGCAGCTCGGCTGTGATGTCCCCAGGCATCTCAGTGAGAACAGTTGCCACAATAGGCCTAAACGGTGATGTGTGCCAAGGAGCCATTGTGCATACACTCAGAGTGGAAATAGGGGGGCGGTCAAAAGCAAAGCAGCTGACTGAGGCTAACACCACAGTCCAGTTACCACGTAAGTCGTATGTCAGAACACGGGATTGACATCATTTCTGACATCACTTCATGAGTTTGTTCTAATAGTAAAGTCAGAAAAGTGAGGAAAAAAAATTGTTTTCCTTCTTAGCAAGGTAGACATTCATCTATCACTAGCAATACAACTTCATTCTTCTTTTTGTGTGCTTCAACGTGCCACACTGCTGTGGCAGGTTCATGCCTCGAGCCTGGTCAGTGCTCTGTGCATAGCTTATTTACAGAGTCTCAATTCCCCCACAGTAGCAGAAAAGATTAAAAGATTCCATGTGGGAAATCTGAACTGAGGCATCCAAATGAACACTCTGACTGGGAACTCGTGAATCTAAAATACACAGAAACAGTCAAGGAGGTTGTGTATGATGGTCAGTTCCTCTCTTGGTTTCTGTCCCCAAAACAATCAAAAATCCAAATGACTGGCAGAAACGTTACATTTACGAACAGAGGTACCTGCTCAACTCCAGACTCTTGCGTGCCAAGAGGCTGTCTTTGCCCTGTTCTTATCAAACTTCCAATAAACATTCTTAGGCTTGATTCTTCTTCTTCGGGAATTCTAAGGCCTAACTTACGACATAACCAAACCTGTCGTAACCTTACATGGCATTCAAGTCATTGCGGGTAGCATCGACACAAAATATTGTTACATGTCTTGGACACAGGTTAAGTGGAGGGTTGCAGCACAGGGTTAAAAAGAGTGCGCTTGTAAGTTGTGAAGTAGATTTTCTGGTGAAGCATAATTTTAACATTACAGGGTCAATGTGCCTAAAGATTTAGTTCAAATTTTAAAACATATGATTGGATATACACAGCCACAGTGATTAGTGAACTGTACATACATAGGTGAGAGAAGAGCAAGGGTTTTCTTTTCTTAGCCTCATTGATACAACTGAGTAGAACAGCATGCAATTCCCTGCAGAATCCTGCATCCTTGGAGGAAACTTATATTGCCTCTTCACTTGCTCCATGCTGGGTTGAATCAACTGCAGTTAAATTTCAGACATGAATAATGAAAAAAGTATATTAGTGTAAATCAGTGTGTATTGGTTATTGTTTTTTATCTCCTTAAAAGTTTTAGAGATTCTGAAATGTAACAAATGGCCTTCAAAGTGACATATTTTTGTTACTCTAAAATAGAGCACCTGCATTTCTTAATGAGACTCATGATCCTGGTCCTCTCCAACCAGAAATACACGTTTCAACAATCATGCCTAAAAGATGCCTTCCCAAACTTTGAAAACCCTTCAGATATGGTGACTGAAAAATAAAAAAAACAAGCCCGCTAAAGAGATACATGGAAGAGAAACAATTAATAAATAAGAAAACATGCAGTAGTAGAATTGTTGCATCTCAGCAAAAAGGTCCTAGGTTTGAATCCACCATCTGGTCAAGGCCACACGTAGGGTGTTGTATGATCTCTATGTATCTCTCTCCCGGTACTCCAGCTTCCTCCCACAGTCCAAAGAAATGCATTTAGGGGGTTAAGGTTAAGTTAATTGGTGTGTCTTCCATAGGTGGGAATATGAGTGTGAATGCTTTTGTGACTCTCTTTGTTAGCCTTGCAGCAGACTGGTGATCTGTTCAGGGTGTACCCTGCCTGGCTCTACCCCACGCCACAATCCTGATTTGGAAAAAAAAATGAATGAAACTCATTTGGAAAGAGAATTTGCCATGGTTACAATAAATCAACACCCACACAAACACATCTTTTGCTATTTGCTTTTCTGAATCATTTGCTAAAACTGGTACTTACTTACATAAAGCTAGGTCTGACTGCACTTATTACTGTTTTTAATATTCAGTGAGAAACATCCCCTGGGACCTGAACTGTCAATCTAATCAAATGACTGAACAAACAGGGGCAGAGGACACATCCTCCTGTGTATTTAGAAGTTCAGCTAGCGGCCCATGAAATCAAACTTGTGTGTACTCACCAGTCTGTGAACTACTTGGCAAGAGATTGACATATCGAAGGATGAGGCAGGGCCCCGATAAGCGAAGCTGGCATTTGTTTGAACACTTGCCCGTTGCCTCCCAAGAGCTGAATTAAACACTGGCAGGGAATTGACTCAAGGCAAGCCACAAACAGAGGCGACCAGTTCCCCACCTGTTCCCTCCAATGAATTCACGAGTGTTTCCAAAGAATGCAAATCAAAGTGTCTCCACACAAATCGATGTTATCAAAGGATAGAAACAATGCGGTAACTAAAAAAAGGAAACTTTCTGAAAATTGTTGTTTGTGGTTCTTCTACATGAAAAAGCAGAAAGCAAAGCAGAATGATTACAATGGAAGATCTGACATTTCTTCTGTGTTTTCCTTCAGATGAAAGAGTCACACCCATTCCATCACAAACATACACACACACTTGGCTTTGCACTCCCCCTTCAGAGTCCAAGTGTATATCAAACATTCCTGCTCTGTGCTGTAATTTCTTTCACATGATCTCTTTCTTTCATTTTCTTCCCCCTTTCCTTTCATTCTCTTTCTGCATGCGAGGGAAATGAAAACAGAGGTGGAACCCTATGATTGAATTGTTCTTTATTCATGCCGCCTTCCTGTGTAAATATGGAGCTGTCAAGTGTAAACTAAATTCTGCAGATGGTCGTCACAGAGGGCTTGCACGGAGATGTGAAATACCATTGGGATACCACACAATTCCACACTTGTTCCTGTCATATCTTCCTGCTATTCAAATCTAAACACACCTCTTGTTAACAGCCACCGTGGCCCTAAACCGGAACCAGACTCTATAAAGAAGGGTGAGAAAATTCTCCATTTGGTATCGTGCTTTAGCAATTTTTTAACTATAATATATATATATATATATATATATATATATATATATTAGGGGTGCAACGATACACAAAATTCACGGTTCGGTTCGATACTTTGGTGTCACGGTTCGATATTTTTTCGATACAAAAAAATGTTCATGCCTTTTTAATTTGTCATTTATTAAAATTATAAATATATATTTTAACTCAAAAGTACAGTTTTTAAATTTAATGTTGCTGAAACAACAAAATAATTTAAAAAAAATCTATCTGATCAAGAAATCACTCATCTTTGGAAAAGAGAGTTTATTACAGAGAAATGGCTCTTTCCAAAATATACGCTTCTTCTGGGGTATACTCTCAGCAGCATATTAAACATATCAGGTCCCCATAAGGAGAATCATGTGCTAACGGCTGTCTAAATGACTCGGGTAAAGTTTGTAGCATGCGTGCTTGTTGTTTTTGTCTGCTTCCACTTGTCTTTGCACTAGGATGATGTCGGCGTAAATGTGCAGTCATATTCGTTGTGTTCCCACTAGTGCTGTCAGCATTAATCTCGTTAAAATGACATTAACGCCATAACACCGCAAATCTCCGTTAATGAGTTACTGGCGTCAACACGTTAACGAGCTAACTGCGCTAACGCACTAGTTCCCACCAATTGAGCATTACGTGGCACATCCGACATACTGTTTTACTTTTGTCCATGACGCGCTTACCATCAGGGTCATACTTCACATGAAAACCAAGATAGTTCCAAACGCCAGATCTGAATGAGGGTGGGGGAGGTTCAGTTTCGGGTAGCGTTGAGGCAGTTGCCATGTTGCAGCGAGCTTAGCTTCTGTCTTGCTAGCTTGCGCTGCGCTCAGTGGATCTGCACTCGACAGTGCAGCCTAGGCGGAGTAGTCGAACGCAGATCCACTGAGTGCTCAACACAGACAGCATCGCCAGAAGAAAAGTTGATAAAATAAATAAAAATAATTTGTATTGTTCGATACATATGCGTACCGAACCAAAAGCACTGTATCAAACGATTCAATACCGATACGAGTATTGTTGCACCCCTAATATATATATATATATATTACTTACACCCATCTCGCCCCTGCGGGCGGTTTATCCTTCAAGCTCGGGTCCTCTACCAGAGGCCTGGGAGCTTGAGGGTCCTGCGCAGTATCTTAGCTGTTCCCAGGACTGCGCTCTTCTGGACAGAGATCTCCGATGTTGTTCCCGGGATCTGCTGGAGCCACTCGCCTAGCTTGGGAGTCACCGCACCTAGTGCTCCGATTACCACGGGGACCACGTTACCTTCACCCTCCACATCCTCTCGAGCTCTTCTCTGAGCCCTTGGTATTTCTCCAGCTTCTCGTGTTCCTTCTTCCTGATATTGCTGTCATTCGGAACCGCTACATCGATCACTACGGCCGTCTTCTTCTGTTTGTCTACCACCACTATGTCCGGTTGGTTAGCCACCACCATTTTGTCCGTCTGTATCTGGAAGTCCCACAGGATCTTAGCTCGGTCATTCTCCATCACCCTTGGGGGCATCTCCCATTTTGACCTCGGGACTTTCAGGTTATACTCGGCACAGATGTTCCTGTACACTATGCCGGCCACTTGGTTATGGCGTTCCATGTATGCCTTGCCTGCTAGCATCTTGCACCCTGCTGTTATGTGCTGGATTGTCTCAGGGGCATCTTTACACAGCCTGCACCTGGGGTCTTGCCTGGTGTGATAGACCCCAGCCTCTATGGATCTTGTACTCAGAGCTTGTTCTTGTGCTGCCATGATTAGTGCCTCTGTGCTGTCTTTCAGTCCAGCTTTGTCCATGTGTATATATATCTATATATATATATACAAATTGTTGTTGTTTTCTGGATTTTTATGTAGTGCTCTAATCTGGTTCAAATGTATAAATGTAGATCTAGGTTAAATGCTGAAAAAAGTCATCAGCATTGCATATGTTAATTACAGATATGTAGATAGCAAACAGCTCCTTCATAATGACCTCCCCTGGGCCTCTGCATGGTTATCCAGCAGTGTGCTAATGGGGTTATTTCTGGTCCTCTGTGGATTTCCTACCACCATCTATGAAACCACATAAGCATTATTGAAGTAAACACTGAACATTTATATATTCATTCTTACAAACATGGCCTAAAATAGTGCTGCTAAAACAATGAGATCAAAGTTTTAAGATCCTTGAATATTAGATAGCCTATGAAGAAGAAACAAAGCAGTCTACAAGTCACTGTTTCACATAATGGCATTATCATATTAGATACATGTAATAAGGCGCCTACTGGTAATGAGATCTTCTGGTTTTAAGCACAATGTAGTTGTTCATGCTCACTGTTATTTCTGCTGTTTAATAGTAGGACAAGCATGGGCTTTGAGATAAGATTAATGAGTTTGTATTAAAGCCCCATCCAGACAGACAGACAGACAGATAGATAGATAGATAGATAGATAGATAGATAGATAGATAGATAGATAGATATTTAAGCATATAGATAGATATTTATGCAATCCACTCATTGCCCATCACTTTACAGCTGGGGGCATTCCAGTCTCTGGTTGCCTAGGTAACCCTTTGATACATTTCCAGAGCTATGATTGGTAGTCACTTCAACTGCTTGTCTCAAAGATAAGAGTTGTAAGTCAGTACACAGATGCTAATGTGTATGCTCCTTTTGATCGGAGCATACACAAAGATGATATGGGAAATAACTGTTAGCAACACTGAGTAATTGGGCGCTAGTAAAAATTACTCTCAACCTTAAGGGTGGTGACTGACAATCAAAGGCAGCAAGAATAACAAAAGCAGGAGTTAGTGGTTGTCCATGGCTTGTCCATGACAAGTGAATGACTTCATATGTAGTCAGTGTTCTGCTGTTTGTATGCTATATGAACAAAAGTATTGGGTCACACCTCTTAATCTTTGGTATATGGTAAAACTGGTTCTTATATAGTGCTTTTCTACTCTACATTAGCACTCAAAGCGCTTACAACATGCCTCATTCACTCATTCACAACGATACAAACAAGCACTTTCTTTCTCCAATCCTTAAGTGCTTTCTATTTAATATTCAACCACCAATGGATGCATTCTTAGTGAGCCTGTTCTACCTCCTGAGCTACAGACACCCCACTCTACAGCATATCTTTGAATTCTGATATTTTTCAACCCAAATGTTACAGATGTGTAAAATCAAGGACACCAAAAAGTTTTAGAGAGCTCACCGAATCCAATGTGGTGCTGTGACAGGATGCCATCATTGCAACAAGTTACTTTTTTGACATTTCTTCACCCCTAGATATTCCAGAATGAACTCCAACTATATTATTGCAAAGTGGTAGTGTAGTAGGAACCACAGAAACTCAGACGGTGTAAAGCTATAGAGCAGGGTCACTGAGTGCATAGTGTGGAAAAGTCACTTCAAAAGTTCCAAAACTCCTGTGGTATTAACATCAGCACAAAAACTGTGCATTGGGAGCTTCAAAGCATGGGTTTCTATGGCTGAGCAGCTCCTGTATTTTTGTTAAAACAGTACAGTCATTGTTTTAAGTGAACAGATTTCATTAATATTCCATGGTTTCTAGTCACCACACTGCTGCTAATCTCTCCCTGTTTGTACTCTCCCTAAAACAACTCTTAAGGTAATGAAAAACAGCATGCAGCAAAAGAGCCTAAATAGTGCTGCAGAGAGGGCAAGACCAATGGTAAAACCCCTTATAGACACCCTTCTTACTAGTCAACTGATCATTTGGTTCCCTGTTCATGTGAAAATATTTATCAATCCTCACAGGCCTACATATTTTACTTTTCAGCTCTTTATGCATTCCAGCCAAGCTATTTGCTTTTTTCTTTGTCCTCTCTACATGGGAAAAGATATCTTGACAATAGGAGATAAGAATCGGCTAGATGCTCGGAAACACAAGAAAGAGGTAAGAGTGGGAGAGAGCTGTTGCACAGTACATGCTCTTCCCTTGCAGCCATGTCTTGTTTGTACACTGGGGAGGTGGCAGGATCTCATGTTTCACCAACTCCTCTCACATAGCATCACTGCTACACCATTTGCTGCTGTCATCCCTCTGTGTGCAGCTGCTAAAAACCACATGCACTGTGCAGTTTGGACTGCTTTGCATCTTTCAGGTGCTGCTACAAATAATAGGAAAGGAGAATAAATCAGATTAGCAGAGTCAGGCATGGGATCTGCTTTTCCCTGGTTATTTCATGCCCCATTCTTTGTCCCAGGCCTTGTACTCTCTCCCAGCCGCTCAACTGATGTAAAACGACTCCCTCCTGATGTCTATCATGATCCTCATTACACCTCTGTTGTTATTTCCCAGACACAGAAGATCCACTGTATCATGTGGTCTTTTTTTCAACTCCCTTACCCCCTCCATTCTTTTACAAACGCTTCTATTATGATGTGATAAAGTAGATCATATGCATTAAGAAGGGACAAGCTACACAGTTTGAGCTAATTTCCTTTAGAGCTACAGATATTTTAGCACAGTTGGGTGGCAAAGACACACTTGCTCCCACAGCACTGATAGCAAGAGGAAGAATCTTGAGTTGTAGTTGATGAGAAGAAAGGAAATGAAGTCAAAAGACAAAGAACTGCCACGCTTTATTTAAAAGTGATTTCTAGGACATACACGCGCCACAGCAGTTAGCACTTAGATTATAAAAATATTCTGCTTTAATTAAATTACTGGCAGTCTTCCAAATACAAATATCTATATTTAAGATGCTAAAAGTGTTCTATGCAAGAAATAAAAACAAATGGCAACTCTCAAAAAACTTAACTCTCAAAGGCATCCTTCAAGCTCTGAAAAACCTGATGGAATAGCTGCAATTTAAAGCGCTCTCTCCACAGCAATCAAAGTCCTCTCCCTGAAGTTTGAATGGTTTGTGATGATGATTAGTTGACCATGTTGCGGCGCAGAGGAGTGGATGCAGATGCAGCTAATTCCAGTGGTACACGGAATGCTGATTGTGCAGCACCAAGTGCTAGCAGCTAATCAATACAGTTAGCATTGCTAGCCCTTGTTTCTTCGTTTGAAAACTCGGCACCTGTGACTGCAGCTTGCTGCTAATTTCAGCTTGATTATCATCAGAGCTCATCTGTTTCCAGAAACCCTCCAATTAGAGGACTTGGTGAGCTGTTAAATCAGTCTACTGTATATAGCAAGGACAACTATTTCTAGACTTTTATATTTATTACATTGTTGAAAGTCTTACGAATGTGTCTTGTGAATGTGATCACTAATCTTTGAAAAATTTAACTCATTGAACTTGATGAATAATATACACAAACCACTGTATTCAGTGATAATGTATACATCATATTCGGCAAAACATTATTTTTTTAACTGTGAATGTTAAGTTGAAAACCCAAAGCTGCAACACTGTAAATATTTCATTGCCCTACGTTGCTCCTCATCTCCATGCAACTTTATGTTAACCATTAGTATCACTATTATCAACTGACTATTCCTATGAATTTAAAAAGGGTATATGAATGTCATTTGAATAGCAAAATGCGTACTTCTGTATGTATCTGTGTGTACACAGCTCTGTACCTGTGATGGCTAATGTAAATGCTGCCTATGTGAAGAACGTGCCCGAGGCTATCATTCCTCAGCCTTTGTTTTTTTGCTCTTTTGAAACATTAGACGAGCCGCAGAATGACTCCATTAATGCAGAACCAATTTCTTCTGAATCAAAAGAAACATCCTAGCCGATGTAACGGCAATCTCTTTCCTCCTCGCCTCTGGTCCTTTTGCTTTAGTCATCACAGGAAACGAGGTCATGAAGGCTGGGCTGTACAGTAGAGTTGAGCAGGCAACATGGATGTGTGTTCTAATGTTACCTTTGATAGACAGCACAGGGATAAAAGCATTTCCTTCCTGTGTCATTGGAATAGTCAAATGACTTCTGTGGATTCTAAACCGGCAATATTTTGTTGCCCTTGCTGAGAATTTGTACAGCACTTTCAACTGGTGCTCAAGCTTCTCTGAATGGCATTGGTTCAGTCATGGTAACTTTTTTCAAAAGAAAAGTGGTTTGTTTTATTTGTTTTAAATTTTTTGCTTTTAAATTTTTTTTGTAGTGTAAGCATCAGAAGGCATTCCAGACCTTGACATTTATCAGTTAACTGATTTGAAAAAAAGGTAATGATTTGACATTTGGGCTTTAAGATATAGACTCAACTCCTGTGCTATTTAAGAATGAGTCTATCTTTGCAGACAGTCATCTGTTGTGGGAGGTAAACCACTGATAGTTATCCCCTGAGGCTATAGTCCTAATTAATCCACTGCAAAAATATCATGAGCCAGCATCGTCATGATAGTAATTGTTTTCTCCGACCCAGAAAAAGTGCATGTTGAGCATGATGGGATAATAAGAATCTCTAATGTCATCTCCAATGGGTTAGCACCTGCTTATCACACACTGAAAGCTTTATTTAGTGACTGTAACTACCAACATAAATTAGTCTTGCAAACACGTGTGCTTTGGATGTTTGCATATTTACTTTGCCGTGAATTCTGCGCAGTGTTCGGGGCTATTTGCTTATGTGCACTGAAGTTTGCAGGCTTTGTTTGGACTGAAAGGGAGAAGAAAGGAGACCAGAAAGAAGAAGAGAGGTTCTGGAGGAGGGTGTGTGAGTGTGGAGGGCTTGCCTTTCATATTCTCAGCATGATTCCTACACAAAGTCATTACCCACAACAATAGAATTTCTGCTCTATTTGCCTGGCATATTTTTCCATCTGGCCTCTGAAGAGTGCCACCCTCAGTCCGGAGTCTAAAGAAGTGCCCCAGACAAACAACTCTTTCCACCAATGCTACAAACACGTCATGCCCTCTGTCTAAGGATGTGTTAGGAATGCACAACTGACATATTTTTTCTATATGCTGGCCTCTCTGCAACAATAGCAGAAGACCACCAAAATCAAGACCCCTGGCTGACTTGATTGCCACAACCGCCTGCTGGACCAGTGATTTTAAAATGTTATCCAAAGGAATTCAAAATGTGGAAATATTAGAACTGCTCTCTTAAGTTTCAAAACCTCTAGAGAAATTAGGGACTTTTGCTTGTGGTGATTGGTGAGTTGGCTGTTTTGTCTTTTTTAATTGAGATCACAACAATTCAGTGTATCATTTACATGGAAAATGATCAAACCTATTACAGTACCTGCTGAAGACCCTGAAAATAATTTCCCAATCATGTCTCTACTAGACTCCGTGTAGTCATGTGTCATTGCTCTGTAACAATTAAACAGCTTTGGGAAAGCTGAGATGCAAACAGGGATCCAAACAAAGCATTTGGGAAATTGCTGTAATGGCCCAGTCCTCCCACTGAAACCCCAGTATATGGGAACACTTCTTGAAATGGGTGGGAGAGCTCTCATCTTTCTTGCCTTGTTTTAGTTTTTCTTTTTTTTATATTCTGTCTCCAATAAGCAGTGAATGAGAGTGGGAAGAAGAAGGAGCACTTTCTGGCATGGGGGTCCTTTTGTTGTCTTGGTGACTGCTGCTCAGTCATCTCAGAAAAACTCAGGCCTCTAATACATCATCAACCCAGCACCGCAGGCAGTTGCTGCAAGGCTCTGATCTGATTCTCTGTAGAGTGTCATCATGTTCCACAAATACATCCCAGAACAGCGTAACACATACCACGACGCTGCCATTCTACCCCGGAAAATCTGCTCCCTGGCATTTGTCCAGCATCTTAACATTCACCAGAAACCTGCGCTTCCATGTGCATTGTCCCCGCTCCTCATCTGTAGTTATTTAAGTGAAAATTGTTTTTTCCAAGTGTGCCTGCGGGTTTAGAGGTCCCTTTTCTTTATAGTTTGAATATGTCCGCATTTTCCTCCAACACGAAAACCTCCTTCTAATTTCTGCGTCTGTATGCAATTTTTGGCGGGCAGCCTTCAGATTTACATAGCAAAGTGGCCCACCTGCTCTGTGTTTGTCAAACGGAGAGAGTGAGGGATACAGTGTCTTTGTTTAAGATTGCAGACTTTGATTAGAAGATTACTAATTCATCCTTACAAATCTCAGGTTACTTGTGCTCCATGTTTTTGGATTTATAAGGATCTTAAATTTCTATTCCTGCTCTGATACAAGGAGATAGGCTTATGTAAATAAAGATATCTAAAAAAGCAACAGTAGACTTCCCTGGATAATGACCTGAGGAAGCACAAGGCAAACACTGCAATAAGTTTCCAATAAACACGTTTTAAGTTACGGAAAGGTCTCCACTAACTCTGGAATGCACGATTTGTTTTCTCCTGTCTGCTCAGCTTTAAACGAACAAAGACCTGCTATTGCTTCAAATGTGAAATCATTATTCATTGTTTTCCATCTTAATTTCTGTTAGCATTCCCCGCTGATAATACACACCGACACACGCTCACATGCATGGACGTGAAAAGCAAACACACACACACACACACACACACACACACACACACACACACACACACACACACACACACACACACACACACACACACACACACACTTCCTCTGGCTTTATGAAACATTTCCCGGGAGGCTTACGAAGTGTCACCTAGATCATTTTCTCATTTCTCCTTTGGATGAAAGCTTGTTTTGAGACCCCCCCATCCACACACACATGCGCGCACACACACACACACACACACAAATACACAAACACAGCCCAGCCCACCCTGTCTGAAAGCAGAAGCTAAAGTGACTGGAGTGAATGAAGATGCTCAACAGGATATCATAGCTGTCAAGGCAATATTACATTTCATGAATTGTTTCTTGGACCATTGTTAAATTGAATTATGCCGCTTCCGAAAGATCAACATCATCTGCATACAAATAGCATGCAAATATGTATTTAGATTATGCAAAGATTTAATAAGCAAAGTTTAACAATTCCACACCGTTAAAGTTTGTCAGTAAACGGCCGCAGCTGCCACTGCCGATGCAGTCTACCACCTCCCTCCACAACCTGGTGTGAACAATATTCAAAGTCAAAGTATCAAAATAATCTTGACTGTGAGCTGACCTATTCTCGATAGTATGCGGAAACCAATTCAGTCCTGCTTCACAGATATGTGATGTGACTCCATTCTGGCAGGGGTGGACAGGAATGAACGGAGCGATAAGGAAGTCCGGGCCCAGTCGCCCACTGTCTGTTGCAGAGAGGCAGACGTGTGACAGATCATAAAATTAACAGGCTGCTCTTTTTGACATACAGAGACACTGCACAAACAGAACTGCTGCCGAGAGATAGCAGGCAAGGCAATCACCATGAGAGACGGCGGGGGGTGCGGGGGGGGGGGGGGAGGCAGAAGGAAAAGGGATATCAGAGAGGATAAGCCACATACCAAGCTCTAAGACTAAGCACTGTCTTTTGAAATATTCCCTTGTACAAGTCAAACAAAAGTATTGCCGCTTTTCTTTTGTGACCACAAAAATAAAATTCAACAAAAATGCCGGGGTACCAAATGAGAGCCATTTACAGAAGGCTCCCAAAGAAAGTGAAGGAATCCACTGACGTTCCAGCTTACTCTGCGTCCTAAGATCGTGCCAGGTTTGTTTGACCAGTAGCTAAAAATCCACATATATTCATTCAGCTGATAGAGAAGCTAAACAAGAATCAGTGTAGCAGTTTTGAATTTCAAAAATACCGTTAGGGCTGAAATAGTCTGCTGCCATGCTAGAATACGGTGCCTTCATTTAAATATTCAGTATGTAGGATTCAGGGTGATTAGCGTTGTCACTGTACCAGACTTTCACACCCAGGAAAATACTTTACACGCAATAGCGTTTTGATACTACACTTGTTGCATCAGCATTGTTAATGTGTTCATCTGCAAGCAACAAGAAGGGCTGTGCGCCTGTCTGTGTGTTGCTGGAAATGAGTCTCTTACCCAATAGTCATTTTTAATATGAATTAGCATCTGAATATCAATTTTTTGGCAACCCTGATGCTGATTAATTAGCATAAAAGGAATATCATGATTTCTACCATTAAAAATAACTTCATTATTCATAATTGTTGCTTTCACTAGTGTATGATCAGTAAAAAAATAAGACGTGCTGTGTTTTCACTATTACTTACTTTTTATTCTTGTAAATATCTACAGATGGACTGATGGGAGCTATGTTACATGGTCATGCTTCTACAGGCTGTGCATGTGGCTAGTATGCAATCTTCGAATCGCACAATCCTCAAATAGCGCTCATAGGTGTGGTCAGTTTTAGTCGTGCTGTTTTATAAACACAGGGACACTTCAGTGTAAAGAACAAAATTTCACTTTTTTTACAGCATTAAATATTGGTGCAATTATCAGTAAAGTGTGTTTGTAAAAGGTTAGTAAATCAGATAAATCAAAAATACATATGCTACATGGTCAGTCACAAAAATCTGAGCCCCCAGCTCTTACCCACAGTCTTGTCACTCCAATTTCTTTGTAAATGTCGACAGTCCATCAAATAGTCCCCAAAGTTAATTCATTATTATACAAGGCAGTGGACTACCTGACTGGCCATAGAGCCATGCTGCTAAAAATGTACAATACAGACACCTATGTGTGGTGAAGACTGCTCCATGTAATGTAGATTTTTAACATTCACCAAGGCAGCCATAGGTCCTGTCCCCCAGATATAATTTAAAGATATCCATCAACCACGTCTTCTCCCTAGCCCTCTCAGTAGCTCTCCAGGATGACCAATGGGCCTCAGCTGTGGCCATCTCTGCTCCGCCTGATAACCTCGCACAAAGCAGAGCCCCGGTATCACCACGGGCCAAAGCAGAGCAGTGTTTGGAGCACATTTTCTGCTTGGATGGCCCCAGTGTTTCTGGAATTCTATTGCTGCTGCTGCTGCTGATCAGAGTATGGGTAAAAAATGAAAAGGTGACAGTGGGGAGATGTATAAACCAGGTTGCAGTGATGGAAGGTGAGATTGCGAGTAGTGAAGTCGGCAGGTTTGGGCTCCAGGGTGCTCGTGCCTTTGCCCCTTATTCTCCCCAAATGTCAAATCTGCCCTTTTTGCTCAGTTCAAATGTAATTATTCTTTATCACACAGAGTGGAGCACAAGCCCCGCTTGGCTGTCAGTCACTCACCTTCGTCGTTTCTATTCAGTTATCCCTTTTCTTATCCCTCTCCTGGCTTCAACAACATGTACTTCTGTATCTTTTACTGCATGTCTGAATAAACTGTATTTTTTTTCTCTGCATGCTGATTAGCTGTCCATGTGTAGTATAATATCTACCCCGATAAACCTCATATACTTCATGTTTATATAGAGCCTATAGGTGATTAATTTTAGACAATAGGTCCTTTTTTATGCCAGGTCAAAAACAGTAGCACAACAAATTCGAGCTAGTGACAGAGGTAGTGCCAGAGGTTTTGCGATGGCAATGATTTGTCTCACTGCAACTCAAATTCCTTTTCAAAGAGTAACAATTGTTTGTTCATAATGCGTGTTTACTATACATCCTTTTAAATAAAGTTTTCTTTCTAGCTTGTGACCAAAACACTAGCTACCTAGAAACAATCATGGATTGCTGATTGAGAAGAACTGGATCCTACACAACAACAGTCACCATAAAGAACCTTGTGGTGACTGTTGTTAAGGCAAAGACCCAATAATAATACAGAGAAAACCTCACCAATGTTGAGTAACACTTGGCGACAGTAGGAAGAAAAAAACCCTTTTAACAGGAAGAAACCTCGCTCAGAACCAGGCTCAGGGAGGGGCAGCTATCTGATGGCCAGTTGGGGGTGAATAAAGGGAGACAGAATAACAGACACACTGTGGAAGAGATTTATAATAATTAACAAATGTATAAACACACACAGTGAAAAGAGGTAAATGAAGAAGAAACACTCCCTGGTAACCAAGGGAAGGTTCAGGGTCATCTGATAACACATCTCCAGTTGTTGTCGGACTAAATGGTAGTGTTGCCAGTATTGCTATACCAATACCAATACCAATACATTTAACCTAGAATATGTTAGGGAGAGCAGTGTGTCAGGATTCATGAGATGAATCATAATCAATTTGCAAATCCTGAACACATTTTGACCGCTACAGTGGCTTGCAAAAGTATTCGGCCCCCTTGAACTTCTCCACATTTTGTCACATTACAGCCACAAACATGAATCAATTTTATTGGAATTCCACGTGAAAGACCAATACAAAGTGGTGTACATGTGAGAAGTGGAACTAAAATCATACATGATTCCAAAAAGTTTTTACAAATAAATAACTGAAAAGTGGGGTGTGCATAATTATTCAGCCCCCTGAGTCAATACTTTGTAGAACCACCTTTTGCTGCAGTTACAGCTGCCAGTCTTTTAGGGTATGTCTCTACCAGCTTTGCACATCTACAGACTGAAATCCTTGCCCATTCTTCTTTGCAAAACAGCTCCAGCTCAGTCAGATTAGATGGACAGCGTTTGTGAACAGCAGTTTTCAGATCTTGCCACAGATTCTGGATTGGATTTAGATCTGGACTTTGACTGGGCCATCCTAACACATGGATATGTTTTGTTTTAAACCATTCCATTGTTGCCCTGGCTTTATGTTTAGGGTCGTTGTCCTGCTGGAAGGTGAACCTCCGCCCCAGTCTCAAGTCTTTTGGAGACTCTAAGAGGTTTTCTTCCAAGATTGCCCTGTATTTGGCTCCATCCATCTTCCCATCAACTCTGACCAGCTTCCCTGTCCCTGCTGAAGAGAAGCACCCCCAGAGCATGATGCTGCCACCACCATATCTGACAGTGGGGATGGTGTGTTCAGAGTGATGTGCAGTGTTAGTTTTCCGCCACACATAGCGTTTTGCATTTTGGCCAAAAAGTTCCATTTTGGTCTCATCTGACCAGAGCACCTTCTTCCACATGTTTACTGTGTCCCCCACATGGCTTGTGGCAAACTGCAAACGGGACTTCTTGTGGTTTTCCGTTAACAATGGCTTTCTTCTTGCCACTCTTCCATAAAGGCCAACTTTGTGCAGTGCACGACTAATAGTTGTCCTATGGACAGATTCCCCCACCTGAGCTGTAGATCTCTGCAGCTCGTCCAGAGTCACCATGGGCCTCTTGGCTGCATTTCTGATCAGCGCTCTCCTTGTTCGGCCTGTGAGTTTAGGTGGACGGCCTTGTCTTGGTAGGTTTACAGTTGTGCCATACTCCTTCCATTTCTGAATGATCGTTTGAACAGTGCTCCGTGGGATGTTCAAGGCTTGGGAAATCTTTTTTGTAGCCTAAGCCTGCTTTAAATTTCTCAATAACTTTTTCCCTGACCTGTCTGGTGTGTTCTTTGGACTTCATGGTGTTGTTGCTCCCAATATTCTCTTAGACAACCTCTGAGGCCGTCACAGAGCAGCTGTATTTGTACTGACATTAGATTACACACAGGTGCACTCTATTTAGTCATTAGCACTCATCAGGCAATGTCTATGGGCAACTGACTGCACTCAGACCAAAGGGGGCTGAATAATTATGCACACCCCACTTTTCAGTTATTTATTTATAAAAAATGTTTGGAATCATGTATAATTTTCGTTCCACTTCTCACGTGTACACCACTTTGTATTGGTCTTTCATGTGGAATTCCAATAAAATTGATTCATGTTTGTGGCTGTAATGTGACAAAATGTGAAAAAGTTCAAGGGGGCCGAATACTTTTGCAAGCCACTGTAAATCACTGTGATTTTTACTTTCCATAATAACACAAAAACACACCGAAAAACATGTATTTTGAGTTTTTTGGAGGCCTGGAATGTAAATGTGCCTGTCACTAAAAGCACTTTGGGTCAACTTCTATTATTTAAATGTGCTTTAGGCAATAAATAAGATATAGACATGATAGTCAGCACAAAAAGGTTCATGCACTTTTCGTGCTTAAAGTATATTTTTTAAGTTATAATTTATTATAACCCAATTCAGAGTGCTATATACTGAACTTAAATAGAAACAAAGTATCGATCCTATTGCACAAATATCAATCCAATCCAATACCAGCGCTGGTATCGATACTATCAATATTTGGATTGATGCGCCCATCTCTACTAAATAGACAAAATTCTGAGATTAAAGTTTGGTTTGGAACTTTTACTGTTTTGCAGAAACTGTGAAGCGATGTCTTTTGGGCCAGTATACATCGTGTAAGGCTACCCGAAGGTCTAACACCTGGTGTGGTTGCTACACCTGCCTCACTCTCCTGCACTGTCCTAAAGGGGTTTGAGCACAGTAGTTCTTTAAGCTAGTTCAGCTCCATTTTTTTAACAAGACGGAAAGGTTACAAAGTTATCCAGAGCTATATTTCTATCATCAGCATTGCTACCTCAAAAAGCACTGCATAGACAATTTGCTAGTCAACAGTGCAATTTCACTTCATCATCATTCACCAAAGCTGAACAAAATGGGAAGGATTTGTGTGGATTTACTTTGCCCTCGGACGTGAATTAACTGATCCATTAAAATGAAAGTTTGAGAGAGAAAAAAAAGGAAACAAGAAATCTCCGTTATAATAGACCTTATATATTCCTGCTCTACCTTCTGACAGTAAATTCTACTTAATATGAAAACATTAATGCTGACATTTCCAAAATCATTGCTCACACTCTCACTGGTGCATTGCCTGCATATTATCTAGAAAACAACATCTTCAAAGTACTGATTAATATGTATAACTCCCCAACCTTTCACACAGAAAGAGCTGCTCTCCTCACCAGAACCAGCACAGTTACAGTACCGTGAAAGGAGCGCGGTTATGAAATGCCACATTGAATTTGGGCATTATGTTAAGACACTGGAGTTGCCAGGCTCTGTTGGATTTATAACGTAATGAGAAAAACTGCTCTCTGCTACGGCCTGTCTCATTTGGCCTCCGTGTCCGTTGCCCATAATGCAGGGCCACGGGGAGTCAAGTGCTCTGAATGGTCCTCTCCCTCGGATATAATGTGTGCCCCACGCTGTTGTCAGAATGACTTAGCTGTTACCTGGTGAGAGGTGCTAAACGTCACGTGGAGTTTTACACAACAGAAGGTGAGGTGGTGTGGCTCAGAAAGCTGCTTCCCAGAGACACATAACGCTGTTGAAAGACAGGCCTTTTTCGGAAACCAGTACCTCGTATTTTTGACACATGAATCCACTTCATGCGTGCACCCGTGCATCTGCTTTTTTTTCTGTCCTCATCCTTCTTCCTCTCCTTGCCAGACATGCTCTCATGCGCACACGCTTCGCTCGATAAAGCTCCGCGCCTTGGCCCACTCCAGCCGTGCAACATCCTGACTGATGGCTCCCATAGCAGCACTCTAAATGACTGTGCCCATAACCATTAGAAAATATGGAACACGAGCACTTCACCAGCGTTCAGAAACATACACTACCGATTAATCAAGGAAGGGGTCTTTTCCCCTCTCTGACGCTAGCTGCTGTATTACATTGGCACAGGGGACAACTCAGCGCTGAGGAGGCCAATAAAGGAGCACATTCTCTCCTGGGGGAAGCGAATGCTGCCAGGCTATCTGCCATCACTGGAGCCTGGTGATGTAGCGGGTCATTAAAACTCCACGACATCCGATACTGGGTGCCTGCTGGGGGGCCGCGGGTTTGCTCTCATCTCAACTTTTACAATCTGGCTAATTTCTAAGGAGGGCCATATGCACAGGGTTCAATTCTAATTAAGTCAAAAATGCAGCGCGTGTCTATGTGTGTGAATAAGCAGGAGAAATGTAACTCTATATCCACATGGGTGTTGGTGTGAGCTAATCGGTGAGGCTAATACGACATCAATTCAAATTACTTTAGCAAACTCTCTGCAGCTTTTGGCGTGGCTCATTACGCAATGCCATTTCCTCTTTGAGGACAACACATTCTCCTGTTTCCACTGTTTTGGAATCAAAAGAACAAAGCAAAGGTAACTGCTTGGTTTGTTTTTAAGTAAAAAAAATAAATGGAAAAAAATAACATGGCCAACAGCCTAACAAGGAGCTTGGGGGGAGCAACATGTTAAGTGGAGTTGTGGGCTCCAGTGCTGCACTGTTGTGTTGCTGTTTATTGCCTACAAACAGCCAGGCACAGACTCACTGCCTTATCCTTGCACATGAAAGCCTGGCCTGATTTCAAAGTTTCCAAAGAGAGCGGAGTCTGCAAAACACCTGCGAGATAACACTCAGGGAGGATTAAACTGCCATTTGACTCTCTCTATCCCTTTCTCCTTCTACCTCTCTCGGCCTCTCTCCCTCTCTCTCTCTCTTTTCATGTGTTGAGTCTCAAGTAAAGACTGCGACCGTGGCATTCCTGCTGGCTCCAAAGGCCGACCCGCTGATATCATTCAGGAGTGAGCCTCTCGGATTTGTTTACTTAATCCAATATTTATGCTCTGTGTATGTTAGCGAATGCAAAAACAGTTTGTGCCTCCAACAAACAGGACACACGGTCCCCAGATAAATGCAAGAAATACAGGAATGGTTGGAAAAAAGGGAAAAAAAAAACAGAAATGGGGAAAATAAGGGTATTAGGGGAAACTCTGCAAGGAGTGTTTACAGCTCGGAGCAAAGCAGATAGCCGGAGTCGACCCTGTGAGGAATTATCACAGCGGGCAAGTTAAATGTGTTCAACATCTCCACTGCTCATTTTCAGCACCGCATGATGACAAAGTAATGCATACGTCTGGCCAGAGCTTAGTGAAATTGCAGCAGGAGTGTGTAAAATCTCATTAAACAAGCACAAAATTATAAGTTGGTAAACATCACATGGCCTGATCGGTCTGTCTGCAACTAAAAAATAAAATGAGTGGAACTGCGATTTGAATTTCAACAAATACGTTAACAAAAACAAAATATTCCTTGCAGGCTGGATTGGCATTCAGTATGAGGGTGATGCTACACAGGCTTTAGGAAACGCAGTCCATCAGAAATACTCTTCATTCCTTTGATCTCATCTGATCCTGTTCTGGGGAGTTCTGTTTTTGATAGCCGTGGCTCTGGCCATTTCCAAGGCTAGCAATGATGTTCTCCCAGAGGGGAGTATCGGGATGTCTCCGGCTCCTCTCTGCATGTCCAGATGAATTGGTCAGAGGTCTCATCTGCCACTGATCTCTCCCAGACTACGCCTAGAAGACATTTATGGTCACGCTGCTTTGTAAGAATCTACATGGCTTTGGGGAAGGAAGGCAGGAGTCCTGCTATAGCTGTCAATGATTCACCAACTTTACATTACAATTTATTCCAGGCACGATGGGCGTTTTCTTCCTAAGTGCAGTGAAAACATATTGCCGTATTTATGAATAACATGGTCAAGCTGCATTTTCTCTGTAGGCAAAATGACTAATCGTCTCATTTAATTGAGTCTGGTTTTAAGATCGTTGACTGTTCCCACAAAGCCCCCCCAAGCCTCCACAAGTCTGGGTCTTATCAGCAGGCACACGCATGGCAATACCAGATAAGGAATCTTCTATATAGCACAAACACTGATAAACACATACCCGTAAATAGATAAGCTCAGAACACAGAACTGAAGTGCAACACAGGGTGTTCATTGTTTAATTTTCTTTTATAATGTTACAGTTTGCCTGTTCTTTAGGTTACTAATTCTTCTTTCAGCCAATTCTACCTTCCCTGGATATAATATACTCCCATTCTGTCAGAATGAGTGGTGAGAGAGTGAGACAAATCTGCCACAGACAAGTGTACTCACAAACAAGCACTCCTTATCATCACATTTAAATGCACTGAGGAAAGGACCTTTATTAACCCGTGGTGTCACTACTGTGTTCACAATAGGAAAAACTTATAAACTTGGGGCTCTAATGGGCTCTAGCCACAGTATCCCGAATGACAGACTTGTGATGCCTGCCACCACTCCAGCCTTCTGATGTGGACTTTGTAGCTATTTAAAAGAGGCCTGTTAACACAGAGACATCAAAGAACATCTTGTGGATAATTTGAATCCAATAGAACAGCAGTGCTTGATATCGTAGGATGAAAACGAATTTGTTTTTTGTATTTTGTGAGATTGTATCAGTATTTAGTTGGAGGCAATAGCAAGACCTGCTTCTAGCTGCACTGTATATTACTTGTTTACCATGGCATTATTCTTAAAATGTGTGAAAATAATAACCTGTAATTCCAGGGAAGATAACCTCACACTTAAAAAAAATTGGAGAGGTTGTGTCATTTAAGGTTAGTGGGAAAACCCTTATTGAACTTAAGCATAAGCTTCTTCAGCGATATAGTTTTTACCATAGTACTGGGTGAAGGAAGAAATCAATTTGGCATAAACTGGTTGTTAGATTATAAAGATGCACAAAACATTGGGGACAAGCAAAAGTTTGTTTGATGTTAAATCCAGTTGTGATTTGTTAAGTTGCAACACTGGAATCTGAAAATCTAAAATCCAGTGGCTAATAATACACCAATCAGACATAACAACATGATCACTGACGGGTGAAGTGACTAGCACTGATTATCTCTTCATTGTGGCACCCGTTAGTGGGTGGGATACATTAGGGAGCAAGTGAACATTTTGTCCTTAGAGTTGATGTGTTAGAAGCAGCGAAAATTGTGCAAGCGTAAGGATTTGAGTGAGTTTGACAAGGGCCACACTGTGATGGGTAGGTGACTGGGTGAGGTCATCTCCATCTCCATGGGTAGCCCAGGCTCACTGATGCACATGGGGGCCGAAGGCTGGCCTGTGTGCTGTCTGATCCAACAGACAAGCAACTGTAGCTCAAATTGCAGAAAAGTTTTAATGCTTGTTCTGATAGAAGGGTGTCATAATACACAGTGCATTTGTTAAGGATGGGACTTCATAGTCTCAGAGCAGTCAGGTTGCTGACCCCCCGACCACCTCTGAAAGAGCCTCTTTCAGCAGGATAATGCGCTCTGCCTCAAAGCAAAAATGGTTCAGGAATGGTTTGAGGATGACAATGATGAGTTTGAGGTGGTGACTTTGCTCCAAAATTCCCCAAATCTTAATCCAATCGAGCATCTGTCCAATGCTTAAGTCCGATCCACAGAGACCTTAACTCACAAGTTATAGGACTTAAGGATCTGTTGCTAACATCTTGGTGCAGATATTACAGCACACCTTCAGGAGTCTAGTGGAGTCCATGCCTCGACGGTTCAAGGCCGTCTTGTCAGCAAAAGGGGGACCAACACAATATTAGTCAGGTTTTCATAATTATATGCCCTATACCAATTACATACATCGATTATAAATACTAATTCTCTAAGGGTTGTATAGCACAAAAAAGAGACAAACTCAAATTTAAACAGAGTTGAGTTGAATTTTAATCTGAAGCTCAAAGCTCTGTTAAATTAGGCTTGCAAAGCTTTGGAGAAACAGTGTTCCAGTTACCCAGTTACCATTTTATATTAGCATTACTTGAAATCAAACAGGCCCTAGGAATACGTTTTATAGTGTGTTTTTTGGAGTTTCAGCTGAATTTTCTTTTTTGTTGGCGATATTAATTGCCATGAGCCCTAAAAGTCCCCTATATTGGGACACTGTGTCCAAATGTGAACCCAAAGAAAAACATTTTAATGAAACCATCAGCACAGCTAGAAAACAATGGCGATAATGAGAACACGTGTTTTCTTTTAATTTGTGTTAACCAGCCCTTTAAACATCCCCTCATGATTTGCTTCTATAAACACAAAACAACCCAGTCCCCTCAACACCTCCCCTATCTCCTCTTCAGTGGCTTGAGGCGTGATGATATTATACACAGTAAGGTAGAGCGTCATGTAGGCTTAAGCTAAATGAGTTGTGGGGGCATTATTTATCATCAAAAGACTCCCTAATTACTCCTGATAGTTTCACGTGTTGCTGAGAGGATCAAAAATATGAACTTTAGCTCTTATCGACTAACAACTGAGGCAGAATTAAGGATTGGCCCCGCGCAGAATCACTTAGCACAAGCAATTATAAAAATAATTAGAATATTAATTAGAATTTCTCATTAGTGCACCCTGTTGTTTCAGGAAATGAGTTTAATGATAGGGAGGCCTCTGGTCTTCATCCTCCCCAGCGGGGGGAAAAGCCTTACCCTGAGAGCAAAAGTCATGGCCTGGGGAAAGTGATGGAGCATTAGTGGGAATATCATCAAGAGGAATGAAGAAAGAGAAACGTAACAGAAATTAGGTTGGAGTTAAGAGGGTAGGATACAAGAGGGGAGTGTGTAACTGTGATCTTGGGGTGGGGGTTATTTACACAGTTAATGCCTAACCCGGATTTTGAAAGCACTACTTTATGCGAGGATCGTACATTATTCCTAGGCAGGTTGATGAGGAGACTGTCCTAATATCATCTGAATCAGGGCAGTACAATGTGGCTTGATGGTTTCTCCTACTTCTGAATCTCATTTAGTTTCTTTATACTTTCTTTTCTTCTCTCTTTCAACTCCTGCTCTCTCATTATCTACCATCTAGCATTTCATTTCAGTCCGAGGCCACTCTGTGTCCCACAAGGATTGCTGATGTAAACTCCGTTAGAATGAGATCTTTCAATTAGCCACGGTCTGTTTGTGTAAAGCATATGAATAGTTCCATCTATTTCTCCGCCGCTTGTGGCACTGTGTTCTGTTTCACTCCGCAACAGACGAGCAAAGAGGAAAAGCATGGATGCGGTGTGGAGACCTATTCATCTGACGGGAAGGTTATAGTGAATAGTCAATGCAGGCCCACCATGGTACCGGATTGCACTGGAGACTGGGCCAGGTGCTCTGGTTCACAAAGTTATTTATTAACCAAGATGAGCATTCAAATTTATTCTGTTGCCACAGCTGCCATTCCCACGGTCATCTCGCAGTCGGCCACAAAGACAATCTGCGTGTTTACCATCTTTCTGCCCCTCAGTCTTTATCTCTAGCCGTCTCGCTTGTTCTCATTCGTTATTTTTCCTCCCTAACACCCCACCACCACCACACACACGCTCCCTCCTCCCTCATTTTCATTTGCACAGATTGCAAGCCCCAAATAAACAAAAGTAGAAAAGGCTTGAATTCAAACAACAGTTCTGACACCAGATGAGTTCATGAGATGCCATCCATATTAAAATGCCGGGCTGACAGCCGCAGTCGTGGGATGCAAAGTCCTACTTTTTTTTTTAGAAATGTCTTTATATTGATAAATAATTTCAATTCTACTGTTAATTTATAAACATCATCCCTGTCACAAGTGCCACTGTGCAAGTGTGTGTGTGTGGCAACATGCAACACCCGGGAACGCCATATGAGTGATGCATTCACACTTGGAGGATTGAAACCCTGGATGGGAATGAGCCTCTTTTATTTAACCTACATACAATAACACGCAGCACAATAACATGTCAGGCATCAAAGCAAATCCCACTGGCTATCCGAGGAAAGCCATTTCATGTTAAATCAGCCTCCATGCAAACATTTCACAGGCCCTTCCTGTTTGATTCCCTTTGAAAAATATACCGTCGTGTCTGACAAATAAACCCACACAGCTAAACAGGTGCACCCATCCCCCCCACTGCATGTGTGAAAACATTAACTGTGGCGATTGGCAATTTGCATGAGTGACTCGAGGTGTCTAAACAGTTAGGAAATAAAGCAGTGCCTTTTATACTTGCGAGTCTCCTCTGAGTGCAAAGAAATGCCTTTCATCTTTTGTCGAGGTGCACAATGACGTCTGCATTGTGGTGCTTTTTGCACGGGCAAAGCTGAAATGATTAGATGTTCCACCGTGCCATTGTATGTTTTTCCATCAAGTTTCCATATGTAGCAGACAAATGACTGCGCAGGCCTTGGTCGCTGCGAGAGGATGATCTCTAAGCACTGCAATTTCTCTTTTTACATATTCCAGAAATGCACGCTGATGCAAGAATGAATGATAATGCTCCTGCCTTGGGGCAGTGTGCTCTGCAGTATCACGCTGCACATCCTGAACCATTCAGCAGCTTTAACTGTGGAGACAAAGAGGCTGAAACCAAAGGAACGGCCAGCGGCCTTTCACCACCGCTCCCAGTAAATGACACTTTGAGACGTTGCCCATAGAAAACGCCATGGAGACAGAGATGACAGAAGAAAAGAAAAAAAGACGGGGTATCAGATGTGCCTACGGTCTTGGTGCGGTTACCTGTCTACACACTGATGTACTTTCACTTTCTTACACCTCTGTGCAATTCCATGCCAGTGTATGTTGCAAATTCCCATCCATCCACCTTCTTTTTTAAATATATTTAAAAAGAAAGAGCGTGGGAGAGAGAAAACAGGTTAGGCAAATTCATTGCATCAATGTATTACCAATCCTTAATTAACCAAGTCACATAAATGTAAACTGCAAAAATGTTGCCAATCAGTTGTTTGTCATGTCTTAACCCCGTGACGCAGGGTCTAAAAAACACACAAATCACATCTGATACATTCGTTTTTTAAGACCCCTACATCATCATTGTGATTTTCTTTTTACCCTAACCCCCTTGTATGTTTTTGTTTAAGATAAAAAGACTGTGAGAATTACATGGCGCAAAAATGACCAATGTAGCAAACATGATAAAAATTAAAGGTCATGAATGCAAATATATATATATATATGTGGGTGTGTTTGTGTGTGTGTGTGTGTGTGGGGGGGGGAGGGGGGGGAGGTTATGTGTGTCTCTCTATTATGGACAAATTGACTTCAAGGCCTACAGCCATGTTCGATTTTTTCAAGTGAAAGCAACCTTGGATTACCACTGTTTGAATAATGTAACGCCTGACCAATCACAACATATTAAAGTGTTATGACCCTGTACTGTACATTAAGGTACTTAAAGGTGAATTGGAGGCTGTTAGCACCCTCTCCCCTCACCCAGTTTTTCATACTTCCACCAGTTTGTAACTGGAAATAGCTGTCTGCACATTGACCTTGCCATGCACCATTGATTTGGCTACTTGAAGCTCAGGCTGTCTGCATCTATTAAGATTGGAAGCAGATTGGGGGGTAGGTTTGAGTTGACAGGTCTGACACCAGACACCAGGTACCTTCCCCCAGTGAACTCAAGTCTTCTGACACAATTCTAATGGGTGGTGATAGGCTCTCTGAACAGAAAATGTTAATGGCCAGCTATGTTAGCGAGATGTTACTAAGCTCAAGCTGATATTATCAAAGGGTTTTGGGGGTTGGGTTGGTTTCTAAAAGGTGAGTGGATATCTCAGATCCATGTACAGTCAGGATGTGAGAGATAGTGCTGAACAAAGGGAAATAATATGATGTGACAAGAAAAGAGAAAGAAGAGTGAGTGCGGGCCTACTCTCTGCAGCAGAGATAACAATGCAGTTATGGGCTTTCAATCAATGCCTTTCATGTATTTTACATGTAATATCAGTGTATATTCTACTCATCAAAAGCAGACCATATTTGGAAGCAAAAAATGTAAATACATTTTTTGCTTCCAAATATGGATACCTTAGCGATAGCTGCACATCTATAACGTTTAACCTTGAGATCAACATGTTAGTATACCTTGATAGAGCACAGTCATTTAGGGTGTTTTCACACCTATAGTTTGTTTCCTCTGGCCCGAATCAGTTGATAAGTTCATTAAACTTCAAGAGAACCAAAACATGTCACTAAAAACCACATGACAATGTTCAGTCTGCTCATTGGCCAGATGTGTCTGGGGCGTGAACAATAAAAGTGAGTACAGAAGAAGATGCTCTGTTATGGACTTTGGAAGAAAATGGAGAGTTTATGTTTATTTCACAGGTAGTTGCAAGGCCATGCAGACCTTTCCTAATCTAGAGTACCTATGGTACCCCAAACAGTCTTGGTGTGGTTGTTTTGTTCGAGGCCCAAGTGAACCACACTGACCAGGAAAACAAACCAGAGTTCAATTTAAATGGACTAAACACTGCAGGTGTGAAAAAACCCTGAATCACAGTTTCTTGGGACATTTTAAAAAAACAAAAAAAAACAAATGACTATTTGAAAAAGAAAAGGCACAAGTGCAAGTGAGACAAAAAGTTGTGCCACATTTTCTGTGGTTCTCTGAAACTATATTTTCAGTTCTGTGCATAATTTTAAGAATTTCAAAGTGAAGAAAAAAAACCCTCTAAGCGAAGAAAGAAAGGGAGGAAATGACTTGAGTGTTCTATTCATTTTTAACATAATTTTAGCAAAATGGAATTCTGTTCAAATTTGCAGCGAGGACTGTGAAATTGCACTTGCTCTTGGGCTTCTAATCAAAAGGTACACTTCAACACAGCATAGAAACTGCTCTCTCCGCTCCACAAGTGACCTTAAAGAGCTAACTCCAATCACCATTAGCAACCAAATCTGGAGAATTAGACGTCATACTCAATACATTCGGGTTCATTTAAATCCATTTTCTAAAAGGCAGCTCCCCCTGAGTAAAGCGTAAGCTTTTTTCTTTTGTTCTGATGTGGACTTAGTGAGGAGTCCACTCTGTTACAGAAAAGAGAGGCAATCTATAGCCTTTGGGGTTATAAAAGCTGAAATGAAATATGTAAAAGCTTGTGATGGTGGTTTTTGTGTGGTGAAAGGTTTGGTCGGGTCATGCAGTGCTGTAGCAAACTCCACACATCCAAACAGACATGAAGTGTCTTGCCCCGAGTCCTCCGATTACCACCAGGACCACTGTTGCCTTCCCCTCCAAATCTTCTCTAGCTATTCTCTCGGGTATCTATTTCTTTATTTATTTTTTCATTGGTATCTGGCAGCGAAAGCTAAATGTTATATTGGCCTTCTCAAGAGAAAGTAAAGCCACTTGCTCTCATGAGTTTCCTTTCTCTCCTTCCTGTCTTACTTTTGCACCATTTCCATTAGTGAGTAAATCTGGTCCCTAAAGATTAGCTTTTGTTAAACCCAAACAGGCAGCCTATCACACTTTCATTATTTTCTGTCATATACAGTTACTTCAGTGGATGCTCTTATTAAACATGGCCAAGAGATCAAAGAATGGGGTCACTGGTACAAGTAATCCCCGTGAGGCAAACACTCTGCCTTCAAAATGCTCTAAATACTCATTTTTGGGCAGGTTTTTTAGTGCTTGGTTTTTTATGGGGTCAATGAGAGGAGACCTCACCCACACAGCTATGGCTCTGAGCACAGCAGCCTTACCCACCTGCAGTTTAAACCTTCTGTTTGAGGGATGAGGCATCCAATTAGAAGAAAGCAGGCATAAAGGGATGGGGGTCGGGGAGATTTTCAGACTCTGGATAAATTGAATGGCTTGCACCAAGATCCCGTATAAGTGAAGTAAGTATTCCTTTTGAACTATGAATCATGTGAAGCTACTAGAAACCAGGTAGAAAAATAAAACATGTAGCTGCGAATGAACATGACAGAAGTATCCATTAACATTTTCTATGCTGTTATGAATCTAGCAAAGGCACTTGTTAATTCACGCGCTGTCTGATTTGGCCTTTTATCTTACCTGCAAACTCACAAAGAGGCTGATACTCAATGCAAAAATTAAAATTTAGTCTTTGGAAATGTTTTTTTTCTTTCTTATCAATAAAGTACTGTTATTTCAAATTATAGGTCCCTGTGATGTACATAGAGAAATATGTTTCCATATTGAAATACAAAAAAACACCATCATTTCTGTAACGAATGCTTTTTAGCGTCTGAAGCATTAAAGACGGATCAAAAAGATGAACACTGTTGCAGGAGGTTAGCTACTAGCACAAAAGTACAGAGGAAAAAATATCAAAATAATGTAGTTTGGGAAAAATGTTCTTGAGAACAGTGGGCAGCTAATCATACTCAAGAGTTGCCTAGTTCCGTGCACTCATGCTATTTCAGGCACTGAGTGTCCTTTTATCCCTCTACCCCCTAATAGCTAAGCTCTATTGATTTTCCCTCCAAACATCTGTGCTATTAGTATGTTCTCATCAAATCTCTGATGAGCCCTATTTCCAAAATGAGACCGAACAAACCATGCAGCTATAACAACAAAACCCCATTAGAGTAACCCTGAAAAGATACCTACAAGTAGATGGCAAATGATGAAGTAAGTAAACAGGGACCAGATGATATAATGAAAATAAAGAGTTAAAATTATAACCAGTGTTGCTTCAGGGTCATGAGTGGTTTCTCCATAAAGGTGATCAGTCTTCATTTGGTCTGCCTGTACTGAAGCAGGATGGGCCGTGCATTTCCAAGGTAACTAATTTCTATTAGCGTCAAACGGCTGAGAGAGGGCACACCGGGGCAGCTGGGGATGAGGAGGAAGGGCGGGGTGAAGGTACTGTAGGTTATTGTTCATTGCAAAATTACAGCTGAAGCTTAGTAACAGAGCCGAGCATGCATTTCTCAGAGGTGAAAAAGTAAATGTTTTACTCACCATAAGAAACCTTTGTAAGGTCTGATAGTGTACATGATCATGACTATTGTATTTTGTAGTCCTGCGATCAAAGAAATGTGAACATTTATTGTAAAATAACTGCAAAAACACAAAAACAGACTGAAAGCTTGAGAGCTTTTCCTAAAAAGACACATATGGATTGCTAAGTTGGCTGGATAATAGCATCGTGTTTCACTAACAAGTCAAAACACTGCGTTGATTGACCACTCTGTGGCACATCTTAGTTTAAAAACGTTCTGCTTTGCCTGCCTTGATAACAAGGAGCCTTCTTGTTGAAAGAGATTAAAATGTGACCTACTTCAAGAGCTAATTATCAGCATCTCCCCTATTTTCTATGTCCGCACTAACCAGCATTCCACCCTTGTACTCCATGTGAACACGACTCTGTTCAGTCAGCTACTCCAGGTTCAGCGTATCGGCCCAAACCATCTGCTGGGTCGGAAAAAAAGAGTGACCTCCATATCTGGGTTTACTGGTAAAACTGAAGGTCACTTCATGTTTAATCCCCCTTTTAAATGAAAAAGTAGCAATGTTGTCTAAAGGAACAGAGCAGCTAATAAGAGGAGCATGTGACTGGGGGTGGGGTGGGCAGGCATGAATCATATAGAAAACGTGTGTTGGAACCCCTCAAACAGCTGTGCAGTGCCTCATAAATACACCATGGAGACAGGTGCTCCCTAACATGGATATATAACTGCCATGCTAAAAGGAGAGGCCCTATTTTATGCGGGTGCTGTGCGATGGGGTGGAGGCGATTCACGGTTCATCTCTGCTGACCCCTCTGTCCTTCAAGAAGATTAGCTGAGCACATCAACTCTGAGCCAAAATGGAGAGTGGCCTGTCTGTGGACGTCTGGACTCATCCTTTCTCCGACGTTTAGGGGGAACATGTAATCAGCGCTAAAAACACAGTTGTGAAGCAACAGAGGAAGTACTGATGCGTAAAGGTGGCCTGCGCACTGAATGCCGAAGCCTTCAACGCCCTTAACGGCTCTTCAATCAAAGTGATGCAGTTGCCCTTTTTAAAAAAACGCACTGAGTCAGTGGCAGCTCCCCTCCGACCCTGTGCCCCGGCACCCACCCCACATGAAAGTGGATTTATGCACATAATAAAGCTCAGAGGGGACCCCAAATTGGACACACTATAATGACTGAAACGCAGTGGATTTTTTTTTTTCCAATTCCAATGTTTCAGTTCTGCACTTTACTACTTCACCTACATGCATCGCACATATTACACATGACTGGGTGTTGAAATAATAAGGTTTCAACCCAATGGCAGACAAAGGCATGCATGCTCTGTGGCTAATGTAAGTCAAGTGCAGCTCAACGAACAAAACAATTCAGAGAGAATTTTTGTAAAATTTGAATGAGACCATGTGTGCGTTAACTGTGCCATGTGAAGCACAGTTACAACAACGCTGTAACGACCTTTGAATTTGGACTCCAGCATGTTGTATTCGTGCTCTACAGCGGCTCAGTCATGCCACAAGGAACAAAAGAAAGTAACGAACCGTCCGCTCTTCTCTGTGAATAAACTCCAGCTTCTCGAAACTTTGAATGCATTTGGACCGATTGGCTGCAGATAGAGGTCACACAGAGGTGGAGTGAAAGAAGTCTCCGGAACTCCCCTGGCATCACCCTGCTGGGTTAGGAGGTTAGCAGGTTGGTACATGACACACATATCCTGCCAACTGATGCTATTTCTGTCCGGGCACCTGCTTGGAATCGAGTTTGAGAGGCAAACAAGTGCAAACTCTGTCCTCCAACCCTTCAGAGCATCTGCACTCTTCATAGGTGACAACTGGAATGCTACAGTGACTTTTGATGGTGTTGACGTGCCCTCTGCTTGTCCTGCTATATTCAGCTGATCGCCTGTGTGTCACTGCAGAGCCTTTAGCATTTCAAATGTGATTTATATAAGACTGAGATTTTGTTAAGTGTGTGAGTAACTAAGACTTAAACTTTTAACTTTAAAAACAAACATAATAAACTGTATTGGCGTAGATTGACAGAGTTGTTGATGATTGCCAGTTACTTAATAAATACATTTCTGGCTTTCGATGCTGACTTTAGAGCCAAAGCTCTGCTTTAGAAAAAGAAATCAATGCTCTTATTCCTGTGTTTAGCAGAGTTTGTGTCACAGTCTGCACTAATCTAGCATTGGATTCACTTTTATAACTAAGACAGCTTTTAGTTTTATTCTTTTCTTTTAAAGTTGTTTAAATAGTGATAGTTTCCTCAAAACGCCTCCATTTCTTTGTGATGAATGATGAATAACTGATCACAAAAGTAAAGTTTCAGATGAAATGAGACTCCTGTCTTTGTTACTGGCGGCGTCACTTTCTTATTGTCATCAGACACAGAACCACCGTTACGCTTTGTTGAGATGCTAAGAGCGCAGGATGAAATATTGTCCATTTAATTTTATGGCGTTAGTACTAATGGCTGCTTTTGAAATTGAAACTGATTCGGCTGCAAATTGGATCGCAATACATTTTTTTGAAAAACAAAGCGGCATGAAAATGGGAACTAATTCTATTTTCGAGCCATCTACGGCTTGAAAGTCAGAGATGGATCAACCTGAAAAGTGCAGCGTAATGACGCGATTAGCCAGTATACCACTATGGCACTGTGAGATGATCATATGATACCTGGTCACATGTATGCTTGTCTTTAAGCTGCAGGAAGTCATCCGTAGCAGTGGTGCCATAAGAGTGTCCTAATCACATGTTCATGTCAAATCAGCCTCCCTTACTAATTCCTCAGTCTGCATCCTAGCGGCTGTGATTGGCAAGTTAAAGCAATTACTAAACAGCGTCACCAAAGACAACTGCATGTGTAGGGGTATCTTTGGCTAAAACCACTGCTCTATTGGATTAGGTAGCCAATGAATGGGAAAGGCGATACCCCCATAATGATGTGTCGTGGCTGCCCAAAAAGGCTGGGTCTGTGATGAATCGGAAGGTTTGGCCTCATAAATTATAATTATTTTGTGCCGGCATGGTTTGAGCGAGCCACTTAGCATTGCAGCATCTATCAGTCCACCCATATGGCGCAGAGATTAACACTGGACTTTTTTTAGCTTCCTAAGAAAATGTCACAGGGGTGAGGGAGGAAAACAGAGTGATGCAGGAGAAAACTCTGAAGCGCCTGAATAAATACATGTATAAATCATTCAGACTTTAAATTGTTTTTGGAATGTAGGCACTTTCCTCATAAGTCAGACCATACAGGTTGAACCTGAAGCATCTGTGAATTCTCTGAAATATTTTCTTCTCTTCCCAAAATAGCACAGCTATATGCAGTGATGACTCTCACTAAGCTAATTTACACTGAGACAAGCAGGACCAGAATTTACTGTACAGCCCACTACAGCAAAGCCAGCAGTAGAAGCCATACCTAAGCTGCTGCAAGGAAGAAAATATAATACAAGGTTTTTTATTACTAACTTCAGTTTTGGTCCAGACAGTTCACCTTGGCATTTGTGCAGCTGCTCTGAATAAATGAAAATTTTATGTTTGTCAAGTCGTATTAAGATCTCGATCTACGCGGATCAACCAAAGAGAACTACAGTGGACTAAAGACAGGAAACGCTTTTATTCTGCAAATGTCACCAGAGTGCAATTCCATGTCATTTTCATAACTTTATGCTTTTGTGGCTCATATTGTTTTTAGATGCGGTTCTTTAAATTCTAGTCCATTGTGAGAGCGCTTGGCTGCTCACTTCATACAGGACTCCGAAATCCCACTCGAGCAGAGCAACACATGCTCAGACAGGCTTCCGGAGCCAGCGCTTCTGCTGGGGTTCGTAATTTCTAATTAGCGTACAACTCAAATCCTAATTTAGTCCTAGCCAGACTCATTTGCCAATTCATGTGGTAAGTCGTGTCTCATCGAAAAACAACAATTCTACATTGTTACGGGTTCGAAATTGAGGACGAGAGTAAAACAATGATGGTCCAGAAGAGGTCGGTCAAACAATTGATTTTAATGCACGCAGCGTGGAGAGGTGTAAACTGCAAAACAGTTGTACATCTCTACCCAAAATACACTCTAGATTACTTTTATCCCATCAGGGTATTGTAACGCCCCCTCTTGCGTTTACAGTCACATAATTTGCATGTACAGAACATTCATGTATTTTAAGAGATAACTGCAGACACAGAAGTTCCCCATCCATCCAAATATGGTAAAGATCTCAGGCCTTTGAGGTCCCCGTGGACTGGACATCCTTCCGTCACCTGTAACTAAGCAAACTCAAATACCACAAGAAGCTGAATGCATTCAGGCCTTTGCTCAGCTACTATTTTACTATACCAATATACTCAGCATATGAGTTATGATACATATATATTTAACTCACTCATTTTAAAGTAGTTATAACTGCACCTGTAATAAAAATGTTAATATTTGATTATGATAACCCCTATAATATAAATTATAACATAACGCCAGCAGCTTCAATAAACACTTTGATGAAATGATAATTAATGCAATGATAAGATGATGGTTATGTAAAATAATCCATGTAATTCCACATACATGTAACTGTGTGTTGATTCTATAAAAACATGCTGTGTGACACCTTTTTGATGTCTGCTGCAGAAACACTAAATCATACAGACCATAGTTACACAGAGAGAAGAGGGGGAAAAATGACAAGGTGATAGACCAAGAATCTAACAAGAACATTTCAGCAAAAAAGAAGTGAAAACCTCCAAGGTTGATAGGTTAAGATCTAAAGTGAGGAAAATTCTGCCTCTTGCCTCAGTCAGGCATCGTTCCAGAGCCTTCTCCACAGCTTCCCTGATGTTTTTATGTGACCAGATAGGAGACCACAGGGCAAAAGTTGCTCTGATAGCTGCTCCTAACATCACAGTAATTTTACAGCACCACCAGGAACCCACTGAGAGAGGACCTGTTGTTTGATACACCGAAGGAGTTTTGGCCTCGGGACAACATGTCTCTAGTTTTCTCTCAAACCTTGCAATTTAAGGATTAAGTTTTATGGTCTGCAGGTTTACAACTCTGAAAAGAAAGAATAAATAAAACTCTAAACAAGTGCTGGCAGTTGCACAGTACATAGCAGGCTGTGCAAATAATGAAGTTGTTCTTATACTTTTATTAACACCATCCAGGAGTCATTTACTGAATAATTTTGTTACTGTACAGTGTAGATGTGTACCTGCAGTGCAAAGAGTGATTCATGAAATTCTGATGCTGCTGCTCAGTGGTTAAATGATAGCAATCAAGGGACACTTCTCTGGCCATAAAGAGAATAATAGTTAAAGTAGAAGTGTATAGAAAACAACCTTTAGTATGAATTTCTTGCAAAACAAGCATGCAACAGTTCATGCAACACATGTAAACAAATCCACTTTTTCAGTGGAGAAAAAAAATCAGCTAACACCCACCAACATCTGGCTTTCATCTTCACTGGGAGAGGCCACAATAATACAAACGTCTTTGTTAAGCCAGATATAAATTCCATTTATCTCTGTTCAAGCAGAGGTCGGGTATTGTTCAGTTAGCGGTGAACCTTAACATATCGAAGCGAAACTAGCAACATTGTCGTTGGCCTCTGTGGTGCTTTTTACTGCTAACCTGTTTACTGTCCATGGGTTATAAGATGGTGGTGTAAAAAAGCACAAACACACAAAACTTGACAGTTTATTTTATTTTGGTGTAAACTTATCACTTGCAAATATGCTAAATGTCATAGCTGGAAGGCAGGTATTGTTAGAATTCAACAAAGTTAGCCTTCCTGTATTTGCCTTGCGTCCTTTTTTGCTAACTAGCTATTCACTGTAGCCCAGCATGTCTGTGACATGACTAAATAATTTCTTAAAACAGCTGTTACTATTACTACCAAGGGCAGAGAATGAAAATATAATAGTAAAATTTTTAGGCTACTTTTTAAGTGTCGGATGTGGCTTTGGCATCTTCAAAGCCTAAGTATAATGTAAAATGTTAAATGTGACAGTGATAGACAAGCATAGACCATTAACATAGAAAAAGGTTGTTATATGTGATGCATAGGGATTTGTTATCTACAACAAAAAACAAAACTTCTTTTCTGATGCACTTTGTGTTCAAATAACTATGGTCAAATAACCAATATCCACACACAACTTTCTGAAATTGTGGTGCAGTCATCAAAGGATATTTTTTTTCTTTTCTTTTTTTTTACAATGAAGGTTGCTTACTTGTAATCAAACTATTCCTTCCATGTCTATGTATAATTCGCTGAGTGTTAGGTAGAAGGTATGCACGTGTTGCCCTGAAGACTATGCAATGTATAGCAGGTTTTTGCCTTACATCAGCGCTCTTGCTGTCAGTCCTCGATGTACGAATAACAATCAAAGTGCTGTATCTGTTTCCACTGGGATATAAAATTAACATTACAAACATTGCCTCCACAACACCCCTCCATAGGCAGCTTCTCTGCGGAGTTGGAAAAATAAGAGCAAGCAGAGGGAAAAAAAGAGAGAATTTTTTCACCTTTGGGCTATATGCTAATTTAAATGATCTAACTAGTATCAGATTTGGAAGTGCATGCATGCTGAAAGTGGAGTGAATAAAGAGGAGCAGTGGATCGCAGATGATGTGGGAATGAGTCAGTGTGTGAAAGAGAGAGAGACCTAATGTGGACTTTCATTATCATAAGCCATATGCCTGCAGCCTGTGGAGCGGCTGCAAGGTAAATAAAGCTGGTGACAAACAACACTGCACATACTACCAATACCGCCTCCTCGTTCCTCTCGTTTCTCATCAGAACAACACAGGCTGCCAAACGAATTAGCATCAGCTGGCTGATACATTTGTAATCTATTCTGAGCATGGCAAACAATACAAATTGGATTTCTAATTTATCCTGACTCATTTATGCAAGGCAAGAGTAATCGAGTGTTTCCATGGTAATAACTTTGATACATGGCAACTTTCATCCCAGAGCTCAGAAATACCTTTGATACCAATTCCTGTTGAGGACTGAAGATAAAGTGTGATTTTTATTTATTTTTTTTGAAAGATGACTTTCACATTTTTGAATTTCAGCAAGCTTTCTGCTCCACTTGCCTTGGCTCCCAAACACTTGCAGCACAACATGCTATATGCTATATTACACATGCCTATATGCACAGAAAGGCAGAGAAAATGGCAATCCTTAGAAAGACAATAGCTGACCCTTCACAAGAGCCTCAGGCATCAGCCTGTGATTAGCCTGATTAATTATACGATAGCTTTCAGAAACCCGCATGGATATAAAAACAGAAATCGTCTCCTGAAAAACATTCAGAATAAGAAAGCTTAAATTTGATGGTGAGGCTTCACAATGCAAACAAAACCCTAGCACTCACTCTTTTGATTATCTAACTCCCAAGAACAACAAACCCAATTAATGATATCGTTTTCTGGCTCCATTGAGCCATTTTCTCCATCTGAGATAACCTGGAGACACCAAACATTCTGATAAATGGGCCGTAAACTCCTTTCTGCAAAAATAACAACGCTGCTTAATGTGTCCACTAGGATGCTTATCACAAAGTAATCATTATTGTGTTTGCGCAAAGATTACAATGTAGGTCAGCGCTGCGTACACAGTATAATGATCATTATTTAGCTTTGACTTGACATTTAATGTCTTAAGTGTGTTTCTTATCCACTCAAACTAATGGAACGGTGCTAGTGCTCCTGTGTGCTGTGAGCTGGACCTCTTAGGTATTTGTGATTCCATATACACAATCTAACTTTGCTTTCTAGTTATATGTTATTTGGAGAGGCCGATTGCTTAGGACATTTCTGATTAATTCAGTTTGGTCTGAGTCTTGTGGGTAGCATAAGCACCTAGTAATGACGGCAAGAGGCCACAAGAAGCAGGATATTAACATGAGGTATTGTTGATGAGTATAATTATCTGATTTTAAAATTCCAATTTAAACTGCTCAGGAGCAATAAAAGAAAAAAAACTTCCACTGCCAGCTAACAGGATACAACTGACTGTGCCAGTGACCGTTCAAAATTTACACTTACTCTGGAAAGTAAACATAAATGTAATTTGTGAAGTGAAAATGGTTTGAATCTTGGATATAGCCATTGTTTAGGGATTCGTAATTTGAAGCTTGACTTTTTACCATTTTCCCCTTGTCACTGTGGCCTTTTTTGGAAAGGAATGTGTGCTAAATCAACACTTGGAAGCTCTGTTAGCAAGCTGTATCCATAACCTGCATGGGTGCATTGCATAGATAGAGGTGCCTGCTAATCAGTTGTAACATAGTAAAAGGCAATCACCTTTCAAGAAATCCCACACAGTTATTTTCAAAAATGTCCAAAAAGCAACAACAAAATAAACACAGTTGAAAGATTCCACTTCATCTTCTCTTGATTAGCTGAGCCAATGGCTAGCAAAGAGCTACAGATGCTAGTTCCACCATCTATCTTTCACTGAAAGCAACCATGTAAAAGTAAAGTAAAGCAAATTTTAGATGAGTTCCATAAAAGTTTATCACCCACAGAGCTATCTTTTATTTTTTCCTGGTACAGTCTACTCTAAAGTTGCATGGCTCTATCTGATATCCTCGTGTTGGAGTTGTTCCTGGATCAACATAATAATGCTTGTCCAGGATCAACATTGCTTCTGGCCAAATTACACTGGTATGATGTTATAGCTTTGCGATCCAAAATTGGAGTTCGGATTTAGAATGTGATCGTGGTTAGGGTTACGGTTATGGGGATACAGGTGGGGTTAGGGATACGGTTTGGTGTGTGTGTAACAGAGCAAAAATATGACATCACTATAATGTTACTGGCCACTTGCAGTGTTGAACCTGAACCAACATTAGTTGTGTTGATACAGGAGCAACACCAAAATAACAATATCAAATTGAGAAGTTGCACATTAGTCATTTTTAAAATGCTTGAGGCTTGCTTTAGGAGCCAGTCTCAAGTGACCAATTTTGTGGCACTAAGGTTACAGCTTGGTTTAAGCATTCATAATTCCTGTGATAAAACAGACAACACCCTCCAACTTGATAACAGTGTGAGAGGTTTTTGCTCAGTATAATGCTGAACAGTTTAAAGACTTACACAAACTCCTTATTGTTGCTATATTGTGATTTGAGTGTTTTTGGGGGGGGGATTCAAGTGAGCAGTAAATTCTGTGAACAGAGAAACATAAATATCAATAGCACTGCAGCACCAAGAACTAATGTTAGGACAAGTACAGTTTTTTGTAGTGTGTTTTAGGTTAGTAGACAAAGAATGGGGAAAAAATTCTTACAAGAAATAAATACACTGTTAAGTAAAAAGAGGCACAGCTAAATTCACAAAGATATCAACGTCTGGGTTACGTCTAACCTTCGATTTTCCACTTGACCAAACATTTGAAATTGTCCAAACCTTCACACTTGATTCAGGCAAGTCAGGCAATTTACTCAGTCCTGTCTCTCCAATCATCTTCTCTTATCTGTTTTCTCTCTGTCAGCATGACAAGATCAAGACAAATGGTTGTGTCCCTGACAATAAAGCATGATTTTGTTAGGGCTAAAAATCTTAAGTATATCACTGAAAAGCAAAAGAATAAATGCTTTTCAAAAGGATGCTTTTTTTTTCCACTGCCCACCCCCATCCCCATTTTTTCATTTAACTTGTTAGGATTGTCCTTTAAATCGAAGTCTGTTGTTCCTCCTACCTGTGAGACATTCTGACACTGGAGCTCATGGTTCAATAGCTTTAAGTAGATTTTTCACAAGGCATCAGAAAGTCCACTGTTCTCATCACATATTATGTGTTACAAGTGCCACAATAAAATACACTGTACCGCTTTGTCCAATATGCATTATATTTCTCTCTATCACTTGCTACATTCCCTATTGGTTCTCATTTCTAAACTCTGGCCTCCTGTAACCACTGAGAATAATAACTTCTTGCAACACTGCCCCCCTGGTGCAAGAACCCCCTGCAGTCAGTCTCTGACCCATATCACTCAAACATAGAGCTACAGCTCTACTCAGTATTCCATTAAAACACTGGGTAGAATATAATGCATGATAGCTGGTAGTTCATACTGAACAAGAAGCTTAGAAGTACAAATATTGTTTCGATAGAAATTAAGTAAAAATGACAAAATAACAAAAACTGTTAAGAAATAAACACGTGTGGCAAAGATTTGATACACAAACTGCAGACAAACTTAAAGTCAGGGAAAGAAATCAAAACTGTTCTTATTCCCATCTAATACATCTGTTTCCATAAAACCTGCTGGCATTTCAGAACTATGCACAAGGTACCCTTCAGTGCCATGAGCCATGACAATGAAACATTTAGACTGGCTCCTAAGACTTTTTAAGACCTAATTACAGCAGGGGAAGTAATTCTTTGATGCCCTGCTGAATTTGTCAGTTTACTCATTTCCAAGGAAATTAACAATTTCTATTTTTATGGTAGTTTCATTTTCATGGGGAGAGACAGGATAAAACTAATAAATAAATAAAACAAAAAAATCCAGAAAATCACTTTACATAAAAGTTATAAATTGTTATGCCACACAAAAGGTGACTTAGTACTTGGTGGAAAAAAACATTGTTGGCAAGAACAGCAGTAAGATGTTTCTTGGAGCTGGTCACCAGGTTTGCACACATCTCAGGAGGGATTTTTGCCCACTCTTCTTTACAGGAACTTTAGATCCTTTAGTTTACTTCAGCTTACTCATCAGATTTTATATAGTACTGATGTCTTGAGACTGGCGAGGCCACTCCGTGACCTTATTGTAATCCTTCTTTAGCCACACCTTTGTTGTCTCGTGATGTGGTTTGGATCATTGTCATGCTGGGGGATCCATCCATGAGCCATTTTCAGTCTTCTTACTGAGGTTGGGAGGTTCTCATCTAAGATTTTACAGTGTACAGCCCATTCATTCCCCAGAAAACTTGCCCCAAATCATGTTTCCACCTCCGTGCTTGATGGTGGGGATGGCGTTCTTTGAGTCATATTCAGCATTTCTCTTCCTCCAAACACAGCAGGTTGCGTTGATGCCAAAGAGCTTGACTTTGGTTTCTCACAAACCTTCTTTGAATTACATAAATGGTCACTGGCAACCTTAAGACAGACCTGGAGGAGGGCATTACAGCGTAGTGGTGTTTTTGGTGACCGTGGTCCCAGCTGCCTTCATATCAAGTACCTCACATGTAGTTTTGAGCTGATCGGCCACCGATCTCATGATCATCCTCATCCCATGAGGAAAGATCTTGCATGGAGCTCCAGACCAAGGGCGATTTACGATCATTTCTCCCATTTCCAGTTAATCGTACCAACAGTTGTTGCCTGTTGGTGAGTATAATTAAAAATTCAGCAGGGGATCAAATAATAATTTGCCCCTCTCTAAGTAGTGAAGGGCGCCTATTACTAACCATACAGTGAAAAGCAAAAGCCTGAACTGGCTCTGTTGTTGTTTTTTAAATCAAACAATTACCTTCAATATTGCAATGTGCTAATTTATGTTGGAGACTATTTGTTTAGCTAAATTTGCAGTAATGTAATATCCTTTCAATAGCAATAGACTGAGTGTCAACTTTCTGTCCTCCATTAAGATCATATTCACAACCATCTACAGATTTTTGTCTCATTTTCATGCTTCCAACTCTAATGGACCTCATGATGTGTGTGTTTGATGATGGTTTGCCTTTACTGATGCATATCAACTCTTTTGTGTCAAAGGTCATGGCTGACGCTCAGAGGAGTGCTTATTCATGACGTTTATCCTTTTTACTGTCAGTTAGGATCATACGTGCACAATGCCATGATGGGTTGCCCATACTGTTAATGGAAGACACAGAGACGACAGGCAACAAAGACGAGGCAGTCTGAATGGTGAGATCGCAATGTGTTTACGGAGAGGAGAAGGGGGGGGGGGGGGGGGGGGAATCATGAAATGACAGCAAGAGAATTGAAGCTCAGCGCTGGGATTTGTCTTACATTTCCCTGGCGCTGTCCCCGAGCGCTCCGCCTTATCATCCTCACAGGGAAGAATTTATTTTCTATTTATTTCACTTTTATTTGGGTCTCTGGCTGAATATTTATATCATCATTTGTGCCGGCATTGGTGTCTGAGAGGGGAGCCGTGAAGTGCATCACATTAACTGTATTGACATAAACAGCTCGCCGGGCGCATTGCCTCAGCCTTTGATGAGGGTTTAAGTAGGAAGCCATTGAGAGACTTATGGAGAAATGTTCCCATGGGATCAATAGATTAGAGCTCCAACTAATCTTAGGGAGCTAGATAGCAGCTCTCATAAGGCAAAATGACAGTCATATCAGTAACATATGGTACACCATCACTCCTCTCTGCCCTGAAACTGTAATTATTCTTCCCTCTAATATGGGTCATGAACTAGTGAGTACAAGTAAGAGCGTCTTTTGTTTTCCGTGTGCTTTGTTATCACACTGGGACAGCGTGATGACGTGGGTACTTTGCATGTGTACTTTTTCTCATTGCCTTTTATACCTTTGTCCTAATTTTGACGTCTTGCTGGGTGTCTTTTTAAAATGTGTAGCTATAATAAACTTCACTAGTCAGGGTACAGTTTTTAGTTTTGGACACATTTTAATAAAAAAGACTATCAAAACAGTCATGCAATATATATTAGTCATGCAATATGTATGTAACAGCAACATTTTTTTAAATACCTTATAACTAGTTACATTTTTTCCTTGTAAAAAAAAAAAAACACCCTCACAGCAAGAAGATCCTGGGTCCAAACCCACCATGAGTCACAGTCTACAGACATGCAGTTACTGGGTTAGGTTACTTGGTGGTTTTAAATTGCCCATAGGTGTGAATGTGAGTGCGAATGGTTGTCTCTGTCTCTGTGTTAGGCCTGCGACAGAGTAGTGAATTGTCCAGGGTGTACCCCAGCTCTCACCTTATTGCAGCTGGGATAGGCTCCACCCCCCACGACCATGAATTGGAAAAGTGAATGAGAATGGATGGCTAAAAACAAATATTACTAATTTCAGATGAGATCATGAAAAACGCTTAATAATATATATAATATAATATAATTTGTCATAGCAAATTTAAATTCATAATAATTGTACTAATATAAATAAATAAATAAATCGTATCTGCAGACCTCCTGGTCGTGGAACACCGGACTGAGAGGTCTTTATCCTCTCAAAGATACTCGAGGGTGCATGGGAGTTTTCCCAACCAGTTTACATGTACTTTGTGGACAGAAGGCAATCAACTGTGTCCCTGGGAGTGTCCTGTGGGAGGTGCTTCAGGAGTATGCGGTGTCTGGCCCATTGCTACAGGCCATTCAATCTTTATACAACCAGTGCAAGAGCTTGGTCGGCATAGCCAGCAATAAGTCAGACTCGTTTCCCATAGGTGATGGACTCCGCCAGGGCTGCCCTTTGTCACCAATTCTGTTTGTAATTTTTATGGACAGAATTTCTAGGTGTAGGCAAGTAGAGGAAGGCTTCCACTTCAGTGGTTTCAGAATCTCATCTCTTCTTTCGCAGATGATGGGGCTCTGTTGGCTTCATCAAGTGACAGCCTTCAGGTTGCACAGGAATGGTTCACAGCCGAGTGCGGTGGTAATAAGAATCAGCACCTCCAAATCTGAGGCCATAGTCCTCAGCCGGAAAAGGGTGGAGTCCCATCAGACCCACGAAGCTCTCAATTTACTGGTCAGTCTACGTCCCTACCCTCACCAATGGACACAAGCTTTGGTAGTGATCGAAAGAACGAGATTGCGGATACAAGCTGAGGAAATGGGCCCAGGTTGCCTCCTGGGTGCCTATTGGGAAAGGTGTCCCAGGCATGTCCGACCAGGAGGAGGCCCTGGGGCAGACCCAGGACATGCTGGAGAGATTACCAGGAATGACAATGATATTCATCTCTCCTTTTGGGAGAAAAGAGAAGATATTTTGGTTGTGTCATGAAGGAAATCCAATTTAGAAATCTACAACTTGTGAAAAAGGAAGGAACGCCTTGGTGTTTCCCCAGACAAGCTAGAGGAAGTGGAAGAAGATGGATGAATGGATGGATGGATGGATATCTGCAGACGATTCTTTGCCAGACATTTATGTAATTTCAGTATATGTGGTATGAAAGACTACATATATCTGTCCTTGCAGCATCTGAGCTGAATCAGTCTGTTAAAGATGGTGTTCCGCTGCCTGTCTAATAAGTGGTGCAGAAGAGTGTCAAGATTAGCATGATGGATGCTGTTACCTCAGTAGACCACACTCAGACTAGTACACACTGCAAAGTTTACACTATGCTTGTGTTTTTGGTTACAATTAGGAAAAAAAAGGCTGTGAAGTCAGTTTAATTTTAAAAAGATAAACGGTGACAACAGCTTTGCTAAATATTGCAGAATACACTGTACCTGATTGGACAATCACTCCCTAACTTTGTCTTCTCAAGAGAGAAACATTCTAGCACAAGTTATGTCTAACATTAATTACATAGACCTCTGAAAGGCCAACTGGCAGAAAGCAAATGTGTATTTATGCAATGTCATGATCCACATGAATGCAACAACATGCATCCAAAGTATCCAACTAAGTGAAGGTTCCTCTTGCTTAGGGTAAGTCAAAAAGTAATAGCAAAACCTGTTTGCTCTGCAGCAGCCACATATTACACTACCTGCTTCCTGAGAGAGAGGTGGCCAGCATGTGACAGATCCAAGGTGGGGTGCTGAGGACAGAGTCACAATTAGACCTCTCTGTAGGGAGTGAACCTCAGCACCATTCATCACATCATTTCAATTAAAGCCATCTAAAAAATGATTAAATAATCAGCTGCAGGCTAATGGAGCCATATATCCTTGTTACGGGAGGACATTGGTCATTGACTTGGGAATGTCTGGCCAGCGCCAGATGTCACACAGCAATGGTAAAGGAGTAAGACGGATGACAGAAAGGAGGGTAATTAGAAACAAAGAAAAAGAAATGCTCATTAGTCTGATGGGGGAGGAGTGCTGGGGATGTAAACATGAATCACAGGGAAAAAAAGAAAAACAAAGTTCTCGACATGTGAGTTTGGTCACATCATGGAACACTCGCATTTTAATGTCTCTCACATGTGCAGTCGGGGTTGGTGCTGCAGACTGAGGCAAAATGATGAGGGCAAAAGCAGAACATGCATCAGTGGTTTAGCAAGCGGTGACACAGAAAATGTCATGATTGTTCCCTGACAGCGTGCTAGCTGCAGAACACAGCTTCAGAGTCGTTTAGCAACAAAGAGCTGCAGGAAAGAGCCTGTTGTGGGTGACGACGAACAGATTAACATTATTTTCTTCTTTCCTCACATGCAGTCATATCAAAATATCAAATATCAAAGTGTATCAAATATCAGCACGTCAAATATAAAAAAAAGTATATTTAATATAATACACTATGATTTAAATGTAGTATAATTCATATAAAGCTGCATTAGTCTCTCTTTAGTCTCTCCCTCACACACATGTATTAAGGCCAGTTAGGTTAAATAGCTGTCATTATCAGGCCGCGTGGCTTTAGAATGGAGGTGACCCTGGACAGCTCTCCATCATCCAGCTCTAGGGCTGCACATTAATAGTTAATTGATGTCACAGGGGACTGCTCATCAAAAGCTTTCTAAGCAGCCCCCCCAACACCCCTTTTTCAAGCATGCACCACTGCCGTTCTATTAGCAAGGCAGGCATGTCAAACTGAGGTGCATTGCGTGCGGGGCGGCGATGGTGGGACATCGGTTTGGTGTCCCAGTCCTTCCCTTCTCACTCAGATACCTGAAAAACCGGATACCTCCCCCCACACACCCACGCCCCACCCTGGCCTCTGTTCCTTTTTTGTAATAATTAGTCACTGCCACGCACAAACTGAAGCATGTGAGTACACCACACAAATAAATGGCACACACCCAGAGGTTGCTGCCGTATCCGCAGCTTAAAGCGTCAGTTGCTCTGACAGCCATCAGCAGAAACGGGGTTTTCAATTTTTCCCACTTTATTTTCACCCCCCTGCCCCCCAACTTCCATATTCATGCCACTTTTTATGATTTCTTTCCGAAATGATTGTCTCTTCACTCAGATGGCTTTATGCTGTAGTAAGCGAGTGAAGGCGATAGAGATTTCTCACCATTTGTCATCAATCAAAAGCAGCAAAGTCTTTATAATTGTGTCAAACATTAAGTTAGTGTCATGTGCTAAACATCAAAATGGAGTCACATTTTAGGTTTCAATATTTTGGCTCATGTGTTTTGGAATTCTGTTCCATCCAACTTTTAGTTTTACAAGACAGAAGGCAGCTGGTCTGAACGTACATCTCTGAGTAATCTTTGTGTTCACCTGGACATTGTCCCATGCAGACTGAGCAAGAAAAATATCTAAAAGCAATTGCAAGAAAAACAAAAAAATTAACACAAAAAATGCATCTGAACATCTGTATTTGTACACCTGGAACTCGGGGCAGACTTTCCTATTGGACATTTGAGCCTGAAAACAGATTGTGTGCCACACCATCTAATAGAGAGAGCACATGCACTAAGATGGCTTTGTGAAGCTGTAATATTGTGAATTTGGCGGGCAGCCTGGAATAATTAGTGTTGCCCTGGGTCTGAGTTACTGTTTGCTGGGCTCACAGAACATTCCCTCTTAGGCTCTTTGGCTGCCAATTAACTCACACACGCACAAATGGTCTTGCAATGCGCCCTGAGCTGTAATCTCATTACAGATTGCAATGTACGAGCCTCATTTCTGCGCATCTTCTAATGGTCCGCCCTCTCATTTCCACAGCATTTCACAAACACAGATCTGACTGTGATTGTAGGGAGCTGTCACACCACACCTGAGGCGGCTTATGCTGACAGCATTTATTAAGTGAGGGGGAAGCTTATAACACATGTGCAAAAAAACATATCCGTCCTGAAGATGAATAAAGAAAAGAGTCAAAGTCGTTTGCTTAAACTAAACATAAAAAAAACTCCTGCAGCATGTCAAGTGAATAAAGTATCTAATGTTTGGTGTTGTTGAGCTTCTGGTTTGAAAGCATACGGTGCGCTGCGAGAGTGAGGCCAGCAGAGCCAGTTATGCATCACAAAGGAAGCTAGATAAACGCATCATCCTCATCGCTCTCGCGCAGCGATTTCCCAGTAGTAGGTCTACTTGATGAAGTGCCAGATCCCCTCCCTGTTATTCTCTGCGCGCCAGCCAAGTGTCCACATGCATGAGCGTATTCATCAGTCAGGTGGCACTAGCCGGGCTCTTTTTCTGCCTCCTATTCTTCTTTCTCGCTGTGCCCAGGTGTGAATGAGATTGGGCTGATTTATCTCTTATGTGCAGCTTATCAGTGAATTGTAGTGATAACAAAATGAAGTCAGGTAATACAGAAAACACACACACACACACTGATTAATATGTTGTTAGCATACAATTATGTTCTGCATTAAATTTGCAGACATGCTGCAGCAAATATAATACTCAGTCTGCAAATACTTACATGATTAATAAGTCACCCAGGAAATCTTGGCCTGTAATCGACTAATGTGATAACCATGTGAGGGGGGGGGGGGGGGGCACATGGTAAATTACAAGAGGATAAAAATAATTGCAGTAATCAAAACAAAGCCCGAAGCCACTGACACATTAGCTTGACATTTCTCTCTCTCTAACACATGCATAAACCTTGTTGTTGCTTTGTTTCCTTTGTTTGAAGGCCAAAGCGATTAATGGCAACAGAGTCAGGTCTTCGCATGCCCATGCCATGGTGAAGTTTGTGTTCGCTCTTTTGGTTTTTATCTGTCACATCTAAATCTGTGCAACACACCTGTAATTACACTAAATCCCCCAAATGTGCAGGCTTAGACACAGAGGAGCAAGGTTAGAAAACATCTGATCCGGCCTCCGCCCTGCCATTACAGCAAGCTAAACCTTGCATAACCTCAGATCAGCAACAGGCAGACTAATTTCGCTGTCCACATCAAATGTGAAGTCAAAACAAGTTCTCACAAATATTTTTTACATAGTGCACACCGCCGCCCCTACCCCCATCCCTACCCTCTGTTTTTCACTCGGGGGGTTCGGCCATCAAGGGCTGAGCTAATTAAAAGGCCTTGGCTCTCTGATGAGCAACCTTGGAGTTTCACTCAGAGTACTTCAAAGAAGGAATTAACAGAATTAGGTGGTCCATCTGACATTTGTAGCTGATCATCCTTTGGAGTAACATTCACTGAGACAGTGAATCGTTGAGTAACTTTTGGGCTTTTTAAAAAAAGAAATGAATCGTGCATGCTAAACATACGGAGAATTAAAAATAAAATGGGAAAAAAATCTTTCCAGATGAACTTTATACAGTGGCTGAAATACTGTATAAGGAACACGTTACACAGTACAGAGCAGACAGGGCAGCACAGTGTTTGGATATGACATTAAGCGAAGCAGTCTGGCCAAATGAATTCTCCCACTCTCACGAAATCACGATGCAGTGAGACTGGTGCAAGAACTCGGTGTCATGAAGTTGGTTTGTGGCAAAATGGATATACACAGAAACACTTTAATGTGATGCTGCTGTCAGATTGTTACAGTTCAATCACTTTTGAATGTGCAACTTTTAATATGGGTGCAGTAGGCCTGTTGTTTTTGTTTGTTGCCCAGTAAAACAAAATTATCTGGCAAGCCCTTCTCCTGTTTAAAACTTGCTGGTGATCACTCTTAGTTCCTATGGAAGCAGTAAGGATGTAAGCCTACTTTCATTTCCACCCAGTTTAGTTTTTGTTGAATATGTCCTGTTTTGTTGTTCATATGAGATGTTTACCTAATTGTAGAACCTGCTAAGGACCAGATGATTTTTATTACGTCTTGATATACATGTATGTGTGTTCTATCTTCAGGCAACACGTTCTAGGGGAATCACATTTCTCAGCCTCCCTATGCCAGAGTACTGGAGAGGAGAATGCATCTATTATTTGAACCTCAGATTCTGGAGGAACAATGCAGTTTTTGTCATGATTGCAGAGCACTGGACTAACTCTTCATCCTCTCAAAGATACTAAAGGGTGAATGGGAGTTTGCCCAACTAACCTATGTACATGTACTTTGTGGATCTGACAAAGCCATTCAAATGAGTTCTCCAAGACATCCTGTTGTCCTGAAGGGGTGCTTCGGGAGTACAAGGTATTTGGATTTTTGTTGCGATTCTTCTGGTCCCTGAACAGTCATTGCCAGAGCTCAATAATAAGTCAAACATGTTCTCAGTGAGCACTGGACTCAGTGAGGGCTGCTCTCTGTCACCGATTTGGTTAATAATTTTTAGAGACAGAATTTCTAGGTGCAATGAAGGTGTGGCGGTTGCATGGTTCAGTGGCATCAGGATTTCGTCTCCACATTTTGCAGACAGTGTCATTCAGTTGCCTTTAAACTAAAAAAGATTGCACTTTCTTTTAACCATCACTGCAAGGTTCTTATAAAGATTTATTTCATGGATAGCTTAGAATCAAAAGGCATATTTTTGAAAGATTACTTTTTTGGGGATCTTTAGACATTTAGTAAAACAGGAAATATGGAGACCAGGGAATAGTCCGGCTAGCTGGGAATCATGTGAAATATTCTCTAACCCCTTGGCATTAGAGTACAAATTTAATTTAAGAGTTTATTTTTTATAATTCATGATAAAACCTCGCCTGTCTGTTTTTTCTTCTTTCATACCACAACAAAACCACACCAGTGTACACTTGGAATCTGTCCCAAGGCTTTTTTTAAGGCGTCTTGGTCCAGTTGTTTAGTCCAGACAGGAGATTGCTTAATATCTTCCAAATGTCTTTTAAAAAATAAAAATGCACCACAGTTCCTTAGAATCTATCCAAACAGTTTAGTTGAAAAAAGAAAAAAAGAAAAGTAGTTAAGAAATTGCTGTGAGCAGCTGTTTCTCAGTGAAAGAAATGACTTTGGGCAGTTCCACAACTGCATGTTTTGTTTTGGTCTGTGTGTTTCTTTCCATTCCTTTAAAGGTCAGCATTGTCCGGATGATTTGTAATTGGTCATGGGATAAAGTCTTATATCAATGTATCAATGTGACTGCTGAATCACAACCCACCCCTAAAAAGAAGGCCGCGTTGTTCCTGAAATTAACTGGAAGCCAAATGCGTTGACTTTCAGCTTGTATATTTCAGTGTCATTCATCTTCATCGAGCATTTGGCTCAAGGTACACTTTCCTCACAACAGAGATACATTTATGAGCTACATAAAGAAAAAACAGGCAGACTCAACAGGCACTTGGAGCCTTTGAGCCCTATTTTCAGATTTCTGCATTCCATCATGATCATCTGTAACCTTGCACTCCCCATTAGTGTTCAGTGTCTGTTGATCTGTTGCATCACTTATGTACATTAAGTCAAGAGTAGCTCGTTTAGAGAATGAATAAATCATGGAGTGGGTACAGTGTGAATACGGAGAAGAAGCAGAAATATTAGAGGAGGGAATGTACATTTATGCAGTATGGAGCCATACTGCCAACCCTTGTACTGTTACGTCTGCCTTTTGAGAGGTTTAATTAGACATGATATCTTAATTTGCACACAGATGTACCACAAAGTAATTATACAGTATTTTCCAAAGACTAAGCAGAACACAGTGAAATCCCCCAACTGCCTGTTGACTAGTAGAGTAAAAATAGCTCATTTAAAGACAGTAGAAGGCTGTCTTCTTTGAGTAAGACTTCTAGTCTGGCCTCTTGGGATGAGACTCGCTGCAGTTTATCACAGCCACTAATTATTCATGTTATAAGCCACACTCCCTTGCAAAGAGAAGAAGGGGGAAAAAAAGACAAATGCAAGAATGAAATCAGCAATCGCATGACTGCTGACACAAGAGCAGAGCAATGAAAGCCCCATATGTCTGGATTGTGTTCTGGTTGCTGATTATAAGGCATGTGTTTCCTCCAGAGGGAAGTGAGGACTTGTGCTATTTCAGTGGAGTGTCTGCTTCCAAGTCTTGTTTATTCAGAAAAGGAAAGGGATCTCACTGTGTGATCAATGACATCTTGTTGCCAACACCATACAAAAACGTTTCCATAATAACTTTGTTTCAATGACCTATTGAGTGTGATTATTAAACTCTTGAATGTGGACCAAGAGAGAAAGAAAGAAAATTGTATAAAATAAAAACATGATGTTATCTTTTTTTCTCTCTTTCTGCCATATGCAGAGAAAAAAAGCAAAAACATCCTACTTTAAATTCACTGCGTTGGAAGTCTTTGAATGTGTTTTTCAGCTTCATTATGTTGCAGCAGATTCCCATTATTCTAGGTCAATGGCTCCATTGAAGACCTATCTTGCAGAGAGATCAACACACGAGCTAATTACGCTAATAGGCTGTGGCAAAATGTTTGATACCAAACTGCTAGCTATAATCTAAAAGCTGATAGGAGACAACAAGCAGCCATTCACATATTTCTTTCATTCACTTTCATCTTTAAAAAACAGTTCTTTTTCTTCATCTAAACATAAAAAACATACTGCTACACAGACTGAGAGACCCTTAATTTTAAGCATGGATAGCACTTTGGAGGGATACTTTTAAGAAAAGGAAACAACACTGACACATGACCTTACTACATGGTCAGGTGGTGTGCAAGTGCTGAAACTTAATTAATGAAATCTATGACAAATTATTTTCAGTGCAGCATCTTCCTGCTGTCACATCACAGCATCAGCAAAGCTTTGAAAATCTGAATCCCAGTCAAATATGTTTTTTTAACGTCACAGTTTATCTACTACAGTAATAGCATTTTGATGTAATCTCTGTACACTGACAATTTCAAAAACGGGCTATCTTTTATAACTTGGCTCACAGAGAGAAGAAACAGGTTCAATTTCAGTGGAGTTATGTCAAAGTTAATCACATTATGGTTAATAGGAGCTGGAAGAAAAGACTTCTGGACTCAATCGACCTCAAGTCCTGAATTGAATAAGCTGTGGTAATGATTTTGCATCAGAAGCATGGTGGTTAGCACTGTTGCCTCACAGCAAGAAGGTTATGGGTTTGAATCCACCATCTAGGTTGGCGCCATCCTGTGTGGAGACTTGCATGTTCTCTTGGTGGTTCTCCCACAGTGCAAAGACATGCAGTTAGTGGGTTTAGGTTAACTGGTGATTCTTACTATAGATGGTAATGTAAAGGAAAATTGTTGTCTCTTTCTCTGTGTTAACCACGCAACCTGTGCAGGGTGCCTTCCCTACGGCAGCTGGGATGGGCTCCAGACCCACCTGTGTTGGATAAGCAGAGGAAAATGGATAAATAGGATGAATTTACAAACTTTGAGAATATGTAGGTAGCACTGAACATTTGTGCTTGTCAAGCATTTACAAGGGTTGCCAGTGTGGCAGCATTGTTAGTGTAAGTCTGAGTTAGTGTCAGTGTCATATTGCTCCTAACAGGAATAGGGGATACAAACAAAGTGTTTTACCCAGTGGACTGGGCTGCAGTGAACAGGTTCGTCCTCTGAGCGAAAACATTGTTACTTTAGGTTTTACTGTGTGCATATGTTGTTAATCACCAGAAAATAAGAGCCTTAGGTTTTGTGAGCTATTACAATTGCATTATGTATAAAAACAATGCCTTAAGTTATCACTATATATGTTTTTTTTAATATTATGATTAAGGTGAGGAATATAATTCTTGTATCTTTCTGTCAAACACCTTAAAGTGTGAAATCTATCTTTTTGTAATTTCAGCTTCTTTTAAACAGATTATACCCATTTGTTATTATAAGAAAAAGATTGCCTCTCTCTACACAGCATACTGCAAGAGCTCACAGTCCTAACATTAAATGAGATGTATTCCAATAATAGCACCTAATGCATGTGAATTTTCTCAAGACATCTATGCAGAGTGGCATAAAGTGGCACAGTGGTTAAAGGTTGCTTACTCTATCCATTGAAATGCCTACCTGGAGGGGAACTACATTTAGCAAGATGCTTTTCACGCTGTGATATCATATCACCTGTAAAAGCACAGCTGTGAAAGGAACCTTCACTCACTGGAGCAGGTACTGAAATGGCAAGAAGATGTTACCCATTACTTTTACCATTTCAGACTTGAGCAGGCCAAAATGCATTGCTCTTTCACTTCCACTTTTCCAGGTGTGAGTGAAAGCAATAAAGTCTTTTATTTACAAAACATATTAATAAAAGTGATAAAAATCTAAAAGCTGAGTGGCTGTCAGCCCTTGGTTTTTAGTGCTCTTACTAATAAGACATTCTATATAGAAAGAGATAAGTGAATGTGGTAAAATAACACTCATGCTTTGAATAAACAGCGAGGAGGATAAAAGTTTCAGAGCATACCACAGAAACAGCTGCAGTGTTGCACACGGACATGAATTAAATGAGTTTGTTACTGAAGAACGTGAGGCGAGCAGCACTTTTTCTCACAAGAGTGAATGTGCTCTGTGAATGTGATGCACACTAAACAATGACACAGCTTGTTAGCATGGGTACTAATGATGTTTCACACACTGTAGCTATCAGAGGTTCTGCTGGGGACAATACTGTACATATGAACACGGGTTATTGTAAGATCGCTACCTGACAACATACAGCAACTTGTTGTTACTGAATTGAACATAGGATGAGTTTTATGAACATACTGATACAGATTAGTGTATTAACTTTTACTACACGATGATTCATTTTGTTTGGGAAGCAGCATGGAGCTGGAGAGCTGGCAGGAGTCGGGGTATACTTTAAAAGAAAAAGTCAATTTTACAAAGAAAAATGTAAGAAATTAACAATAAACTGATTATTTGGGGGATTTTAAATTAAAATATTTTTTTTAAATGAGAATTATGAACTTGATATACTTTAAACTACCGGAAGACTGCAAAAGCTCTTCTGCTTGATCTGTTTTTCTTTCCTAGGCTGGAAATAGTTCATAGATGTAGACAAAGTTTGGCAAGTTACAGAATGACTAAGTAATCTTTCATTTCAGTTATGCCAACCCCTGCCTTCAGTAAACAACACTGACTGTATAAGTAATTTAAACAAAATAATGCAAATACGATTAAAGCATGATCACATGCATCAGTACTAACAATTCACCTGCTATGTCAAGTTGACCACACCTGACAGCTGAAACATGTTTGAACTTTTCAGGGTTAGTCTCATGTAGTCTCATAACCTTTTTTTTTTTTTTTTGGGGGGGGGGGGGGGGGGGGATATAATTAATAATTATTCATGTATTTCATGCAGTTGTACATTTATAATCTGATTATGATTACAAAGAAAATATACAGCCAAAAATGACACAGTGAACATCATACTTAACCGTGTTTTATAACATATTAAATAATTTCCCATAGGGATCAATAAAGTATTCTGATTCTGATTTAAAACAATAAGCAGAGTTATTGCATGTTTGTACAAAGCACTTCCTGTCTGCCCAACAGTCAATAAATGACTGCCACAGCACGTAGAGAAATGCTTTATCTATTCCCTCTGTGCTTCATATGTGCAAGTCCATCTGTTCATTTCAATAGCAGACATGATCGATGCAGCGCTCAGATTATTGTACACAGTGGCAGAGGAACTGTGTTTCCAGCTTATCTCCCCGGTAGCCATTCACGTTGCCTACTTGGCTGAGTATCCTGCCTCACACCCAAGGAAATGATTAACCGGGAGAGGCCCAGTGATTACCACTAAGCTTCGAGCCAAACTTTAAAACTCACAAACCTGTGTCCGTTTTCATTTTCTCCACAAGCTATGTGTGATCGCGGCCTCAAATTAAAATTCAGCAGTATCAACAATATTCATTCACTGAGTTTCACAATAAGCAAACAATGAGAAAGTGGGATGAATGCGCTTGATATTGCAGATATTCAATTATGATGGACTGAATGACGGCTTAGTGCGCATAATGCGCTCGCTCTTCCCTATTGGGTTGTTTATTTTTGGCTTATTGTTTGCTGCCAAGCCAGTAAATTGTTAAAGTGGTCTAATAAGCAAGAAGCCATTCTTCTCCGAGCTTCAAAAACAGTCCCACAGTATGTCTTCATACAGCTGAAGTAATTCCAAGTGAGCCAATGGATTATGGACTAAATCCCTTTACACACACCCAGTATTAATCACCTCCCTTTTTCTTTGCAATGGACCACTTGACCTGAAAAACAAACAGCTCAAAGCTCTCCACACCTGAGATCCTCCATGTCTTTAGCCTCCATGTACTGGTATGCAAAATGTGGATTTAGAGGTAAAAAAAAAACAGTCCTTCAAGAAAGCATGAAGGGTAGAAAGACGCTGGCTAAATGGAAGAAAGACGTGAGGGATCGCAGGGGTGAAATTGCCTGGTAATGACCTCTCTCTCCCAGCTGTGAGGGCTGCAGATGTCTGGGGTTGCTGAGACAAATAGAGGTGGCTCACATGGGGAACACGGCATCTAGACAACAGCTCACATTTTTCCCTTGAACACTATTTGTCCACAACAAATTAATTTCGGACCGCTTGGGAAGGAGCGGGATCCAGCTGGGCGTTGGCTAACAAACATGCGATGTATTTCCAGTGTGCCGAGGTTGCTCCATCACGCAGCTGCATGATTGAAAAGTTGGGGTGAGGTGAAGATATATTTACTCCAGTTATAAGTGATTCACCAGAATGTGACCTAGATATTATATATCTGGAAGCAGGAAAGGAGGAAGCATGTGGATGACGGGAATGAAAATGAAAACTATATATTTGTGTTGAATGAAAAAGTAATCTGCAACCATCATTAACAGAATCACAGCAATGAAAAAAGCCTGGATTGGCTTGACACTGGCATTCAGTGATCTACAGTGAAAGACCACAGCAGAGGATCATGATAAAACCCACTTGGCACAGTGACAGCAGAGAATTAAAGCATCTGCTTTGTCTTACTGCTATGCAGCAAGAAACAGTTCTTATTTGGTCTTATTTGGTTTGCATCAGTACATAGCAACATATTACTTGCAGTCTTCCTCATTGCCTCCAACAACCAAACTGCTACGGGAATAAATTGAATCACCAAATCACGGTGAGTATCTCAAGATCATCCTGAACCAATCCTCATGTCCAAGGTCGTCACAGATGTAGTACAGATGTAATACCCCACTTCATTATTCTCACTGTATACATTCTATTCTATAATTATGCATAAACTAATTCATCTCTTTCTCTTATTCCTCCTATTTCTCCTTAATCCAATTATTATTTATATTGGTGGTATTAGTATTATTAGGATTGTTACTGTCATCTGTCTGTCTGTGTATTTATCTATATCTCCTCTCAATAAGATCACTTTCTGTACTAAATAGAGCCTTACACATCCACACTTTTAATGTGATGAAATATGCTAATATGTATGTTTTTTTGTTGTTTTGTTTTTTTAACTTTTCAGTTTCTGTCATTGCTTTGTCTCCATGCTTCATCCTGTTGTATGTTTGGTGTCATGTTAAAATTCTAAAAAAAAATAAAGCAGAAGAAGAAGAAGAAAGAAAGAACAATTGAGTACGAGCAGATGATTTTGACTCAAAAGAGGAGAAACAAAATTGAGTCGTAATGCGTGTGTGGGTTCTCAGTCATCCAGGTCATGATAGTCTGGACTTAAACAAGTTCAGCTGCCTTCTTTTTCAAAGCTCCTATGACTACTGAGTCACATGCTTTTTCTTATTGTTTTTGCCTTTTCATCACCTGCCTAAACAAATCTGATTATGCCCACGCCACAAAAACTATGTGTATGTGTATGTTGTACGCAAAAACAATCATGAATGTACAGATTCCCCACGGAGGTCATAAATATGTTGCCACTGAGTTGCCACTGCATGCTGACTCCCATCTGAACTTAATCTCAATTACATTGTTTTCTGTTTGTTTCCAGACGTCAAAAATATCTTTTTTTTCACTGTCCATGACCTAAATAAATCATGATTCCTCTCGTTTGGAAGCAGCCACTGGTTTATGACGGCCTTTGAACTATTCCTCCCAGACCGAAGAACTGGTTATTAATTCATCCATTCTTTTGAAAAGAGTGCCTCATTATCATCCCAATATCAACCCGTCCCGCGAGAAGTTGCAGAGCCAGGCAGTCAAGATTTTGCACTCCAGCTTCACAGGCTTGTCAAATTAAAAGGGTCTGCCAGTGACACTTTGAGGATGGCTCTCCAGAAACAGAGGAGAAAAAAGATGAATTATGTAAGATCTCTTTGAATATTGCATTGCAGAGGAGTACGTCCCATATGCCCGCCTTTTCCAGTCGCCGACAAAGCATGAACTGGAATGATCTCACAGTGGCTAAATGCAGCACCCCTTAAATTCACCTCGTCTCTTTCGATCCCCTGTTATCACTGCGAGCAGTGCAGAATGGGCTCCCGTGGGCTTTCTAAGAGAAAAGCTTTGGGAGATAAGGAGGAAGGAGACGATCGCAGGGTGATTGAATGAGATCTGCATTTGTAGAGTGATAACATCAGAGTTTCTTAGAAGACGACCTGGGTTCTGGGAAGTGTAAAGAAAAAAAGAAAAAAAACAACTTCTACTCCTCATCCAGCTTCATTCTGACATGGCAGAAAATGTGAGGTTTGTTCCCGTTATGGAAAAGAAACAACACAGGCAACGCAATTTGAGGATCATTTTTTAATGCAGAACTCAAAGAAAGAAGGGGAAACGTACAGTGCAGGCATGTGATGTGGAACATCGCAGCAGGGAAATCGCACTTCTGCATTAAGAAATGGATACATTTGTTTCTAAAAGACACTCGTAAAGAAATACCCTAAAAACTCCCATTTCAAACTCAAACAAAACAACTAAAATGCCTCCCTTAGTACAATTTTCCACAATCTATTAGTTTTACTGCTAATCACTTTTCTCTTTCACGCTGTTGCTTTTATTGACCTTTTATCTGTACCAGCAGTCTCCTGCTATTTCACTGTGTGTTGCATTTCCATCTACTCTCATTCCCTGCAGCAAAACAAAGAGATAATTGAATTGCACCCAACAGCCCACCTGATAAGTCAATCTAATATTCAGAATTTGTGATGAATTCTCCCCGTATGGCCCGCATCCTTATTTTCTGTCCACTAAGCCCAAGCCTAATTATCAGTATTACATTTACCCGTATAGTAGCGATTGTTTTGCAGAAGACTGCGAGGAATGCGGGGTATCTGGTTTAAGACCACTGAATTTAACTTTCAAACAACTCAGTGGTAAATAGGCTTACTAATAGAGCCTTTATCTCCAGAGTGGAACTGATTACGAACTGTGAAGTCTAGTGTTTAAATTCACTCGATTTCCTAATTATTACATCACATGCCACCAGTTATACAAAAAAAAGTGTCTAAAAGTAATGTTCATAATCACAATAAAGTCATGAAAAAGTGACACACAGGCAGTTGCAAATTAAAAACAACCCAAGAGCAGCAGGTAAATACAGATAAAGGAAAGTTATATGGGGATTCTTGGACATTTGAATAAATGTGGCAAAGATGTTATGTTAGTTATTAATCTCTGGCTCTCTTCCACATGGTGTCTTTTATCTTGTTTTCCTCCCCTCACCTCCACTCAGTCGTAGGAGATATCTGCCCCTCCTTGAGCCTGGTTCTGCCAGAGTTCTCTTCCTGTTGAAAGGGAGCTTTTTCTTCCCGCTGTAGCCAAGTTCTTGCTCATCAGGGGGTCATCTAATTGAAAACCCTGACCTATTACTGTCGGGTTTTTTCCTTACAATATAAATTGCCTTGAGTCGACTGTTGTTGTGATTTGGCAGTACATAAGTTGAAGTGAATTCCTAGCACCCTTTGCCAAGAATTCAAGGGTTAGAAAACACTCATCTTCATGCCTGTCCTGGACTGTCTCTTTCATGATTGTTCCATCTCCACATACACAACAAAATTTTTACAAAATGCTCCATTTTAATTTTGTTGTTTTCACATTCAAGGTCAACAGTCATCGAGATGTGCACCGTGAATTTATACCCCGGTGTGAGGCTGTTAATGCGGAGCTCTGTTGTAGCATCCAGAGGCAGCTGAATAGGAATGTTCAATGGAAACGTCCTGACTTGTGCATGCTGGCACACATGGCATTGAAAATGAGTTTTTTGGCCACATGGACTCAGCCGCTGATTGCCACTTGGCTGCAAATTTTTACACTTTTGCAAAATGATAAAAGCATCTAAAAATAGCAGTTGCATAGAAAGCGATCAGGATGTGTACAAGAAGAGGAAAAAAGTCAAGTCTCGTCAAAAATACACACAGTATATAGATCAGACTTTGGAGTCTTAAACCTCTTGATCACTCCTGTCCAAATATGGAAAAACACACACAGACACACACACACAGGCACACACTTCCAGGTTCATTGTTGGGGCTGGTAACAGGAGGTGTCGGTGTGAAGGGGGGATTAGATTAAACATATCCTGACTGACTGTTTACTGTTCAAATGTATGGGGCTATAATCCTATAAGGGGTATGAAGTCTTATAAAAGATAAAAGCAAACTGATTGATTTGGAAATATGGAGAAGACAACGGCCAGTTATTTAGAGTCACGCCTCTTCTTGAGTAAAGAGCTTAAGTTAAGCTTTTGTGGTGATAAAAAAAAATGCAAACTTAAATCTGAAAACAGGCTTTGTGGACGGGGAGTCACCAAGAAGGCGGTTGGCCTGATCCCTCTGAAGAAGAAGAAGATGATCATTATATTTTTTTCTCTTAATTAGATGAGTCTCGCCTATGTTTTACACAATGGGAGTTACAGCCCTCTTTCATTTAATAACCACTGAACTCATGACAACAGGGAGTCATCACTTACAAAAAGCGATTTGTGCATTTGTGCAAGCGTTGTTGTTCTGCAAACCAGAACATATTCTGAGCCACACTTGTCCCACATGTCCACCATCTGTTGGATCCCTATAAGGCTCATTTAGATAACACATGACAGTTCCAGATACATGCATGGCAGCGAGCCTCTGCTGAGTGGTCATCGGCTCCTATTGAGCCCCTCTGGAAGCGCTTGTGCGCTGGCGTTTTCGTAATTTCTCATTGTTCCTTCTGCATCAGCGGCATGCTGGCCCATCTTAAATGTAGCTCTGACGAGCCGAGGCGAGGAGGCAGGAGGAGCGCTCTCTGAAGCAGACTGTGTGGCACACTGTTGATGTAAGGATGCACTCCTTATCAATAACAACAAACGCTGCAAATGATTTGCAGTGTGGAAACTGACCTAATACTGTTGCTGACAAATTGAAACTGTATTTTAAGTCCTGCTAGTAACTGCTTTACACTGTTGAGATTTGTGCATGTGCCAACACGACTACAATGACACAGTAACACTTCACACTGGCATACAAACATTAAAAATTTACCGTGCACTGGGAACGCCTAGATTAGCCTCAGTGAGCAATTTAAACCAGTGTCTCTTAATTAGATTATTAGAGTTATGGCTTAGCTATGGCTTAGTTACAGTCGCAGGGAGGAGAATGGATACAAATGTCCAAACTCAGAATTTTGAAACACGAGTGTTGATCCTCTGTGTTAGAGTCTGAGAACAGAACTAATGATGTCCACGAAGCTGGATAAAGCCTGTAAGATGATAGCAGTGTCTTAAGGTCTTCTTTTTCTTTGGAGCAGCACCACAGGCAGACACTTTTGTTGGAAAGGCTAATCATAACTCCTGTTTTAGTGCAAATCGACCTTCAGGAAGATTTGCAGACTATGAAGTAGTGCTCCACTGCTCTACAGTACAGTGACATCTGGACAAATCTGACCCTCACAGAACTGTCAACAGAATTTTTCTGATCCAGCTTCGGATGTTTTCTAATAAGAGTACAGTAGCCCAGCATTGGTGAAAAGCTGAGGAAGAAAAAAGAGACTACTGCTACTACACCATCCAGACTATGATTCTACAAACACCTCAAAATCACAGTATTGTGCCTCAAAGGGCAAAAATTGAAGGTTTTGACTTAGCCCTTAGAGTCTGAATCTAAACTGATGGGGGGAAAAAATCAGTGGATAAATCTCACAGCAGTGCAAGCAGGAGGGCCCCAAACTCTGAAAGAACATTTGTTGAAAGAGGAAGGGAAAAGAAAAACAATAGTTTGCTACTGAAGTATCAGTAAGCTGTGACACTTACATTACTTCAGGCCCTTTTCCTTTAAAAAAAAACAAAAAAAACTTTACATGCTGTAAAACGTTCAAAGTTTATATATTTTGGCTAAAATAATAATATAAATAATAAGTAAATAACTGAGTGTAATGTGTGTAAAAATATTCCCTAAGCTATCAGTTTAAAATTGTTGGTTTTGGTTTTGACCTTCTTTATGCCGTACTCCGCAGATGCTGCAAACCAGTTATTCATGCAACATGACTCACATTTTCCAGAATTTTTCTATATCATGGGAAACTTTTGTAAATTCTAAATTCAGGGTGTTTTGTGTTAAAATGTGCTTGAAAGTTTGTGTACAGTGACTGTACATAAAAGATGGACTTAAGCCACCATTACATAACTCATTCATTTATGGACTACAAGTCTCAAGTTTTGCATCTTGATTTATTTTTAAAACAGAAGTAGTCATGTTTAGATCATAAAGTAGTCCTGGGGACTTAAATAAGCTAATTCACTGTGCAAATGAGATGGTAAGTTCGATTAGCTAAAATTGGGGCTAAAATCAAAAAATATTTGCATAAGTTATGCAGAGGTTACATCCATATTGTATGTGTAGATGGGTATAATTTTCAGACTATGGCTTTTTACCAGTAGGCTTTTTACTTGCTTGCTAGGGTTCCAAACAACACCACTGAAAAGTTTTGAAGTACTGCATCAAAGAACAATTTCCCCACGAGTAATTTGTGTTGAATTATTGTATATTTAGTGAATTTTAGAATTACTGATCATAAAACGACAGAAGGGGAACATTAGTAAAAGATTTGGCAGAGAGTTTCAGTAATACATTTTTTTTCTCCCCTGATGTAACCATGCAATCTTACTTTGACTCTGAATTATAAATTAACTCAGATATTCTGGTTGATCTGACTGTTTCGTGTTTCTTGACCCACTGGGCTTGGATCACACTGTCAAAGATCTTAGTTCACAATGGTTTCATCTGATGCCACAGAAACTGTAGCCTACGCTAAGAAAAGTATAATTTAAAGATGCTGTAGATTAAAACGTTGAGACTAATTAAAAAAAACTCGTACCTTGACTTGCATGTCATCTCTGTAAGCCAATATTGACTAACAGAATTTGCATACACGTAATCAGGGCAGTGTCTTATTAGGATTATATGCCAAACTGTCACACTGTTGCATACTGAGTCATGGCTTTGGCTGTGTTGTATTTAATAGGGATCTAGACCTCTTTCGTATTTTGTCAGTAGCCTTGCCCACAAGGAAATCAGTGGCGTAACAAATCAGAGCTTACAGCATTAACACATTAAAGTCACAGTCAAAAAATTAAAGGTTTCAAAACAGATGGTCTCATTTTATGCAAATGTTATTATGCAAAACTAAGCCTGGAGGCTTGGCTATTTTTTTTTTCAGCCTTTTAATTGGCAGAGAAGAGAGAGAGGTGCCAGACGTTGCAGGTGGCAAGGTAGCCCCACTTTCTTTTGTCACATCCTAAGAGAGAATTTTCAGAGAATGTTATTTAGTGTTATTTCCACCAGGGCCCCATCACAGCCATCTGTACACTGAGAGGGGAGCCCATTGAGCTCTGTGTGATGCTGCAGCTTCTCAAAGCCTGGTGAAATGATAATGCTGCGCGCTTTTGCTCGCAGCACGGGGCCCGCTCACCAAGGCAACGACGGCTGAGAATAAACCTTTGGTTAAGGAGGTGAGCATTATCTAGCATGCTTCTTTTCCCTCCTCTTTCATGCCCCCGAACACTCTCGACTTCTGATTAGCACCAAGTAGTCTGAAGTATGTCAGGATAATTAGGAAATATGATCTGAATAGACCTTGCCTGGAAAGGTCTGCTCAACTCGCCTCCTCATTGTACGAATCAAGTAATAAACATTTAGCTTCCGACATTGACAGGCCTCTGAAACGAAACATTTCAAGTCAATTTGATTCAAAATTTATTTTCCCGTAAAGAAAATGCCTCACAGACATGGTTTACAATAAAAACGCAGTAAAAAAAACCACATGACAATGACATTAAAAGGACTTTTTCCACAACACATAACCAGCATCAAGACGATATATCTTGTCAAGGAGCAAATGAAGTTATCTAATTTAAGAAACCAGCTTCAGTTGTGGCTTCTCTTGTTTTCATTTTCAAGCCTGCAAAAGAATGCAGAGACAATCAGCGCCGACTCCACTTAGGAGGGAAGCTATTGAGAAAGGCAGAACCAAGCAGCTCTGGCAAAATGATCTCTGATCAAATCCAGTTTTTTGGATGCTGATCAGATAGACACAGTCAGAAGACATATAGGATTTTGAAACCCTGAATTATATATATACATATATATATATATATATATATCTCCTCCTTCCTAATATATTAAGAAAGCCTTTTGATCTTGACTGCTCTTCCTAAGATCAATCTTTCTGAAAATGTGCTCTTCATCAGTGAAGCTGAGGATATTTGCATTGTTTTTCTTCTTTTTATTCTCTCAAACGCCTGCTGCTTGGGCATCAGTCATGTGCACATCAGGGGACTGGAATTACAGGAAATGGGCCGATTAACTGCGGGCACGCACTGTACACATAAAGAGCATATGTGAACCGGCTGTATCACTAGATGTGATAGCACTATACATTCAGATTTTGGCAACACAAATATGGTTTGAGCTCATGTAGATCCTTTTTATTTCAGAATATGACTCCCCAGCCAATGGTTATAATTATGACTTTGCACTTTACAATAATACTTTCCACTGTCATTGCCCAAACCAACCCCCTTAAATGATTTAAATGTTATCCATGCGCATGCTGATAGTACTTTTTTTGTATGATTAAAACAACAAGCTGCTAATATGGTTCTGCTTCTCAGCGCTTGTACAGAGTAACAAAGCACACACACGAGGTGACACAAGATGCAGTGATGTTACTGTAACCTGACCTCTGGGGCAGAGCAAACAGCTCAGCAACACCTCTGACTCTATAAATATGTAAAATCCCTGGCATGTTCCAGAGCTCTTGTTCAGCTCTTGGTCTCTGAATCATTCAGCCACCCCTCCTTCCTGCAGTGGTGCCCCTCTGGCCTCTTTGGGGAACAGCCAGAGTAAACAATGTAAATAAGTCATGATGACTAGGACTTGTTGGCACACACTAACACAACCTGCAACAGTGCTCTCTTCTCCTTTAGTGAATGTTAGCATTTTAGAGTTGCCTGATAACAAATGCTGCGATTTAGACATTTCTTGCCAACACAACAGTTACTTTGATGACCTTATTTTGTTTGTTTAAGAATATAAAGGACTGCCAACCTGTCCAGTTTGTATCCTGCCTCTCGGCCTGTGTCAGCTGGGATAGCCTCCGGAGAATTAATGGCTCTATCATTGTGTATGTGTGTGTGGACCGACAATTCAGTTCAATTCAAGTCCGTTTTATTTATCGATCTTCAAATCACAACAACAGTTTCCTCAAAGCACTTTTAATTGTAAAGTAAATACACTACAATAATAGAGAGAAAACACCATCAATCAGACAGCCCCCTATAAGAGCAAGCACTTGGTGAAAGTGGGAAGGAAAAAGTCCCTTTTAACAGGACAAAACAGAATCAGGATCAGATCAGGACGGCAACTATCTGATGGAGGTGATGGGAGGGAGACAGGACAGAAGACACACTGTGGAAGAGAGCCAGAGATTAATAATAAGCAATAATTAAATCACAGTGGTGTAAAAACACACAATGAGGTGATCGCAGAAGAAACTCAGTGCATCATGTGAAGTTTGAGAAGCCTAGACCGATCACAGTGTAACTAAAGGAGGACTCAGGGTCTCCTGGTCCAGGCCAGGTCAAAAAAACTTCTCATTCTACTTTTACATATCCTAGGAACTACAAGTGATCCAACAGTCTGAGAGCGAAGTGCTCTATTGGGGTGATATGGTATTATGAGGTCTTTAAGATAAGATGGGGCCTTGTATGTGAGGAGAAGAATTTTAAATTTGATTCTGGATTTATCAGGGAGCCAGTGAAGAGAAGCAAAAATGGGAGAAATGGGCTCTGCAGCTTTTTGGATCAACATACAGACAGTAGTGGGCTGTCTTACTTTTTATAGAGCTTAACACTTTAAAGCCAATTTCAGCTCAAAATATTTGGACATTTATCACTGAAGCTTTTCCAAACAAGTTGAAAATGTGCAAATATTAACCAGAGCCCATGTTCAACATGACTGTAAGTGCTCATGGAAGTAATTTCTCGTTCTGGATATGTGTATCCAATATGTTTCATTTTCCAATCATATTCCGGAGAACGAGTTGATATATTTCCTCTGGGTTTGTTTATACAGCAAGGCTGGATGCTTGCCAATTATGAAGCTGCCACTCAAGTGCCGCCAGATTGTGCTTTGCTAAATAACACAGATTAATAAGAAGTATCTGATTAAATATCTTGCATTTAATGGCTTAAACCAACCCATTCTCTCACACTTTTGCAAACGCACTGACCATTTTCCAATGGCAGGGTTTTGTTTTTACGTTCAGCACATACTCTAGTCATCCGTATCACTGCTACATCTGCGCGTGCTGACTGTGGTTGGTTTCGGGGTTAAGGAAACTGTGGGTTCTTGTCTAATAGGACATCATTCGTAGAGGCACTGGGCGGTTGGGATCTGATGTCATGTCTGATCTATAGATCTGCCTTGACATATTATGATTACTCACATCTACAATGCCAGTCTAAATTTGATTAGACTGGATGCACAGTAAATCAGTACATTTAATCCCGATGACTCCACATGTTCACATTTGGAAGAAGGCACAAATAGCTCTAGCTAAAACCTCTTTAACCAATTAGGCAGTGTCATTATTAGTGTGTCTCAGCCTCCCCCCCTTTTTTATGTAAATGTTTTAGTGATTTGTGTAAAGCCCGACTTCACATTCACCACTAATTCTTCTGGTTTGCTTTAAAGCGCACGGTGTAATAACATGCCTATGAAGATGTATATAATTGGACTCAGTGAAACAAGCTGATTCAGTGCCAACATTTGGCCAGACCATTGATTTCTCCCATTTTCATGAAAAACCCTCATCCAAATCTAATTGCGTCTGTTCCTCAAAATGAAATAATTATATCAAGGCAAGCATCAGAGCTTGGCCACAGAGCCATTTTGTGCCATGTTGGTGCTTAATTGATGATGGACTCGGTGTATTCAAGGCATTCACCGTCAGGGCAAAGATACATTTGCCAATAATCCCTTATTACGAGGATGGAGGAAGGAGAATTAGTAGAATGGTAGTAGCAGAGGGTTGGGGTTCTTTTTTTCTGGTTGAGAAGAACAGCGCCTCACTGAAATAGAAAGGAGACACAGTGGACATGTGAGAGAGATGATTAATAGTGAACTCCATTATTGAAAGGCCTCACTCATAAGATGTTCTCATCTCCCTGGGGTGCCAGCACAAGACTGCAGGCTAGGTTCACACTGCGGTTGTTGTTGTTGTTTTTTTTTCATTACTAGAATTTTCCTCATAACACCGTTGCAGAGAAAACAACCCTCCTGGGGGCTCAGACACCCGAGAACGGATGTTTTAAAACAACTAGGAGGCCTTCGAATTAATCCTGAGAGCGTGCTACTGATTCAGTTCTCGGTCTCGCTATAAAATCTTGTTCGTGCTAAAAGTGCGTCGCTGTGAAAGACAATGGAAGCTGGATTCACAGCCACACTCTTTTAGTTATTACACATCAGATCAGGCATAACAATGTGCTACACGTCTAGAAGCATTTTTTTGTGTTTTTGAGGTGAGCACATTGATACTATTGTTCAAGATTTCAGCGCAGAAGCCCTTGTAGAGTGAATTAACATGCCGTTATTGTTTTTTCTTATATAATTTAATCTGAATTCACAATTTAAATGGCTCCTTTTTTGAGAGGGACCATTGGCATGCTCATGAATAAGCTATTGGTTAAGTAGAATGAGTGCTCAAAAGACATTTTAAAAGCTTTTTGGAGCCAATAATGGACTGGGATGAATGTGGAGTGGACCTGAACATAGCTCATTAAACACTGGGGTGAAAAGCTCTCGGCAGGCTCTCGAACGCATGGCTGAGCAGTGCCAATCACCTCTGGTGAACCGCTGGGTAGAAGCCGTGGTTAAGGGAACTACTCAAGTCAAAGGTGCTTTGTTTTGTTATTGTATGGAATAAGATAGTGACCGCCGCAAGCTCTGTGGAACAGCTGTGGACATGTCTAGTGGCAAATCACTCTTTTGACGGATTGAAGAATGGAATTTTTGTCTTGATGTGAATGCAGCAGACTGATTTTCTTTTCCTTTGTTTTGCTGTGGCACAATGAGGTAGAGCAGATCATCTACTGACAGAAAGGTTGGTGGTTCAATCTCTGTCTGCTCCACTCCGATAATAAACCCGATTTTTTTCCCAATATGTCCCTAATATGTTTCCCAATGTTTATCAGAGTGTGAATGCTAGATGGAAACCATTTAGATAGAAAATGAATATGTGTATGAACGGGTGGATCAGATATTTTGTAAAGCTGGGCAGGTCGATCCAAATATCGATAGTATCGATACTGATGCTGGTACTGATATTAAATTGATACCAGCATGATAGGATCAATGCTTAGTTTCTATCATCTAAGTTCAGTATGTAGCCCAAATAATTGTATTCAATTAAATATTGTTTTCTGGAAATTACAAAATTTATCTCAAACGTGGACTATGAAGATGGTCTGAAGCTTTTTGTGTTGACTGTCACGTCTATTTTATTCATAGCCTGTAGCAGAGTTTAACAACAGACCCAGAGTCATTAAAATGTATTCAAATTGATACAAACTGATGATGATTCATCTCATAAATCATAATGTACTGCTCTTCCCTACATAAGCTGCCTTTAGAGTTTAAAAGTATCAGTAATGCTATCACTGCGTTTACTTGGTATCAGACTGATCCCAGGATTTGCAGAATGTCACAGCACAAACATGCTGTATAAACTGCTTTGACTGCTCAAGTAGAGTAGAAAAGCACTTTTTAAGAATCAGTCCATTTACCATCGTTTTCACACTTGGAGACTTGATCATAGCCACATCTTATACATGTTAAATACCTGAAAATATACAATCTAGCTGCCCCAAAGGAGTGATTATTTTGTTCTTTACTGCCAGAATAACAAGTAATTTTGGCATTCGCCATCAACTATAAAAATGTCAGCCTCAGCTCTAGGTAGTTCCTGTGTGTGAGCTCGAGTACCAAGACAAAAAGACAGCTGGTTTTTATTTCAGTAACCTTTATGCCTCCCAGTTGGTCTTATTAACCACATACTTTACTGGTTCCCACATGACTTGTTATCAGGGTTTACATTAAAAATGAATTTGCAGGTTATACTTGCTGATAATTCGTCATTAGGCTGTTGTAAGCCCTGCTTTATCGCCTGTTTAATTCCTTATGCAGATTGCAAGGTCAGTGACCTTACAGGATGTGTCTGGCTGTGGTGAGCAAAAGTGACAGTGTTAGTTATTATGCTGTAAAGGGGCCAAGGTCAATTAGAGAGGAAATGCTCTCAGCGCAATTAAATTAATGTTAATACATATTCGTTGCTACCTCAATTAAGTGCCTCAGCTGTCAGATTATTCTGTTAGGAAGGGTTGAGAGTGGCCACAGACAAGCTGTTTTCACCTTTACGGAGCTAATGAACACTGCAGCACATTCAGTCACTTAGCATTTCCTCTTAATTGCTCAAAAGAAAAACACTTTATTTTTAACATCAACTAGCATTGTCTTTTTCTGCTCTGTTTCCATTTTTGTTAACAGAAAGAAGAAGAAAGAAAAAAGATCAAATTTGACCTAGATTGAGAGCCAATAAGTGATATGTCCTAATGGGAAGCAGGAAACCGGGAGAACTAAAGAAGACCATCAGTCAGCCACAGACAGATAAGTAAGGAGCAGGTAATGGGAGGAAGCCAGCAGTGGCTGGCATTGGTGGTGATATCTCTATGGAGCAGACATGATGCTTGAGAGGATTTGGGAGACGGTGCTAGCTGGAAGGAAGCCTCCACACTGTAGGGCACATACTGTAGCTGCCTCAGCTGCTAACAGATGTCTACTGTAAGCAATTTTTAAGTGTTTGTAAGTGAAACGGCTTCGGTCTTTTGGGGAATTTCTTTTGATTTTTGTATTCTAAGAATCTGCTCTTCTACCTAGCAACTGCTGCTCAAGTTGCTTTTTTAGCAGTATTTAATGTCTAAATTTTAAAAAGCCAAAACAAGTAAGCTGCCTTCCTTTAAGAGTGACTGCAATTGCCCTTTGCCTTACAATGTGTTACACAAAAGTCATTCCAAGACCCAGACAGAAGGAGGAAGAGCTGTCAGTGTATCCCTTATCATCCGCTGCAGCATTGTGGGTGTCAGGACTCCTGCTCTTTTCATTTCTTCCACCCCTTTCTTCCTCTCTCTTCCCTCCCACCTTTGCCGCTATCCCCCGGTATTCAAGCGGTTTGAGCAACGCATATAATCTTCAACCACCCAGCCAGCCCTAAGCCTCAAAGAGTCACCCAGATATGGGCAGATGGAGGTGAGCTATCAGCTAACCTGTAACCATGGGCCTAAGGCGATAATCATTTCAAAACTGCGGGGGGAAATGGTTTTAATAGCCCTGTAAAGGTAACGTTTGTCAGCCTTATCACACCTGGCAGATGCATCGCAGAGAGGGAGGAGGTAAAGGAAAACGGGGGCAGGAGGGGGGAAAGAATCAGCTGATAACAGTCCCTCCCCAGGGAAAGATGAGTCTGGAATTAAAAAAGTGCTTCCTTCAGGAAAAAGTTTAAGGGATTAAAGGTTAGTTGGTTTTTTCCTCTGCTCCATCAGGGCCTCATCCCCACCTTACTTCATCGTTGCTCCGTCTCCAGCCACATGTTAACCTCTGGATTGAGCTTTTATGGACTCTGCATTAGATTTGATTGACGCCTTGTATTTTTGGCCTTCGGTTAGAACTCCAGCTTTCTTTGTCATTATGACTACCATGGTGTTGTTCTCCCGTTACTTCTCGACCTTCGTGTTACGCTGAATATTGGCACCGCTTCAGTACGTGACAGCCTGATTTAAAGCTTAAGCTTGAAACACCGGCCCCACGGTTTCAAAGGCCCATCTCTGCTAGTTTATATTTGAAAAATTGGGTAAGCCTTGGGTGATTCGGAAAGCTTCAACTTATGTTTTACGAGAAGCAAGGCCCTGCGTGCAGTGTTACAGCAAACCTGTACTGTTTCACTGTAGACAGGCTAGAACTTCATCTCCTGGCATTTGAAGGTATTTCTCTTGGGTAACGTTTCACCCACTTACCTCAGTCTCATGCACACTGGTTGGAATTTATGCAACCCTCCTTCATTTGTTCTCCAATGCAAAACTTTTATGGAGTGATTATGGAAAAGTTTACTGGTTTGTTTATTATTCCCACAACAAGAGTGGACAAGCACAGGATTAAATGCAGATTTGATGTTGATACAGGAATTTAGTATTTGATCTTATTTGAGGTGTTCAATGTGATCGGCTGACATTTTTACATAAATTTTTATGTCCTCATTGCAGTTAAGAATCCCAAGGGTTAGAGAAAAAAAAAGAACGGTTAGCTGTAATGATGGCTATCAAAAAGTTGGTGGACAAAGTGACAAAACCTTTACGACATAAATTGATCCAAATTTTAGTTTTCATCCATCTCTGACCTCAACAAATAAACAAAAATCAACAACTTCTGCTGATCTTGTTACAGGGGGGAAGCATAAGAAACCACTGATGAGGAAGGAAGGAAGGAAGTATCACACTGAATAATTAGATTTAAAAACTATTTAAAAAATTATAAAGAATAAACCAATCAATATTATTTAAATAATAGCTGCTGTTCAGGTTAACAAGACACTAAGCTATATTTTAAATGTATGACTTTCACTTTACATGTTTTTTGTGGGGGGGGGGGGGGGGGGGGGGGGGTGTTTGTTATCTAAAATTGTGGCACATTAAACTTTTTAGGTTAAATGATGTAAATAATTCAATTGTACCTCGTCATGTTTTCTAAGTCAAATGCAGAAGAAAAAGCATGTTTATCAAAATATTACTTGTTTAAATGTTATTAAAGTTTTCATATTTCTTCACGCTTACTTTCCTGGGGTACAATTGTTCAATAACCCAAATATCTAATCAGCCAATCACACGGCATCACTTCAGTATATTTAGGCATGTGGGCGTGGTCAGCACAACCTGCTGAAGTTCAAAGTGAGGATCAAATGCGCAAAAAAAGTGACTGGTTTTTGGAGCCAGACAGGCAGAAACTGCTGGTCTACCATCTATACAGTTAACAGAAAATGGTCCAAAAATAGAAACTATCCGGTGAGCGGTGACTCTCGGGGTGAAAATGCCTTGTTGATGCCAGAGGTCAACTGCTTCAAAATGATAGGAAGATTCTAACTATAGATTATTAAAGGAAACAGGGGGATCATATTTAAAACCTTTTTTTTCCTTATTCTGTTCACACTCTGTCGACAGACATATAATATTGCGCGAGCAAACACTGTGTCACGTACTGGCACTGATACCCTAAACTGCTCTGTATAAGCCTTTATACATCCTTCAGAGAGAGACAGCTCAAGCATACTTATTTGAAGAGAGTGAAGGCTGTCACACTCCAGACAAGAATCTCCATTACCTTGGCACTGGTCCAAATGATTGGCTAATATCCTTTATTTAATGAACAGAAAACTCATATGTTGGTCTAACCTCAAACCATAAACTTTCCTTGGAATCACCTTGAGTCCATTCGGGTCCTATGAGCGCCGTCCCCGTGATGACTGATTGTCAGCGGCCATGTACGGCTGACAGTGATTACTCTTTAATGGCTGATTGAGCATGTCACCAGTCGCGGTATAACCTGCAGTTTGATATGCTGCAGGCTGAGCCGTTTGACAGCCGTGACAGCTACTGTCACCCTCAGTCAAAGCAATAACGTCCCAGCAATCAGCTGGAGATGAAAGAGCGATGGCTTCCTGTTTACTTGCGCGTCAGTCTGGAAAAAAAGGGGGAAAAAAGAATTCAAACTCTGCAACAGTCACTAAGTTGGAACTAAAAGAAATAAAGACGGGGAGAGAGCAGAGGTGATCTGTAACCCTGCTCACATCCAGACTTAAAGTAGAGGTCGTTCCACTGAGCGCCTCTCCCTGTACCAAATCGCACTTTGAAGTGTTTAGCTGTGTTTAACACTCCCATTATGCTGCAGGGTAGAGATAACTTTCGACACACCGATCTCTCTTTTTTTTTCCTCTTTCTTCTTCTCTGCCTGTTTTTCCCCTCTCTCTTGCTCTCATAGGCATTGAAACCGTTGCTATCTGCACCTTTAATGCTGTAATTAATTCCCTGACACCCTTTTCATCTCACTAGTGTAAATTATTCTACTGCATGCCTCTAGGTATTAGCTAACACTCTTGATTTAGTGAAGAGGCGAGGTGAAAATTAAAGTTCTTTTAGCAAGACAAGCTAGTTTGCGTGAAAAGAATGTTGCGTCTGACAGCTCAAGTTGGTTGCTAACCTTTGATATTCAAATGTCTTCAGATTTCCTGAACTTTCTGACAAACAACACGCACACCGCATTCAGAGCTCGCTCGCAGGGAGTGCCTCAAATGTAACGAGGACGAAAGGAGATGTTCGCTAAACGGGCTGCAGCTGAGGAAGCAGGCTTTGTTGCAGGCTTTGTTTGGACTTTGAAAAATCATCCACTTTCTAAGGCAGGTATTGTGGTGATTCACAAACAAACAACAACAAAAAAAAAACATGGTCATGGATCATTTGTTAGCTACACTTGGTTGAATTATGGAAAACATTTGTTTTGACAGCAGCCACTGAGGAAGCAGGGCATGTGCTTAATATTAAAATGAATCAAATCCTGCATGTTTGAAGAGCCCTCATCGCCATTTGTTATGCCAGACGAAAGAATGGGTCAGTGTTCCGCATCGTGCTGCCCTGACACTAATACCCAAAGGTTGACAGCTGTGTCTGGGAAATAGGCAAATCTTTTGTTAAGTCCGAGAGGGCTGTCAGTTTGAAGCGAGATGTAAAGATAAAAGTGTACCAGTTTTGTTTAGTTTCTGTTTTTTTTGCTTTTTGTATAAGCTCTATGCATGCAAGTGCATTCAGAAACATATTCCCTCAATTCTGGTTTGTTTATATGAGAAATGAACCCAGAATGTGCTCAGTAAGCAGATATGATGATATAATCACAGGTTCAATTATTTTCTCTTTGCAGTAATCATAAACACTCCACATGAGATGGAGCTCAAATGAATGAGAGCTGCATGCTCTTGATGCAGACTTTAATAGAATCACAAATGAAATTGAAAGACACTGCAGTCTCTTTGCAAGACATTAATTCAGAAGATATCAGCAGTTTTTTTTTAAGTACAATTAAAGTCTAAGGAAATAACACGCCTCCTCTAGCTTAGTGATTTTAATAGTGATTTAAACCAGAAGCATAGGAGAAAAGGGGACATGACACTAAAATTAATGGTAATTTTAGTTATATTGCATGTTGTTATTGTAGTAAAACTGCAGGGAATGACACTAATTGCTTTTTTCTTTTTGTACCTATGACATGGATTAGCATGCCATTGGTTAGAGAGCACTGTCGGACTGAGCAGAGACTGATTGTGTCAGCACTCAGTACTCAGTTGCTCCCATGACCCGAACCAAGCAGCTGAAAATGGATGAACAGATGATGGATGATGATATACCTGCAATCTCTATGTCCAGGTGGTCACGGAAATTAGAGTTATGTTCCTCTCCTCATTTGTTTGAATAGGGCTTCGACATAACTGCCCAAATTAATGTCCGTAAATATTACCTAGATAGCTGGAGAGTGGCAAAACTTGCTTGTAGAGGAACTTGGGGTAAAGTAAGTGAGTAAGCGCGGTATTGTCAACTTTACAATACAATGTGCATTATTCAGCATCTTTTCAAACACTTATTAAAATAACAATGACATATCTTCTATTGCTAATTTAATAAGTAGAGGCTTTGACATGATTTAAAAATATTAAGGCATATTGTGCATAGTGGGAGGTTTCTTCTGGATCTTTCTCACTGAGGCATACTGGGCATCAGCTGGAGCAGCACTCAGGTTTTGCTGCCCACTATCCAGTGGAAGACAGCTTTCAGGCATTGCTAAATCTTGCTTGCCTCGATAAGCCTTACTGCTCACTGTTTTCCCTTAATTTTCACCATTTGGCTACTCTCAGCCAGCATCCAAATCCATCCTCCTAATCCTGCCTCGCTCCCCATTGCTGCCACCTCTCTGTCTCCCACTCCACTCTCTTTTTTTCTGTGCAGCTGTCTTTTTGCTCTTACACAGTTCAACAGCGGTGGAAGCTTAGCAACAGCAGCAGCGCAACTAGCCTTAAGCTCTCCACATGACTCCTAGTCTGGACAAAGTGGTGTGCAGCATCACTTGTGGAGGAGTTTCATCAGCTCTGGTGTCTCCCACGATCAGCCTCAGCCAGTCTCATGCTCACAGGATTATAAGTATGATGGACTGAGCTGCATTCTTGCTTTAATTTACATTTTCTGCAGAAATAGCTGAAACTAAACATCAGTAAAGACACCTCTGTTACTTTCCCTATTGTTTGAGTAGGATTTCCAAACTATGTAACCGAGTAACTGCTAGCTCACAGATGTCTTCTTAACTAATAAAACCTTGTTTTAGGGTTATTTCCTTCCATTGGCAACTACACAACAGACCTATTTGGCATTTAACCAGTGCTGATGCACTTATTGGCTGCCATCAGAGTGTCACCTGTGCATACAAACTCAAGTGGAGGAGTTAAAGTTTGACAGTTAAACTGCCCCAGACACATAGTTATACACTTCCTGGAAATTCTCCTTTCCCTTCTATCTGTCCCACCAGCTGGTATTCCATCACTGACCTGTAATAGAGTCGACACAGCCAACCGAACTGTGTCCAAAGGCGTAAGTATATCCAATTATGCCAGCCACTTCCTGCTGTCTCCCATAATTTCCTGAGTGTGATGTCACTGTTTTTTTGCTGGAGGTGCTACACATTCAATAGCTGTCCTGGCAAGCCAATGGGACAACTAAAATTATTTTTAGTGAATAAAATGATAAATGTATTTTAGCCTTTTTAGTAGGTAAAACTATTGCCAGCTCTTCCTTGGAATAAGCATAAGTATGTTTTATTAGCCACACTAGCACACCAAGCCTGGGAATAACAATGTCTACCTGACAATCATTTCCAGACTAAAATATCTCAAGAACTATTGCTGTGAAATTGTGAGGCAGAAAGTTAGAGTCGTGAATTGATTCATCTTTTTGAATAGCTTGCATCAGAAACATTTCATTCATTTTTTTCTTCCTGCATGCTTACACTACTATTAGCTTTCAGTTTGTGTGCAGAAGGTGAAAAATGGTGGCACGGTGCACAGCAGAGATAAGGACATTACTTTTACTGTTATTGCATCAAAGGACAAGGGCGCAATGGTGAAATGAAAGCTACCTCCAGGACAGAAAAAACTGTATTATACAGCTAGCACAACTTCAGCTCTTTGCAAGCATCTGTACGACATGCTAACACAAAGCTAGCCAAGAACCTATAGTGATGTTCAAGCTGAGTATATGCTGAGCCCAGCCAAGCAGCCAGAGCCAGAGCTCAAGCACGTAACAAAAGCAGTGATGATCATTCAGACATTGCAGCCTTCATTTCTACCTTCTACAGTCTGTGCCGATCACTTTAAGGTTTCTTTGGGGGTGGTTTTCATCTTTGCTTTGGGTTGTCGGCTTTATGTACATACATAAACTCTAAAAGAAAGATTGTAGATCATGAGTCCTTTTTAGGAGAGCCTCACGTTTATATTGTTAAATGGTAATTGTGAGAAAATGTGTTTTAGGTCATTTACAGAGCAACGGGATAGTAATGTAATAATTAAGTAACCGACAGCATTACTTTTAAGAAAAGTAGTGAGTAATGTGTAATACATTACTTTCTTTGAGTGACAACCCCAGCATTGGTCACTTGGACCTCTTTCTGTTAAAGGCAAAACAATATGTTAGTGAGTGTCTGTTTAGTGTTAGGATTATTGTTTAGTGGACGCTGGAATTCTGACATTAGCATTGCAGCACTACACAGCTTCACGCTAACTAGCTGACTAGCATGTCTATTTCTCTTGTTATTCTAAGTGTGCCTTCTCCTAACATTCTTGATCTAGAAGTTGTATAACAATTACATGGAAACTGTTTTTCTCATTATAGCTTTATTAAGGCTTGAGGTTTAAAGTCTTACATTTGTGGGATTTCTGTCTTGGCTCACTCATGAACATTACAAGACAAGGCAGTTGCCACATACTTATCCTGTTTTAGCTCCTGCAGGTTACAGCCCGCTGTCAAAACCTGGATTGTGTGACTTGAGAAGCTAAAAAAAATCTGACAGCACACAGTAAATCAGCTGTAATAGGGATATCTTGCAGTTGATTCTATAGGACTCTTATTTAATTAATACTGTATATAGCATACATATTAAACACCCATTGACTACTCTGTGTCCTGTCGGCGTGCTGACGCCTCTCCCGATCCTTTTTTTTCTGACCTGGTGAAAAACCACAACGAACGACTCGAGACAGACTTCTTCAATTCAATCAACTTCTTTATTTCAACCCCTGCGCAGGAGGGAATCAGCTCAGCATGAAGCGTCTTGCAGATTCGAAGGGCAGTCCTTCGAACTGTTACATTTATAATATTCCAAAGTTCCTTATTTGCCTCCCACCTTTCCTGTTATTCTGTTATCACATTCGCCTTAAACGTCATACACAGTTTCGATCAAAACAACTTCTTCCTCATCTATCGTCTTCTACCTTTCCTTTTAAGGTCTTGCCCTATCTTTAACCCCTTTCTTAATTGCATATCTTAATTGTGCATGTGTGTGTGTGATGTACATGTCTCTGTCTGCACTGTGTGTGTGTGTTCCTGTCTGCACTTTAGGGGTGTGTGTGTGGGGGTCATGTCAAGTGTCATGAGTGTGCGCTTTGTAGGTGTCAAGTGTGTTTTGCACCGGGGGTTTACGCTCTCCTCCGTAGTTCTGCTTTTCTAGTCTATACTTATCCAATGTGTTAGGCTGTTCTTCACGTTGCCCTTTTGCCCCCTGTTATCTACTGTAACTTCTGTACAATTTCTTAGTATCTCGTCTATGCATCTTTTTCCTGTTATGTTGCTTCAACTATTCTTGCTCCTAAGGTCACACAGAGGCCTGCTTAAAAGTATATTGTTTAAACAGTATAATGCTGAAAAGTATAATGCTAAAAAGCTATATAATGCTATATAATTCCACAGTCCTTACTGGTTCGCTGACATAAACTGTGCCCCTGACACAAGTATTTGTTTACTCACCCAAAACTCTAACCTTGTGTTGATGTGTGCGTTTGTTTTTTCCTAGTATAATCTCATTATCTGGAGCAGGAATCACAATTCAGGCACAGTTTAACTGTGCTTGGATAAAAACAAAAACATAAAATATGGCCAGCACGCTGGCTGTGATAAATAGTGACAGCGATATCACAATGAGTTCTGGAGACTTTACATTTTTTGCTTGGATATGTTTTTCTGCGACGTAGCATCTGTTTGACAGCAGATGGAAATATGGCTGTGCTGTGTCTTATCTGTGTCACTGTCACATTGTGTTTCTCTCCCACCTTCTTTCTCTCTGCTCTTATACCGCAGTAAATCTCGCAGTCATGACAGCCTGAGGAGTCTGCGGTATCTTCAGGGAAAACAATTACTTCCCGTCCTTTCTATCGCTGTATGCTAAACTCAAAATCCTAGAGCGAAATGAAAGCAGCCTCCCACCTGTTTCCATACAAATCCTCGCCTTCATATGTCTATGTAAATGTTTGTGTATACAGTACACACACTTGCTTGTCTGTGTCTGTCCATCTCTCTCTCTCTGATGCGTTCAGCAGACTGTAATGGAGAATAGCAGGTGGATTTGCGGCCCACGCTTCTCGCTCTATGTTTAACCTGCGAGATTCGACACCCCCTGAGGTGGTGTGACACGTCTCTCCCAATGGGTGCCTGCTTGAGTATAATTAAACTTTGGTGGAAAAAAAACTAAACTTGTGTCAGTAACTGCTGCCATCAGCAATGTGACTGAAGTCAGCTCTTCTGTTCTTTTGTTACTCTCTTAACAGTGGGGCATAACATTTTCTTAGATTTTGTTGTCTTTTGTTTTGTTTTGTTTTTGGCTACAGAACTTATAAACTATAGCAGGAGCCTATAGTGCTTTTCATAAAAACATAAAAGGAATTTCATAATGCTGCATAAAAAGTATCAAAGTATCATTGTTTGTATCACATTGTCTGAATACATTTTAAGTGGACCCAAAAGATATTTGTGTCACTGATGAGAGAAATGTTGCAATTGAAATGAATTTGATTTTGCACAAAATTGAGTGCATGTGAACTTAATATTATTGTTAGTGGGTTAACAGTTGTTTTAAAGCTGCATGTCAACACAACAGACTTTTTTTTGTATTTGTTTGTCTGACATGGAATAAAAACTATTTTAATTTGAATCTGTCCAGCTATAGACACAGGTAAAATAATTTGCCTTTACCGATACCTGTGGAATATGTGTGTGTGTTTGCATGAGCATTTTAAGTGTGATTTCCCAATGTTTTATGCATATAACTACAGGGATTGTGTACGGGCCCTGAGGGTTTGTAAACCTACAACTTTTCAACTTCTACATTGTGCCTGAGCAGGCCCAGACGGAGAGCTGAAGGTGCGATTGCAGCTCTTAACGCGCTGCTCAAGCTGCACTTTCTCTGCACACAAAGCTTCTTTTTAATAATGTGCAGAATGAACAGTAACTGTAATCAAATTTCTGTTAACCTTTTTTTTATTATTCTTATGTCTGTTATTTCTGATGCAACACATCGCTTTCACTTTTTGCCTATGCTTGCGAGACCAATTAACTGTTACGTGTGTTATTCATAGAAAAGATTATGTTAATTTATTCAGTTCAATTCAATTTTTTTTAAATGGCAGTTGTCTCAGCGTGCTTTTTTATTGTAAGCTAAAGACCTACAATAGTACAGAGAAGGCCCCACCAATCACATGACCCCTTATGAGCAAGCACTTGGCGACAGTGGGAAGGAAAAACTCCCTTTTAACAGGAAGAAACCTCTGGTAGAACCAGGCTTGGGGAGGGACGGCCATCTGCTGTGACTGACTGAGGGTGAGGGGAGGAACAGAAAGACACCGGATCATTCTGACATCCAGATAGAGAAAAAAACACTCAGATCAAAGCAATGCGAGACACAGAGCATGCATGCAGCCATTTCCTTCCACCTCAGTGGGGTTCCTTATGTCTGCCTGAGTTATGTCATTGGAAAGATTCCAAGGATGTCATCTGCATTCTCTTCACAAGACACAATTCAAAACACTCTGCAAGCTCTGTTGCGCCTACATTCACTGCTGCGCTACGCAGCAGCCCAGCCAGGCTCGATCCTGAGCAACATGTCTGGGAATCTGTGTCTACGGATGCGTAAACATTCTCAGAGGATTTATTTTAACCATAAGTCCCTTACTGTGTGAAAACAGCAAACCAGAAAGATCTGGCCGAGCCTCTCATAGTATGACAGTTCTAATCTTCTAAATTAATATTCCTTTGGTTATCAATTATAAAACCCTCCCTTCCTTAAAAGCAAGTATGCAGTAATGTCTGAAGACTTGGATTCTGTATTCCAAACACTGATCTCATTTAATTTGCTGGAGCGACATAGTGTGTGGCCACGCAGCTGTGAAAACAGAGAGATTCAGCTGCTGAAATTAAAGGCAGCTATTCTCATAAAATAACCTTGACATGTAGGTTTCATGGAATATTGCTATACTTAAAACTAAATTATCACATGTAAGGCGGTAAATGTCTTATTCTTCTGGGGCTATGAAACTTGGATTGGCCTCATTACTCTTGGCTTTCAAGTGATTTGACAACTACCCAGAAAGTCATTTCAAATATCTTTCTTTTTCTAAACACTGCTCAGAACCAACTGAAGAAAATAAAAGATAAAATAAAAAGACGGGCAATTAAAAAGCTCTCTTGCATAAGCTGTACCCTCTAAACCACATTTCCACAGCAAGCACTCATCCTCATTGCTTCTGTTTCTATTTCACTATCCATCTCATCTCCATTTCCTCTGGTCATTCCTAATGTTCCAGTCCGTGTCCTCGCTGAATAATTACGAGAGGCCCATCTTCACCTGTAAGAACGGTCAGGACCTTTGCTGAGAGCATGACAGTCATCTTTCCCCCTCACTCCTCTGCTTCCATTAGCATTACTGGTCGTTGTGACTGCAGGGCCATTCCAGGGTCAGGGCCCTTCACTATGGGCTGTAATTGCAGTGGTTTGTGCAGTTGAGAGCTGCTGCACCCACTTAATGAATTGTCACCCAGTTTAATATGAAATTACATCAGGGCGAATCATAATAGATTAACAGGGTCTGCAGGGTTACTCCCAAAGGATAATCCATTGCAAATGGCTGATTACCTGTTTAAAATTATTACAAGGAACATATGAAGTGGATTACTCTGCCAAAAGTGATATAATCTGATCTCCCTTCCATGTGACTGGATTACTCTGAGAAAAGATGGGGACAGATGCCCATCCTCATCTTGCTTTAATGGCTGTGAGCTTGCACTGAAAGCAGCAGCAGGACACTGGAACTTTTTAATCACTGTACAGTAACTGTATAATTATTCTAATAATTCTAGCCTTAAGATAACTTGTACATTTAATTTATTTAAGTATCTCATCAGGAGTGACTAACTTACTAATGCCTTGCCCACAGCCATGATTAGGGTCTGGCTTTATTTTAAGATCATTCACTAATGAAACCTTCCGACTTTCAATTAAAGGATAATTCTGGTTTATTCCATCTTGGGTCCTTTTGGTAGCATAAGGCACGTTGGTTGTGATGAGCAATAGGAGGAGATAGTCAGTGTACAGAAGGAGAAAAATGCTAATCGTCCTCCTTCTTTTCTATTAGCCATTATGGCTAGCCTTGGTCTTGAAGTGGCTAGAGAGGACATTTGAGCTTTTAATCATGTTGACATTGGTTAAATAATTTCTCCTGCTTTAAATTATGTAACTATTTCATTAAAAACTGACTCACTACTGTCTGCCCACAGCCATAAGGACAATCTGCTTATATTTTCAGATGCTAGTTGAGTAAGACAACCTTCCCTCTTTCAATAGTTTATTTGAGCGTGTACCACAGTACACACTGAATAAAGTGCAGAATAAGCTGAAGCAGAAAGGCCAGGTTATATAAGCATTTTTAGATATACAGTCAGATTGTTGTTTAACATTGATTTTAGTGAGCTGTTTGCCTCCTTCCAGCGTTTGGATGCTTGTGTCAAAGGTTAACCAAACAGTTACTAAAGTGTAAGAACAGTGGTTAGCTCAGTCAGGCAGGTCATCTAAACAAGATATGATGCAGGACTATGTTTCATTTAGTAGATATACATTTGACTAGGTGGAGGTATACTTTGGAGGAACTAGATATGAAAGGTGGTGTAGGCAAGAAAGAAAATCAGTGTGATACAAAGACAGGCAAGTATAGCATTGAAGATACAAAAGGTAGAAGTACTGAAGATGGATGAAATACGTTGGATCAACCATCCAAAGCAATGGACTTTGTACAAGAAAGCGGGTGGAAATGAGTATCAGGAGTGATTTGCAACAGAAGGATAGCAGGAAGAGAGCAAGGGAAGGTTTACAAAATGATAGCGAGATCTGCTATTGATGTGTGGTTTGGAGATGGTGCCACCAACAAAAACAGGAGGCAGAGCTGGAGGTGTGAAGGTTTTCACTGGGAGTGAGCAGGATGGACGGGATTAGAAACGAGCTCAGGTCGAGCAGCTTGGAGATAAAGTTAGAGAGGTAGGGTTGAGATAGTTTGGACACATAAGGATGAGGCATAGCGGATATGCTGGATGAAGGATGTTGAAGATGCAGATGCCAGGCAGGAGAAAAAGAGGTCGACCGCAGGAAAGATTAATGGATGTAGTGAAGGAGGACGTGCAGAGGGTCTGTGTGACTCTAAGGGAAATACCCGAAAGAAGAAGATTGGCATTAAGTTGAGTATTCTAGAAGCTGCCTAGAATACAAAGAATGCCTTGCCTACCTTTCTGTTATTAGGGACGGGGATCACTTAGTCCCCTGCCAGTTGCTACAAATGACCCCTACAAATGCAAAATGCTTTCAGTAAGTTGTAACTTTGATTCTACCTGAAGTGAGGTAGACCTAACTTACCCTCCTCCCAGGGAAGAAATGTCAGATCGGTCTCGGTGTTTTCCGTTGGGGTCCTAACCCTCCTAGGAATATTTTCAACCATATCTACATTTTTTTCCACATTGCCATAACTGAAGTGATCGCTCATGTGTGGAGCAATTAGCTGAGTTACCGGTCATTAGAATTGAGGAGTCACATTTCTCTGTCACACAGCTGACATGAATCATTTAAAATGCAAAAAATGAGTTACAATGGCCGATTCGCTCCCGCCATAAATAATTCTAAGGCTTATGTTTTGCCCCCTCACATCTGAATCAGTTGATGCATTTTTTATTGACCGGGACCTCCATTAGACATGCTGATAGATGTTCCTGACACTTGAGGAGCAAATTTTCATACATCCACACGGGGATGATTATTAACAGAGATAAGCAGAGTGAAAAGACACACAATTATGTCCTCCCCCAAAACCCCTCCTCTCGCGTCGCTTCTTTGATGGCAATCATCTAGCATTTCACACCTCGAAAACCAAGCAGACAAGCCAGCGCTGTCAGGAGAGCTGACCTAAAATCAGAGATACATTTCCGATATGAATAATAGCAGTCTTAGTCAGGCAACATAACCCATCATTATTTGTACCCTCGCCCAGTAAATATAAGAAGGGAGCAGCACTTGTAATCGTGGCAGCAGCTCAGTTTGTTTACTTCTAATTCATCAAACAGTGGGATCTAAAAGGCAGTCACTATCGACTACCTTAGAACAAAAAAAATAGTCTTTTGGGAGGCAAAGAAAACAACTAACAGAAGGAAAATTACAGATGTTATTGAGTTTTCAGTTATCTCTATCACTCTTCGTGATTCTCTGCTATTCGGTAAACACAGGATGTGAAAGCTCAGAGTTTCTGTGCTTTGTTGTTCTCAGAGGAACCTATTCACGCTCAAGTGTCATCAATCAGTCAGTCTGAAGCGTTACGGTGGAAAACTGCAAGATGCCAGTATTTTTTTTTTTTTTTTTGCTTTCACACCCTTGTGCTTTTGAGAAATACTTAAAATAATTCAAGGTAACTTTTAATAGATTAATCAGTGCTCTCATTCGGAAGTTTAATTCATATCTATTCAGACGACAGTTTGAATTTTTTCAGACTTACATGCATCTGCAATGCGCCCCGTGTACTTGAATAACGGCACCGTTCAATAGGTGCAGAAGGAATAGACTGAGAGTTCATCATCATTACGGTTCGCACAAAGCAACAATCATCACATCTTCCACCTTGCTCTCTGTCCTCTGATGTTTACAGAAATGCATGAATGAACTCCACTTTAAAAGCTATTCTGAATAAATGCTTTCATTGATCTGTTGTTTTGCCACATAATTATCTGAGAGGTGAATCTGTTTCAATAGTTTTAATGGACCTTGGCCAAGTGGGCAGGCTCGTATGTATACATGACAACACGGCTGTGTAATTATTCCAGTAAAATAAATTGGACGCAAAACCCAGCTTGTGCGGTTGCCAAGGTGCGACATTCTCAAATGCAAACGCATTCCAGTCACTCGTCTGTTTTATCTACAGTGTAACATTGTTTAAAAGTCCTGAATTAGGCTTTTTCTCAGTTGCTCAGAACAACACAGTGTAGATGCCAATCAAACGGTCCCTACTGGCTTTCAATCTCCCAGCCTTCCTGCCCCAGGCTCTGGAGATGGAGAAAGGCCATCCTGGGGTCACGGCACTCCATGTTCTCATTCAGAGAAGCCCCACTGCCGTTCTGTTCTCATTACCCACGAGCCCCATGTCTGCGCAAAGCCCCTTTACAACAGCATGCCTCAGCTCCGGGTCAGAGGTCAGGAATTATTGAAGTTGTTTTTATTTATTTATCAATCCTCAACACTTGCCGTCTCTGTGACCGTGAAAAATGCATTTTGGAGGGGCGAGTTGAAATGGGGTTTAGTTGGGGGGGCAGTGGGGAGATGCTCCAGGAAAACCCTTCAGGAGATCATGCATTTTGGATTTGATGGAACATCTTGTATGAAACTGGAGACTGTTAACCAAACAGTTACTGCCTGTGTGACTGCCTGAAACAAAAGTATTATTTATTCAGGAAGCCGAAATTTGTGCAGTAGGAGGGATTAATAGCAACAAGCACAGAGAGGGAATGAATAGCCTTTTGTCAGGCCTTCAGTCCTCCTTAACATCTGCAGGAAAGTTAAATAGTTCCTCCCATATTCCAGTGATGGAAATAAAAGCTTGTATATATGAAGAACGAGGCTTTTTCCTTGCTCCTTTTTTCTTTTCTCTCACATTAGAAATCTGTGGCAAAATTATGACATTTATGCAACACTTTACAGTCAGTGTTTGCATCACTGTTTATACATTTTGCTACTGATAAGGAAGAGCCTGTCTCCTAAGGAGATGAATCTGAAGTGCTGTATTTGGTTAATTTAGTAGTACAGTCTTGTTTATGCCTATACTATTTCATTCTGGCACATCAGCCCTTTACGATTTCTTTCTGTACACCTATGCATCACTTTTTGTTGTGGCTGCTATTTATGTATTACTCTCTGTGCCAAAATGGTCATCCTTAAATTTGAGTGTCATTTTAGAGAAGTGGATGAAGCTGTAGGAAGGTAAATCTGGCAAACAGGGCAGGCAGTAAATGATAACTGTGTTTGTGTGGTCGAAAGCCTGATGAATTTTCAGCATACTATGTGCCAGGATGCAATAGCACAGCGGCATGTGTTACAGTTCAGTCATCTCCTCTGGAAGTGCTGAGTAGTCTTCCTCAGCATTCTAACTTCAGCGCAGTAGCTCATGGTGTACAACCCATGATGTAAATGATTAAAAGATTGAGAATGGCAATTCTCTTTCGCAGTATTCATCTGCTACGCAGGATTCTGGTCAGTGACAATGAATGAAAAATTGTGTAATGTGGTGGCAAACCCAGAGTGACACTGGAGAGAGACAAAATAAACAAGAACAATTCTTTAATGGCAGAAATAAGTACTAAGAAGAATATCAAAAAGTCCAAACGGGGCCAAACAAAACAAGCATTAAAAAGATTAGAGGAAAAACTACATAGAGCTCTAACAAAGGGAAAGTCGGGACTGTATGCACTGATCAGGTGTAAGATTATGAGCACTGACAGGCAAAGTGAATAACACTGATTATCTCTTCATCATGGCACCTGTTAGTGGGTGGGATATATTAGGGAGCGAGTGAACATTTTGTCCTCAGAGTTGATGAGTTAGAAGCAGGAAAAATGGTAAAGCATAAGGACTTGAGTTCTTTTGACAAAGATCAAAATGTCGTTGCTAGACAACTGGGTCAGAGCATCTCTAAACCTAAGGCTCTCTGTTCCCAATCTGCATTGGTCAGTATCTATCAAAAGTGGTCAAGTTTGTAATAGTTTGTTGCATGTGGGGCAGCATACCTGTGACCAGTCAGGATGTCCATGATGACCCCACCCCTGTCCACTGCCTATGGGCAGGTTAGCATCAAAACTGGACCACAGATGGAAGACGGTGTCCTGGTCTGATGAATCATGTTTTCTTTTACATCATGTGGATTGCCTGGTGGATGTTCGTCACTGGCAACTGGATGCACTATGGAAAGAAATCAAGAGAGCAGAGAGCAATGTGATGCTTTGGGCAATGGGAAACCTTGGGCCCTGCATTCAATGTGGATGTTACTTTGAGACATACAACCTATTACTATTACTATTACTGCAGGATAATGCACCCTGTTTCAAAGCAAAAATGGTTCAGGAATGGTTTAAGGAGCACAACAACAAGTTTGAGGTGTTGACTTGGCCTCCAAATTCCCAATATCTCAATCCAATCGAGCATGTGTGGGATGTGCAAAGATACAGAATTCAACCATGATCATGTCACCTGCACTTGCTACTAACATTCAAAGGATCAAGGAAACTTGGCGAGGTTAACAGCAACAGAACTTTTTCACAAGTAGAAACTTGATAGCCCAGTGCTGGCGGTGCAGGTTTGCCACATGTAAATAATCAACATTTCGATAATGTTACATTGATTTTACAATTACTCAGGTCTAAAGGGACCGGTAAGAACTGGGTGAACAATTAGCCAACAGTACGTGTTCTGCTGGAAAACCTTTTGTCCAGGCATCTCTGGGGATGTGTCTTTGAGATGTACTTAAATATTTTTCCAGAATATACAGCCCCCTCACCTTCGCCATAGGCCCTTAGCAGGACAGTGTGCCCTGCAAGGAGGCAGACTCAAGGACAAAGAACTCATGAGGTTGACCCGGATTGTGAACTCAAGATGCCCAAAGAAAAGCAGGATAACAAGGAAGAGGTGAAATCAACCGAGGAATCACAAAGGTGGGAAGAGAACAAGGACAGGAAGTAAATAATAAAGCTGCACAATGAAAGGCAATAACCAGAATAAAGCAGGAAGTAACCAATCTGAACACAAACAAGACTCAACCAGCATCTAATAGGTTGTTTTAATATCGCGACTCAACTATGATTATAGTTCAAGTTCTTTTACTATTTGCATGTTCACAGAGGTGAGGGTAACAAAGTGTGGTTGAAAAATGCCAAATGCAGTATATTTATGTAAAAGAATGAAGTCAGATTTAACCTATACCTGTGAAACAAACTGACATCCCTGAAATTAAGGTTGGTCCGCACTGTGAGGCAAGAAAGCTAAAGTAGTATTGTGCAGTATTATTGTTTGATGGACAATAAGCAATATCTATTGGTTTGCATTCCACACTCACCCTATTATTCTCCAGTGAATACACAATGATTTAATAGGGGAAGTGTGAGGTGGACCAGCCTTGGGCGACAGGCCCCCCTCGCAGCAGCTGTTGGCGCAGATGTAAGGTGACAGTAATCAATACTGATTATTAAAGTGGGAACACCATCTCTAGTGTGTGATTAATCTTCATTCCCCCATGTTTACAGAGCCTCTTCTGGCCCGTTCACCTCAGAGGGGGAGCGCCCCCCCATTATCTCTCCCCAGAGACAGGAAAAACAAAACACCGTCACCATTAAAGATACTCACTGTCAGTGCAGAAGAAAGCAGGCACAGGTCGTCACTGCGATGGAGTCCACATGCGCTGTAGAAATGTACAGGGCAGTGCACGCCGGCCACATCTGAAGGATATATGTTCTAAACGGCAATGTCTGAAAGCATTTACCCCTGCTAGGCTGGAAATTATGTTTACATCTGCAACTCGTAATAAACAAACCCATAAACTATGACAATAAAACCATCTGACGAACCAATCCCCCCATCCAGTCATAGACGTAGACCCTGAGGTTGTGATCTCTGCCATCAGGATGTTGGCAGTGGATCCTATGGGTCCTTCAGGGCAAGGTTTGGGCTCTTTGCCTTGTTCATGGAGCTGTTCCTGGCCTTCTTTGTTTTTGTGGCAGCAAGCATTGTGCAAGTGTGTGCTAGGTCAGCAACAGCGTTTGTGCTGCTGCTGTTAAAGAAGCGTACACGTAAAGGGCAGGACCTATGATTTTCTCAGCAGAACATGTATTGGTGTGATATGAACAGCAGTGGTTCATATCATGTGGTTTATTGGTGTATGACAAAAAAAAAAAAACCATTTTATTAGGAGTCTCCTTTGTGAACTGCGAACACCAATGATTTGCCCCCATCACCACTTGCACAGAGCACAGGCTTTTTCACATGAACATGGAGCGATGGTGCCCTTGGCTAAATACTGAAAAGTATTAGGAGACGAAATGGTTGCTTCCACTATTACAAACAACTGGCTTCCTCCAGCCATCAGTGATGCCATCAAAGTTCTGCTCTGAGAGCTTAAACATCTATTTTTTATCCATATTAGAGGATACAAAATTGCAGGTATGATATATTTATTTCCCCCCTCCTGCTTCTCTTAATCATTACTTTATAATTATCTCCATATGAGCAATGCTTTTAATGCTTTGATTTTTTTTTCTGGAGTCAATGTAAAACCATTGCACAAACCCTACTCCTAACTAACAACATGTCTCTGTACAGCATGCGGGACTAGCTTGTTCTCTTCAAAAGTTAAGTTCTGTAACCTTGTCGTATGGCAGCTATTATGAAACAAACAATTCATCATCCTCGCTCCGGTGCATCCACAATCAAATTCAGATTAATGTTTAAAACAGAAACAAAACAAAAATCAAATTACAGTCACTTAGAGTATGGATTGTTTGGTTTGGGGGCATTCATGCTACCGGGTCAATTAAAGGTAGAATCAATAATACAATAATGAAACAACAATGAAGCTTTGGCATTACATGGAGGGGAGAGCGAATCGGCCTTGAGTGATGATGCTAATCAGTGACGTACAGCAAACATCCGGCCATGTATATGCAGTCAGAAGGCGAATGCAGCTTGCTCGTGCAGATGTGCGTTTGATATGCATCCACGGCGCGCCCATTAACATTTTTGGACCGGGTTGAAGGCTCTCCGTGCCTCCCGTCTCCATCGCCTGTGACTGCAACAGATGGTCACCTTCTTTCTTGCAGGGCTCACCTCCCTAAATACTCCCCCACAGGTGTCAGGCTCCCACCACCACCCCCTTTCCGCCATCATTAAATAATCCGTGGTCCCACCTCTCCTCTCCCTCCTGCTGCCTGTCAAAAAGAGGGAAGCTTTCCTCTGTTTAATCCACTATTCTTTCTTTCCTTGCCTCCCACTTCCTCTTGAGGACCCCCACCTTCCCATGCTCCCATCACTCAGCACCTGTGAGGATCCCACCGAGAGGAGAGAGGAGATAAGGCCTTCGTTCACCTCCCTCTCGCTTTCTCTCCGCGAGAGGGGTTGGGAGATGGGAGGGGGTCAGGTAGAACAAAGGGGGAGAAAGCGCACTGAGACATTGGGAATTCTTGACAGCTGTTTCATTCGGAAGGCAATCTCCTCTCCCGGGTGCCATATTTGAAAAAGATAGGGGAGAAGAAGGGAAAAAAAGACAGACTGCCTGCATTCTTAGAAGAAAAACGGAAATAGACGAAAATCTTTAGGAAAGTTCAGAGGATTAATTTGACACAAGGCCGAGAGGATGATAGAAGGCAAGGAGGAGAAAGAAGAAAAAGAAGAAGAAGGGGGAAAAAATGTTTTCTTTGTCGGAGTAATTGCTCTCAGCCAGTCTAGTGTGCAAACTGGGGAGAGATTATAGGATTTATTCCCATGTAGATTTTCAACTGAGACGCTTTGCTGGTGCCACCTCACCCCCTCCATCCACCCAGCAGAACGTGCAGCCTGGGATGCTCTGTATAAATCCATAAATCCATAAATATTGAGCAATACCGGAGCGTCGCGTCTTTTATTACCCAGGATAGTGAAGGCAGAGCGAGTACACATAGATCATGTGCGTGTGTGTCAAAAATGACAACGCAGCACAGGTTCGCTGTACGGGATGCACAACAGCTCACTCGATGTTTTGCAGCTGGAAAGCAAACCTTTTGTTCGGTGTCAGAAGGCACACGCCGCTTCGCAGAACTGTAATCACCGCTGCAGTTAAAGGTGGGGCGAAGCAGAAGGCAGCAGGAGGGATGGAAACACTAATTATAAATGCTATTGCACAAGTAGATGCTCAGTAGAATAATTCACTTATTTGATGTTGAAAAGACTGAAACAACCCGAATTTGGGAGGAGAGATTATTATCAAACCCGGCGACCACATATTTGCATATGTTGTGCTGCTTTGTTTACCAGAACACTTCAAACAATGCATTACCATTTCAAAGCCGGTCAAGTACGTGTAATTCCTTGTCCACGCATGAAAACAAGATGAAATTACATTTGTCGATTTTATTTATTCTCACATTTGTTTTCCCAGCTTAGCTCGGCGTTGAACTCCCGCTGACTCTCTCATGGCTTCCATAAAGCAATCTGGGGTAAATGGTGTCGCTGCATGAGAAGATGCCTCACGAAGGACAGATGCCTCAAAGACACTTTGTGAAGAATCAAAGGCTCCCCATGCTAGAAAAAGAAACTTGTGCCATTCCCAACACATGTCGCCAATCAAACAGCCTCACAGAACACCTTCTGCTTCCAATCCAGCTTGAAAAGGGTCCTGAATGTTCTGTTCAGTGTGTGTGTGAGAGTGAGTGAGTGAAATATGGCAGGCCCATTACCTTCCACGGAGCCCATCAGGGAATAGCCCACAGTTACCCAGGAGCTCCTGACAGCCTGTCTGTCTCTTCGCAGCAAACCAACAGTGTGTCATACAAGCAGGAACAAATAGCAGCAGCAGTTTTACAGGCCAAAGTCACACCGGAGTGAAGCAGCTATCACGTGAGCAGTTCTGAGGCTTCAGAAGAGTCGCAGTTAAATAAAACATTAGTCTGTGTAATCAAGTCGGATCGTAAGCTAAGCAAAAACCCCAAAGAGTGTTTCGTGTACTTTGCTGCAGGTTCCACGGTGACCTCAGATCCCACTACAGCGCAAATAAAAACCTTCGAGCAAAACATCAAGCTCAAGCTTTCGGAGGGTGCTGACTCACGCGCATGTGTAGACTTGTTATTTTTGATTGTTTCTCCTCTTTTGTGGGGAAGTCCTCTTCTCCCGTCGCCTGTAGGGCTGTAGCTGTTTACAGGCGGCGTGTCACGCTCAGTAGGTGGTATGGGATGGGAAAGGGCCTCAGGTTAAATTGGCAAAGAAAAAGGGGGAACTGTCAGGGGACTACTGTTGTCTGGTTGGGCCCTGTTTTGGCCCAGTGAGACCTAATTTTATGGAGTGCACAGGGATAATTGATAGTGTGTTGGTTAAGCTATGACCTTCCATTTGTTGATGAATATGTGCCGGCCAATGATCTTTTCTCTTGGGTGGGCTGTTAATCTGCAGAATTGCTGGTGTTAAAACTAAAATTAAAGACAGGGTACACAAAAAATATGATAACTACTTAAAACCTCATCTGAAAATCAAAAAACAACAAACAAACATAAAAAATCAAGAACAAATTTCTATAATAACTCTGAATTTATTCAAAATAAGGAATTACAATATTCAATATTCACACCATTACATCACAGAAAGTAAATAGACCTTCTGTGATGTAATGGTGTATCACTGCACAGGCCGCTTGGGTTTTCTCTTACACTCCAATAGAAATTTAAGAAAAAAATTGCTTAATTATTTTTTTTGAGTTAGGTGTAACTGTCCAAATTAACAGAGATGTATTAAACGTTTTGTATTTTAAAAGATGAGGTCTACATAATTTACAGGCTTTGCTGTGGGTTCCTGAAAACAAACAAATTTAGCTTAATTACTTGGCAATTTTTAGCTTGTGTATATTTTTTTTTCAAAAAGCAAAAAAAAAAAAAAAAGCAAAATCATAATGGGAAACCTTTTTTTATGATCAGTCAGTTGTTGTTGCATTTGTGATCATTTAATATCAACATCAGAAAACATTACATAAGAGGTATAAGGAACATTTTCTGTACTGAATGCAATTTTCTTGAAAAAAGAAAGAAAAATACAACTTTCTTGATTATACTTAAACATAACCTTTAGTAACACTTTAAATGTATCACACTTTCTGAACATTCAGTACATATGGCTGGTGTGTTAGTGTCATTTCTAGTTTATAATGCAATGATATAGCATCAGTTTAATATTTTAAATTCACCTATCTGTACTGTTTTACATATTAATATAACCCATTAAACTAAAACTATTTTTTTTAAAATCCCAAAGACACAAATATCGGTAGAGTTGCTTCTGTTTTACAATTAGTCTCATTTTTTAAATGAACAACACAAGCCAAGACAGGTTTCTCTGTAACAGAACCGTGGATCTAATTTGAAAAATAAGAAGTAATTCTGAAATAATTGTTCTTAATACATGAGTTAATCCTCTAAAGTAGTCTGATGACTGTCTATTAAGAAAAGAAGGTCTTAAGTATTACTAAAATGTGTGAAAGATTGGCAGAAGGACAACCGCATCTTGTTTAAAGCTTTTCAGATCTGTGTTAGGAGTTCAATAGCATCAGTGTTAGCTGCTTTTAAAATTCTACAAATTGAGCCTGCAGGCCTCAAAGATTCTCCACCAGTTTCACATAATATCTGGCAGCACAAAGTGCATGGATTCCAGTTGAGACCATAATTTCTCCCACCAAGCGGGAGGCAAGGCCTGTTCTGGTAAACACGATATGCTTTCTCTGTTCTTCATTTGGTCATCTTTTCAGTAAGCCTGCTCTTAGGTTGAGTCTTCCTCTGTCTCGGCCCCCCACACACACATACACACACATACGAACAAACGTTAGCATTCCTCCCTCCTCTGCCTCCATTACAGATACCATCCGCTCATCAGAAACATGCAATCGCCAGATGTTGCCCAAACCTTTAGGGAAGAACCTCTTGGTACGTGTGTGCATGCGTGCATTTGTGTCAACCCCCCACAACTGCTTTTTCTTGCGCATCTGCTGAGATTTATGGCCGTGGGTTTTCCTGCTACAGAGTGGGCTTCCACTTTTGAAATCCCAGCGGTGCAGCAGATCGTGGCTCGAATGGAGAAGCAGGTTCTTCAACCCAAAACAGGTGACTCTGACTCCACTATCACCAGGCTGAAAAGACCCCTACCCTTCCAGTCGCTTGACACAAGCATTTTTATCTACTGGCAGTTCACACGAACCCCATCTGCTTCTCATATCAACGCGCTTGCACTTGCCAGCACAGGGGTCTACTGGTCCGGCCTGCAGGGGTCACGAGGACAAAGTGGAGTAATGAAATCAAACTGGCCGAATGACAGCGTCTGCTGTTGATCATTGGAAATCGCTGAAGGTTTTCATTATGGAGTAATCTGATGGGGGAGATGCAAAAGGGGTGATATTAAAGACTCAGCCGAGCTTTTTCAGCATGAGTAATGATCAGGCAGAAGAGAGCCAAGGACAGCTTTACTGTTCCCCCAGGCTTCAAAGTGTTAAGGGCGCAAGCTGATACAGCAAAGTAGGTTATATGCTGCGTTTTGTATCACGCTGGGATGAAACGGATTGTCTTTTGATGGCTTTAGATTACCTTTATGGATGTGTCAACTGGATTTATGTCTGGAATGATGTAGCAATGAAGTTTTTGTCTGCCATACTGTCCTCAAGTGCTTGCTCACACAGAAACATTTGATTGTTGGACAAAAATAGAGCAGGTATATGATTTTCAGGAATATCTCTTCAGGCGTCTTGAAGAACATCCAGAGCTCTTCTTTGGCGATTTCTGCCTTTTGTTTCATTCTCAAAATTATTCAAAATGATCCCACACTGCTTTAATAATGTTCATGTCCAGGCTCTGGGGAGGCCAATGCATGACCGATAGTTTTCCACTGCATGTTTTTTTTATCTGTGTACGCTTTTACTTCATTGGCAGTGTTTGGTATTATTGTCATGCTAAAAATGAAGCTTTTGCCAATCAGATGCTTTCCAGATGGTATTTCATGGTGAATCAAAATCTGTTGGTACTTTTCAGCGTTCATAATTCCATCAATTTTGACAAGATCCCCAACAGCACTGGCTGAAATGCAGCTCTAAATCACAACAGAGCTTCCATTGTGTTTTACAGATGGCTTTAGACACGCACTTCTTTCATGGTCTTCTCTGCACATATTAAACCAAAAATCCAAAAGATGCCATAAGACTGTTGCCACTGAGTTTTAGACCAGGTCTTGTGTAATTTGCCTTTTCTCCCCGTTTCGCTTTCTTAATAATGACTTCTTAACAACTCCCATTAAGACCATTTCTGATGCTGCTTAGGCTAATTTGTTCAGTAGATGGATCAACTGAATGAAGTCATCTCTCAGGTCCTGTTTCAGATCTTTCCTCATATTTAAAAAGAATAAATTAATTAAAAACAAATGAATGATGAATGAACAGATAATGTTCACCTGCTGTAGATACTTTTTAGTCCTGCCACTCCTTCACTTGTTGAGTTTCCTCAGATTTTTTAAAGTGTGTGGCTCAAACAAAACAGTCTGAAAATGGTCAAGTAAAAGGTCAGGACTGAAAATGAGTGAAAAAAAATGTCTAAAGAAAAAGGCTCCTTGGACATGAAATATTTAAAAAAATGAGATGTGGCTCAAGATTTAGGATAGCACTGTAAACACATCACTACTAAATACAACTGAATATCAACAAAGTTAGACTTCACATTATCTTAAACTAGACTTTTAAAGCTGTACTCAGCTGTACTCAGATATGAAGGAAATGTCTTAGACTGGCCACAAAAAAATGTTAAAGAAAAAAAAACTTGTCTTGTGATACTCTACAAAAGCATTGATATGTATTTCTATTAAAGCTCTTTGAATTTTGGGCAAGGTGAAAGCTGAAACAGTGCTGGAACATGACCATATGCAGTCTCTTTCCTCCCCATTTGCTCTATTGACCCTCAATCAAAGGCAATATAAAAAGCAACGGACTGTGGCTCAGCAGGGATGTTCAGAGAAGAGTTACTTCAGAGGTGCTTTTAAATTTCCCCTCGAGGTATTATTCAGGGTTAAAGTCACCCTCTGTCCTCTCACAGGCTGGGCAAATTTACTCCACTCACTCTTCACCTTAATTTTACTGCTGCACCCCAAGGCGCTATACGGAATAGTGGCTGTCTCTACCCCTGGTGCATGTGCTTTCTACTATGTTTCCTCTCTGAGCAGACGGATTCTATCAAAAGCCTTTCCCTTCCTCAGGATGAGGCAGATTTGGCAGGAGTTCTGTAATGCAGGGCCAGAACCTGCACTTTCTAAAACCTTCCTTTTTCCCGGAGTTCAACATCATAAACTTGACTATTGTCTTTATCACCATCAGCGTCATCACAGGATGTTGTTAGAAGGAAAGCCAGCTCTAGGCCAAACCTCCTGGCCAGCCTGCCTATCAGGCATGGAGTGTAAAGAGCTGAAAAACAAAGAGAATGTGCGAGTGTGGGGTTTTTTTGTACCTTTGGATTTGTTGCCACTTTAACAAATGTGGGAACCACATTTTCAGCTAGCGCCAGTTTATAGCTGCAGTTAGACCATAAAAGTTCCACTTGTTTCAGCATTCAAACAGTGATAAGAGCAACTGTTTAGAAAGTTCAGCCTTTACTCAGGTCTCTCTTGCCTTCATGTTGAAAGAGTAAGAAATGATATGGCAACCAGATGACGAGTAAAGTGAACGTTCCTAGTTTAAATGCATGTGCGTACCTCTGAAAGAGAACAGCCAATTTCACTTTCATAACCGATAATTATCATAAGTTCAACAATGTTTCATTTTGAATACTTGAATCGTGAATACATATCTGGTATGGCAGCAGCAAGAATAAGTTATTCATTACTTCCCTTAGCTGGTGTTATCAAGGAGAGGAACAATTTGTGAATGTTAAAGCAAAGCAATCAAGGGAAATTATTGTTACAAGGACTGAAACTACCCTCAATTTATTCGCTGAAAAAATGGTTCATATTGTATGTACAGAGAACAGCAGAAACATTTCTTAATGACACACTGTTGTATAAAGGAAAATTGCACAGTGCTTACATATTAATAATTTTTTTTCAGTTTTTTTCACTACCATAGTACCATGTTGTGGATAATAAAACACAATAAAGGAAGGCTGTAAAAACACAATGAAAATATAGCAATATCTTTCTCATTTATCCCAGGACTTTAAAAAAAATCTCCCGAAATAATAGCTTTATGGGAAAAAAAAATATCCATATGTCACAGAGATGGAGAACAAACATTAATTACACAACACAAATAATAAATGTGCATTATGGGATATCATCTAATTTGCATAGGAGAGAGGGAATAAAATCATTAGATATCGCGGGCGCCTCTACAGTTCATGAGACATGAAACACGGACACGTTAAAACAGCTGCTGTGTCAAAGTTCCTTTACATAAACACATTCACGCCCATGCAAACACACACACACCACCACCAACAACAGCAACCACCACTTTCATCTACACAACCAGATCCAACAATTCTGCCCAGGCAAAAAAAAAGAAAGATGCAAACTGACAGACAGAAGGAGGAGATAAATGTGGAGAATAAGAAGAAGAGACAGCAAAAGTGAGCGCTGCCTCGTCAGTAACCTCTCGTTTGTAGTGCGGACTCAGAGGAATAGTTGTGATTACTCCATTGACTGAATCATCTGCAAGGTCAGGCCTCCCATCTTCTCTCCCTCCTACTCCTCTGCTCTTCTCCCACTCGGCAGCAGAGTGGTTCATATGGCTGCCAAGACATATTCAGAGACATATTGGAGCATCTATTTACTGGCAGCATTCACAGACACTTAACCACATGGCCACCTACGTACAAGCACGCTGCAAAAATTGGTAGGGAAACAAGCTTACTCATGCTCTCCTTTCAATATCCTTGCATGTGTGAGGATACTTTTTTTTTGCTGCTTGTGAGGACCGTAATCTATAATCTCACCAGCGACTGTGAAACTGTAGCCTGGAGTTTTATCTTAATCCTAATTCTAGTCTTATGCTGTTATATTTTCAGCGTACTTAAGTGAGCCAGGGTGCTTGTGGAGAGATCTGCTGTATGTGCTGCCAGCGCACTGCAGTGTCCTCCGAGAGAACTCTGTACGGACCAGAAAGCAGCGTTATAGGAAGAACAAGGCCTCGGTGGTGGCCGCAGCTGTCCGTGTGTGTGTTCCCAAAGAAGTATAATCCCAGACTCGGCGCTTAACCCGGGGCTCAGGAAATAACAGAGGTTTAGCGAAGCAAATTCATTTGAATGATCACAAAGGGGACAAAAGAGAAAAGTGCAATTCATCCTGTGAGAACTCCAGTCAGTGTATTATATCGAATGCAATTTTTTTTTAAGCACCTAAGCAACAAAGCTTCGGTCTGCTTTCTGTGGTAGGCTGATTTGTCTATGGCCGGAACATGGAATTAGAGAGACCTGATTTGTCAAGCTAGCTTTTAACAGACTTCTTGGTCATGCAGATGTCTCGCTGGGTTTCTTATTACATGTGCCTGACCTCAGAGTTGAGAATCAGGGAGTTCGCTTGTTAGATACATCCTCGGTGTTCAAAATAAATCCATCCAAGCGTGACTGAAGTTGACACAAAGAAACCACCAGAGGTCTACATGTGTCATATGACAATGCTGGAGATCTGCTTGTTGAGCACATTCACCATGAAACAGCATATTGTAACACCACAACAGTTACAAAACCAAATGTAATGTAGCAAAGGAGAAGTCTGATCACCAGCCTGATCACATTTACACCTCAGTTTCAAGTTGAAAGCATAACCTGTTTTTTTAGTGCATATAAACATATATCCAAGTCATTTTTCCTAACCTGATCTAAATCTAAACTGTAACTCAAATGTAATCTGCACTTTTCTCCTTAAGAAAAGAAAATCGGCCTCACATAGCAAATCAGGTCCTCTATTCCAGAAGAGTGAATTCTTGTTTGGAAATAATGGAAATAATCATGAAGGTAAACAAAATCAGCTCCATTGTATCTGCCCCATGGATAAGCAGCACTACACCAAGGCCACCCACAGCAGAGCTGATGCAGTTTCCCATGTAACTGCCCTGATGAAATATTCAGCGAAGAACAGCTCAGACACCTAAAGGCCAGCAGGCTTCGGTTACGGCCAAATCAGTCCAGGCGAGGCCAGGGGCCAAGCGGCACGCTGGCAAGGTTGCCATTTTTTATCTCCTCACCGTACGTGAGAACAAACACAAACGAAGGTGTGCATTTATTTTTAATGACGTACATTAATTAATAACCCAGACCTGACCCCATTTGTACTGCTGGATTCCCTGAGTGGGTGGAGCGGAGCAGAAATAAAGAAGATCTAAAGCCGTTTTCCTCCACTGAGAGTGCTGTATATTGATGGCGACAATGTGAGAGAGAGGGGGAGGGGGGACTGATAAAGCAGCCAGCAGAAGGGAAGAGAGAATTTAGGATTATCATACTGAATACAAGAGGGGGTTGGAAAGAGGATACAGACTTTGAGTAAGTCCTGTATCTGAAACCAAAAGGGACATTTCCCTGAAGTGAGGGGGATGGGTGCTCATGCCCAAAACCCAAGCTCTGACTCCACAGTTCACACAAGCTTTTTAACCTCCACACTCTCCCACTACATGTCAGCTCCTGCCAGCACTCTGTCACCCTCTCTCTCTCAAACACACACACACACACACCTACACACACACACAGTTAAAGTCGCCATGAACATCAAAAATAAGCCTCATTCACACAAGCGTGGTATCGACTGAGGTCCCTGCTAGCAGATGCGTGGTAGAAAAAGCATGTCTGGACTGAGACTTGCCCATTAGGTTACGACTGTTTAGGTGCAGCGCTGCTGAGATCCCCTCAACCAGTCCTCTGTTGTGATGGCAGTTTTTTCCGGGTGTGTTAGATGGGTCAAAACAGCAGATCACGAGTCAAAAACACCAAACAATCAAATGACTTTAAAGGCACTTAAAGGATAAACATACAAGGTATGAATGATCACAATGCTGGACTATAAAACAGCTTAAAAAGGATCACGGTTCTTAATTAAAAAAATCTTTCTTTAAATATAAACATTTTTAACAGCAGTCCTATAAAAATCTTTATATCTCATATTTTTATTTTAAAAAAAATCCCACAAATCTTGTTTTTGTTTTTTTTTTCCCTGTAAATGCTTGTTAGGATCAGTCCTCATCTCCTTAAAGACATCCATATTCTTCCTTTTCACCCTCTCAGGAATAAAACAGCCTTCCCTTCACTGAACTCTGATGCCTGCTGAGCTTGGCGATTTGGGACGGTGATGGGGGCACATCCTGTCTGTAGGGCCCCTTGGGTTTTGAGAGGGCCCGAGCTATGGCAGAGCCAGTGGCTTGAGTGCTGTCTCTGTTCTGGTCAAAGGTGACGCCGCTGGGGGTTTCCTGTGCAGGAGGCGGCCTGGTTTTGCTGGCCTCCTGCTCTCGACGCCTTTCCTCCTGCCTCAGCAACTCCTGGGTCTCGAGGAAGACGCGGGCGTTAATACTGGGTGTTCCCAGGTAGCCGTTACGTGACCCCTGGCCCCCGGAGTAGCGAGGATTTTCCTTGGATGGCTGAAATCCCTCTGCTGGCACGTACATCTTGTCCCACGAGTCCTGGGACGCCGCACTGTTGTTCTTGCGAGGTTGCCTAAACACACAGAAACAGGTAGGAGGGTCAATTGCACTGTTTTCTCAGTCACCTTAAGCAGCAATTAAATCTAAAGCGAACAGAGGTGGATTTTATTTGATTCTGCTTTAAAAAAAAAGCCCCCTGGGTCAGCAGTATTCAAGGGGAATTCAAAAGGAACTGCACTTCAGCAGAGAACGGGATCATTTTCACATTTGTGTGAGAGTTAAAAGCAGGACGTGGCATTCACTTAAAATACTGAAAGCAACATCAATGGTGCAGAGGGGTCTGTTTTAGGCTCCTGCGTGATTAGACTGAATCCAGTAACATAAAAGAAAAAAGAAACGAGACATGAAAGAGGCAGGAAATAAATATCGGAAGCATGAAACGCGTGCAGGACTATTAGTTCCACATTGTAAACAAACATAAATGTTAAAACCTCGCTGAGAAAATGCCGGCTTTCATCCATTTAACTTGGTATTGGGGATGCAGATGGGTGCACTTACAGACCAGACAGAATAATGGTAGGCCTCAGAGAGTTATCTGGCTTCTACTCATCTTCGACTTGCCTGTCAGCCCATGCACTGACAGGCCGGCCAAAGATTTATGGACGTATCTTTTGTTAGAAACACAAAATTTAAACAAAAGAGCTATCATCCATGCATGCGTCCCACCACACGTGCTCCACTTTCACCTGGACAGCTGTCATTGAAATCTGCAGGGTCTTTGGCTAAAGTGTTAAATCTTCTCCTCCATTATTAGAATCCATTAGAGCAGACATGGGATGGAATATCTGTGACAGTGTCTTTTGCATCAGGGGTGCTAAGAGAGATCCCATTCACACCTCACTGACCCGTTGTGTGCTTAAAAGGCTTTTGAGTACAAGGCACAAGACTGCAGAGGGAGGCAGGGGCCTGGTATGCTTTTAGGCCAGAACACCTGCATTCCAGGGAGGCTGTGAGGAACAGGCAGAAGACACAACTGTTTTTGTTTTGTTTTTTAAGAAGTCTTACAACTGAGGGAAGTGGGACTCATTCCTCAATTTGTACAAACTGCAAAAAAACAAAAACAAAAAAACAACCCAAGAACCATGATTTTTAATTTCACATTCAACTAGATGAAACTGATGAATTTTACTCCATTCAAAAATATACCCTTTTAAAGTTTTTGATGGAAGTGGTGACACATGTCAGTCCAGTATTTGGTAAGAAAGCACTTTTGAATATAAGCATGGTAAATATATATAGGCAGATATATTGGCAGTGGAATATGTACGATGGCCCTGAATGTTCAAACACAATGCAACTGAGGCTACGTCCACACTAGCCCAGATAGATTTGAAAACGGCATCCACACTAGCGTTTTCAGTCGTTTTCACAGAGTTGCACGTCCACATTGAAACAGCCCAAAACGCTTACGTTCCAGTCCTGCGCATGCGCAAAAGCGAGTGAGACTTAAAGAATTTGAAGAAAAGCTATCTGGAGCATGTACAAACTGATATTAATCATTTTTAGGGCTGTCAAAATTGAGAGCAATCAAAACAACTGCTGTATAATGCCCTCCGCTATCATGTGTTTAATTGGTCACATGACTGAAATGTGTCATCGTTTAGAAAGTCTGCGTTTTCGAGTGTCCACACTGCGACGGGGCAGCTCTGTTTTGAAATGTATGCGTTTTCGAGAGCGTTTTCAAACGCTGCGCTTTTCCTTGAGGAAAACGCCGTCTCAGTGTGGGTGGGAGGCCAAAACGGAGAGAAAACGATGCAAACGAAAACACATTAGTGTGGACGTAGCCTTAGAAAAACACCAGCAATTAGAAAAATGCCAGGAAAGAAAAGTTTACCTCCAACAAGGTCACCAAGAGTCAAAATTGTCAGAGAGGTTTAGTCGATGTACCTATGGTATCAATTTGATCCTAGGTGACTTCCTTCTTGGGTTAATGCATTCACCAGCTTGGGTGCCCTGCATGCCTGACTCAAGGAGTGACAGCAATAAAAAAACTACAAAGGAAGTAAAATAAAATACAAAGGAAATAGGAAAACTTCAGCAAAAACTCCCCCAAAAAACAAACCAAAACACACACACACACAGAAAACACAACTAAAGTGTTTTTGGTGAGATATTAACGTGACAGAACAGCTACAGAACTGACAAGCTAACAGTACACGGCTAACAGTAAACGTATTACATGAATCATGTGATATTTTTCTCTCTCATAGCACTGATGAATCCTTTTAAGCATGTCTCGGTGCAATCCTTCACATGTTTTTGTCACTTGTGCAGCTGTTCCGTCACATTAATGTCTCAGCAGAAACACTTCTGTTGTGTTTTTTTTCTACTTCTGTTCTATTTTATTCAACTTCCTTTGTGGGTTTTTTGACCTTCTGTTGTTTTTTTTTTCCTATTTCTTCTTTCTTTTATTGAAATACCATTCTGTTTCATTCAACTTCCATGATGTTATTAATAATAACATCATGGAAGTTGAATAAAACAGAATGGAAATAGAAACATAATAACTTATTATGTTTCTATTTCCATTCTGTTTTATTCAACTTCTACTGTGTGCTTTTGCAGCGTTTTTCCAATTTTCGGATCTTTTCTTGCAGTGCATTTGAGCTCTCAGAGCCACCGTAGAAATACGTAATAAACATTTTAAAAATAAGTGTTGAAGTGGGGATTTCAATAAGGGAATTCCACTGCAAGTATAAACACTATACAGTCTGTTTCTATACCAGGGCTGCCATCATGGGCACACAGATTTAAAGCAAACGCTACAAAATACACTGCCTCTTTCTTGATAACTTTCCATTGCTAGAAATATTTTCTTTCTATCATCATCACAGTGAAACTGTTATGAGAATCCCAAAATTTCAGCATTTCTAATGAAAGCCCTTGCGGTTCACAATGACTAAAGGGAGGGGAAGGGCTAAAGCACATGGCCCTGTAAACGTGGGGTATGTGGGCTCTTGTGAGCTTGTGAGTTTTTTTGTGCATGCATTTCTGTTACAAACGTGTGCAACACAAACACATCCTCTTGTTCCGCCATTTGGTTGCTTGTGTGCACAAGTACGAGAGTAATTGGTAGAGGGGCAGATGTATGGACAGACTGCAGAGAGCCTCACCACATGCTCCATACATGGGCCTCACTGTCTGGGCGAGCCGCCACGCACTTACACCCCGGCTTGGCTCACAGAGCAGCCAGCACCGTTCATGAGGGAGTCGCTTGTTTAGAAGCGCAGGAACGCCTGTTGCACGAGGAAGCAACCTGCGTTTCCAGAATGACCTTTTAGGTTTTAAAAGCACACAAGTTTTAGGGGGAAGTCAGAGGCGGAGAGATGAGAGCAGAGAGATTGCGTTGCTCCACAGGAATGTAATAGTGATTGATGCGTCAAGGGATCTACTTCTCTTATCACCTCTACTCCTTTGCCAGAATATGTCACAAAGTAGATTAGTTACATGTACAGCGGGAGGGGATGGGAAAATACATCATGCCAAAGAGTGGGGTAAATTTAGAATGACAGAAAATAACAAACAAACCCAGGAAGTTGGCTCGCAGGAACATTTGTGGCCGCTGTGTGTTTCTTTAAAACAGCTGGGAAGAATCAGAGTTTATGAGAAGTAGGAGAAAGCTTCCACACATGCACGCACGTACACATGCACCCAAAAGCATCTAATGTGTAATGCAACAATCGTTTTCTATATTGTATAAATAAATTGTCTACAAACCTGGAATAATGTTTTCTTTCTAACTTGGAACAATATTCTTTTGGCTGGGAATGCGATAGTTGCACGGCTAGATGAAAGAGCTACTGGCAGTTCACTCAGCCCGCAGTTAAGAACCTTATCTCGACATTCACTGCATTCATGCATGTGCTTGTGTGTGTGTGTGTGTACATCTCTTTCGGGCTAATCAGTGGTCTCTCCTTCCTACTAAAACACTCGTTCCTCTCCCAGTCACTCTCGACCTCCGCTGCCTGTCACTGCTAATCCTGCTCCAACAACAAGCCTTCATTAGTGTTCTTCCAATCCTCACATCCCAGACAGCGAGCTAAGCCTGGCCGTCATCAGATAACCAGCTACCATGGTTTCCTCTGGAAGCTTCTGGGGTGTTTTTTGGTGAGGGAATGTTCCCTTTTCTGCTGAATGGCTGACTGCTCAGACTTCCTGCTTTGGAAGAGGAAAAGATGAAGAGGTTCCAATAAGAGAGGTGGCTGACATTAGAAGGCATTGTGATTATTAATCTGGGGATGTAAGACTAGCTCTTTAATGAGAAGCCATGCCGACACACCAAGCCCCGAAAAGCCAGGGTCAAGCATCAAGCCTGAGCTCATGTGGCTCTTAGCCTGAAGCCACTATGAGATTATGAAAGGAATGCATATCAAAGGCCATCCTCGCTTGGCTGCTTGGCCAGAGACATGAACTTTCCCAAGAGAAGCAACTCACTGGGAGAGAAGGTCCCAGCTCAACTGTCACACCACATGAGATGCAAGCAGACAACACATATGAGGGGAATGCATAGATCAGTCTGCCTTATACAGACCAAATTGATTATGTGTCCATGTGGACCGCAAATCCATATCCACAGACACCAACACGTTTTCATCGACCCAACTGTGTTTTGAGGCAACATAACACAAAAGGGGATGGATATGAAGAAGTGATTGGTGCTTGTGCGTTACAGCACAGACGAGAACTGTGGCAAACACACACACACACACATATATTAAGGGCTCCGTCTTTGTTTAAATTGGCAAGCTGCAAAAGTGAAATAAATCTTGACTTGCTCTTAGCATTTTTGAACATATAATACATTTCACAATGCAAAAAAACCCTCACAATGGATTGTTTTCAGTGTGGAAATATTCAACAATAATGTGTCAGTCAGTCAAATGACAGAATTATTGCCTTGGGGAGCTTTTCTTCCAGGATATTAAGCTTCATATGCGACATTCTTTCCCCTAGCAGCAGTGGTTAACTTTGTAATTTGCACCTACTGCCATGAGATTAAAAACTTCAGTAAAGACATTTAACGGCGTGCTGGCAGAAATGGCAAATATTGATACTAAACCACCCCCTCCCACAAAAAAGGCTCAAGATGTAAGATATGGTAAGCTTTATTGGCATCTCTTTGACAAATATGCAAAAAAGAATCGAAAAAAGAAGATGGAGAAGATGAAGAGCAGTGCTTGTAGCTTCTAATGGCAAACTGTGCGAGGCAAGAGATTGCAGAGGGAAAAAAACCCTTTAAAAAAATAACGTGATATTGGAGCTGTTATTGGAGAGGGGGGCTTGGGACAAAGTCACCGCTTTCTTGGGGTCAGCGTTGACTTAATGAAGTTGAATATCAGTCAAATAATTCTAAGCGATCACATTAAATGATTTCATTCAAAGAGTTTGCTAAGAATCGTTTAAATGTCTGGAGATTAGTTGAAAGTGGCTTTGTGGTGATTGACTTTGAGGGAAGCCAAAGAGATAAGTGAGGGAGGGGGGAGGTGGGGGGAAGGCAAAAATGTGAGGAAAAGAAATTGATGGAAATCAAAAAAAGTCAAATGAAGGGGTTGAGAAAGGGCAGGGAGGACGTGATAAGTCAAAGGGGTGGACGCAGCCGCATGGATGCACGGACAGTTTGAAGAAAGAAAGAAAAGGAAGGAAGGATGTCTCACCGTGGCAGGGAATTGTACTGTCTCTGTGCTTGTGGGAAATCATCTCTGTCCTCTTGCTGCTGTTTCTGGACCTGAGTCTCAACCGTTACAGAATGGCGTCCACTTGATGTCTCCGTCCCATTGCTGGCCTGTTAAACCCACAAATACAGTCAGCACAGACACAGTGAATACACAGTAACAAAGAGAGAACCAAAGGCAAGCATTTAATGTACTAGCATGTTGTACTAACCCCATGTTGCTCTCCAATGCATCCATCTGACTATAGCATGCATATAGTGTGTGGATGTTAGTTAGGAAGCACTCAGAAACAGTACAAAAAAAGTGTTGAGTAAAGCACTTTGAGTGCTCAGGATAGAGTAGAAACGTGCATTATAAGAACCAGTCCATATAAGAGAAAAGAAAATTATTTTTTTGATAAAAGATGAATTGAACTTAAATTGTTCACACGAGTTCTTAGTCGTGGGAAAGTGGCACATGCTGGTTGTTTGCAGCTTCAGCGATTCTTGGCTAGTGATTTATTTTATATTGTAGTCTTAAAAGGTAGTAGAGCCCTAATTGTGTTTCGCTAGTCCATTTAACCCTAGGTACCTTTTGAATGGCTTGTTTAAGGCATCTGTGTTGCCTGGTACACAGATAATAAAGTACTAAATGAACCGTGGTCCATATCAACCACAAATTAAGAAAGGAGAACTGCTTTTAAAGAATGCTGTGATTAAAAAAAACAAACAAAGAATCCTGTTCTCTTAACTTTTCAAACATACTGCACTGGCCACATGGTTGATATGACTTTTCTCTTTAGTATGCATTAAACATTTTGCGACGGAGCTTATTTGTGTCAGCTGTAGGTCTTGATAGCTACAGTTTGGATCAGTTTAGCCCACCACTAGTGTGCTGAAGAGATAAATTATAGACGAGCATTTCCAGCTATGGCTTCATTCCGCTCATATGCATATGACAACACACTGCTAACCTGTACCAGTGTGCATGTGTGTTTGCCGTCTGATCATCTGTGAGGTTGACATGGAGATATCATCTCCCTCAGCACCAGCATGCTGCTAACGAGCTGGCTTATGAAAGAACGAGACAAGCCAATTAAACAGAAGCAAGCTGAAGAGGTGTTGCAGGCGTGGCTTGACCACTTGTCAGCATTCATAAGGCTCAGGCTTTATTATGGAAGGCAGGTAGTGGTGGATGGCTTGTGTGAATAAATTAACCACTTAATAACTCACAATTTACCCAAATTTGATTTCTAAACCTGAGCAGCTTCTTCACAGTCTTTGGATTTGTATTCGTGGAGCTGGCAGAATGTAGGTAAACTCACAGTTTAATGCACTTTGTCCTCTGATTTGCAGTAAACACAGGATGTCAAATACTGCCATTCAATCAGATGGTGGTGTTGCAGAGGTACATACAGTACAAGGTGTCTTTTGGTGTCCATGCTTTTGACACACCAGCTACAGTAATGTGCATTTAATGTGAAATCTGCATTTAATGGTTGAAAGGGTGTCTGTGGATGCAGACAGCCAGATGTGGATGTAGTGACATTTGTCAGCCAGAACACTGCGGTAAGGCTCCCATTTGGGATTTTTCATTATTAAAACTATTCACTGATTAATTTTGTTTGCACTTGCGTTTTACGTACTTTTCGCTGTGTGGTTAGGCTGAAGAAAAGATTGTGGGTTTGAGTTTAAAATTCCCCAATTTACAACATTAACCCTATTTGCCACAAAATGATACCTTCCCATTGTTATCTCCATCAAGGAGGTTATGTTTTTGGTAGCATTTGCGTGCGTGCCTGCAATTCTGCCACAAAAAGACTCAAATGAATTCTGATCAAACTTGGTCAGGGTGTAGAGTGCGGTCATGTTAACAATCCATTCAAATTTGGCTTACATCAACCAAGGTCTTCCAGGTGAACTGAAGGATTTATTGATCAAAAGATCACCAAAACCTTGAAACTATCAAACATAATATCAACATATATTAAGTACTGTATAAAGGTTTAAAATATTATATCACATATAACCTTTGACCTCTATTTCAAGTTCAAGGTATCTGAAGGTCAAAGTGTTAATAGTAGTATAATAAGCTCTTCTTACTGCCTTTATTTGTATTGACAGCAGGTAGACATATAGAGAATGATATATGGGTATTATAAATATGTACATTACAGTAACAAGCAAGTGTCTAAACATGCTAAATATGGGGTATTAAGGTGCCCTTTGGGGCAGTATCAATAGACACCGCGAGTGTATCTCTGTGAAGCCAAACGCTTCTGATAATACAGCAATATCTGACTGACGAGAACAATTCTGGAATTAATCGATGGGGTAAAGGTGCGCTGGTGGAATGAAAAGCTGTCAGCAAAAACGTCTTCTTGGAAACGTCTTCTGTTCCTGAAATGACTGCTTTTCTCCTCACTTGGACAGCTGCAATAACAGCACAATTACATTTCACTCAGCGTCAACAGCAAGTCTTTTTCTCAAGCCCTCCAAGTCTTAAAAACATAATAGTATTCCACGTGGGCGAAGTGAATTGGACTCATATGTTTCAGGTTTCGCTGCAACAACATGTTTCCCGGGCTCAGAAACTGTAGAGCACATAAACCAATATCAGATGAACTGAGAGGTGGAAAAGAAAAATAATTTTACTGGACTCGAATGTGGTAGTGAGAAAATAATTAGTCACGCACTCTGAAAGTTATTAATGTGATTTGAAAGGAAGTGAGGAGGAATCCTGCGGTGCTACACTCTTCAGTCTCAAACCGAAGGGTCGACGTGGATGACGCCATGCCAAGAGAAATGCATGAGAAATAGCCAGGAGAGAAAATCAGTCAGACTAATGCCATTATCCAGGGAAGGAGAATCAGATTATTTCATGTTAGACCTGGAATATAATGCCATATAAAACATGACATTTGATGAAATCAAATCAAAGAGATGTCCGTGTTTGTTTTTATCCAATAATGTGAAAAATGATGTCAATACGGCACGTTTTTATCTCTCCCCTGCTTCCTTGGTGGTGTCACAGACAAAGCAGGAGGAAACAAAACTTCTCCACCTGTTAAAACATGAGAGCCGGCGGGATGTAATTATGAAAATTATTTGCAGCTATCAAAAAAAAAAAAAAAAAACTAGGACGAGGAAAGCAGCTGGGTGGGAGTCGAGCAAGACAGCCGAGGTGTAATATTTCTTGGTTCAGAGCTGGTCACAAACCTTTGAGATATCAAAGCAGGTTGCGATGATGGGTCAGCACTAACATATGGCTTTACCGCCCATGCTTCTCTTGATAGTATGCTTGGAGGCCACCACATAGGGAACCGTTTTAAGAGAACAGTCGAGCTGTACACAAACAGACATGTGGAAGACATTAAGGTTGCTAATGGGCAAATACAACAAGAAGAAAGTGAGAGAATGGTAGTGAAACACCACATCCTCACAAAAGCCCAGTTGGATAATGAGTCTCTCTTAAAGTCACTGCACCGACCCAATTCCGCCAATTTATTATAAGCAAGCTCAGTCCATTTGCGGTTGCCTGGGTGTGTAGCTCCGGGCGGCGTATCCATCTGGATCAAGCAGTGTGGTCTGCCATTTCCCGGCCTCTGGTCCAAGGAACCACAGTGAATAGGAGGTTGGTGTGGCTATCGCTATATCATTTAGGGACTTTGTAGCATGCACATAAGGCAGCACAAAAGTCATTTTTTTCTGTATCTTTAAGTGAAACTGACCAATCATGTTGTTTTGCAATGTGGGGAAAAAAGAAAAACATGCCTTTATTTATATCAAACTCTTCCGCAACCGGCGGTAGCTTTCAAGTGTTTTCTTTATTAATTCATGGAATATAATAAAAAATATTGTCAATTTAGGTTTGCTGTTAGCTAAATTTATGCCACTAATGTATTAGTATTAGCTAGCTTCTTGGCTAATGCTAACTGAATGCTCAGATAACATCTTTGGTCAGTGCGACGTTGATCTTGGACCGATATTACTGTGATATGGGAACAACACCAACGTGACAATATCAGATCACGCATCAATCTATTCCACATTAACAACCAAGCCACATAACTTTAAGCTTGGTATTGTTCAAATACAATGGCAAATCCCATTGCTTATGGTATTTGCTTTAACCATGTTGCCACTAAACCTTGCTTCACTACTTGCACAACATTACACAGCACTAATCCCTACAAAGTCATGCAGTAGCATGACTAAGAAGCCCTAAAAGGCGACAATCAATCAATGTCAGAGATCTGGTTGAAAGAAACACATCTCAGCAAGGGTTTGCAATGCTGGTTTTAGGCTTTTCCTTATTTTTTCACAGCATGATATGGCCTTCCTGTAACGTGTTAACTCCTCGCTGGGTGTGAGATTGTTCTGGGCTATCTTAAATTCTAAATAGGGGGGTTGTGTAGGGCCAGAGAGATACCAACGGTGTTAGTGTGCCGACTGCCGAGTCTCGGACACACAAACACGACTGCCAGAGCTCGGGTGAAACGTTAGACCGCAAACCTGCTTGACATATCCAGGAAGCTTGTTTTCTGGGTTACTCATGTATTAATCAGAAGGCTGGTGGTTCAATCCCTGGCTGTTTAGCTCTGAGGAAGTCAAGTGACTAGTTAAACAGGGCTTACTCTTCAAGTAATCACATAGTAATAGAGTTAACTGTGCGGCACACAACACTAATCAACATGAAAGTACAATATTTAAGGAAACTAGTAGTTGCATAAGCAGAGCTAATATGTGCACACACATGAACCCTGGTAGCAGAATTCAAAGTAATAATAAAATCAAAAGAATTCACATAAATCTGGGCTTTAAAAGTTGCTGTTGATGTGTGTGATCCAAGTTACCAGCGTGGTGCTCATACTCCTCTGTGTGGTCATGCTTACTGGTGCTCTAGCCTAACAGCACAAATTGTTTTTATTGAGAAAGAGTGTGTGTATGTGAGGCTGGGGGGTGGGCTCTAGGAAAAACATTGCTTAACAGTTCTTTATGATGAACATCTGGAAATTCCCTCTTATAGACAAGCAGGGTGGGCAGGAGAAAAAACATACCAGCTCTAATTGCGTGTGCTGGGCTAAGTGGATTGACTGATAGACGAGGCTTTTTGTATCTTGATCATTATTCCATTATGTTGGAGCTTAGGTTCAGCGATGGACCTGATCATTACAGCTGTTAGCAGCAGGCAGACCTGAGTGAAAAGCTGAGGTTAAACCCATGGAGACCAAGCCCCACACCTAATACTGATGCATGTACCCTTATCTTACCTTACCTTATCTTAAATATTGAGGATAGACTTTAAAGTTCTGATGCTGGTTTATAAAGCTCTGAATGGTTTAGGACCAAAATACATCAGTGACCTCCTGACCCAGTATGAACCTTCCAGATCCCTCAGGTCATCTGGATCCGGTTTTTTATCAGTTCCCAGAGTCAGAACCAAACACGGAGAAGCTGCATTCAGCTTTTATGCTCCATATATCTGGAACAAACTCCCAGAAAGCCTCAGATCAGCTGAAACACTCAGTTTATTTAAATCCAGGTTGAAGACTCACCTGTTCTCAAATCCACACTTTTAAGCTTAAATTTCAAAACTTACATTTTAACTACTGACTTTATCTACTGTTCTGATTTTATCTACTGTTTTGATTTTATCTACTGTTTTGATTTTTGATTTTAAATACTGTTTTGTTTGTTTGTTTGTTTGTTTGTTTGTTTGTTTGTTTGTTTGTTTGTTTGCTTGTCTTAATCAATTTTAAATCGTGCTTTTTATTTGTTTTTGTTTTTAATGTCTCTGTAAAGCACTTTGAATCACCTTGTTGTTGAATTGTGCTATATAAATAAACTTGCCTTGCCTTGCCTTGCCTTACCCGAACCCTATTATTATCATTTTACACATTTTTCTAAAGTTCCAAAAGCAAAACATTTACATTGGCTTTAGTTTTAGTAGAGAATATTTTGTGTTTTGTAGTGTAGATTATAGTCACAGTTTGAATGGATTACAGTTCAAATGTAGTCATGCAGAATACATCTGCTAATGACGATCAGGCTATAAAATTGAGAGCAGCTACTTAACAGGCCTTAACGTGAGAATGTTTCATAAACAGCTTTTTCCAAATTAAAAATGAATGTTAAAGCTAAACCATTAAGCCAACATGGAAGAGCAGGGTCTTAAGTCCTCACGGCTCTGTTTATCCATCACATGTGGTGAAACCACTGATGAAGATCATGTGTTGTGACCCAGAACAGCCACTAACTGCACCCTAAAATAACCTAAAATCCTTATATCTGGATAAATAATTGCAGAAATCTGAACTGCTGCTGTTCTTGAGTAACACTTTGAGATGCTAGCAGTTCCTGTTTGTGTACAGTATATTTGCGTGGAGGCTATCACAAAGGAGCCTCGCATGCTCAGGGGAAACGGGCATCAAAGTGCAGTTCTGCAGACTTTGATGTGGTAGGCATTTAACTGCCTGCCGGAGCATCTTGCTTTTCATGGTTACATTCCCTGAACGATTTGATTTATAAAAGTAGAGGTCAGAAAGGTTTCACTTTCATCATTGTGAACAATCTTCAGCAATGAAACTGAGTGAAACATGCTGTTAAAAAAAGGACATATCAGTTTCAGTGCAGAAAAAAATAGCTCCGATAGCTTTGAACAGAACTCAGCTATGACTTTACATTTTTCAGTGTGGGTCAAAACACTGAAAATAAATAAATAAATAAATGTTTTTGTCATCACTACCTCCACCCACAGTTTTTAAACCCACACCAGAAGTTCACTTTCTGAAAATTGTGATAAATCTTCCTCCGCCGAGGCAGCTCGCTCTGAGCAGTATTTGCTTTTAAGCGAATAGCATTATATTCTGTATGTAACATTACGTAGGAGCAGGTAGTGGATAATAGCTACTGATTTGTAAATAACAGGACAGGAATAACCTCACCTTATTATATAATATCATACTACAGTATGATATTATATAACACATTTTGGGGTCGGCTTCAAAAAAAGGCAGATGTGAAATTTAAAAGTGAGGTCAGAGGTCCAATCTGGCATGATATTTTGATTCCCCATACAAAAGTATCACTCCCTAAATGTTTTCAATATAAACAAACGCAGTAGAATTTTAGTTTTTACAAAGGTTTGACCTTATTTGACCTTGAAGAAGAGGTCAGAGGTCCAAAGTAACGTTATATCTAGAATTCCCATATATCATTCCCTATATGCCTATGCCAATAGCAGTAAGAATCAGACTCATAAATACCTCTATATAGCACTTATTTTCAATCTGACCTTCAGACCATATCTATCTATTGACCTTGAAGTCAAATGTGTCACAGCACCAAATCACAACAACAGTCGCCTCAAGGCGCTTTATATTGTAAGGCAGACCCTACAAATGTGTCATATTTTAAATCTTTATATACTAACAATACACAGCACACTTGTAAGAAACATAGTTTTCTAAGTTATAAGGCTTTTTGTCAATTTTTTACCTGTAAGTCACTAAGTTGACCTTGAAGACCTTGGGGGATGTAAGAAAAATTTTAACGGACTGTTAACCCTATAATGCCCTTTGTATCATATTTGATACATAAGTATCAAAATGTTATGGACAAAACTATTTTTTTGTCTAAAATTAACATTGTAGTTAACAAAAAGTTGCCAAAAATGTCCAAATGCGATACAAAAAATATATAATAAATATATCATACACAAAATGATATAGCAAAATAAAATGTGGGTTTTGTTATAAGGGTTAATAAACATCTCACTTCCCCCCCAAAATCTGAATTTTCTGGCTATTTTTGATGTATTTGGTCTTACAAGGTTAACATATTGAACCTCTACACCCCGACCAATTTGATCAAAGTTCATCCAAATTTTTCGATTTATTGTGTTTACAGAAAGAAAGAATGACATGGACGCACACTATGCCAAAACCTAACCTCCTTGCAGAGGTAAATATACAGTAAAGATGCTAACTATCCATTCCTGTCAGCATAGTCAATGTCAGTATGTCACTTCACATTTTTGTACTTGTCTCATCTTTCTGTAATATCTTTGGTTTTCAAAGCAAAATCCTTACCCTGTTCACTTTAAATAGAGCCATATCAATTCTGCTTCAAGACGACGCTAAGACGGGATTTCCCTCGAGTTCTGCTAATCAGTGTCAGCGCATAACACGGGTGCACGTCTGCCTTTCCTAATAAGCTCTGCCATTGTGAATTCTTGTTCACATGACTAAAATAACATGAAAGAGGACTAATAAAACAGACTTCAATACTCAAGGGCTGGCCCTATATCTTATTACCAGTGGAGCAGCAGTGGTGTGCCCAACAGTGTCGACGATCAGACGCAATTAAGAGCTCAGCAGCTCAGAGAGGAAGACTGAGACCTCTTGGTGGTGAGCAAACAGTTCGCATCTCATGGCGGATGGGAAAAGAGAGATTAAGAAAATAGAGATAGACGTCCACTCTGTGTTTTTATTTTTTTTCAAACATCAGTTTGACAAATACAGAAAAAATCCAGAGCAAATACAGCCTGCCTTCATCTGTGTAGGAACACGGTGGGAAGCATGCTGCTGTGTTTTACCCAAACTCAAGTGGACAGTGGAAATAACAGCAGAAGATGCCAGCCACTCCAAACCAATTTAACTGACAAACCGACATTGATAATTCTCCAGAAAATTGCATGCAAAATGTTTTAACTTTCAAGGTCTGACTTTCTGGCCCGTCATTTTCTAAATAGCTCTGCTAGAAGCAACAATTAGCCGCATTCTTTTCTCCAAGGTCAAAAAGTTACAGAGTAAAAAAAGAAACCAAATAACTGAAGTCACTGTAAGTTATTATTGATAAATAACATGGAGGTATTTGACATCCCACATGTCCCGCGACTTGGTTATCTGTGTTTTTTTATTATGGTTTTTAATGAGTTACACACCTTCTAAAACACCAGTTAAGTAAAAAGCGGGACAACAGTTTAGATTATCGGTGACCTGACAGGGAGTTTGGAAAAAGGATATGATTCCTTACTTAAAGTTCCTGAACCTGCGAAACTGCAGTTTGGCAGTTTCGCTGTCTAAAAGGTTGATGGCATCACACGACAGCACCAGTGACAGTTTCATGACAGTTTTTTGGATTTTCCTATATAATAATATGTTCATTTCATCATCCCCACGTGAACCCGATGCTACATTCTCCAGTTGTGCTTGTTTCACGTGTCGTGTTCAATGCACGTTGCGTCAGCAACGATATATCGATAACGATATTTTGCTCGACTCACCACTAAATACAGAATAAATACAGACTGGTGATTAAGGCAGAAAAAGTATGAAAAAATGAGGTTGTTTGTAAAAATGACTGAAAAACAAAGATTTATTAGTGAGTGGCAGAAACACTCATATTACTACAATGCGTTCAAGACCTCATTTTTGCTTTCCACGTGTTTATAAACCACTGTTGGATTTAATCATTAGAAATTCATTTTAAACTCTGGCTCCTGGTTTCTTTTGTCCTGCCTCCCTCCTCTCACGCCCAATCAGTCCCTGCAGATGGCCGCCCCTCCCTGAACCTGGTTCTGTCAGAGGTTTCTACCTATTAAAAGGGAGTTTACCTTATATATAAAGCGCCTTAATTTGGCGCTATATAAATACATTCAAGTTAACTGAATAGAAGTGTTAGTAAGCAATACAAGATATGTGTAGGCCATTCAGCTAGTAACTCTGGATTGATCCCAAAGAATTTTTTGGGTATGTAGTCTCTCCTGGAATACAGCTCCTACTCGATACTCACCCAGGACTGATTGAAGCTGTAGGTGTGCTGATGGTCCTCTACGTCGTCCTCCTGCTTGGCCTGCTGGAACTCATTCCTCAGTCTCTGTATCCGGTCATGGTTACTAGGCGCCATCTGACTGCTAGGAAAGAAAAAAAAGAAAGGAAATTAGATATTTAGACTCATTAACGCTTTGGTACGCATTGGTTTTGCTAGCATGCTATTACAGGTAATTCTGCGTTTCAGCAATTTACCTGACCACATAAATGGTGCCGAGGATTTTTAAATCCAACAGTTGCAATTTCTGTTCCAACACTCTCGTGTTTTTACTCTCACCCTTTTATCGCCTGTGAACATCACTATAACTGAAAGTGTCCCTCGTGCACCATTTCAGTGATGCATGTCTCTTTCAGACTGCAGAAGAATGTTGGCCTTTTATGGTACGCAGTCATTAAACACTGTGGAAAACCCTCATTTACATCTCCTTCATTAAAGGCCTTTGAGGAGCCTGTCAATAGGAATCAATAGCTTTCCTTCAGCTTAATCAGGCTCTCCTTTTATCACCAGCTACAGAGGCAGCACATGACAAAATGCATAATTATGATGAGACAACCGGCTTGATAATAGGCCTGCATTTATGCATACCGCGGGGATGAAAGTGACCAAAGGTTAGGAATTTGAGCTGGGAGGGGATGTGAGAGGAGTGGGATGGATGGGGCGAGGAAAGGAGAGGGAGATAAAGGAAGGAGGACGAGTGTGGGGATGGCGCCGTGTGGGAAAAAAGGGAAAGGTTAATCAAGAGCATGTGAGAAAAGGAAAAGAAACAAAGTCAACCCCAGACAAAATTTCCAGTGAAACTTAAAGCAGGGAAGCACGGCACAAGAAATAAGGAGCAGAGGGAGACAAAAAGCCAAAGACAAAAAAAAAAATGGACCCTTGATATGAAGACCTGTCAGCCTGTCAGTGTGTCCTCCTGAGCAGCACTTACAGGTGGCACAGCAGCAGTGGAAGTGATTGCTTATTTGGACCCAGAGGATTCTGAGCACAATTATGGTGATAATTGCAGATTAGAATGAGCACATCCTTCTGATGATAATGGGCACTAGGACATGCTGCCAATCAAGCTTCATTAAAAGCACAATAAATAGCGGCTCATAAAGGATGCACGGCTCTCGGAGCATGCCCCTTAGTAGCACTTGGCAAGACACAGTTATCGTGTTATTCGTACTTCCTGATCAAAATCAATTGTATTAGTTATACTCCATTTGATTCCTATAGCTTTATATGTGTGGGAGCGCAGGGAGCGTACATTAGGCCTTTTTATGTGGATGTGGGCAATTAAGTGGCTCATTGGGGTGTGAGGTAGCTTATGCTTTTAGGGTGTGGAGTAATGGTGAAGTCCCTTTATTACTGTTCATTACAAAATCAATGTTCCCTCTCTATTTACTTGAGGTTGCTTAAATAGCAAATGCAATTTTAAATAAATTAAATTACTTAATTCTAGTCAATAGAACCGCACATGTGCACTCCTCTAAATGTTCTTCCTGTTATCATACAAGTTTTCATTACTTTAACTACAGAAGCATCGAGACTTCAACTTCAGAATTGTGTGCTTCCATGTGATTACCAGTGCAATCGTTTGACTACATTTGCAGAGATTTTATTGAAGATATTTTGAGCAAAAGTGTAATTAAAAAAAAAAAAAACACATCTGCAACTGTAGGTTTATGTTCTTCATCATCCCTGCTTGTTGAGAAAAAAAAAGGTTTCACAACACTGTAATGTGTGGGGAAAGACCAAACATAGATCTGTGAACTCCAAATGAGCTTAATCGCCGCTCAAGGAGAAGAGTGAGCTAACATAATTTTTTTTCTGTGTGACCTTCCACGGAGTATCTTGAACACGCACCACTGGGCGAGAGGAACCAACTGGTGATCCAGAAAGCACAGGTTATAAACAAGACAACTTGAGTCCATGTACACTCACTGCATAAAAAGCCCCTCTGCCCTTCTCTCACTCACAAAAGTATCAATGTGACAGTGAAGATCTGCTCCACTGTGTGGTCGACGATGCTGTGGGGTGTGGAGTAGGAAAACATGAGCGAAGACAAGGTCTCCGGCAATTTAAAGAACTAGCAGTTCTTTAATACATTTTTTTTAAAGCACTACAACAAATGGAAATTGCATCGAGTGTGGGCCGGGAATGACGGCTTGATTTAACAAGGGGTAAATTTGTCGTAGGTGTTCAAAGGAGGCCTTTGCCATATCTAGATTAGATCTGGAGGGCCTTATCTTTTTTTGTCTTTCACCCACTGGTTAGGGTGGGTACCGTGATGGGATTCTTGGGAGTACTCTCAGGGTCTGTAAATACATTCATATGTTAATAAACGGAGCTCAAGATTGGGGAAGAGCACGAATTAAGCCCAAACAGCCAGCCGAAACTGTCCCCTGTCAGTGTAACAGCCAGCAGCAGGCCTGTCTGAATGCATAAAGAAGATGGATTCAGTTGCCTTTGCTAAGAGCCCCACATCGCTCAGGCACCTTGGTGGGTAATTAGTCAGCATGATTGTTGCCGCTGCATCAGGTCACCACTTATAAATGCACCTCCAAATACATCAATGTCTGTAATTGGCCTGTAGAACATGCGCCATAAGGAAAGACCGGGCCAACAGAATATGGTACGAATGAGCACTGCTCATCAGTTTGCTGTAAGCAGTGTGTTTGTGCATAAAAGGGAAAAGGTCACAGGTGGCATAAGTGTCCTCAGGGGTGCAGGCGGGCTGTCTGCATCACCGTCACGCGGGATTGCAGCTAAAATATGCATCAGTGGGAAACGGGATAGTGTGTGTAAAGTTATTAAAAAACATGGGGGGAGATAAAGTGTCCATATGCCACAGCATTTTCACAGGCAGCATCTTTATTCTGTCCGGTATAATGAGATTTGCTCCAAATTCATCTGTGACTTTGCGGGCTGAAATGTCAGCACTTGGCCTCCTGGGTTGGCTGTGTCTCTCCCAGATGCATGCAAACATCACCGCACGACACAGACGGCAACACAAAGATGGAGGAAGAGACAAAAGAGCCAACGTGTCTTTTTTTCCCCCCTCTCTCGACTATTACGGACGCCTGTATCCAATAAAGAAACACCGATGCTGAATTTACTGAGTAAAAGCTTTTTTCTGAGGACTTATCAAGAGTAGTGAACCTACGAATTCCTGGCCTGCAAACTCGGATCACAACAACAATTCAGAAAGAACCTAGAGCTTCTCGAACTTGTGAAGAACTAGCAATGAGCCAATCACATTACAAAACATCAGCCTATACAGAAACAGCTTTGCCACTCTTTAGCAGCAAACTGTGAGGCACCGGTAGTGTGCATGTGTCTGTGTGTACCCCCACACCCATCCACACCTGTGCTTTCACATGGACATGTTGACAGGGGTCATGAACACTCTAAAGCTGCATTTGGGGGTATGTGGATGTCTGTCTGTGTAATAGTCATCCTTTGATCCGGGAGGATTTAGCAGATGCCTCGCACACCACAAGGCTTAGGCCCAGGATGTAAACTATGCAGCAGCCCTCATATTTGCTTCTGTTGGTGGATCAAAGCTGCGCTGAGTCTCTACATGCCCCGTAAACACCGCCACCGGCCAATAAATGAGTAATCCAATCACCAAGAGTGTAATACGGGTCATATGAGCATACCTAAGTTCAGGGGTATTCGAATGAGAGCAGCAGAGTGTTATAATCCTCGGGATAAGATTTCAAGAGATGAAGTTTGACTGGAGTTCAGGGTGTTGCTACAGAAATGTTCATTTCCAACTAAAAGCGGAAAAGGGTTGAACTGCCGGAGCTTCCGTGCGACTTTAAAATCATACATTCTGTTATTTCTTATCTGATCGCTGTTGATTGAAATTCTATCAGATTATCTGGTTTCTTACTGGCCGCAGTATCTCTGTGCAGCAGATGAGGGGGGGCAGACTTCTTAAGTTTGGGCCCTTTGGCAATCTTGCATCAAGTCAAAGGCTTAGCTCATCTTTATTCCACCGCCCTGTGGACTTTCATTTATTTCAAAGACAGAAAGATGAGGCATTTTGGGGGAAATGGACAGCCTTTGGGACCTACCACGATGATAGAAAGAGATTAGATCTGCATTACTGCTGGTCATTTTTGAAGGGGAGAGGGACAAAGATAAAACATTTTTTTTAGCGTCTTCAGAAGGAAATCAGCATATATCGGCCCTTCTGCCATGATTTTTGCCAGCAATCAAATGGAAGCATTTGAAGCGTATATCACTTTCCACTTTCTTTTCCATCTTCATAAAAAAGTTCTTCCAGTTTTCTCTCGCCTCATCTCTTCTTCATTTCTTTCTTCTTCTTCTTCCCATATGTTTTATTTCTGAATGCCTCAGTGCTCCTCTGTGGCTAGAGGGATAGGTCATGAATTCCCTTCTGTCCCCCTCGTCCTCTCCCCACTAGCCTGGTAAGTGACAGCTGCAGGCTGGACAAAGGCCTGATAATACCCTGGATTTGTCAGGCTCTGACTTCACCCATGTCCTCTTGTGACTGATGCACCGACAGCGGCGCCTTGCCAGCTAAAATCCCCACCCTAATGTGGTGCTGTGACTGTGTGCGCATGAATCTGTATCCATGGTTCCTTTCAGACTCAAAAGCACCACATATAGGGTCCTTAGGGGTCCTAAGGAGGCCATCGTGTGGGATCCCTGCCTGGGATGTGGTAGTGGCGTGACTCGGGAGCACGGAGCTCTGATTAACCCTCCAACAGGCTGTCCGTTATGAATGGAGCGGCAGAAGGCTCTCCTCTACGAAAAGCACGACTCCAAAGAAATGAAGAAAAGGCAATGCTCTTTGGCTTTTTCTTTGTTCCTTTTAAATACCTGTAGTCCTGTGTACTTTAAAAGCACCCTTAAAAAAAAAAAAAAGCTCCCTTGCCCCAGCAAACATAAACCCTGCAACCTTCAACGCTTCTACTTCACTCCAATTTTTTTTTTATTGTAAAGACATCAACTCTTCTAGTCATTACCATTTTTCTGTCTTCTCTGTACAGTTTGCAGGATTTCTAAACACAGATCAAAGTGAGGAAATTCCCCTTTCTGCTTTCTAGCCTATCTTTCTACTAGCAACTTTTAAACCTTTGGTTGCTTAAACATTATAATGGAACTAGTCAAAGAAACCTTTATTTCTACATGATGTGCTGTATATTATGAAGGTACAGGGACTAAGCTAAGATTTGTGTAGATGATAGGCTCCCTGAAAGCTTTACTTGTCCTCATTTCTGGCAACTTCTCTTTAAATTGTTTTCTAGGAAGAACAAAGCACGGCTGCATTCTCCAAAGAGATTAACTTTGAAGTTAAGGCCCATAATCCAAATCTATTGATTCAGAGAAGGGTGCTCACTCTGAGAGAGAGGGAGCATGGTCAAGACTGCACAATCTAATAAATACACTCTTACTCTTATGTGCATACATGAACGTGCCATTGTGTAATGAGACAAAGATGTGTTGCATGCTAATGATTTAAAACTCATCACATGATCGAAACTTGTAACTGCACAAGAAATGACTTGGCTGCATCATGCAAAGCAGCATATATATAGAGTTGAAACATATGTACAGTGTTGCAGCTGTTTATGTTGCACATAAACAAAATTCCTCTTTAGGGTAAGAAGAATGAAGTGTCAGCCTTATTAGCCTTAAATAAGGTGTGAAGGCCATGGGCTACAGTATCCATCTAAACAGGTTAAGTCAGCTTTTACGAGCCTATCGGATCTTTACAGACAACTTTTATGAGATATGAGCTTGCTTGACACTAAGAGGCCAGTGGAGAAGTGCACTGGGAGTATGCTATATGACTTTGGCTTCCAGTATCCCGACTATGACGCTAAAATATTTTGTCTAAGTATAGGTTGGCGCCATGGAATATGAAATGTGTTGCTGTATTTTGCATTAGGGGACCTCAAATATAAATTCCCAGGGAGACTGGTGCATTGCAGCAACAAGTCACCTTTGCAGGTTTCTCTGTGGAGGGCCACTCTAAAACTGAGTGGGAGCTGCAGAGCTTGGCAGAAGCACTGACTAGACGATCGTCAGCACTTAGACAAGAAGGAGCCGAGTTGATCTTGAGACAAATTTGGTCAGCCAAGTGTGCGTGCCTGAAGTGCTTTGTATAAAATAACATCTGATGTTGAACAAGCTGCAAAATTAAAGTTATTTCAAGAAAGTTTTAAACTCATAAATGCAACAAGTTTTGGAACAGTGGAGCAGGAAAAACAAAAAAAGGGAGGGGGATGCTTTTGTTCTCCATTGTTTTGACACAGCTATACTCCCCGGAAACATTCTTACAAAGATTGCCAACCTGCTAGGCCAGGTCCAACTGTGCTCTTCACAGAGCTGTGTGAACCCAAAGCCCAGTGCCAAGCTCTGCCTTTCCCACTTGCATTCTCAAACTGCCTCATCCTTCAGATGCTATCGTATGCTGGAATGCACACGGGCAGCTTATTAGAGAGGCCCAAGTTTTCTAGTCCACTGTATGAAAACAGACAGCGGAGGGAGGCAATTAAAAAAACAGATTTCAGTGAGTTTTAAAAAGAGAAGGGGATTGAAGAATAATCAAATGAGATATTTGGGAATGTCACTTCAAATATCGAATGCCATTCAGTGTACCTTTTTTTTTAAAATGTCTCAAATTTCCTTTGATGCTAAATTGGTTTTCAGTGAGCTTTTACTTCAGATAGATTCATGTCCCTTCCTGAGATTAGCCAAAACTTTAACACAATAACATTTTGCATTTTGTACTTGGGAAACTTTGGTGTTCACTTATTGTGAAATTGCTTGGAGACACTTTAAATTACAGAGAAATCATTAAGGACTTTATTATGAAAGAATGACAGGGCTATCCACACCAACACCTTTAAAATCAAGCGCATTTTTACCACATGGTCTCTGTAAACATGACAGCAGCAACATCGCTGCGTACTTTGAAATATAGTCGCTCGTGTGCCGAAAAGAATCAGTTGGATTAAAAGACAGCCACGGTCCTTTAATACAAATGTATGCAAACCTATCACCATGTGAAGGAGCAGATGATTCCACTCCAGAAGCAGATATTCACATGCAGCTGAACCCCTCTAACTCGTTTGCTATTCTAGCACGTTGCCAAAGTGACACACTCTCACTGGCTACCTATAATGAAAGGCTAATATTAGATTTCAAATGGGCCCAAGCAGCAGCAGTGGTGCACCAGCAATATATTACATATGCATTCAGAAGTGTATCATTTGACATCTGGTGCATCATTTTCAGAGGGACCTGGTTGGTTTGGAGGGTTTACTTCACCACTGTTGCATTTCTCTTTACACGTACACCCACTTTTAAAATCCCCTTTTTTTTAACTGACTAACAAGCAGAGCAGATATCCTGTCTTTTATTAGGTCTCCCGGGTTAATTCGAGAAGCCGTACACCTGTAAAGAATCTCATTTACTTCAGCAAGACGCCACACTGTGCTGAATGCAGACAATCGCTCCCTTTGCAAATGTCAGTGCCTGACGCTCAGCAGGTGAACCACGAGCCAGTGGTAAATAATTCACAGCAGACCGGTGTAGCTTTCCTCGCCATCCCATACACAACCAGCATCCCCCCCACCACCACCTAAGTCTTTTCTGCTACGACCCCCTGTGCCGCCACTACTTCCTCTATACATAATTAACGAGAGAGGCACGGTGGGATGCCCGTCAGTCAGAGCCAGGGCCACTTTAAACAATAACAATATTGATAGTGGGTGTAATAAAGCGGAATTAAAAAGATGGATTCTAAAGATTTTTTTGTGCTCCTGGCGCAGCTGCTCCCAGCTTTAAGTGGTGAGGAGAGGGAAAGGGGTTTGCAGGGGGGCTTCTTGGGAATGGATAGAAGTACAAACTAATAAAGGAGGAGGGGGGCACATGTGCCCTTTTACCCTCCCCCTCCTTGTCAGCCCCTGGTGTCCTGTACTAACTCCTTTGCTGCTGCGTCCATTACTGGATTAAGTCTCGAAGTCTCGGAAAGAGGGAAGACGGAGGAGGTCAGGGGTCATAACCTTTAGTAATGGTCAGACAGACAGATGAGCAAAGAAAGAAAGAGAAAAACAAGACTGGCAGGATAATTTCAATTTAGGCTATCAATATTGTGTAATGATCAATGTGAAGGTCAAGAGGTTGGCAGATAATGACAGATGGGCAGATGAGAAAAAGAAGAAAGAAGTCAAATGAGAGAACTGAAGATAAAAGAAAAAAAAGGCCAATCGGTGTTGAAATATCAAACATTTGCTGATAATTTTGTCACCTGCCAGAGGGACAAAAATAGAAGCCGAGCACCAAAAAAACTTGACAAAACTGAAATGCGCTAGAAAGGTATTTGTAGGACTCCAAAAAACAAAAAAACACACTCAAAGCAGTGAAGAAATCCTGCCATTACTGCTATCTCCCATCAACCTGCGGGAGCCTTACATATGTTAATGCCCCTTCAACCTGTGACCCTCACATTCATGGCATCATTATCAACCCAGCCAGACATAATGTTGGCCTGTCACCGCCATGATCTATGGCCACAGTGGCTCTCTGCCTTAATGAAGCCGTAACGCTGCCTTAAACTACCGAAGCCGCGACAAACCTGGGCACGACCGTCTATCGGCTTAATGTGAGTGTGCATCCATCATCATGCATCAGCCATCCATCAATCAAAGCCCATGTGACAGCTGGGACCCCCGCACCTAACCCCCACCACACACCACACACACACACGTATGCGCAAACACACACAAACTCATTGGTTGCGATTACGATCTCAATTATCATCATGACCACGGGCCGCCGCTTCCCCTGTGACCGACATGCTAATAAGAAGCACTGGCAGTCAATAATCAAGCCATGGAAAAGGGCACCGGGTGAAGATTTGGTCAAGTTTAATTGTATCACTTAACGTCCATTGCTTTAAATTAATAATCTTGGCACCCTATTACAAAATGACATGGTTTGGAGAAAAGCAAAGTCAACTCAGAGCAATAAACAGGAAGCGACTTCATGTCTCTTTTAAGGACCAACCCAGTATTCCACACGCACACCTGCTCACACCATGAGAAACTCAAAGGTGACCTTAAGGTGTCTTAAAGGGTCCGTGTTCCATGCAAGAGAGAATCTTGAATTAGCTGTCACGAGTCTACAAGACAGCAGCTGTGGCATCGTCGCAGGACTGCAAACATTCCTGTGCATGAAAGCTTTTCACCTGCTAAGCGGGACCAAGCATAGCTGAAGCAGGTCTCACAGGTTATTTCTTTAAGCTAACATCACTGCCGCCCTGTTGTTTCTTCTCAGCCACGGGGATTTCAACCAGTGTAACTTAAGACGGGCTTTAGACTTCAGTGAGCACACAGATATCTGATAATGTTTGTCCAAGCCTTTCAACAGATAGCTAATATGGATCACATTCTGTCACGTGGCCAGAGTGTTAGCGCTTCACACAAATGTGTTGGGAGTTTTGTCTGTTTCCGTTTCTTTTTCTCCGCAGGTGTATTCGCAGAGTAATCTTTGCTTTCTAATCCCCACACTAACACACTTCTGAGTCAGAAAAGGAAAAAAAAGAAATACAGAGCTGTGATGAGAGGGATAGATAGAAGAAGGGCAACAGAAAAATACTATACAGAAGCAGAGTTTGTGTCCTCAATAATAGAAATGTATCTATTAAACTTCTTCCACTGAGCGAGTCCCTGTCTGCCAATACAACAGTCATGATAGGAAACTGCAGCTTGTTGAGAAAACTTAGTAAATGTCACAGGACACCTATTTCATCTCCTAACAGCGTCCCTATTTTTGGCAAGGCTGTGTTCAGGGACAAAAAAACCCCTCTATAAGTGGCCACATTTTAAATGTGACACAGCAAAGCACTCAGCCAAACTCCGAATGTGTCTTGTGGTGTCCGAAAGAATTATTCAGGCCTGGTTAGGAGGGGTGAGGGCTCACTTCGGTGGCAAGGATTTAGACTGCGTTTTAAGAAGGAGCCAGGAGACACTGATGACAAAACACTGTCACCTTCAGGTGGTTAAAGGAATGGGTGTCAGGGAACACACAGGAGATGGTAGTCCCGCAGTTCAGGACAAGCCACGGGGGATTTAGCCCAAGTGCTGACAGAAAAGACCAAGCGGTCATGGGCTCGCCCACAGATGGCAAACGTGGTAGCTGATGTGTGAATGAATGCACCAGTGAATCAAAACTAAATTAAGATACTGTCACTACATCTGCCTGTTCACACACACACAAGCATGCACACATATGTGCATCCACATCCACATAAAATGCTCATTATCCTTAACCCCCAGTGTGGGGGTGGGGGGTGGGGGGCATGGGAACAAAAAAGCATTAAGCAGGAGTGAGCCCTTTAATTACAGGCCAGTGTTTGGAGAACTCTCAATGGTGCTGAGAACAATGGAGGGCTCTGGTAATACTCAACCTGCTGAGTTAACACATATCCTGAAGGTATGACATCACACACACACACACAGGCAGAAAGTCAGCGGTCATGTCACGGACATGAGGCAATAAGTGCAGAGCTGGTTGCCGAGAACAGCCCGACTGGTGGAAGGAGATTTAAAGCACACTTAATTAGATTTCTCCTCCACGCAAAGCAAAAGCTAATTTCTCATTATTTGGCATTATTTCCTGTTTAAAGCTGCACCTTGCCAACTTATTTTTGATATTTTTGATGCGACTACTGAAAACAATCAAGATCAACAGTTAGTTGATTGCGCGTCTTTTTGTCTCTTTCATGTGTCTCCGAGTGAGTTTCTATAAGTTGTTTAAGATCAAAACCACCTCACAAAAAGAAGCTCTGCTAAAGCAGAATTGCAACCAGCTGTATGCTCTGTAGTAAAATGCAGTTAGAGGGCTGAAGGATGATAAAGATGAAATACTAAAATGACTAAACTGGCTCACATATGATTCCCTCAGTGTGTTGAGGTGTCTCATTATATCTGGGTGCTTGTAGTAGTGAATGTGTGACGTATGAGACCTATAAATAACTCGAGCGGTGATTGTGACCATATGACCGTAAGAAAAGTGACAGCTTTCCCAGTCGGTGCATTTGACAGGCTTAAGGATAACTCCACATGCCTGGCAAATTGGATTGGCGCTCTGTTGCCTCTGTAAAGGAAGGAAAACAGACAAATCCTTGGCCGTCTCCCTCCTAATAACTTCCTTTTCATGTTTTAAAGTCCACGATAAGCGAAGGGAGGCCAGGAAGGGACAGATAAATCACCATCGGTGCACATTAAAGACCATTATCGCTTTTAAATAGTCCCACGCACTCCCCATTTTCCAACAAAGCAATGGCAAGGTGATCTCCTGACAAAGAAGGGGAAAAGAACAAGACAGCTTTTGAAAGTTCTGACAGCACGACAGGTTCTGAAGGACGTGAATGGGTCAAATGGGAAAGACAACTTTTAAATCCAAGAGACAAAGCCCGACCCTGCCCATATTTCACCAACATCCCCAGGAACTGTCAGCCATCTCCACACCCAAATTCGGCTCCACCAACCATCAGCTAGGACTTCAAAAAAAATGGAATTAACTCAACAAGTGCTATCTGTGCTTTTGTGAGGTTGATTTAAACCAAGGCATTCCCAAAAATAGCTTTAACAGGCCTCAAAGGCCAGCTAATATAGCAAAGCTTAACTTGTGCCATAACTCCGGGATCTTGCAAAGATTAATGAGAGGGGAGAAAAAGGAGAGCGAGATATTGGTGTGTAAACGGGAGGCAGAAACTTCAATGAGCAAAAGCAGCTGGTGGCAGTAAATAGTGGCTGCCAATTGGCTGCTGTTCACAGAACGCCAATCTCCAAAACAGGGAGTGGTGGTAGTGCCAAAAATGGAACAAGAGAGGAAATAAAAAAAATAAAACATTGATTAAGCTCTCAACAGTTGCCTTAACTTGGGTAACAAGGTGGACTGGGCAATGTTTTCTACTTTCAGATCTCAAATTAGAAGATTTTACAGGAACAGAAAGAACTGGCAGCTCCACGTCTAGGAATTCACTGGCTTTACCTTTGAATATAAAAAGAAAGCCCAATCAAATAAAACGACAGGCACACGTCACTGGAAGATGTGTGCTGTGAAATGGTCAAAAGTCAAGGAATCAACTGGAAAATCCTTCAAAATCCAATCACATCCAATAAAAAGAAACCATAAAAACTGCTGCATGGATTTGCTTCATTCCTCTTTTGCAGGTTCAGTATGTGCATGTTGATGTACTTATCGGTGTGTGTGGCCCACCATGAATTTGTCTTATGAGAGACTGATGAAGTTTTTCCATACTTCTATGACTGCTATGCTTATTTTATTTTTCTTCAGGCTGTTTAAGAACTCAAACCTTGTGCTTTCACTAGTGGTGGCTTATGGTAGCTTTCCCTGCATAAATCCACATTTGCACAAGGCCATTACAATATTCCCCAAATGGGCGATTTCCAAACTTATGTAGCATGAATTGGCTGTTGCTCCAGTAAGTCCAATATTCTCCGTCACCCGGGTTATTTCAGTAATGGCAGCTTTGCACGACAAGTGCTAATGGCTTGAAATGGTGATTTCTCTACAGGCACTTTTGGATTAATTTCCTGTGTTGAAAGGGAATAGATACACACGGCAAGGCCCACTCTAGACAAGTCAGGTCCCTGCGTCTGTGATGTAAGTGGGCAAAGATTATGCGACGGCGGTGAGAGTAATGAGAGATCGGCATGTTCTTTGGTCGCTGTGCCCCTTCAAGAGGAAAATCTCTGATAATGAACTCTAGACCTTTACGCTGCTCCTCAGCAGCCCAGACAGGGCGAAAGAGGGAGGGAGGGAGGGAGCGAGAGAGCGGCAAGCCCATCAACAGAATTACCATTACATATAGTCACGCTGGCTCTCATATCTCATGTCACCGCAACACGCTCACTTCACATCTGCAAAGATTTAATTAAAAACAAACAAAAAAGCATTTTTGACAAGCCTACAAAACCACACAGTCTCCAAATAAGGACACTTGAAACCACGTAAACCTGCAGTGAGTCATCTGAATATTTAACATTAGCAATGTTAATGACATTGTGCACAACAGCATTCACAACAACACTCTAGCTGGCTCCTTGAAACTATTATCTATGCTACTTTGAAACACTGAGAAACGTTCACCCACAGCAGAACAAAAACACACATTTTACACTCCAAGGCAGACTCACAGCTACCTGAGAGCTACCAGCATCTGATTTCACATGGTCACCTCATTGATCAGGGCCTATAATAGCTGAGATGGACAGCAGCTGTCCCTGCTATTACAATGTCATCTCATCCATTTACTTACAGATCAATGGGACAGTTGCTGAAATAGGCCTGCCATGCACTCCTCTCTTGCTCACCTGAGCTGGTCTTTGTCATACCAGAGGCTATCCTCTCTCACCATAGCTGTTTGTTTGTGAGACGGGTGAGACCGTGGCCTGTACCAGAGAGCCAGAAACAAAGTTGCTTTATAAAAAAGTAATGAATCTTTCTGCCAAGCTTCCTTTTTAATTCAATTAAGTCACTTTCTTCTTTTACAGAGTGTTAAAAAAAAGAGAAAAAAGAAAGACCCCACCCCTCCTCAGTGAGACATAAAAGTGAGCTACAATTGCACTCCAGTAGGGGATTAACAGCTCAACATTAAAAATGACGATTCTCACTCAGGCTCCATCTTAAAGTCCCCACACAGGGGAAGGGGATACTTGGGAACTCAAAGTGAAAGAAAAGCATGCGGCGGAGGGGGGGGGGGGGGTTGTTCAAAGGAGCCTCGGATGACATTGCTTTTCTATAGCCCTTTTCGCATGCCTGTGCACATGCATACAGACCCATGCATGCAGACCAATACACACACACACACAGAGGCATTCTTTTCAGGATGGACTGACCACTGAAAGCCCTCCAAAGAGGAGGAATCAAATAAAGCCGTCAGTGGATGGAGATTAAAAGGAGTGCTACACAGTAAAAATCTGATTTATGAAGCTCAGGCTGAGTTGCTACAGGGGCTTTGGTACCATGGTAACCCAATGAACAGTAAGGTCGAAGGGGCGGTTGAATAAAGAGCAGCAGAATGGCGAGGAAAGAAAAGGAAACTTTTAACCTCTCAATGTTCACATCTTTTCTTATAACCCTGAACCTTTACCAGACTAATGCATGAAGCTCGAGTTTCAATAGAGGGGGTCAAAGTCCTCTTCATAAATTACAAAAAGCCTTTCTCACAGTTTCTATCCAGGATGGGGGCACAACTGTTTGTGCCCTGAGTAGGACACGGATTTAATGATGACAAGTTCATGATTTTAACTTAGCTGAAATGGTTCTTTTCTTACTGGAGCTTTATTATTTCTTGGTGGCTGTTCTCTCTTCTCCTTTTTCTTTCCTCTACCATCAGTGCAGTGAGACGTTCAGCCCACCCAGCCTTGCGTGGCACTTCCGAGAGCCGCCGTAGCTGCTGCTGCATCAGTGTGTTGTTGTGTTTTGTCTGTGGGAGCTGTCCTGTGCCATGCTGCTGTGTCCAGGGCCAAGGCCCTTTTCCTATTGTCTGCTGCCATATGGAAGCCAGCACCAACACGGAGATAAGCCTGTCCTCATGCTGTTCCCTGACCTTCTCAGGCACCCAGCTGGCACTAAATGCAGAAATAATTATTATCCAAATTACCCAGGCCAACACTGTCTCCTCTTTGTGCAGCGAGGGTGAATTGAGAGGGGGTGGGAGGGTCCTATGAAGTGCTAGGGGAGATGCTGCGGTGGGAGATCTCACACAAAAGAAGAGCCGTCAGTGGTCGGCCTCATGCTGCCTCAAATACTGTATATTAGCTTGTCTGTTTCCGTAAGGAGCTGATAGATGTCTCATTAATCATTTGTGATGAGTCCGTATTTTGTTACTGACTGACAAGAGTGTGGTGCTTAATGCCACGTCGGAACACAAATGTAAAGCACATTTATTCAGACGATGTGGGTTAAAACATTAAATATTTCAAACCCATCATTACATAATTCTGCTTGAATTACACTGTACTTTTTAAGAAGTTGATCATAACACATTTTAAAGATGGATACACACCCCAAAAAACCCCACTTGATAATGATGACTCAATAAATTTGCATTTAAATGACATAATTAAATATTTTAAAAGGTATAAAATCTTCAATCGGGTAATTCTACTCCATTATTCAGTCTTAAATGACTCACTAAACAATGATTAAACACATTTTTCAATAAAGTGCTCAGATGGTTTACGATGGGATTTTTACACTTTTGCGATTTCATTATGAGCACATTATTAAAATACAGTAAAAGTACAAATTTGAGCACTTTTGAGAACAAAATCACAAATTTAGTCTGTAGGACCTGCGCAGATAAGAAAAAACTACTTCCTACTCTCGCATTGCTTTCTTGTGACATCACATTATTATAGGAATGACTAACTGGAGGGCAAAAGCGGGCTTTGCTCTCAGAGTTGTTGAAGTGGATGCAATAAAGAGCCACTGCTAGCAAAACATGGACATGGAGAACAGAATCCCATGTTTTATTTTTTCTAACTGTCTCATACAGTTGTCCCAATCCATTTCTTCACACTAAACAAGGTTTTAAATGGTGCGTCAAATAAACTGGCGCTCATTTACAACCCCAACTCCAAAAAAGTTGCTGTGTAAGATGTAGATGAAAACACATTGCAATGTTTGGCAATATTTACAAACCCATATTTTATTCACAATAGAACTTAATGTGTTTAAACTTGTTGTTTAGACAGTTTTTTATGTCATGAAAAATACTAGGTCACTTTGATAGCATCTGATGACAGCAGCACATCTCAAAAACTGTTGGGATGAGGTCAACAAAAGGCTGTAATACTAAAAACTATTTGCCCCTAGTTTGGTTCATTGGCAACAGGTCAGTGACATGACAGGGTGTTAAAAGAGCAGCTTAGAGAGGAAGACTTTCTCAAATATCAAGATAATGTTCATTCATCTGAAAAAAGAAACTGTCACTGTCTGCAAACTCTGAAACATTTTCACCATAATGCTTCCCGGTGTAAACATTGTGAAGAACAGTACATAACATCAAAGTTCAGAGAATCTGGAGAAATCTCTGTACGCAATCTGTACGCAAGGGACCGGGATAAAAATCGATATTGGATGTATGTGATCTTCAGGCCTTCAGCCAACACTGCATTAAAAACAGGCGCGAGAGTCTGTCATGGAAATCACTGCGCGGGCTCAGGAATGCTTCAGGGAGCACAGCTCAGCGTGCCATCCACAAATTCAGGTTCTTCCCCGGGCCAAAGTGCATTTAAAATGGACCGAGGCGGTGTTTCACATCACTTAGTTATTTCTAATTTTGCAACAGGAAACCTTAACCTAAAATGACATAATTAAACATTGTGTCCAATTTTATGCCAAAGAGTTTACTTATGAATAACCAGCGCTAACAGATACCGAGTCTGAATACAAATAAAACAAAGAATCTGCTCATAACTGCTCATTTGCACCTGGAGCACCAGAGAGGAGGATGTTAGGCTCAAAGGTTACTGAAGTTCCATGTGTTTTGCTTTATTTCCCACTCCTTTACATAATAATTCATTTTTAGTTGCACAACATTTGAGTGCACCAGGTGAAACTGTGAAAGAAAGGGGATGTCCATAAATTAAATTTAAAAAAAAAACACTGTTCAAAGGGAAATCCCAAAATTGCTATGGTGACACAGGTTTCATAAAGTTAGCACCAGCCGTTAAGAGCTGAAACTTTCACCTTTCCACCTTCCTCTAATTAGTTCCTGATGTGCAGTGGAGCTTGGGACAGCTGGATTTGAACAGGAACGTCCCACAGATGTTCCAGCGTTTCATGACACAGTAAAAGATGGATGGAGAGACAACACAACAAAAAACTTCAAGTGGGAAGACAAGGAAGAGTTGGTGGATTTAACCCACCTCCTAATGGATGGCTTTACTGCATGTGGAAAAAGCCCCATCAGAGATACGCGTTTGCACTCAAGTCGTCCCCTTACACAAGTGGAAGCTCCTCCAAGAGGGAGAGTAAAGCGGAAAAAGTTGAAAAGTCTTCATCATCAAGGCAGTATCTTTTTCATTCGTGAAGACGAATCATCATCTGTGTTCAATGCATGTTGGAAAAATATAAATCATATTTGCAAAAAAAACCCCAAAACGTCATAAACAGAGTGAATGTATTACTTACTAATGATCACATATAAATAAATAATGAAGAAAACCTCTGTGATTGCAGGAAAAGTGAGGGCAGATTATTGTATCGCTCAGAACCGGTGAACATATCACGTCTTTATCGACTTTGTCCCGGCAGAGGAAGCCTTGTGTTTGAAGCATAAAGGAAAGTCACATTCCATAAAACGGCAGCCTTTCATGAAGAAAAGAGAAAAACACTTTTTGACTTGTTACATAAACAGAATGACCTGAACGAAAAGAAAACAACGCGCACCTTAATAAAAGCGGCGGAGGGTGGAATTGAAGAGATTAGCCCGCTCACATTTAAATGCCTCTATCTGGCCTTGCTTCACTCCATCGCATAGAAAATGTGGAGAGACAAAGAAGGGAACAGTGGGGTTGATTAGAGTGGAGTTGGGGATTAGGTCTGAGCGAAGGAGCTTTGAGTTATTTAAATCTGCCCCCTTCGTCAAGGTACAAAGGCACCGCTGGGAAGGCGCATCATCACTTATTCCAATAGAGTGAATAAAAAGGTAGAGAGAAAGAAAAAAGAAAAGGAGCAGATAAATGAAGTGCCTCCCCGCTACTCGGCAGTGTTCATTAGCTTAACGTTGCTCAGGTAATGGCATAAGAACAAGCGGCGATGAACAGGATTGTCCTGTGTTGGCAGATGAGGAGTTGAAGCGGGTGATCCTTTCCAGCTGGGAAAGCTGACAGGGTCCACTTTTAATTAATGACATCTCTGTACGAGGTCACTCTAATGAAGCGGTGCAAGGTGGAGAGGATTTGTGATAACTATGGTTCAAGGTCAGATTGAACAAAAGAAGTTAAATTGAACTACTATACAGCGTTCAAATTTTAGAGGAATAACTAGACGCACACAAAATGTGTATTTGCTAACTATTTCCTACGAGGCCTGTTGATATCCGTGTACTTCCACCCTTGGTGAGTGTACACTGGGGTTTTCTTACATCTCTCTTGCTTAGCCAGGACTGTCATTTTTTCCCTGTCTGTGTGTGTCTGCATGTTTGTGTTGGTGCCAGTGAAAGACAGACTAGCATTGGTGCAGGAGATGATGGGAACACTGACCTTCCCTTTGCCATTACAACCCCCACAAAAGATTGAAAATGTCTCCTGCGTTCAAAGATAGCCACATGTGCAATTGCACTGCATCACTATATCTGGGAAGAATGGACAGCAAAAGAAGATGACTTGGTGTCTCAGCAGGGGAGGCAGAGCCATCAAAGAGAATCCCAAAACCACTCATCTCCCTTTGCTGACGAGACGGCGCGCTCACGCGCGCTAACACTCAGCAATGGTGTGTGGATATACGTGTAGACATGGGTCTGCACAGGCCACGTTCATTCTAAAAGCCGTGGCACAAAAATTACTTTCCAAGATTCCGACCTCCATCTGTCGGGAGTTGCTGCTGCCATATTTGTTTTCGTTTCAACTGCTAAGAATCAAATACTGTTATTTTTGCCCGAAATAGGCATCGTCGCACGCCATCTTGCAAGAGGAAATGTGCAAAGATGAATTTCTGTCTGTGTGAGAGAGAGTTTGTGGGTGTGTTTTTGACACAAGAAGAACATCCATGACCTGACTTGACCCCGCCAGCTGGCTGTCCTACTTTCTGTCTGCTCATACACAAGAATATTAAGTCATTCTTGTCTTTGTATCTCTGATAGAATTCTCCACAGACAGTGCCCCAGTCTGTCTACAGTACATGAATACTCTGCTCTGAGTGTATGCCCAGTATCTGTATGCCAGGGATCTGCCTTTAGGGCACGTATATAGTTGAGATGGAGCTCGTATGGCCCTATCTTCCTGATTGTGTCTACCAGATTGTACCCCGGAGAGGTTGGTACATTTTGATCTCACCACAAAAACCTTCAAAGACAATGGGTGAACAGCTATGAAGTAGACACAGAAGTGGTGTTTGTAGAGTTATAGCAGATTCAGACAACATAGTATGGTCCTGACAATGACTCAAGCCAGTGCATGTGGATATCAGGAATAAAAGTCTGATTTTAAGTGGTAATATAGCCAATCCCATGGCACAGTTGCTGTTATTAACCTCTATTCTTATCAGAAAAATAATAAAGATATGTGAATGTGAACTATACTGAGATTTTAGCTACTTTAACAGAGCGCTTATGCGATAACAAAGAGCTCAGAGATCACCTCAAACCCCCATATCAAATAAATAAAGAAAATAAATAAGCGCTAATTTCAATCATAAAACTCAAAATTTTTAATGAGAGTTTAGCATCAAGTCAGTCAAACTTCTGGAATATTGATCTGGTCAGTTAAGTAGCAGAAGGGGTTGCTAATCAGTTCCAGCTGCTTTGGTGTTACAATGAAATTAAGAACAGGTGCACTAGAACGGCAACAATCGGAAGGTTTGCTGTGTCTCCCAGCACAATCTCAAAAGCAGGAGACAGTCCTGGAGACAGTTACTCTAGGAGAGCTGGTTGGGGCTGCAGAGGGTCCTTATCAGGAATGTGGAGAGGAACAGGATGAGCTCTGCCAGAGCTACAAAATGACCCGGCAATCAGAAACAGACTTCATGAGGGTGGCCTGAGGGTCCGATGTCCTCTAGTGAGTCCTGTTCTCACTCCCGGGCACTGTGGAGCCTGATTGGCTTTTGCCATAGAATACCAGAATTAGCAGCTCCACCAATGGCGCCCTGTGCTTTTCACAGATGGGAGCAGGTTCGCCCTGAGCACATGTGACAGACGTGACATGTCTGGAGGAGCTGTAGAGAGGTAGGTTTGGTGGTGGGTCAGTGATGGTCTGGGGAGGCATATCCATGGAGGGACGCACAGACCTCTACAGGCTAGGCAACGGCACCCTGACTGCCATTAGGTATTAGGATCAAGTTTTTGGACCCACTGTCAGATGCTACGCTGGTGCAGTGAGCCCAGATGTCCTCCTGGGGTATGACAATCTCTGGCCTCATGGGGCGAGAGTATGCAGCCTGGAGGATGAAGGAATTGATACACTGACCGGCCGCCACACTCTGGTCCCCCACTATGTTTCTGTCCATCTAATGCCACCAGGTTGCACAGTGAGATCCCCAAGACACCTTCTGTCATCTCATTAGAAGCATGCCCGAATCACCACTTTGAGTTGCTGCAATGAAATTTCAGCACAATGGACAAACCTGCTACATAATTTTTTTTCACTTTGATTTTCAAGGTGTCTTTGAATTGAGCCCTGTACAACCTGATCATTTTCATTTCCATCAAAAAAGATGTGGCACCCTTTTGTTCCTAACAGATTTCCCACTCTATCTCAGTGTAGATATCCAGCATGAGTTTATATATAAATATCTCAATTATCAATCAAAAGGCTTTAGATAGCATTTGTGTGTGGTGCTACTCAAACCACTCACTAATCATTCGAACCATTTTGGGTCATTTATACCAAGACCTATAGGCTGCTGAGAGCAGAGGCATGGTTTATGTGACCTTTTCCACTTCTGTGTGACAGTGATGGCAGTGGATGAGCTAGAATTTGAAGGGCTCGGTTAGGTGGAATACTTGAACTACGATTCAAAGCAATCTGGCTCTTCTGTCTGCCAAAAATGTCAAATGACAAGCCCTAACACACAAATGCATACACACACATCATCAGAGCACGAACACTGCATGACATTTCACCGGTCTTGACAGGGCCGGAGAGCGAAGAGATTAGTGTGCTAGCCTTAAAGCACCAAGCCTGGGCAAACAGATGATTCTGATATGATTTCCTTGCCAAGTCATATTTAGAATGTTAGTTTGATGGCTTAAGAGAGCAACATTAGACTTTACTGCAGCTGTTTGAAGGTCTGCAGAGCCAATATTGAAGTGTGCAGTCATATCTGCATGAGTCACGGGCATATTTCAACATAATTTAAAAAAAAAAGCCAATTTCTATGTGTTCACCATGACAAAACACAAAAACTAAATCCACCTGTCATTCCATACAGGGATAGCCACATTAGGTGAAAAGAATGAAAGAAAAAGCACTTCTTCTTTCATGCACCAGCTCTGTTTGAGAATATTTAGCTGATTGCTTTGATTGATCTCACAGGGCGGTTAGGGATTTGGTCGCAGTACAGCCCACCATTGACTCCTACACATGGGAAGGACTGCGCGGCATTAGCGGGAATAAATCATGTGTTAAAATGATATTCTGATGCGGGGCCTTGAGTGCATATTGATTCGTAATTATTTATACTAACAGTGGCGAGGGAGGGACAATGCCATCCATTACTGTGTGAAAATAGGCAGGGGGGATCAATGCGAGTGGAATAAGGATTGCGGTGAAAAGCACGGCGGCCATTCCTCTGTCAAAGGCGATCATTAGCCCAGAGCAGAAGAGAGAGCTCCCTCCACCATGACCAAGACTTGCCTTTACAAAGCTGACGGTAAATTACATTCCATTCACAGAGGAAAAATTGACCTCACTGCTCTTGTGGTGGCACAGACTGCTATGTAATAACAGTGTCTCTGGGCTGAGGGCAATCATCCATCGCTTTCTGCCCTTTTCTCTTTTGTCTGCTTTTTCTGTGCCACTGATATCTTGTCACTCACGGTGTGATGTCAACTAAAAGGGAAGGCCTTGAAGATGCCATAATATTAAGCGCTAACTACGAGCACACATAAGAATGAGGTGACGTAAAGCAGAGTGGGCATCAAGGTTGCAATGTCAAGGCAGGAATTAGAGAGAAATCAGGAAACAGAGCCACAGCAGCCAGATACAAAGGATACCGTTAATGGTCTGCACCGTGTGATGTCATAAGAAATATATTCACTTTAAATATCCGCTCAGGCTTCTTTGCAGGCAAAAAAGATGACCTCACCCCTGTTTGATATGTGTCTTACATTTCCCATTACACGGACCAGACAAATGGACTGCACAACAACTAGACAGACAAAAAATGTCCAGGTATCAGTCTGAGAACATACCAGTATGAGCAAAATCTAAGGATGTAGTACAAGACAACACAATTCCAGACAAAACCTAACCTAGAGATGCATTCGGAGAAAAACCAACAGCTAACCATTGAGCCGTTTCTCACTTTTAATAATTAAAACAAGGAGCTCTAAAATAAAAAAATAAAAAAACAACAGTAAAACAACAAAGGAGACCTAGCATCCTCTCAGTAAGATAACAGGAGAACAGATATGAGCTATAACAACACTTTAACCCAAGGCTACAGGCCCAGAGAATACAAACCTGCTTAGCTACTCACCATGTACACATTCAAGCACACATACACACACTCGTGCACCAAGGAAAGAAAGGCAATCTCATCCTCCCATTATGATTTGATAGCTCAAATTGTAGCAATGATTCAAGTGTAGTCCTGTGGGTTTTGTGGATGAGCCCAGAGCCTGTTATTTTACCAGTGGGCACCAGGGGATGGGGAAGGATGCTATTGCGGCCGACAAAATGACCATTAAATCACAGGCTATGAAGCCACTCCGGACGGTGAAAGAGCGCGCGCCTACTGCTTGATGTGTCAGGTGTGTGAATGCGTGTTTATCTAGTGCATCCCTGGCAAATGTGCATTGTTGCTTGTGTGCAAAGAAGTGGAAATTGTCCGGATAAAAACTGTATAGATGCCCGCCTACGTTGCAGAGGCGAGGGTTGTGCAATTTGTGTGGCAATATATAACCCAGTGAAGCGCAAATTGTATGTGTACAAACATGTCAAACAGATGTGCGTGACGCATAAATGCTAGTTTTTGTTTATCTCCTCTCCGGATGGTAGAGGTAATGACAGTAAGCACAACACACCTGCCTCTAATAATTCCATCAAATATAGTGTGTATACATGCTGTGTAATATGCTTCCAGTTAGGTCAATGGATGTATGATGAAATGCTTATGCTTGCAGTGTAACGGCAGCAATCAGTTATAGAATGTATGCACCCTACTGGGCACTAAAATGCAGAAGTCTCTGCAAATTCAACAGTTTCCATCTATTGAAATTACTTTTACTTGGATGTGCAACTGCAACACATGACAAATCTTATGGTTTTCTTCTTTTTGAAAATTAGAGCTAAATTAGGGATTAGTTTTACTGATGTGGAGTATCTCCTTTTGAACATGCATACTACAAAAAATTCCTAAAATGTTAGGGGGCACAAATGTTACAGATATTTTACAGGGCAACGCCACCATTCCCTTAGTATTCCATGTTGTTGAGAACTACCCTGGTGAAAGTCGATGTAGCTCCTATGATGATCTGCTAAGTATTCCACAGCAGGGAGAAGCTCCTATGCAAAGGCCATCCCTCCTGCTACTTCACCCCCAGTCAGGAGCCTGACACCCTGGTGGTAAGCAGGAGGGAAGCTCTTAGGGGTTGGAGCATGCTGGTTGGTTGCCTTCCCACTATTATGCTTAGCGCTATATAGAGCTGACACATACAGGCTGCAAGAATGACAGCTGGGTTCAGCTGAACAGAACTACCAGAGGACATTCTCCATGTGTAAACTTTCAGTTCTACTTGATTTATTTGGTGCCAGAATGAGACAACCACTTATGAGGAAGCAGTTGGCGACAGTAGGAAGGAAAAACTCCTTTTTAACAGGAAGAAACCCCCAACAGAAGCAGGACCAGAGGCAGTCATTTGTTGCAAACTGTAAGTTGGGTATGAGAGGAGGGGATGTGTAGGACAAAACTCTTATGAAATGAAAGCTAATGACCTAAAAATAAAGAACAAACAGACATTTAGAAACCAGTTGTACTTAACTTCAGCATACGCAAGAAAACAGTTTTAAGGAACCAATTCAACATCCAACAACCAACCAACTTGAGAAGTAGCTGATGGATGCAATATAACACCCGCTTGTCCCTACCAGAGGCCAAGTACTTCACTTAGAAGACAAAAATACCTCGATCAGTTAGCAAGCACTAGGTTTCCGTAGAAACAACGTGTTAGAGGTGAATACAACAGCTTGCATTTTTGAAGTAAACATGTTTTTTTCCCTCTCATTCTGTGAGATATTTCTGTCTATTTCTGTCTAACAGTGATTGAATCTTTATAACATGTTAAAACATTTATGGAGTATTATAAGATACTGTCATTAAACCATTCAGAACAGGTTCAATAGTCACAGCTATCTTCTACAAATCTATAAGACCCATAACTGCTTCAAGGTTATTAGAGCCACATCACATAGTGCTGTGACTGATAGATCACCCTACTCTTTTTTTATGAGGTGACACAACGTGGACTTACAATAGAACATCTGAACTGTGGATATCGCAACACCCTCCATGCCTCGGCTTGCTGTAAAGGAAAATGTGGAGAAAAAAAACCCAGAGAGCAATCGTGAAAAAGGAAGAGAGAGGGAGAGAGAGAAAAAAGAAAGGTGTGGGCTTAGCCTTATCTCCTCCATGCCTGCCTACCTCCAGAGGTATGAGCTTGGAAGGTTTTAAAGTGACAGGGTTTGGCTCTTGATGCTACATCACTGTGCTTTGAATAGACCTGTAAGGCAAGGCCATGGCACAGGTTTTGTCTGAACCTAGATGTGTCAGAGACTTTAAAGCGAGTCTGTAAAAGGGTTCATTTGTTTATCGGACAGAAAAATGTGCATGTGCAGCATTGTAGTCGAGAGCCCAGTGTCCAAGAGTGGTCCCATTTCATTTAAATCTGAGGGCTAAAATCACAGCAAAAGGACACGCTCGATGCACGACAAACTGAAATCCTGACGTTTGACAGCTCCTTACCTGTATCGCACAATTCTTCAACAATTTTCCAAATAAAAGGAAGAGAAAAGTAGATCCTCAAACCATTCATTGCAAGTGCAGAAATGTAAACATTCAGTTACAGACAGGAACTAAAAAATTCACGAACACACTGAGAGACACGTTGATTAAATGTAGAGCAACCCAGACAGTCACATGGATACAAACCAGAGCTGCCATTACCTTTCCCTTCACTTCCCTCCCCTTGAGTCGCTGGAGAGGTTTCAGTTCTCCCTCAATCTCTTAAACCCCTGAGTGTTTGCTCAGGAGAAAGAGGGTCTGCCTTTTAAAGTCCAGCTTTAAATGGCATGTGTGTAAACAAAAAGATTTCTGTCTTTTCTCCAACATGAGACTTGATGCCATAATTTTTCCTGACAAGCTGGGCTCCCAATTGGTATTTATCTTGAACAGGCAGTGGAAAAGTGCAGCAGTGAAAGTGACACATGTTAAGACTCAGCATAACAAAACGCAGCAGAGCTTCGGGGGTGGGTGACAAGTCAAAGGTCTCCCCCTCTGAGAGTTGTCATGGTAAGGATTAAAAAAAAAAGAAGAAGAAGAAGAAAATTGCATTTATTAAGTCATTATAGGGTGTTTGGTGTGTGACTTTTGACTTTTATAAAGGGAGGGGGTGAATCAGGGGCCCATATTTGGAAATGTCCATGTGTGAGATTCTCAGGAGAGAAGTATGCTACAGGTGGGAGTCATTCAGCTAGTTCAAATGGTTTTTGTCATTTTCTGGGATCAAATGCAGAATGAAAGGGAGTCATTTTTCCAGGAAGGATAGAGGCCAAACCCAAGCTTACAACAAAATGCAACTTGGATTGAGAAATCAAGGGAAACAGAAACAAACATAAATTCAAGAAACTTTCTCTCCTGTCATTCTCCCCGAATAAAGTAAGGTACCTGATTCGCAATCTCCCCTCTTCCGTCCATGCGAAATACATAACTCAGATGTCAGCTAGTGTTTCCGTCACAGTCACCCGTGCACATGTGAATTAATTCCCATAAATACGAGCAGCCCTCCTCCAGTTGAAATTAATTTTCATTACACAGATGAGGTGGGAAATAATAATCTTTGACTCCCAGTTAGAGCAAATGAAAGATGGTATCTCCCGGTGCCTGTGTTTTTCTTCACAGTTATTAAAATGAAAATTAAGGCCCGAGTGCTTGTGAATATAAAAACAGAAGTATTTACTGCAGAGTGCGTTTGTGCTGCTAAAAAGCATTTGTCTTCAAAAAGGCCCCATTAGACACAACAATAAGGAAAAAATAGCAACTGGAATCTCTTTCTGATATGAGTGAGCTGATCGCAGATTGTTCTTTGCTGGAAGTCTGCTTCGTTTTAACTTTCTAATGTAGTGAACTACTACAGAGTATTCTGGCTGCCCTGCAGCTTGAAGGGATTTTGCTATGGCAAGAAGAGTGTGATTAATGCCCCTTTGTCCAAAACCTGTACATGTACAAGAGTAATGGCCAAAAGGTAAAAGTGTGTGTGTGTGTGTGTGTGTGTGTGTGTGTATGAGCATGCATCCATGTCTTTGTGGGGACCAAAAATTGGAAGTTTACTATATTTGTGGGGACCAACAGTCCTTATAGGGACCAAAATACTGGTCCTCGCAAGTTTGAAGGCATTTTGGAGACTCAAAATTTGGTTTTAGTGTCAGGGTTAAAGTCAGGTTGTGGTTAGGGTTAGGGAAGGCATTAAGTCAATTAGATGTCCCCACAAGTTATGAATACCCGACGTGTGTGTGTGTGTGTGTGTGTGTGTGTGTGTGTGTGTGTGTGTGTGTGTGTGTGTGTGTGTGTGTGAATGCCCCCGGGGTGCTTGCTTCTTCTGTGTTCCCCAGGGATCCAGCCACAGCTGCATAAACCTGTCGGCTTTCATGATCGGCAAAGAGACGCACAGACACGCTTGGTGACAAGGCCCACCTAAATTTATTAGAGCTCCTCAGGACCAGCTCCACTGCAGGCTGGTGTCACTGCTGGTTACTCTGACACACACACAAACACCCGCACACGCGCACAGATGCATGCACGCACACAATAACTGCAGCAAAGCAAATTCTCCAGGTCGGGGAAAAACATGGAAGAAGACCTAAATTGATCTTGATGCACGGCGAGTTCACCAAGCAGTCAATATCAGACAGTCCATGTCGAACAGGTATTGTGTTTGACTTCTGGAAGTTGGCTGCAGTTGATGCAGTGAGGACTGCTGCAGTTTGATGGAAAAACAAAAAAAACTAAATTCTAAAGCACCAGCGAATAAAAAGCTGAAACTGGTTTCTTTGGGCAAAATTCATTCAATCCAAAATTTTGAAAATGTTGGCCGATAGAATGACTGATGCGAGCTGTGTGCGATGGTAGGGTGATGCTAAAATGACAAAGTGTGAAGACAGAAAAGAAAAAAAGGTCTCTTTGCAGATGAGTCTGGGTTTGCGTGTCTCTGTGTGCATCCTGGTGCCAGGGCTGAGGCAGAAAGGACCCCAGAGCTGGCAGACATGCTAACCCCCCACCGCCCCTCCCGACTCTGTCTGCTCTGATTAGATGGGGCTTCTTACTACGATGTGCCAGGAGCTCTGCCAGAGATAAAGACAGACTAACAGATGTTCCCCTTATCTCAGGACCAACCTCAAACCCATCAACCCCTTAACACACGCACACACACACACATATACATGCACAATCACTGAAACAAAAACACTTATATCGTGAGACTGGCCGTCTTTGTTAGGGTCTCATTCTGGATTGCAACTCAGACAGAAGTACTTTTTACTTTTATTAACAAACCCTAATTCATGGGAAATGCATGCACACACGTCCATGACAACGGAGCTGAATAACACGAACATTTACAGGTCCTGGCAGCTTCCTTCGGCACTGAGAGAGAGGAAACCTTTTCAGCCGCCCCACCCCTCTGCCTTCCTCCAGCCGCATGCAGTTTGGGCTGAAGTGGAATGTTAAGGTGGCTTTGAAGAGGCGTCTGCTTCTTGTCAGCACAGACACGACACACTTATTGTTCTCACCATGCACAGCTGATTATATTATCTCTTTCTTCCACATACCACACAAGTAGACAGAGTTTGAGAGATGGAGGTGAGATGTGGGTGGAAAAGAGGGGCGGTGTGGGGGGGAGAAAAATGGAGACAGAAAAAGCAACGAAGGGAAGAAAGAGGAAAAAAAGAGTAGAGGATGTGCTAAATCAGGAGACAGAGAGATCATGGCACAAAGACGAAAAACAGAACTCCGGGGCCCCCGGGGGTTTGGGGGTCTATGTGTAGGCATAATGAGCGGAGCCAAACATATCCAGCCTCATTAATTTCAACTATCAAAGCCACTTTTCTGGGTGCACCACGCTGCCTGCTTCTCCTGTCTGCAAAAGCCCTCACTTGTCACCTAAGATCAAAAACAAGCAAGAAGGAGCGCTAGGCTAGAGGAACTGGGAGCTGGAAAAGATACTTTTTTCACTTTATAGGAGCAGAGAGGGAACATCTTGCTATCTGCAGCATAACCAGCCAGTCTGGATTTAGATCCTTGTGTGTCGAGTGTTCTCCAAAAGGTGACGATGCGTTTTAATGCACATTAATATTTATGAAGGGCATTTCCTTGGAATGTTAACAAGGAGACTGAAGTAAAAAAAAAAAATAGACTGAAGGTCTTAAAAGAAAAACTACAACCATTTACAATAAAACGCCAGCATCTTCCATGAAGGGAAGAGATAATGCGCTCTGTAATGAAAGCAAAACCATTCAAACTGTCAGCGATGCAATATACGGCGAGGAAGAATCAGATGCCGAATGAATGAGAATTCGCTGACAATTAAACTGGAAACAATAATAAAAAAGCGCTTTGGCTTTGAAACCAGCCCCATCAGCACGAGGCAGTTGCTAAGGGTTTCGTAGCTCCTTTCAGCGGTTTGCGTCAGTGTTTTTTCCTCCTCTTTTCTACAAGTAAACACATGTCTCATTACGAAACATTTCTCTGCCGAACATGAACATCAGCTGCATCTAGTTCTATAAAGCACCAGCATGTCATAAACTAGTTTGCTCTGCAGCGTTTTTTAGCTCCTATTTGTGGCTTTTTGTAAAAACAAGCCCGGTATACACCTCGGGGCATCTGGAGCTCAAACCGCTGGCTACACTTTTTTTTTTTTAAATCCCGCCTCTTCCCACAGTGTCCAGACAAGGTGGTCATTGTGAGATTATCTTCACTGTGTGCTGAGGACAGGCCCGAGGAGATATATAACCACCAAAACCAGACCTTGGCATTTGATGATCTCCCTTCTTTGAGTTGGCCTAACAAAGCTACCCTTGATTAGAAAAAGAGTAAAAAAAACAGGATGGCATATTCTGATGTTTCACATGTCGGGCACAGTCAGATGTTTAGTAAGGTCTCGAGCACAGAGGCAGCTTTTGTGGTTCGCAGTTAAACAAATATAATAAAGAGAATTTTCCAAAGCATGGCAAAGACAGCTAATCTTTGTGTAGAAGTCAGTTGTGAAACACTGCGGATTCTGTTCGTCTGACTACATAAAGTGTATTGTGCACACAGTAACCTCGCCCATTAGGAGATAATGCTGGAACATCATTTGTTCATGTATGGAAAAGAGAAGGCGTTACGTGAGAAGCGGGAGCACTATCAGGGAGTCTTACATTCCTGATCTTATCACTTGGTCTTGATTCAGGTTCTGCTGTTGCAAAAAAAGTCTCAGTGGAGAATGGAGCATATCTCCAAAAGAAAAAACAAAAAAACATTCACACAGCGTGAGGGTGAAAAGTGGAAAGGCTGTCGAGGGGCGGCCAACTTTGTGTCATGTCCTATCTCGCTCGGCATGGCATTTTATCAGCGTATCACCTCCCTCTCTCCCTCTCAGACTGAGGAAAGTGTGTGGTAAACAACACTCTTCTTTCAGTCTAAGAAATGGCCACAATCTCGCCATCTCAAGTTTACAGAATCTTTTCCTACATCTGGATGCTCACCTGCAATTTTCTTTTCAAATGCCCATGCATGTCCCGTTTTTGAGCACACAAAGTCACAGAGATGTTGAATGAATAAAAAATAATACACCCACACACGCACACACACACATATATTTTTTTTAATGTGTAATATATATACACGTCTATGTAAAAAACTTTCCTACTGCAAAAGTTGTCGACTATCAACTGACTGATGAATTTTCAGGTAAGGCAAAGAGAGAAAAGAAAAAAGCAATATATAAAATGTAGGTCAAAGCTAAAAGTGATTTTGCCTGTAATCTGACACTACTGATGGCAATACAGGTATGAATATAAAAATCAAAAAGAAACAAAGAGGCCTCATTCTCTTTGGTCTCAGTCTGGCAGACTTTTGCTTTTATAAAAGGTAGAGCGCAGAGTTCTGCAGACAGACGTAAAGTTTTTCACACAGTGGAAGCATGAAACGCGGAATTCATGACGGGGGCTGCCAGATATGAGAATGCCTCTGAGTGGGCGGTGAGGTAACTGGGGAAACTTGCTGTACTGCACTTTTATCAGGGTTTTATAATCAATCAAATGTGACAGGATCCTACAAAGACACAATAAGCCAGCTTTCCTTTTTTTGTTGTTGCTGGGGCTATACAAAGGGACCTGGGGTGACAGAGGAGGTCATTTTGGCTCTTTTTCTCGAACAGTTAGTTATTTTAACATAACAAGCAAAGCAGTACCTACAGCAGTGTAAATTTTCTCTGAATTTTTTTCTAAGCGCATTAATATTTTACTAACCATCAAGTAAAATGTGTGTATACTGGTTTAAAATTGAAGGAACCTGAGAGGTAATGAACTGCTCTGCAGCCACAGGACCTGGTGACCTTGCAGCCATTAAGTTGACTATGAACTCCTCTGTATATCAAAGTATTCTAGAGTCAAATGTTTGGCCATTTGTAAAGCTTGGCTGAATTAATGTCACCCAACAGGACAATGATCCTGTACTACACTATACCACACTATGCTCAAATCATTTTCATTTATATAGCATTAAATCACAACAGCAGTCACCTCAAAGAACTTTATATTGCAAGGTAAAGACCCTACAACAATAGAGAAAATCCCCCTATGAGCAAGCCTTCAGTGAAAGTGGGAAGGAAAAACTCCCTTTTACCAGGAAGAAACCTTTGGCAGAACCAGGCTCAGGGAGGGGCAGCCATCTCTTGCAACCAGTTGGGTGTGAGGGGTCTAAGTTGTGCTTTAAACAATTTGAGTAGCACATTGTAATAACTTGTGCCTCTAGCTAGCATGTTAGCAAGCTAACTAGCAAGATAGTGATGCAGAAGCAGGTTTGTAAACTGGTGTTTAAAATCATTGATGTAAAGATGGTTAGGCTAGTGAAGATGTTTTCATATCCCAGTAAGTGAAAATAAAAAACAAAATGTATTCACATTAAGGAATTTGTCCCTTTATGTCCCTGTAAAACTACAACTGACTAATTGTATCCTTATCAGTGAAGCACTGTGTGTGCACTATCTAAGTGTTTTCAGCAGCCCAAAGGGTCAATCCAGTAGCTCTCAGAAACAGATCAGTCATCAAGGCTTTAAGCTGAGGGGGCCATCTCATCACGTTCACTTTCATTGAGCTGTGGCCCCTCAAAGCAGCTGTCACAGTGTGGCTACTGACAGAAAACATCAGCAAGCCACTAATCTCTGTTTGGGCCTGCAAAAACAAAGACCTCTCACTCCCTCCCATTCACTCTTGTTATCCTTCTCTATGCCAGTCCCTCTCCCCCTACACCCACTGAGCCAGTCACTCAGCCTGCCCACCTCTCTGCTGCTTAGCAGCTTTCACACGCACTCACACTTAGGACCATATGGAGAGACCTAGTTGTTGCTATTGTCTCCCAAGTTATCTCCTCTCTCAGCACCTGGCAGGGGAGGAAGGATTATCCTACCTCCTAACCGGTTTAAGAATGCTCTCTACTTTTCCGAGTCTCTCCTGCCACACTTCCTGTTTTGTTCTCCTCCCATCGTGGTCAAGCACCACATGCCAGACTGAATGAGGCTTATCCATGAGGGGCAGACTTTACATGCAGCGCTGTTTAGCTCGATGCTGGCATGAACTGAGGAGGGGGCAAAGATGAATGAGCCTTGGGTTAAGCCACTTGACATTCTCACACACGGCAGGCCAAATGGTACACAGTCAATCTAACCCCACTGCTTGCAATGGTGCCAACAGTGGCACGATCAGCCATAGTGTGGCCAAATAAGCCTACTTTTCATGCAAGGAAATAACATCATGGCTTGTATGCTTATTTCTGACATTTTCTAATGTCAAAAAATAGCTATACACAGGAGATCATTAAGGTTAAGATCGATATATTATATTTATAAACACTTTTGATAGCTCAGATAAGTTAGAACATACATTATTATCGCTTTGTGTTACAATTAGCTGTCTTTGTGCAATTAGCGTTAGAAAGCTGGCTTGCTTGTCTGGTACGTAAATGTGAAGCAAGTCAGTGCTTTTTCTGTATTAAGAAGGAAAAAAATCTCTGTTTGCTACAGGTTATGTATATTTTGCGAGTAGACCTGCACCAAGGACGATATTTAATACACGCACAGATGCTGTTTGTGATTCATTGACTTTCTGATAAGATGGACTGGTAAACAAACACAGAAGCCTTTGTGTTAGTGAGGTGAAGCCATCAAGGTCTCCAGATAACCTTGTTTACTGCTCTGTATGTATGTCCCATATAATAGGAAACTGCTGCCCTTATAGTCGTGTGGAGCTCAGAACTGAAAATAAACAGTACTCTAAAGTTACCGACGTCCTTCAGTAAACGCTTTTACTCATTCGCTCATTCTGGTTACTCATCTAATCTATCCAGAAATCAGGGCCTTTTCCATTTTACACAGTGCTATCTGGGCCGTGAATAGCGTGGAGGTGAAACAAAAATCAATAATTAGTTTAATTGTGTTAGGCTAATGCACAGGAAAGCCCATCTCTGCTCACATCAGCCAGCCTGACCAGCATGCAGGCGGGGAGACAGATAACAGAAGATGGCTCTGTTACACCTACGGGCTAATTACAAGCGATTCATCAGACAGATGCTGCAATGACAGTTAATTGATTTGTGAATTAATAACCAGGAGTGAAATAATTTCGCTGCCAATGCGACTCCACTGTCACGGTAGCTTGCCAACGATGAGACACTCCACACGCTTCGGGGTGGTTCTACTGATCAGATTGATCCCCTCAAAAACAAACCCGTTCAAAAGATGAGACACTTTATTTTACAATTTAATATATTATTATTTTGTCAAGTTTGCTCGCTTACGGAGATGGTGTTATGTGGGTCTTACTCAGCATTTCTCTTGACTTGATGTCAAAGTGCTCAATTTTGGTTTCAGCTGACCACAACACTTTCTTCCAAGTCTTCTCTGAATCATTTAGATATTCACTGGCAGGCTTAAGACGGATCTGTACGTGTGCCTTCTTTAGCAGGGGGTACGTGCAGGTGCTGTAAGGTTTCTGTGTTACCAATGGTATTCACGGTGACTGTGGTCCCAGGTGCCAAGGCCACTTGTGAAACACTTTTCTTGTGCCTAGCCCTTCAGGGATCTTCTGAGGGGAAACTGAATGTTCTAAGACAGGGAATAAAACAAGCAAAGAAAGAAAGGTGCTAGAAGCATGCCACTAAGAAAAAGGGCTGCAACAAGTAAACATGGTTATAACAGTATGGGTTGTTTGAGTATTATTACAGCCAGGTATGGGTGGGTGGGGTTGGGGACTGGGGGGTTGAAGTTTTTAGTTGTAGAGAGTGCAAGAAGGTTAGGAGGTCACGAGGGACTGAAAATAATGAAGAGGAAAGCCTCATTCACTTCCTTGGTTTAGCCTTTGGCCCATAATGAGGGCTCTTGACACCGGGGAGCACACTGATACGACACATTTGGCAGTCAGGCAAATTGACCTGGGAGCCTGACGGGTGATTGACAGCTCCTCCTCAGGGCGCCTAAGCTGCCCGGCATGTGCGCGGGTTCGCATGAGAAGGAGGAGTCCGCCTTACGGAGAAGGAAAGAGACAGCGAGGTGGAGTGAAAGAGAGAGTGTGGATGATGTGGCAAGGGGCTGACAGCGACGAAGAGGGAAAAAAAGTACTAAAGCAGCCCTGAAAAGGTAATTGTGGGTAATTTAATGCAGAACCAAATTAGAATTTTAGGTTCAAACGACAAAGTGGTCTGGAAAGAAAGTGTTTACCAGACAGGATAATTCGATATTGGTGCGGGCACTGAGGCATATGTGTGTGTGTTCATGTGTGCACACTTGTGTTGCTGTTCATGTGTTGAGCTGTCTCACTACATTATTGGACATTAAATATGCTCTGCCTGCTTGTTGATAGCCGTCCTCTGAAAATGCTCGAGTGCGTTTGTGTGCTCAGAAATTTCTAGGGGTTGTGTTCCCAGAAGGAGGGGTGCAGGTTACTAAGAAATGAATAAGCAAAAATGATTTTTAATTTTACATCTATAAATTTAAATCTGTGTTCCATCTATTCAGTACTTTGAAACACTTTTTACTCATAATTTGTTTTTGTTTTTTTGAACTTTAGATTAAGGTCAGTCACAGAATTTCACACCCTTGAAGTCAAGCGAATAATATAATTTAGTAACCTTCTTCTTCCAGCTGCTCCCTTTAGGGGTCATCTTTGCAGGTTATCTCTGTCTCCCTATCCCTAGCATCCTCCTCTATATACCAGCCCTCTGCATGTCGTCTGTCACAAATCCCCCTTGACACTCATCTCCCCCCACTCCACCCTGTCTCCACTCTCTTCTTCACCTCTCATGCCCGTTACTTTGGATGGTTGACCACAGATATTTAAATCTGTCCACCTTCACTATCTCTACTCACTGTTACACCTATCTCCTTCTTATTCACACACATATTCAGTCTTGCTTAGACTGACTTTCATTCCTCTTTTCTCCAGGGCATACCTCCACCTCTCCAGATTCTCTTCCACCTGCATCATAGTCTATGGAGACTCCTACCTGACCTCTTCTGTTAGCCTGTCCATCACCATCGCAAAGAACAAGCGGTTCACAGCCAATGCCCAAAGTAATTCTAAACCCACCTTGAACCCATCACCTGTCACACCTAATGCCCACTTCACCTCAGCAGTGCCACTGCTGAGGAACACGTGTCCTGTTCCACCCTGACAAACTTCTCTGTTACTGCTGACTCCCTCATGCGGTACAATGGTTCCTCTTCTGGCACTCTGCGATATGTTTTCTCTAGATCCACAATGACGCAGTGCAACTCCAACTTCCAACCTTCTCTATACTTCTCCATGAACACTCTCCTCCCATCTGTAGTGTTCTTTCTCAGCACGAAGCCAACTTCCTGTCATGGTTAGGCTGTGTGCAGGCAGGATGAGGACCCAAACGCAAACTCACGGGAAAACAGGACTGAACTCAAAATACAGCTTTATTGCTGACAAAAGATAAAGGCGATACAAAATAATATGAAACTAAACTGGGAAGTACTAAGGAACTGACAAACGAGGAAACACACGGAGGGGCACACAGAACAGAGGGAGACGCAGACATAAATACACAGAGGGTTAACGAGGGAAGTGGGAGCACACGGGGAACACAGGTGACACTGATAATCATAACAAGACATGGCAGGAGTAAACGCAACACTGACGGGAGACTGTCAAAGTAAAACAGGAAGTACAGAGGTTCAGACAGGAGGAGAGAGTGCACGACATAATGGGCTGGGGAAAACATGGAATAAAACACAAGGAGGGGAAACGAGGGTCTACAGATACACAGAGGAGCACACAGGGGTAATCAAATAAGGAGCATCTTAACAGAACAACCTAGAAACCAGGGCATAAATAAAGAACAAAACAGAAAACACACGAAAACTAAGAATACTGGGCCAACATGGCCCAGGATCATGACACTTCTTCTATCTTAAACAACTCTTTCCCATTAAGCTTCATGGCACGGTTCATCAGCTTTGTGCTTTTGTAGTTATTACAGCTCCGCACATCCCCCTTGTTCTCGATCATTTATTTGTTATATTGTATCAAAAACTCTTCAGTTTACATATAGACACGACTCCCCAGCACGTTCTCATTCCCAGGACACAGAGCTGGTTCAGTGTCTCACAGATATATACATATGGATGCTTGTAATGGGCTGCTCAGCGTGACATTTGAAAGGAATAGGTTAAGTACATTTTTCACTGTGCAGGGTTAATGCTGTAAAGAATCATACTTTCTCTCCCTAAACCTAACCATTTATTTTAGTGCTTAAAGCCAACCAAGCAGGCAAGTGGAAGCAAAATTAAAAAGGAAGCGACCGAAAATGAAGCAAAACAAAGTTTAAAGCACACCTTAACAGCAAACAACTTCTGGTTTGTCCTGCCACCACCCCCTCCATCTTCTAAATATGGACTTCATCGCTCTTGCTATGCTTCCTTTGTGCGATGCACCAAAGCGCCAGTGCTAAAGGGCACCTTTGCATATCCCAGCGATGCCATCAGCATCTGACAAAACAGCAGCATTTGAAGATGCAGCTGACTTTTTTTCCCCCCCTAATTTATGGAAGAGCTATCATTTAATCAAGTTAAGGTGGAATGGGCTTCCTATTCCCCCTTAAGAGCTAATAAAAAAGTTACAAGACTTTGCTGTTTTCGACCAGGAAAAAATAGATTATGGGATTTAATTGTTTTTCAGTTCTTTTTTTTTTTGGACATGACATAAGGTGATTTTAAAAATAAACAAATAAATAAATTAGAATTCTAGAATATCTATTTGACTTTAGTATATTGTTTTACCTTTATATTCTGGTCTTTGGATGACAAACCTGTGACTAATGATTTTTTTCAGATATGTGTTATTAGCAAAGCCTTTAGGTATCGTCTCAATGGATTTGGCTTCATTATGTTACAGTGTGCTCTAAGAACTTCAGCTTTACTTGTCTTGCTGAAACACGATGCATATGAACCAAGTTTATTTTATGCAGTCAGTTTAAGTTACAGCCTTAAGTTAGCCTGCCAATAAATCGTCTCTCTTCTTGTGCATACTGTACCGATCAGACCTGCAGCCCATAACTCTCATCATGTCTGTGGTCTGTTGGGCTGTGGTGTTTGACTGCCAGACAAAGATAGGGGAATGAGATTTTTATGTCTCTCTTAAACAGGAGGAGATATATCACTCCGACCCAGGTGTAAACACTGACTAACAGTCTATTTATCTCACAATCCAGAGAGACCCTGACCTCGCTGCTTCTCAGCTCATAAAACAGACTCCCAAACCCAGAGGGGGGGGACGTGTACCTGATGTGTACTGCTTAGATACTGTCACGACACAGGACACTGAATAGAACAAGAAAGATTCTGAGCTAAAAAAAATAATCCTGTCTGGTACAAAGACTGGCACTGCAACAGAAGAAAGAACTGCTGACAGCTCAGACACCTGTACATCCAACTTATTTATTGACTGACTTTAAAATTTTCATACTTGGTGTCTTTTCTCCTTTGCTCTCTTGACTTTCTAAAAAAGGAATTTCCTTGGATAATTGGTCATTCTAAAGACAGACTCTCAGCCTAACCAAAATTCCTGTTGATAGGAATCAAAAGTGACAGAATTATAACTGCACTGCAGTGTCGTCAGCATTGTTACAATTATCCAGAAGAGTCACAATACAAAACCCGTCATCATCAAGCAAACATTTTCACACAAGTGAAGGAAACATTAGCATTAATTGTTTAAGGCGCAGTATCTGAGCTGATATTTTACTGAAGTGAGAACTGTGCTCCGTGTGTAAATGGGAGCAATTAAGTGCTGTGTTACTTTTGTTGTATCAAGAAGAATGGCCCTCATTTAACTACAGTGTGTTAATCTGTGTGCAAATTGCACATATTCAAGGTAGCTACATATTTATTGTATAAGAGAACAGAATCAACAGTGTCACTGTTTTATGAATGCTTATTTACAGATTTGCATGACAATGACTGTTTAGCAAAATGTATGAACAAACAAGAATGTAAAGGTAATGTACAAGATACAACAACATACATGTTGTATGATGTAGCGTAGATGCAATGTTGCCATTATTTTTGAGATCAGCTAACTAGAATCTGGAATTTTCTCTTTCTCTTTTTGTTTATCTGGGGCTGAAAGATCAGCTGTTCCCTGTCCTCCACCAGTTCTCTTCTTTTTCTCGTAGCCTGCTAGTCTTTATCAACTTTGACTCAAAAAGCTTTTTTAAAAAAAAAAAACTCGAGAATCTCAGGGGAATCGATATTCAACATCCCCTTTATTTTAGCCCGTGTGCCACTTACGTATCCATTTAGATATGTTTCTCTCTTTCTCTTAGATAAATAAATTCCCTTGTCGCCCCAGAGGTCTTTATCCTTCAAGCTCGGGTCCTCTACCAGAGGCGTGGGAGCCTGAAGGTCCTGTGCTGTCTTTGCTGTGTTCTAGGACTGCGCTCTTCTGGACAGAGATCTCAGATGTTGTTCCTGGGTTTTCCTGGAGCCACTCCCATAACTTTGGGGTCACCGCACTGAGTTCTCCAATTACAACTGGGACCACTGTTACCTTCACATCTTCTCGAGCTCTTCTCTGAGTCCTCGGTACTTGAAGCTTCGTATGGTCCTTCTTTCTGATGTTGCTATCACTATGGCCATCTTCTCTTCAAGAGTTTCTGCTGCCTGAGGCACTAACCACATGGTCACTTGTGGCCAGGTTATTAGATGGCAGTTGGATGGGATTCTGGGAATCCTTGGGCATCAGGACTGTCCAGCCTTAAGTTAGCCTCTCATCAAGCAGCTGGTTCATTTGTGCTGCAAAATGCTCATGGAGTGTTGTCATCTTCTTCAGCCAGTAGGTGTGAAACATGGAAGCACGTGGAAAACACTATGGAAAGATGCCCCTTTTACTGTCTTCCCCCTTGACACTACTATTTAAATTTCCACACGGGCATTTGTAAATGAGGACAAATGTTTCTACTCGTGTAATTTTGCACCTGTATCTCTGTCAGGTAAATGTCCTAAACCCGTAATGTGGCAAATATAGAAAGAGTCAAACGGTATCCTTCCTGACTCGTCAGCCAATTAAAATTCAATTGAGAGCCCCTTTAAAAAAGTCTTATCTGTTATTACATCATTTCCTCTGTTTCTGTTAGTCCTTTTTGTGTTGTTTAAGAATCACCAGCAAGCCAAATAAACAAGTAAGTGTGGCGTTTTCTCTCTTCTCAGTAAAGATATTGGGGAAAAAAAAGAAACAATTCTATTAAAAATATATGCTTTGAATGTTTTAAAAATGTCATTTGAAATCTAACAAAGGTAAATTCATTAACCTTCGCTCCTCAGGCGTGTTAACAGGTATAATAAGATGCTTATCTGTTAAAACTAATAACACAAATGCTAATTATCTGTTTATCAGTCAGTGATGTAACGCTGGAAACGCTGTTCCAGTAAACCTCCAGAAAACAACGTTGACACATGAAGGCTTTGCCATTGTGTTTACTTGCTGTCAACACACTGCAGGCGCACAGCCACCTAATTAACATCTATGTCCTGTAACTGTGCCAATGTGTGCGTGTTTTATTCTCATTCCGATAGTGGGGGAAACAAAGCAAACTAACAACAAAAGGAAAGTATTTTGGCCAGAGGCATCAATCGCTCTGCCATGATACAAAAAAGAAAAAAAAGGAAAAGTATTCTCAGCATCTGAGGCCAAAGCTGGTTAAAAACAAATAAGTAAACAAAAAAAGAGGGATGGTCTCACATGAATGTGAGCAATAATGACACACTGACAGCTCCAATTTATATGGCTAATAACCGTGTCACAGCATCATGGAGCCTGCCTGGTGAATTATAGCCCCTGTAGACTCTATCGCTGCCATTATTCCTAGAGTCTCCCCGAGGAGCATCCTCGTCGGCTGCATTCTTCTCCCCAAGGCCAGCGCGGAAGACGAGGAGGAGGAGGCTCGCAGATATGTGGAGAGTTACAGCGGAGGGTTGCAGACTGCTTGCCTTTTATGTCTCTAACGGTTGTTTTAAAGACAGACCGATGGGTGCGATGAGAGCAGGGGAGGAGGAGACGTGGAGGGAGGCGGTGTTTAGCGAGCACCTCTCTGGAGAAAAGCGGTTGAGTTATGGAGTGTGGTAGGGACTGGATACAGCTTGCACCTCTCCACGATGGCCGGATAAATGATGGGATGGAAATCTACAACTGCGGCCTCGACAGCGAGGCGTGGGAGGTCAAAACGCTCTTCTATACCACAATCTTTTTCTCTCTCCGGGAGCTGGGACTCATTGGTGATCTATCTGTCTTTGAATTTTGTCTTCTAACTCTCTTTGTATTTGCATTTTCCCACCACCTGGTGATGTAACCAGTTACTCATTCTCCAACAAAGGTTAAAATTCGATTTCAAGAAACAGCAGAAATCAAATCATAAGGGATCATTAGTTGCTTTCCACTTCAGCATCCCGTGCTCACTGTTTAACCACTCTCACTCTTTCTTTCCACACTTCGCCATCTTTCTAGCCATCTCTGCCTGTGTTTGGAGAGCAACGATGACGCAGCACGCCGTTCTGATTACAAGGTTAAAAGACACAGGCGGGGGAGTCGAACAAAGAGTCGCGCCACTGAAATCATCCTCGCTAAAATAGAAATGGCATCTGTCAGACGTCGGCTGTAATCGTGTTAATGTTTGAATGTGTACCCTGACAAAGAAACTGCACACACACACACACACACACACACACACACACACACACACACACACACAGGAAAAGATAAGAAAGATGTGCAGTAAACCGCCCCATTAAAGATAAAATTGTGCCGGCTGTCTGCATTGGTCAAAAAGATTAAAAAACAATAAACAATAAACAAAACAAGACATGGGTGGTTGTTTAGACAGGGGTTTCATTCTGTCACTCTGCACCCCCTGATAACATGGTCCACCCTGTCTGCGTGTGTGTGTGGGCTGCTTGCTTTCACCAATGGCCCACCTACCCAATCAAGCCACAAAAAAAACATTACTTTCTCTTCTCCTGTCATCCTCCTCTTTTTTCATCATCTCCTTCCTTTTAACTAAGCTGATTAAAAGGCAACTCCCTCTCTCTATTTACTCAAACACCACCCCCCCCCCCCCCCCCCACCCCTCCACACACACACACTCACACACTCACCCACCCACCCAGCTGCCACCTAACCCACAGCCCAACGGCAGCGTGGGACGGCAAGGAGCCCTAACCACTTTCTGCATGAATATTAAGTGCGGGATTTGTGTCACGGGTTTGAAATTGGAAATCACAAGTTTGACTAATCAGCTTTGGAGGTTCCACATTGCGGAGTTTGTGTGTGAGTGTGTGTGTGTGCGTGCATATACGTCTCTTCTCTCGTCTCCAGTGGCAACAGAGAGCCCCTACACACACAAACACACACACAACCCAACCACCACTACCACTGATCCTGCTGCGAGTCAGAGTGCTTATTCAGTGCCTCAGCAGGGCCAAGCACCCCCTCCCCACACACACACACTTGCACAAATGCTCCCCTCCACCCTTGCTTTACTGTATTCACTCCCACCCACCTCCCATTTAAAAAGGGGCCCAGAAATAGCCCAAGAGGCTATTAGGAAAAATAGAGCCAAAGGAGGAGGAGGAAGCAGTAGGGGTTTACAGTTCAAAGCCATTCAAGGATACACTCCAGAGTCTCTCTCTCCCCCTTGTCATCCATCCTTCTCCTGCGCTCTCTCTGCCTCTCTTTGTTCTGATGAATCAGTGCTTTAGTGAACATGCTCATTACAGCTCGATAGCTGGGGCTTGTGCACTATCCCTGGCATTGGTTTAAAATGGGGGCGAAAGACAGATAAAGACAGACGGAGTGTGTGTGTGTGTGTGTGTGTGTGGAGGGGGGGGGGGGGGGGGGGGGGACTGTAGTGTAGGGAGTGGAAGCGTGCAACAGGAAAATGGGAGAAAGAGAATAAGAATGAATGAAGGCTGGAAAAAAGGAACATTAACGAAGCAGAAAGTATCCCGCAACGATGGAGCGCAGGTGAAATGAAGGGGAAGGACGTGGCATGAAAGACCACTTCAGGTCTCCACACTGCTTCTAATGTCTAATGTTATAATTCAAATTTTCTGCCTTTTTCCCTTTCGCCACACTTAAAAAAAAAGAAGTGTGTCTTGCTTTATGTACGAAATGTTATTTTCAAGAGACAAGAGACATTCGCTTGCTTTAAATCACTTAAATAAACCACTTTAGCTTCAGGGCTGGACATTTCGCTATCAATTTATGGTGCTCCATCTCCTTGTGGAAATGCACATCTTCTACAAAATGAAAATTACAGATAACATTCAAAGGTATTGCTGATAATAGCAACACTATACATTCTTGTTCGTTCTGAAAATGTCATGTAGAAAGGGTTTTTTTTTCTTCTTTACGAAGAAAACTTGCAAAAGAGATGAAAAAACTCCTGACTAACCTGAATCTGTCTCCTGATAGTAATGTAAAAGAGCTAGAAATACTCGACCATGACCAATGACACATGTCTAACCTCTTTGTCTCACAGTTTATGATCTCAGTGGACTGCCAGGATGATTCCATGGTTCAGATGACAGGTGCCGTTAACACGATTCTGCTGTGAAACAGATGTCAGCTGAGATATAATGTGATTATGTAGATACACAGTGAGACAAATAACATAACCATAGTGTAAATGTGATCCTACAACAGATGCATTTTTTTAAATTGTGGATCAAACTGGCCTGTTTGTACACCTCTGTATAGCATAATTTAGGAACTGGTTTTTATTCATCGCATGAATGTAAAATTTCCCTCAAAATAGCAAAACTGTGAAATTATTGCGATAAAGACTTTTAAAACCCCGTATGCAAACGCATTTTACACTGTGGGCCGCAAACAACTCGCTTTGATCTTAAGTGGGCCAGATCAGAGGATCTTTTTGTTGGTGTAAAGAAGTTTAACTGCACGTCGAATGCCGGAGACATTTTAACATAAAGGAAACAACTGAAATTTCAGCAACACGTCTCAGTTTTTCAATATTTTCAACATGAAGAAATGCTGCTTTGGTCTTAAACTGCAAGAAATAAATGTGTAAAATGACAGAAAAAGTTCTGTTAGCTCATTGAGCAGACAGTCCAATATATACATTTCTATAGTAGACAGTGAAAAAATAGCAATGTTCTCTAATTTTATTGTCTATCTATTACTTACTCATGGCGTAGGACTGTAAATACAGAAACAAGGTTAAAATTTGTGCCTTCCTTCACATTTGCCAAAGCCAACCAGTGGCGGGCCAATTCTGGCCCCCGTGCCTTATGTTTGACAGCCATAGTGTAGAGGCTGAATAATGTTTATAAATCACTTCACACTACATTTCCAGAAAACAACATTTTTCTGTCTCAATCCAAGAAATTGTCACTAATTTTAAAGTTTTATACAGCAACTCAAGGTATTTTATTGACCAGGAAATTAGTTCCTTTCAAAACAAGTCCCTCCTTCTTACATGTGTTGTGTCAGCTTGCCCTTCCACTAGAATCAAGGATTGTTTGTCTGCTCAAGCATTATTGGTTTGGACTTCTCACACTACAAGCAATCTACAAACGAAAAAGGAAACTCCTGGTACAGAGCAGACAGAAATAATAAATCTAAATATTAATACGCAGACATCTGTTTATAGCAATGATTATGAAAGTAACATTATATAGAAACATTACAGAAAACTATAAAGTAGTTAGGTAGTCAACCTTCGCTGAGATAAAAGAGATAAATCACAACTTTCTACAAAAGGTCATAAAAAAAAGCTGTGGATTTTAATTGACGTCCCTGACTACCACTAAAACACGGCCATTATCCGTGGTGAAACTCAATGCAGGTCGGCCTGGCGGTGGGCCTTTAATGATAGCCATATAACTGCAGGATGGGGATTATTCTTTATGTTTAACCATGGCAGAGAAGACAAGTGTTTCTAGGATGACATCTCACTGGGACGCTTACACACCATCAGCCATAAAAGCTGTAAAGCTAAAAGATAGTGGAGCGATGAGAGGCCACAGTTGCACATGTTTTTAAGTGGTAATGGCCAATAATAACACCACGATATCAAACTCTAAGACAGAGACGGGAGAGCGAAAATGCCCATTGTGACAGAATTGAAATTTTAAAGCAAAAATATTTGTTTGTTTTCTAAAAAGCTAGATGTTAGTGGTGCTTAATGAGTGAAATCAAAGTCTCAGTGGCAGATCCTTGTATTTTTACTCAACACATGAAAACATTCCCAGAAAGCTGAATATTTACTGTGTAGTTCCAGACAAGAGGACAATGGAGAGGAATAACAGAGCTTATTGCTTGGGACCGACATGGCATTTGGTCCAATCAGTGAACCAATTCAATAAGTCTGACTAGGTTAAAATGCCTTTGCTTATTAACTTCCCAAGTAATCTCTTTTGGCACAAACAAACCCCACCCCACCACAGTTGGTACAGTGGAAATGGAGGGATGCTAATGCGATTCCCTTGAAACAGCCCGCTTTTCTTTGAAAACAAGCCAGGCTCTAAGACCTTTGGCTCTGCGATGATCCGCAATGACATCATGAGCCCATTACAGTGGTCCGACAAGGCTGTGTGCTGCCATTACTCTGTTGAATGGGACTAAGAGCATTTTTACAGGCACGCTGATGGCATTAGAAATGTGTGGTGGCATCCACAGGGCTTTATCGGGTCCCACAGTGAGCTCAAACATGTCTAGCTCAGGTAATGAAGCACTTGTCCCTTTTTGCTAAAGGGGCCCTAAAGTCCAGTCTGGGCCCTATCAGTGCCCTGTAACATATACAGAGAAGCCTCCAGGCTTTCCCTAGTAAATTCTTCTTTATTTATTTATTTTTTTTTTAAATTCTGCACATATGGGACCACAGAGTAACAATCAGGAAATGAGCCCCATGTTCACTCGATAACCACAGGATATACACTCTGCTAACACACACCAAAACCTAATACCTACGTTAGAAAAGATGGTGTAAGCTATCCAACAGGTGTTATCAAAACATAAAATCAATTATTTGCTTTAAGTAAATAAAACTACATTTAAGTTTTGTCTGTCCAGCATTTTCATATTATTACTTAAACACACAAACACTTTTAATTAAAATGATGCACCATTCACAATTAGTTATAAAGACCGAATGTGAAGGCCCACACTGTGATCACAAATTCTGTCCAAAACTTTCACAGAACTTAACCGAATGTTCATACAGACATTAAAAAGAAGAAGAAGAATGGTGCTGTGCACTATTTCAGTACCTCCTCATGAGTCAATCTCAAATATTGGAAGAAGGCTTAAGACAGATGGAATGTGTCGCTGGCTGGTCTTGTGGATTTGGGACGTACTCACCCATTCAGCTCCCTGTAATTACAAAGGGTTTTGCTGAGATCCGATTTGCCACTGGAAGCTTGTTCAAGGCACGGGGATTGGAATGACAATGCCGTAGTATGACAAAGGAATATGGATACTGCTCTTAAAATAGAGGGAACTTATGCTGCTCTGTGCTGAGAGCACTTGCTCACTGGCTCAGATGTGGTAAGGTAAATTTAATTACGTGCCCCTGTACACACTGACCGGCTTTTGATTAGAATGGACTGACTTCTTGGCACAGCTGCAACACCGGAACCACTTGGAAAACAGCATGTAGGTCACAGTCTGGCTTTTGATGTAGGAGACAACTAAACGTATGTTTTTTCTCATGTTCATGTAGTGGTGTCTTCTCTTTATAATGTCACACATTACAAAGAGACGACAAGGTAAAGGTAAGCTTCGACATTAAGATTTTACAGAGGACACAGTGTTGGTACTATGGATTTAATCTTATAGATTACCAACATGTTAACAATACACACCACACTTATTAGTCAGTATTTAAGTTGCAGCTGTTATTCGAATGGATTTTGATGAATACACAGCAGTAAAAGAAAGCTATTAACTACTTGTTTCCACAACCTGGCAGTTTTGCTTCCCTTTCTTTCACGAGTTATATTTACAGTAAGAGTTCAAGCCTTAAGCAACCTGGAACACCTTCAATGTCTTGGCTTGGCTGACACTGGGGCCACTTCTGTGTGCATCTATTTGAATGCAATTCTTGTAGTGACAGGCAGAGATGGAAATAAGGCTGAAGGAGGATGAAGAGGCATGAGAGCCACCTGCTTGCTGACACGGATCACAGTGCAAACCCACGCTCGGCAGTCACCTGCCTCTCCGTCACATTCCTCACCTGATCTATTTCTGGAGTGCTCTGTGCGACAGCAGCGAGCAGGGCAGGCATGTTAGTGGAGAGGACCCACAATCAGTTTGCAAAATTGTGTTATCTATCACATGAAAAGCAGAATTTCTCACGGAGATCTCCATAACAGGCACACACAGCGATGCGTGTTATTTAATCAACATGGATTTCTAAGTGATTGAATTCCAGGAGAAATATATTCCACGTTTGCTAACAGCGTGTTCTCTCAGAGCTTTCTCCCAATTAGTCGCTGTGACATTTTCAAAATAAATCATCACCTTCATACCAAACTGTAGAGGGAAACTTGCCAGGCCTGACAAATGCCCGTCTAGTTTGTGAATATCTCCTCTGTGCCGTACAGTCAGTTACGGTGTCAGGAATTAGATGTCTTCAAGGGAGTTTGGAGCGGTGGATTAAATCTCTATTTAGAGCGGGTGATTGCCTGAAATGGGAAGTCCTCTAGAACTGATCAACAAACAAGGCTTCAGCATCCTCCAGCCATATACAACACCCCCCCCCCCCCCCCCCTTTAAGTCTTTCCTTTCCATATTCTGTTCTGGGGCATGTCTGCCCTGTATGCCTCACACTCCGCTCTTTTCCTTTCATCTTCTTGTGAAAATTCATTAGGTACTGTACGCATGTCTTCCAGGCTTCGAAGGACGTTGATAAAACACTGCATGCGCAACCTTAATCAGCTTGATCCACTTGATGTAGAGCTGAAGTGAGGTGGGTCTATATCTCTCTCACGCTCGCGTCTTCCTTCTTTCTCTCTCTCTCAATATGCTTTCAGGCTGTTTGCTTTCTTAAATGAATGTAATGGTACAAACGGAGGATAAATTGCCTTTCTGTGCGCTCCATCTCATCACATCCATCCCACAGGGCCCTTTCCAAAGTGGTAGGTTAAAAACAAAAGAGAGAAAAAAAAGAAGAAGAACAAAAAAAAGAATGAAAACAGACCAGGAAAATAATTCACTTGCCTTGCCTGCGAGATACTCATTGCTATCTGTGTGGAAACCCCTGCGATAAGGCTGATGTGCATTTGGTGCATTAGGCTTCCTGCACTATCGCCGCTGCACAGAGTGGGCTGGGAGAAAAGGGCAAAAGTCTGTGCGCAAATGTGTGTCTTTGTGTTGGAGCTGTCCCCTCATTTTGTAACCTATCTACAGATATTACGTGGGGCTTTTCCAAAGCCATACAGGGACTGAAACGTCTAAAAAGCTGTGTGCACAGGATGTCCTGTGGGTACAGCTAGCTGAGTGCCTTGAGGATTCACCCGAGGACTCATCCATTTCATCCTCAGCACTCTTAACAATACCTAACATTCCAGATTAAGGAACAGGGAATACGCCTTACAATTACTGAGGCACTAATATCAAAGCTACACACAGACACTCAGGGAAAAGAATGAAAAACTCACAAGAATTTTTTCTCAGAGACTAAATGCTTCCAAGGCTCTGGGACTCAAACTGGACTGACAAAAAGAAACCAAACACAGTTATGTGACTAACTGCTTTAACAGCAAGTCAGTAAAGCGTAATTCGTTACAGCTAATGTATGTGTCTCATTAAAGCAAAACTGTTCCTTGATGCTAGTCATATCAATCCGACTCCCTCGGGGACACGAAGAAAATGTTATTAGCGGCTCACGAGCCGTTATTAAAGCCTTAACGCCGTTACAAGGGTCGTAAAAGATTCATTTGTTTACCAATGAATTATTGAGAGGTAGGATTTAATCAAAGCTACAGATGTTGCAGTCAGAAAGTGTTGTTAATCTCGCTTTGATTGTGTCTAAATGAAAATATAGACTATAAAAATCACAGAGACTGATTGCTGATTGCAGAGTTAATTACAGTCGCCAAAATAAGAGAGACAACAATAAAAAAGTGATTACTTCAGACTGATTCAGCGATCATTGTGAGGTGGGGGGGGCTTTGCCGTTCAATAAGAACTTACTCTTCATCTGCATTACTCTAATAGAGTCATCCAGCGGTCCATTCAGACATTACAGCACACAACACAACTGAAGATTGTGCATCTGTGTTGGAATGTGACTGTTGTGGTTCCTCATCCGAAGACAATGACAGGGGTAATAAGGAACGAATGGGAGGATAACAGCTCCACTGGCCTATGATTATGAACCAACTTGGCGGGGGGGTCTCGACGTTTTCCACCTTAAAAGTCAACATCTCTCAGCTTCAGAATCACAAGATGAGGATGGGGGGGATGCTCAGAAAATGTTCCTTTGAGATGAAAAGCCTGACCTTTTTATCAGCAGCAGAAAATGCATTAGCAGCCTCATAATTCAATTTCAAGACCATGCAAAGTGGAGGATTTGACTGAGTTTCAATGCGGCAAGAGCGAGGAGAAAAACACGGCGCTGAGTGTTTCTTTGGGTGAGGATCTTTGGGTTGTTTTCCTCTCTTCGCTGCTTGCTTGCCAAACTCTTCAGAGCTGCTGAGTTGCAGAGGACTTCAAGGGCTTTGCACAGCTGAGCACCGTGAGCTCCGTATCGTTTCTCCACCCGCCGCCGCCACCACCGCCACCACCGCCACCACCTCTTCTTCTGTGTCTCCCTGACTCTGTCTTGCCTGTGCTCTAAGGAGCTTTAGAAAGTCAACTGGGTAATGGGAGCAGCAGTCAATCAAATTGCACTCTCAAAGGTGATGCTTTGTTTCACTCCCGCTTCCCAAAAACCCCGTGGAGCCTGGCACCTGTCAGGTTGTCGTTCTGAAATGCGGCATCCAGTGCCAGTCACCCAAACCACCCGGTCCCTTGGCAGATGGAAGGGTTGACTTGTCAAACGCCTGTCAAGAAATGAGGTCATTCCATTTTGCTAGGTCTTAGCTTTTGTTTTTAATAAGGTAAAACGAAACAATCTTAACAGGAAACGCTGTTCGGGTGTTTACGTCTGCCTCACTCTCATGTAAGCTCCATAACAGAGCAAGTGCAATTTAAGCTGTGTGCAGTGTGACCAATGATATTTACCTTTACTTTATATAAGGCGTTAACAAAACTGAACATAAATAAATCCCAGCTGTCTATTGGTGCCCTTCAGTTTTACTGAGTCTGACAGCATTGTCAAAACAGCACTGGAGCTGCCAGTTCTAATAACATGGAGGTAAGTAATAAATTGTCAAATGAGCTCTTGTTGTACCGTGATCTCACGGAGGAACAGTAAAACTTGATACGACAGCACGGGCGGGATCTCTGGACGCCCACACCGACCAGGGGTCCTCGTATCTCTAAGGGTTTTATAGGCTCAGGTCTGACTCATTCCAGCTTTACAGTCACAGTGACCTTCCTATTAGAGCTCCATTACCAAAGGTAGGGGAGGGGAGCATACGCAGGCTATTTTTCCAGCTGTGGCCTCGTCTTATGAACTGTAGTAGATAAACAAGTATGCAGCTTTGTTAGCCGCGCAGAGTCACGGGTGAATTAAGGCATTAAATGAAAGCACTTGTATGTAAAAACAAGAAGTAAAAGTGAGTCATAGATGCAAAACCAAAATCTACAGAAAACAGGATCTGCAAGCAGCTGGACCCCACCTCCTCTGAAAAGGACCACCACCCAAAACCAAACCAAAGGGCCACTAAGCAGCTCTGCTTAGTTTACTGAAGCTAAAGAAAGACTTTCCATCTAATTAAAAGTATTTTGCTGTAATGAGCGTTGCTTCTCCATTCACCTCTTTTGAATCTTCGTGTATTTATACACCACTTTGTCTCGTCTCCCTCCCCTCACCTCCAACAGATTGCAGTGGATAGCCGCCCCTCCCTGAACCTGGTCTGCTGAAGGTTTCTTCCTGTTAAAAGGGAGTTCTTCGTTCCCTTTGTCACCGAGTGCTTGCTCTTGGGCATGTGCTCTCAGATTGTTGGGGTTTTCTCTGTATTACTGTAGGGTCTTTACCTTGCAAGTGCCTTGAGGCCTGTTGTTTTGATTGTGTGCTATATGAATAAAACTGAATGGAACTGAATTTGATTAACGAAAGTTCTGAGATGATGTTAAATAGACAAGTGGGAACTTAGACTCCTGGACGCATGAGGATTGTTTCAAAGCTAAGCAAATGAGTGAAGGAAGAAAGATAATTAATCGGCTAAGACAGGTTCGTATATAAGTTCTCTGTCTCTGTTGAGTATTTAATATGTTTTGTTTTGTAGGCTTTATTTTGATTGGTACATATGCTCTTAGCTAATATCAACCAAATTCTCTTTTCTTGGTTCCTGACAAGATTTATGCAACCGTGCCTTCCTTCTAGTGATCATATGAAAATCAGGAGTTCTGACATCGTATTAATCACATATAATATTATTTACTTTGCAGCTGGTCACAAATAAACTGCTTGTTTTAAAATGTTCTTATGCAACATGCATTTTTGGCATGACATGCAATAAATATGTTTACTTTTTAGACAGTGTATACTGCTGCACACTACAGATGCTTTTTGTTAAGAAGTGCACAGGATCATGTGGTAGAAATTGATCAGGTAAAAAGGCAATGACACGTTTTTTTGTTTTTTTAAAAAGCAGTTCTAACCACAGACCTCAACTCTGTCAGAGTATCACTCAAACAACCGAGTAAAACAGGATCCTTAATCTGCCGCTTTGATCACAGTGTGTTTCTCCAGGGCCTCCTCAGAAGGAAGTAACAGTATCCAGGTCAGGGTTAAATGCTGATTCTTCTCTTTCATACTGAAAACTGACATCCACGAATGAGCCGAGCTCAATGAACAATATTCAACTTTTCTTTCCTTTTTTTTTTCCGCCTCATACACGAACTTCATGTCATCGCTGCCGATTCTCCAAAATAAGAGGCAAGTGTCGGGATTAAAAAGTGAAGAAAGAAAGTGTAAGTCATATAACTGCAAGGTAAATCAAAAGTTCTCACTCCAATCTCGCTGCCTCGATACAAGGATTAGTCAGAAATGATTGTAAATTCTGTTGTGTTGGCGCCCTATTCTTGACAATGAAAGTTCCATTAAGTTTAATTTAGAAATGCAAATTACTGTTTATGTTTGTTATGATAGACAAGTGACAGGAGTCTTGAAATGCGGATGTGTTGCTAGCTCTTTTTTTTTTTCTTTCAAATTGCAAATAGAAAGCCTCTGAGCGAAATAAGAACCAGAGAATATTATTATTCTCAAAGGCAGAAAGGCAAATATTACATGCATTCAAGCTTTGGCTGGAATACACAAGATATGCAAAGCAGCAAGAGGTGCAAAACACAAACGCGCTGTTGAACATGGAGTGCACATTTCCAATCAATTCACAACATTTGCAACGCCTAATCCCATCCCTACATAGAAGAAAATCCATACTGTGCTATCAGTACTCAAGGCTCAGACCCCAAACTTACTGTAAGCTTGGATTTATGATTAACATGCACCACTATGTAGGCATTAGATGCTGAAAGAAACATGTAAAGATGTGTCCGAAACACCGCTATAACAAGAGAAAGGAGGAAGAAAAGACAGAAGAGTTGACAATCAGACCCATCATACAGGGAAACTGTTGCTTTCTCAGAGATGATCAATATGGTGATCAATTGATGGTTAAATGTCCTTTTCTGGCAGTTAAGTCCTTCACATGGTTGTCTCACATTAAGGCTTTCACACTGTATCCCTGCACAGAGCGTCTCGAGTGCATCACTGACCAGCATGTTGTGATCTGACTACACACAGCTGCTGAAAACCAATCAAACATTCTTTATTCGCCATCAGTTCCTCCATAAGAAGTTTGCAGTTGCTATGACTACAAAAACACTACCTGTAGAAACGTGCGGACATAACCTTGACTTTAAAAATATGAATCAGTGGCTTTCATCCATACCTATGGATGTTTTGGTAAATGGATTAAATCAGCTATCACAGGAAACAGACAACTTCATCATCTCTACTGACAGAGATTCTTCCTCCTTAAACACATAGACACACACAGGGAGTTGGTTCAGCCTCCACCGACACTAAAAGGTGATTTAGCTGATCTACAGCGACTCTTGGTTGAGCCTATGACGTAACCTAGGCGAGCAACGATGCTTGTGCTTTGTGCTTTCTTGTTAACTACCTTGTGGTCGTGTCCCAGTGTTTTATATGCAGTGCTAGCCACGAGAGGATCAAATAAAATGCTGGGATTTCTGGGTTTTTTCCTCTCCTGAGTTGCCACCCTTTGTTGCAGTCAGACTGTTTTCAGTTTTTTTTACTTCTTTGTACATTCCTTCACATCCATTCTGAAACTATCCACTTGTGAGCTACGACAATTCTCTCTAATAATTGATCCCATTGAGACATTCAAAAAAACGCAGTGCAAAAGTAGCCCGAAACACACAGGAGGAATGTAACATACTCACAGTAGTTGCAGGACGTGCTAAGGCTATGTGTAGTTACATTTCCATGATATGCCATAGTGATTTGTGATTACGTTGGATCCCCAGTTAACAAATATGTCCCCTGTTAACACATACGTCGCAGCCCAGTGCCTAGAAGTGAAAGGTCACGTGCCCCCAAGTGACAGCTGTCAATCACAGGATGTGGGAATTATCCAGTGCCCTAAGGTTATGGGAGACCATGAGAATAGCAGGCTCCTAATGTGACCGCATTGACTGGTGAGAACTCTTGATTGCTAAACACACAGTACAACTGAGCTGAAAAACTAGCATTTTTTTGAGCTGGCAAACAATATTTAACCACTTTTATTTACAACGAATTTCACAAGGGGATTTTGTCCCACAAGGCCTTCTCTTCTTTAAAAAAAAACAGAAAAGAAATAAAGAAAAGCACTCTACTTTTGAATCACAGCAACAAATTAAAACACACACACACGATGGGAGGGCAACACTGGCTTCACACTGGATTTTTGGCACCTATTAAAAGAGTAATATCAAACATGGCATTGTCTTCACATCAAATATTTATATTAAAGCAGACTTCCCTCCTTTGTCTAGAAAGCCGGTATAATGTGACTGTCTGGAAAGGGATGTGAGAAGTCATGGAGTATTACCTGTGATCCAAGAGTAATGGAAAGAAAAAAAAGTGCGACTGCTTGATGTGGAATTGTAACACATGGAGAATTACTGATAATCTGCTGTTGTTCTTTCACCTAGGTGCTTGCACGGGAGGAATGTCTTGTGGGACGGAGCGTGCAGTGAAACCTCGTGTGAAATCCATTGTTTTTCTGCAAAGTACGAGTCACCCACGACAAGTAGAAGCGAACAAATACAATCACATTACTGCGTATAAATTATAGATGAGGTGTAAAGCAACTACACTGCTGCAAAGGCGCAATGCTAGTTAGTGTCGTTTGAATGAACAAGAAAGGTATGGAGTTAAAAAAAGCACTGCTTTTTGGGGCATCCTTTACCTGTCTGGAGCTGCAGGGCGTCCATTGCGAGGCTTGTTGACCTGGGCGTACAGCGCCTCCAGGGGAGGACCGTTGTCTTGAAGGTTCAGGGAAGGAGGATGCGGGCTCAGAGGACTCTGGGGGAGATGGTAGGGGTGGCTGTAAGGGTCTATCGTGCTGCTGTCTATTGACGAGCACAGCGATCCAATGCCGGCGTAAGTGTGGTCCTCGTCTGAGCTGAAGGTGCGGCTGACGACATCTTGGATCTCTGCGTACTCTCTCTCTTTTGCCTGCTTCTCACGGAGTTCCCGCGTCTTGGCCTGTATTCTGTCAGGAACACAATGAAGGGAAAATGTCAGGCAGGAGTTTTGAATTAGTGTGCAAAAACGCAACAAAAAAAGCCAGATTAATGGTATAATATTTTAAGGATTTAGTAGTTTTGAGTTATTTAAAAAGGTTATTTGGAGATATGCAAATAATGATTAATTCTGCTTCTCCCTGCCTGTCTCTGGGCAAAATTGTAGATCTCCACTTTAAGCTAGTGCTTAAAAAAAAGAAATTGTCCAATATTAACTGTTTTTCAGGCACTGTTTGTTTATTTGAATGTCTTTTAAATGTTCACTGAATTTGCAAATGTGCATGTGTTTACATATGAAGAATATCAGTAGGTGAGGAAGCAGATATTTGATGGTCACTTAGATTCTGAAGCTGAAATGTATCATACATATATAATAAGGAAGTAATGAGATAAAGCAACGCGGCTTACAGCAAACTTTCACATATTGATCATATATAAGGAGGAGGTTCTCAGAGGTAAACCTCTAAAGTGGCTTTCTTCTCTCGGCCCTCTAACAAAATAACGTAGGAGGGAAACAGTTAGGCCTCATCTATGTCCTTCCTGCCCCTTCCTTCCCCTCCATGCGGCTGCTCTCCGCAGGATCACTTCCACAGAGCAGCCCCTTTCACGGGGCTTTCCTGTGTCAGAGAGGGGTTCCATGTGAATGCCCGTCTGTCTGCAACTAACAAGGCTCGGTCAGGGTGCTGCACGGGAGGGAGGAGAGCTTGCTTTGTGGGAGAAGAGGGATGTACAGTGAGGCGAAGAGAGGAAAAGGGGTGAGGACAGCAGGAGGAGGAGGAAGGAGGGAGGGCACCTCCCACTGTGGTGACCCTGGCAGCAGCCACTGCACTGCTCACTGGTTCCAGATGTTGTATGTGCTGCGGGGTAACTCGCTCATCCACACACGCACGGACACAAGCACACTACCTCCCACCCGTGCTACATCTCCCTCTTACCTCAGGTCATAACCGACCTCTGATCCCCAACTGCGGCTTCTCGCAGATGATTGGCAGGTTTTGAAAGGAACTAGAACCCCCACACCCCCCACAGAAGTCTCCGTCTCATGTGTGTGTATTTTAATAACAGTAATCACATTTCAAACAATCACCATTTTTCAGTGCTGGATTAACCCAATTCCCACTTCCAACCCGTAGACCGCCTTGTTTATTTTTAGCTGTCCAAAATCCCATTTTCTCAGCATTATCTGCAGAATGAGATTTTGATGGAGTCCTGATGCAATGTTGCATGATGTGCAGTCATCTATAAAGCCCCGAAGCTGGTTTGGTGTATTTTTGCATGGCTCTGTACGAGGTAAACAATGGAAATGATCGGCTTAGCTGTGTGTAGTTGTCAGAAAGTCCAACAAGGGGGGGAAGAAAAAAAGACACTAAATCCCAGAAGCCTTTTCACCTGCCATCTGGCTAAAGTGATGTCAGATCTCTGCCAGGAAGGACCAGACAATGATGTTACCACAGGTTCACGGAAGTCCACTGGGATCTCAAGACCCTCTGGCATTTTATGGACTAATCAGATTCATAAAAACGGCAATATTGACATTTGGGATGAGATAATGGCCGGGGCTAGACTGGCGACATCAAGCTAAAAGAGAAAGACTTCTCCAGGCCTCAGGAGTCCGGCATGGATAAGGCTAATAGGTGCATTTCAATAAGACGATCTTAACAAGCAAAAAACTGCAAAATTATGAGTCATGCTGCTGCTGCCACTGGCTTTATTACATCTGCATCCCTTCTGTGTTGTAACTTTGTTGCTTTTATGTAAAAAAACAAAAAAGGCTTTCATTTCAGCATATCTAATGCTTAATTTTTCATGGGCGAAGCCACGGCTCGTCTGGTTGTAGAAAAGATTTGTCTGCGTGTTTTAGGAGAAAACATATCAGCAATCCAAACCTGTTGCTCTGCTGTCAAAGCAAGACTAATCTTTTGGATGTCAGACAGAAAAAGGCTGGGTTGTGACGCGGTGTTGAGTTTTCATCTTTGGCCAGGTGGCAGCGGCTTTTCTCTGTGCCAAGCTGAGATTTGAAACACGACTACTGGAAATGTAGCAGATGTAAAATGTGCGTTAATATACATTTTGCATTATGAACTTTAAACACACTGATGTGTCTCCAGTTTCTGCTACTGCAGTGTCATCCAGCACTGCAAAAACACTCAAATACTTCAACAACTACTTGATGGAATAACATCAAAAAATGTTGGGAAAATATTTGCAAAACCAGGAGAATGAACCGGAACGAGACACTGACAGGCGTGTGTGTGTGTGTGTGTGTGTGTGTGTGTGTGTGTGTGTGTGTGTGTGTGTGCGTGCGTGTGTGCATGCGTGTGTGTGTGTTTGAAATTTGAAGCTTCGAGTGAACTGTCTTACATAAACCTCTTTTACCATAGAGACATCCCACAATACAATATTATCACAATACTTCACCTACGATGTGACATTACAGCGACATTTTATTTGGACATTTTGTGATATGCTGAGTATTGTGGTAACATATATTGTGATTTATAGCTTTTTTTTCCAACAGCAAATTATGTCCTCAAGATTAAACTTTGTCAGTATGTGTTTGATCTAATAAAAGAAAATTATCTCACTTCAGTTTTATTTTTTTGCTACAAAATGAGATTGTCAAGCACATTTCCAGTTCTATAGGAATATCACTAAAAACAATCAGCTGACAGCCAGTGCTTGTATATATGTCGGGATGTATGTATGCATGTGTGTATGTGTGGAAGAGCATGTGCTCTTTTAGGATTTTCTGATTTGGATGTTTGTCAGCGAACATTTTCTCGGGGTGGTGGTGGATGAGATGAGCCCTTTTGTTCGTAACATTCCCAGATATTATTATTTTAATGTATTTAGTAAAGTATCCATATATGGCGTCTGTATCAATAGATGCATGGCGATATTTTATCGATATCCTTGTATTGATAAAATATCACCATGCAAAATACAATATTTTCCCCCACCGCTATTACAGCGGAGCCATTTTGACATGATATATTAGATATACACAGCTGTTACTAATCACACTAATTGAGGCTCTGTGCTAAACAAAACAGAACCTCCTGCAATGAGGAACACCTGTGTTTATTTATATTTCATGCAAAATGGCTGAAAACACAATTCTCAATCTACAGTTGTAAAAACCTTTAACTTTCCAGGCAAAACCATCACAGACGCATCAGAGCACTTCCATTGGTACTCAAAACCGAACAAGTCTCAAATAATTCGACCCATTAGTACAAAAATAAGCATTCGTCACACAGTACGTGAAAAAGTTTCATTTCTACAAAAACTCAGAAATATGGAGTAGAAACAAGAACGAAGAACACAACGTCTGTGCTGTAGTTGTTATCTGTAAACTCTTCTCGTGGATTATCATTCCATGTACAAGAACGTGGTGTACAATACTGCAGCTGCTCAAATGTCATCTATAAATACTCTTCTAGATTGTTTTCTTCCCTATCTTCCTCCTGTGTTTCTCAGATTGCTTCCATCTATTGTTGGTATCAAACCTGAACAAGTATGAACAACTCTGAGCTGTTGTGTTCATGAAATTGCGCTAATCTACGCTTAGTTGCGTTAAACTTCTGTCGACTGCAGAAGTACAAAAACTGGCTTTTTGTAACAATAAACTGGCTCATGACATAGAGAATATTTGCTCAGAGTATAGGTGGTAGTACTTCAGCAATTCAAAAAATAAGTGCAATAACAGAGTTCACATAAAGGTCAGGGAGCCATCGTGGTGCAAGTCGAAAGCTGAACAAGTCTCGATATAACCACAACCACAGGAAACTGTTGGAATTTAGAAGCCGTTTTTCTGCTCTCTAATATGCTCATTAGCCCCGAAACCTCACACACCTGCTAACTGCATTCTTTGTGGGCAACCTGTGACTGCTGCTCCACTTCCAGGTCCTCTCATTCCCCCTGCCTTCTCCTCAGAGGCCACCCCTGCACTGCACCGTATATACTCCATTAGCCAATTAATGGCCCGGCATGTTAACATTGAGGAAAGTGCTGCCCACACTAAACACATTATTACTATCACATTATTACAGACCCAATTACCAGGCCTTCTCCTCTCGTCTCCTCTTTCCACATACTACATTTTTATAGTTGGCGTGCCAAGGACACGATTCAAGCTCTACTTCTCCGGCTGGATTTTTATTCCAAGCATACTGTTGAAACTAAAGAAGAAGCGACAATTTGCCCATCCCAGGAGTGCCTCTGTATTTTTGTACCTCTTAAATAAAATGCGATGCCTGCTTACTTCATAACGGTGGAGTGGAAAGGCATTTCCTGCTGGTGAACAGACAGTCTAGACAGTCTAATGCGGGGAGGCTTTCAGGGCAGTTAAAGTTCAGCCCCTAATCCACTGACTGACCGTGTCTTCAGCAAAATTATGTGTCAGCCAGATGACGCCGCTCTCCCTTTAACATTTCAGCTTTCTCTCTGTTATTCTCCTTGTCAAACCGCATGCTCACGCCAACTAAAGCTGGATTTGTAATGACGCCGTTACTATTAGAGGGCCGCATGAAGCAATTACTTGAACTCTTCGTGTCGCTGGAGGAGAGTCCTGGTGTGAACTGGTGGCAACATGTCAGCTCGAGTCCTTTCTCTCCCGAGCTGAGTGAATCTCATTGTTAATCCAGCAGTTGCTGTTGTTTGGACCAACAAAGCGAGCAGACTCCTTCTCCATATGTTTGTCAATCTTTAATCTACCCCAAAGGACACAAGGAGGAGATGGGAAGAGGCGGCGGCGGCGGTGGTGCTGGTGGTGGGGGGGCGTCTTTACTCTCCTACATTCATTTTGAAGTCAGCACGCTTGGAAGTTTCGAAACCATGCCTCTTCAATATGCATTGTTACCACGGCGGATGAAACAGAATGTATTTGCTGTCTTACTTTCTCATCCAGCCGCCTTGAATAGATTTTTTTTTCAATACTCCCTCATCAAAAATGTGTTCTATTATTCTGAAGTGCAGACGGAGGGCAGCATACATCTGAATCTAATCAAAGCGCGGTAAGTGACTCTGCTCGCAGCTGCCTGCGCAGAAGCGCAAAGCTCTGATAGCGCAGCTTTTCTGTTGACACTTGGCCCGCGACATAGTAGCACAATCACAGAGATAATTGTTCGAGTTCCGCGGTCCTGATTCGCAGCGCTAATAATCGCATTAACTTGCTGTAGGTATCAATATAATTACAAAAGTAATCACCCATCCCAATCAACCCGGTTGGAGCTTCCTTTGAACTCGCTATGCAAATGAGACTGGAATAGGATACTGAAATAATTAGGTGGTTCGACAAAATGGAACAATATCACTGGTACTGTGATCACCGGGAAGGAAAAGAAGAACTTTAAAGTCTAGGATCTTCATTCAGTGGGACAAAGTATCTTTAAGCTGAGCAAAATTATAAAAAGACTTTTCATTTGTTAAATAAAAGACTTGGATTTGCCGTTTGCTGTCAGAAGTGAATTGTGCTGACTACTTCAGAAGCGCGGGTCAGGTTTTTGTTTGGAAGTGTAACAACAAACAACAGGAAGCAGGTCACTGTCCAGGAAAGAAAAAAAAGAAGAGGAAAGAAAAAAGAGAGATAGTCTCTGCTGTGTTAGCGGGAACAAGGAGAGTGGCGCTGGAGTGCTGGCTGCTGATTAGAAGCCAAGCGGAGCCAAGCAGATAAGAGAGAATGGACATCATAATCAGCAGCTGCAGAGAAAGACAGACGACAATGGAGTTGAGTCCAAGAGAAAAATGAAGGAAGACCATTGTCAGGTTGGCTTTGTGCACTTCCCACACTTTGGCCAAGGAAACATAGTTTCGGGGCGAACATGTGCAGCGATAACACAGAGACTGATAGAAGCTCCATCAGCACCACCACAACCATGCTTCTTTCTCTGTCACGCCTCGCTCCCCCACAGCTGTCTCCATGAATGAGAACCACAGACGCCCGGGGTCCAATCAGAGTGCTGGGTATTTTCACGGTCCTCTCAATAGGAGCCAATCAGATAGAGCTGTCTTAGGCGCTGTCCAGTGGCTCAAAAAAACAAAGCAAAACAGAATAATGGCCGCCTCTGCTGAGCTGAACATGGATTTAAATCAGCCGGACCACAGGTTATAATGATGGGACATGAAGCAGCCAATCACACGAGCTGTATCCAATCTGCCAGATTTTTTTTTGCAAAACAAATCCTGCTCTTCATCAAGTGGATCCGGGGCACTGTGCTCTAGTAATGGAGTCTAAATTTTATGTACTCTCTTCTCCATCATTTTCAGTCTATAAGTGGCTGACAAGATATCAATGGAGGAGAACGGCTTTATGCAAAATAAATGGATTGTATCAGCGAGGAAGCACGGGCCAAGAATACACTGCATGAATCACATCAAGGTCAGAGTTTTAAATATATGACCATGGTTACCTTATTGCAGGGTAAAAAGGGGGCAGGCTTTATGAATTAATCTGTTTCACCTCTCCAATGACTCCTATTTTGAATCACTAAAAGCCCCTGTCACAACTGTCTGCTCCAATTAATGACAGCGAATGTCAGCTGAGCTGGGAGTCTGGCCGCGGCCCATCCCGGGTCGCGGTGACGTGCTGTGCCGGTTGACGATTGCCAGCTTGGGAAGCCCGATGTGTTCTGATCCATAATTTCATAAAAGCCCTCTGGAACGCCGCGTCTCGGTGTCAGCAGAGCAATCAATCACAGCACGAGCCGTACACGTTAGAGCTACGACAATCAAATGTAGCACCTCGGGAGTGTAATACAGTAGCGCTACCAGAAAATACAAGAAGTAATGGATTTCTGAGCCGTCACCCTGCTGAACCCCGGTGCTTTGAATATCGACTTGGCTCCGTGGCAGGTTGGTTTATTATTGCCCACCACAATTTCCCTCAGGATCCCCTTTCCATTAACTGAGGGACAATCCTGGTCTGGCTGAGTGATGGGATTTGGGAACAGGTACAAAAGGAAAGAATTAGGCTGCTCTCCTGCAGAGGAAGCAGGGCTGGGAGCGCACACATGCAGAAGGGACACAAACAAGATGGGGAATGAGGATGTACGGCGAGACAAAGCGGCAGAGAAAGAACGTCAGCTGTGAAAGACGAGATTTAAATAACGTGGACACGTTTGGATGGAGGTGCGGGAGGGCATGTGCTCCACATATCTCGTGCCCACTGTGTCTGTGTCGATTCTGCTGCTTAGCATGACAGCTCTCTGGGAGCTGCTCAAAGAAGAAAGATCTGGATGGACCACCAGAGCCACCAGTCTCCAGGGCGTGCTGATGGAAATGTGTTGGGCCACCAGCCAGAGGGGGGTCATACCCTCAATGGAGAGAGGACCTTCGTTGCAACTTATAGCTGAATACCAGCAAGAAATGCATTACAGCTTTTTGAGCAAGGCCTCCAGATGTTCCTTTCAGCTGAGAAGAGGGCCCTTTGTGACATTATGTATGTGTGTGTGTGTGTGTGTGTGTGTGTGTGTGTGTGTGTGTGTGTGTGTGTGTTTGCAGTTGTTTGTGTTTTCGACAGCCATCCGTCCTTCTCTTCCTTCGCTGCAACAGCGAGCGCTATCAAGTCCTATTGTTTCTATTCAATTAGCTGCCATTACCAACGGCAGTTTGATTACTGAGTTCATTTGGCTGGCGGGGAACAATGGAGGCAGCAAGCTGTCTTTTTCTTCACCAATACTGTCTAGCCCCAGAAGAGAATGAAACGGGGCTCGTCTGTGAGGGATGAGGTGCACGCAAGCAAAACCGACGCCTCACCTCGGTTCGTTTGGACGTCCCGGCGTCCACGGTGCCAGAGGACAAGAGGACAGAGGGCCAAAAGAGGAGGATGAAAAGGAACAGTGCATTCTTGAGCGATTAACAACCTGGGCGTGCTGCAGGGGAAGACAAATGGTGCGCTACATCGATTTCGCTATTACAATGAGCACTATTCAATCATGCTAAATCCACAGGGGCCTAAGAGCACCATTAGGAGGTCAGCGCCTCCGAATGGCACAGGCAACAACAATCTATAAATGATCTATTTAATGTACTGATATAAAAGAAAGGAGGGCATTTCACAAATTGACATCAGAGTGCTTTCCCAGAATTTCCCAACTGTGCCTCTGCCATTTTGTTAATTAGGTAGTTTGCTAATTTTCCAGTAATCACAGTGGGGGGGGTTTTCTTCCCCACTTTGTTCAGTTTAGACTGAAATCATTACAGTGCTGAAGCTCTCTTTGAGTACTCACCTCTCTTGTTCCAGTCTCATCTGCTGGGTCTCCTCTTCTGATGCCTGCATGTCCTCTGCTTTGGATTTAGTGGAGCTCCTCCTCTCCATCTTGTCATCCAGCCGCTCGTCCTTCCGGTTCTTTCCAAACCTGGAAAAGAGAAAAGTGTGGTGTAGATTTAAATAAGATACCAGACTTTAGTACTATTCAACGGAGCTTTTATAGAAATATATTTACAGTATGTGTGTGTGTATGTAAACAGCAGTACATGTTTTCCTTTGTCTAAGATGCTCAGGTAAAACAATCAGTAGGAAATTAAAGTGTCAAATTGTCAGGTTTGGATTTATATTTGGGAAGCAGCTCAAAGGGAGTCTCCTTGGGAAGCCATCCATTATTGGAAGAATAACTTTAATATGAATGTAATCAGAATGCATCAAGACATATCAAATGATAAGACGACACAGTGAATTCCCACCCTACCAACTGTCCACACAACACAGCAGAAAAGATTCAGCTGTGGTATAAAAAGTAACTCTGCTTCCACTTTTTTCCTCTGTAGTTGATCACATTGTGGACCACATATGGCCCACTATGATCAAAAGTGTGCCAGACCAGTGAAAGCTCCCCTTTCACTCAGTGTAAGGAACTTCAACTACATATTTAGAGCCTTCTGTTTGACACCTGTGGTTCAGATGTTTGAAAGCTGTGCAACCAGGACAACTGGAAAGCTGGCTGATATCTCTAACACTCTGGCCAATGCAAACTTTTACAATTTAATGACAGGAGTGCGACACTGGTCTGGACATATATGAGGCAAGGTGAGGGACAAGCTGAGAGCATGATTCTCATCAGATATGCTATGCACTTGGCAAGTAAAATGAGTGGAGAGCGTCTGAAGACAGAGCGTGAGAAAATGATGAGGAGAGGATACAGATCGCAGGCTTACAGCTGACGGGGGAGTACGGGGACATCTACAGGACCACACAGTCTCAAACAGCTCTGCTATCTGATTCCATCGTCTGACTTCATCACTGCGCAGGATTACAAGATAAAAGAGCAACTTCACGATGAGACTGGAACAGCAAATGCAGTTTTTATGGGAGCACGATGTCATATCCTGCTCCGTGATGCAGCAAGCCGTGGAGGAAGTGAAAAACATATACACAATGGAAGGATGAAAGGTACCAAGGAAGTGCACATCTGTACACCACAAAGCAGCTCTATGCATGGCACACTGTCTGCTCTGGCATGACATCATGTTGCTGTGCTGGTGATTTGGCCAGTTTTTTTGTCATAGTTTTCTCAGTATAGACTTTTTCAATAGCTATAAAACAAATGAATCCAATCATCAGTCAATCATCTTTCACAAAGCTCAGTGGAGTTTAAAAGTGTGACGTGAGAAGAAATTTAACAAAAAAAGGACTGGAATTTATTGATCCATCGGAACAAAACTCTGCGTTCTTGCATTACAAACACCAACATCGCTTCTGATGTCCCCTCTGGGCTTTTGTTTTTTTGACCACTTCCCTCTAACTTCAGACAGAGAAGACATCAAGCTCTGTGGGCTCCAAGCCCCATGATGCTGGGGATGCTATGGTGCCAAGTTTATTATACTTTTTTTTTTCCATAGCTGTTCTTTATTTGACAGTTTGAGAACTTTCTCTAAAAGCTGAAAAAAGATTACATCAGACGTGGTTCACTTAGGGCCAGTGAAAGGAAATATATTCATGAAATGGGAGACTGGTTCCCTCAAGGATGTTTATTATTCTACTTTACATTAAAAGCAGCCTGGACCTTTGTGCAAATGGCTTCTCTTTTGGTAGCACCTGTTTTGGAATTGTAATCTTTCGAATGTGCTACAGGAGACCCGAGTTTGTGGCTTCGTAAAGAGCCCAGAGGCAAAGGGAGTGATATGTGGGCTCTTTTGTAGCACAGATAGCATACATTACCTGATTAATTAATCAACAAATGGCTCTGGTGAAGGCATAAAACTCTGTGCTAGAGCTGGGAATGATAATAATAATGAACCTGCTATCTATCATCAGGGCAGGTGACAGCTTCCCTGGCTTCCCTTCAAGGACTTTCATTAACTTCCTGAAAGAAGTTGACCTTTCTGTTTTCAACACATAAATATGCTAAAAAGCACGGTCACTGGAAAAAAGCTTGTGTTGTCTGTGAACAGTGACCCAAATGTATTTGTCTACAACTAAAAGAAGGTGATTTGTGTGCAGGAGTGCCCAAACTTTCCATTGGGGCTACAAAGTTTTAGAGGTCGATCCCTGATCCAGTGGGAGCGCACCATCAATCTTTATTAGTTTATAAGTGGATAACGGGGTGCGCAGCTGGAGAGAACAAGTCACGCTGCAGGTGTGTCCACATCTGTTTGAGATCACATCGACAAATTTTCTGCAGCATCAGTAAAGTGCAAAGTTATTTGCATGATTAGTGGGCTTCTCAACACTGTGGTGGAGCTGTGTGCCAACCAAAGTTAACCTCGTGTCTCGTCAAGCTGGTTGATTGGTTGGTTGGACGCCCAGAGCTCAAACTTTTCCTGAGCTTCAGCCTATGCACCAGGTAACTGGGATGCTTACTACACTCCATTCTGACTTGGCTAAGCTAAGTTAAGAGTCATGTAGACATTTGCGTCAGTAATATGCTGTTGATTTTTTTTTCCTGTTGCTCACGTATAATTTAAAGTGGCACAGTAAGGTGATACTTGTGTGGAAAACTGTGCTCTGCTGACTCTGACTTAGCTTTCCTGGGGAGTAAGAAGCAGCTTAGTCGTCTTCAATGATTTGTTTGCTCACTTCTGGTAAATAAGAGCATGCTTCACTTTTTAGCTACTTTTCAGAATCCAGTAATAGACTGTGCTCACACTACGGTCACATGAGCTGTAGTTTTAAAATGCTGAATGCTGCCATCAATAACTCAGACAACAGCAGTGAAATATCCAAAATTATTCACAAGAGAGCTACTGACTGAATCCTTTTTTCTCCATTTTATCTTTGTAGTTGGATCTGTTCAGAAAGGTCTCAGTAACTCATGTGCAATTGTTACGTTGTTATTCCCAGTATGAACATTGACAAATATACCTGTGCACTACTTAGGCTGTAGTAAAATACTATTGCCCCATAGTGTATATAAAAAATACCTCTTTTAATTCTAAAATGTGACCTATGAAAGTGAACTAGTTTAAGTCAACTTGTAGCGTTTATGAAGAGTGAACTGTTTATCTCTCTCTCCTTTTGTTTTTGCTCAATCTCTTCCACTCATCCACTAAAAACATAAAGTAACCTTAACGGAGATAAACCTTGGCTCAACTTTTTTTCCCCTCATCTGGATCGACATCTGTACAGTGAGCAGTCTTACAGTATAACATACTGCAGATTAAGCCGAGCAGGACTCTGGACACGCAGCAACTCCCACATGAGAAACTATTCTCCCATCGCTGGTGGCCAGAGGAGGAAGGATGCAGAGGTGAAGCACAGGTGAAGTAAAGGTTCTGCACTGCCTGAGCTATTAGAAGGCTACTGGGACACTCGCTGGCTTACAGCGTGGCTCTGTCCTTTATATGAACAGTCTGGGTTCCTCCAGTGGGAACCACAGGAGAGCAGAGGACTACACTAATGCCAGTATTATATTTAACACTATCTATTTTCCCCAAAGGGAAATATGAAGCTCCTTGGCATCAGCAGTTGTGTGTACTGTATAATGGCAAAACATATTGACTTTCATACCTGTCTCTGAAAGATAAGTGTCACATTTGAGACCTGAAAGGAATCTAACAAAAAACAGTAACGATTTGGAGTTAATCAGCATCAGCTGGCACGGGGAAACTCGAGAATTTCTCCATAAAACTCTCAAGCTAGTATTGGCACCTTGGCATTAATCGGCACAGGCAGCAGAGCAGTCATATTGACAGCGAGGCCGATGAGGCTTGATAATAAGATATTGACTGGCAGTTGCAAGTCAGGAGTAGAATGACGATAGTGTAACTGTAGCATACATAGAACTGATTTTACCCTAAAGGTCTGGCCAGCTTCCTAATGACTGGACTGCACTACGGTGTATTCGGAATCTGGAAATTGCCATAAGATTTTAAGAGCAGAAACTTTTGAACTGGAGGATAGGAATTCTTGACCTTCGGAACAACTTGATACTTGATGCTTACAGATCCAACTTCTGATTCCTTTACAGATTCTGGATCAGTTCTCTGTGTTGCCTGAACAGTGCAGATTAGGAAAAGGCTATGCTGTCATGAGCCTAACATCACTATGCTGCAGTGCACTGAAGAGAACAACTATTGATCAAAGAGAACTGTAATATTTGTAGGGGTATGATGCCAGCGTATCCTTCAACATCAACTCCAACCTTCATTTTATTACCTCTGCCGAGGAGGTTATGTTTTTGGCAGCACTGGCACATGTATTCTGATAGAACCTTGTAGGGGTGTAGAGTGGGGTCATGTTAACAATCCATTAAAATTTTTCTCACATACACCAAGACCTTCAAGGTCAACTTAATGATTTATTGGTCGAAAATTGACAAAAAGGCCTAGAACTTAAAAACTATGATTCTAAAAAGGAAATGTTGCAACTTACATCATCATAAAGCGCTGATGTGTTTTTTTTCTACCCAGTATCAGTCCACCAGACCGAAGCAGTGTTTAATGATCCACTGTCAGCCACCTACCTCACTGTGGCGAGCAGCAGGTAAGAGTGATGAATACACAAATACACACAGAGGAAGACGGCGAGATGAGACGCAGATTGCACAACTATCATGTGTGCAGAGACGTTCCGTAGCAGATGCGATCAGCACTGTAGTCGCATGCAAACAGAATCTAGACAAATTCAGAAAATATTTACGACTCATGGGACACATTCATTCAAAGCCTGAGCTACTCTGGGCAATTTATCACTTTTTAGTCCTGATAATGACTGATTGGCTATCAAAGCTCATTTGGATGATGCGTAATCTAACATGCATCAGTAAAATATGCTTTATTAATGTTATAATGGCCACAGATTTGATCAAACGTAGAAAGCAAAACTGAAGCATTCAATCCAAGTGTCCTGACTTTGACATCTGCGGACAGCAACTGATCAAATAAAATGTTTTCAAAATGCTGTCACACATTAGGCGTATTACTGAGTAGCAGCCTTCCCTGGATTTGTCTGCTTCCATTAGAAAAAGAGTCAGTAAATAGGTACTCCATTCAGCGTGATACATCATCATACATCACAGAAAGCAGAAGGGTTTATACCACTGGCTGTGGATGCCTCATACATCATCTTCATCGATTTACAGGGTGATAATTCTTCAAGGCTGCGATGCAACAGAGGAGTAAAAAGTCAAAGACAGAATTTCAAAAGATATGAGGGGGAAAGAGTAAATTATGCAAAGCCTTGAAGCCAGTTTGATTGTTACAATCATTTAATCTGGGGAGTGGATTAGAAGGGAGCTAATCTGTTTTGACATCTTCTGTGGGGAATTTCGCAGTTTGTTGCTGACTTATGAAGAAAAGACGGGGAAAAAAATGTCTGTCTATTCCTCCTTTGAAAATTTGTGGGATTTTTAAAAGTGAACCCGAGGGTATGATGGACCACACGGCTTACCCCGGAGACGATGCGCTCATCATATGAGGTGTTACATCTTTTGGCATTATTCAAACCTGCAAATGGAACTAGGTGAGCGAGAAAGGAGGGGGAAAAAATAAAAATGACTGCATCTATCAATTTGAGTAAGTGATGAGAAGATAATTTCAAGGGCAGACAGAGAGAATCATTATGGTTTCTGCTCAGCCAACCTGAAAGTTAATCCAAATCTCCCAGGGCGAAGTCCCCAGCAGACATCTGATGTGGTGTCTGAGCCCCCCCATCCCCTCCGACTGTATTTGTGGCAGTCAGGAAGAAAATAAATTTTTATGCCTCCACCCCTGCATTTCATGGTGATAATCTATAAGGCACCATTAAAAATACTCCTTTCTCTCAGAGAAAAATCAAGACTTGTGATTATCGTCATATTGACGGGGTGTGGGGGGGGGGGGGGGAGTAAGGAGAACAAAGCTAAGACAAGTACACACACACATATACACACAAGCAGAGATATAGTATGCTCTCTCTAACTTCAGTTATTCCTCTCCAATGCAAGCAATAAGGAGCAGTACACGATTTCTAAACACGGCACCCGGGGCAAGATACTGACAGTGGCATGTAATTTTAATAGCGCCTTGTTAGGAAGGCCAGACATTTATACATTTGTCTTTGCTGGATAAGTGTTGTTGCAGCTTTGGTGAGTAAACACTCTACACCTGAGGTGAGACACATAGCTGTCTCATAAAAACACTAAGATAGAAAAAACAAAGTAGGAACTTTTTTTTTCTCTTCCCTGGGAATCACACTGTGACCCAGCGATCGTTAACGGGCATTAAAGGCGCATTCGTTATCGTAGAGTGGCCTCAGAGTAACGCTGCCACCACTGGTTTCCTGGGACACCAACCCCACAGAGGTATGGGATGATGCCTCCAACAGCCGCTGGCTGATTATCTCCCTCCCCGCGGAACTCATTATCTGCAACCTGTAATGTCAGTCAGTTCCTTCCCTGCTCAAACAGACCTCTTGAACTAGAATGTGTAGAATGTGGAATTCCTCAGGAAAGCATTTTCCTTAATATCTTAAGGAGCAAGACTGCAACCCTCTGTGTGTCAGATCTTTGAGTTCATAGTGTCTTGGGGTTGGTGGTGGTATAGCATGCACCTTCAGAATAACACAGCCTTTAATACTTCTGCACATCCCCTTGCCTTTTATAGAGACTGCTTCCCACAGGTCACAGCTTTCGCCTCATTGGATAAGCCCATGTGTACACTAAACCAATCAATTTCCTTCAGAGAAGCTGTGGACAGCTGTTGTTGATTGGCTGCAGCTCTGGAGGGAAGTCGGGCCTTTTTCTTCCAGTGATGGTGTGAAAAAAGCAGGAGCGGGGGCGTAGGAGGAGGGAGGATGGGAGTCAGAATGGTTCATCCCAGGCGAGACAGTGATGGGTTCTGCACCGTGGAGGCATGACATGCATTTATTCATGACATCAGTTCACCACACCCCAGTAGGGGGACAATGCCACAGGAAAAAAAATATTTTCTCCGGAAAGTTTTACACCTCTTAGGTCTGTCAGCTGAACAGCAAAGACAGCTGTCACGTCGGGGATCGATCAGTTTCAGTAATGCTTTGTGTGTTTTTAGCTGTTTTTTTTCTCCCCACACTAAAATAATGACAAAGAAAAATATTTTACAAGTATATGAACCATACGCAATCTAGGATCATTTTGCTTAAACGTTCTATTTCTCAACCAATATCACTGTCTCGACACATTTACCATAAAGAGGTTATTGAATGGAAATGAATTCCCTGACAGGTGCATTGAAATTGGTGCCATACCACCCTGTAGAAAATTGGTTTTGGCCTTAAAATGCACCCCTTTTCCTGCCATCTCAGACAGTATTTCCTGTTCTCTGTCAGTCAAGCTTCCCGTTTTTTCCCCCCTCTCTTCACTATTCTTTTACAGACTTTATCCAACATCCTTAACTCAGTTTTTCTTTTAGATTTTCAAATTCCAGCATGTGAGAATCTGATTTTAACTGAGAAACGTTCTTTTTGGTCGCAGAGACCATAGAAAACACACAGATACGATGCTCCCTCGTCTATTTAGTCTGGGAGATGAGGCGTTCATGTTTCCCAATAAGAATTTAAAATTTAAATCCATCTGATCGCAGAGCCGTTTCCACTTGCCTCGGCCCATTTTAAATGAAAGAGCTTGGATCTGCATTTGTGGATGGTACAGTGATCTGAATCCCATGCAGCGATTTCCATCACAGAATTGTTTTTAATACATTGAAGCCAAAAGATTGACTGTCCAAAGACCATTCTCTGACCCTTTTGATATTATGATCTATGATATTCTATGTTGTAGATTACACATTAAAAGTCTTGCATGGAATATTATCATTCTGAAACTTCTCCATAATTTGTAGATGCAGTTCTTTTGCAGATTGGTGAACCTCTGCCTCTCTAAGATGCTCTTTGTATACCCAGTCATGTTAGCGATGTGCTGCCAATGAACCTAATTAGTCGTAAAATGTTCCTCCAGCTGTTCCCTTTTAGCAGCACTTACTTTTTTTAGCCTCTTATTGACCCAATGTTGCCATCATCAAATCCTAAATGAGCTAATATTCTTCACGGAACAGTAAAATGTCTCTGTTTACAACACTTGATGTTTTTTGTGTTTTATTGTGAATAACATCTGGGTTTATGAGATGTTTTGGGATCGTTGCGTTCGGTTTTTATTTACACATTTTTTATACATGTTTTTATTGAGGCTGTACATCTCAGTGAATGGCTGAGGCTTGTTTCTCTGCCTCCAAACTACCAACTATGAGATTTAAAGCAACTGTTGAACTAAACACACGCGCATGTCTGTGTGGGAGAGTCTGCATATCTATTTACAATCAAAAAGTTTCCATGTGTGGGTTGTATATTTACAAGAAAGAAAAAAAGAAAACAAAACCCACAATCCATTCATTTATTCTGCACTAATTATTCATATTTAAGAAGAACAGGATACACACAAACACCCGTGCATGTGTGTGTTTATGGTCTTTATGTTTATGCGTGTGCCTATATATCAGGGAACAGCTTGGCTTTTCCATATTTCAAGCAGCCTGCGCAATACAAAGGACAAGGCCCAGCCCAACATGATTGCCTTTAATGTTTCGCATAAATCACTGAGTTGTGCGTGCGTGTATGTTCGGAGGGGAGGGGAGTTTCCGTGCACACTCAGAGGAACAATTCAAACCCATGACACCCCTGATTAAAGCCTCTCATTACAACACAAATAAACAGTCTAAACACATTCATACATCCATTTGTTAAAGTGTATGAGCGCAGCGAGGAGGGAGTTTCTGAAGGACAATTTACACAGAGGCACTTGAGCAGCTTGGAGGGAAGTTCAGGTATTGAATTGAGGCTTTGAATGCATGTAGTTGCGTGTAGCTTCTGATTATATTTCCCTGTGATGATGTTCTGTTTGATTTATTATTTTCACTGCTCATCTTGCAGAGTTTCTTTCTCTTGTGGTGCACAAAAAAAGAAACATATAATTACTAAGAGCCATAATTTGTAGATGAGAGACAAAAAGTTCACATAAAATCGCATTTGATTTTCAATGTATAGCCCACCTGATCCCTGAGGGTGTGCTGTGGTATGTACAGGTCCTTCTCAAAAAATTAGCATATTGTGATAAAGTTCATTATTTCCTGTAATGTACTGATAAACATTAGACTTTCATATATTTTAGATTCATTACACACAACTGAAGTAGTTCAAGCCTTTCATTGTTTTAATATTGATGATTTTGGCATACATAACTCATGAAAACCCAAAATTCCTATCTCAAAAAATTAGCATATCATGAAAAGGTTCTCTAAACGAGCTATTAACCTAACCATCTGAATCAACGAATTAACTCTAAACACCTGCAAAAGATTCCTGAGGCTTTTAAAAACTCCCAGCCTGGTTCATTACTCAAAACCGCAATCATGGGTAAGACTGCCGACCTGACTGCTGTCCAGAAGGCCATCATTGACACCCTCAAGCAAGAGGGTAAGACACAGAAAGAAATTTCTGAACGAATAGGCTGTTCCCAGAGTGCTGTATCAAGGCACCTCAGTGGGAAGTCTGTGGGAAGGAAAAAGTGTGGCAGAAAACGCTGCACAACGAGAAGAGGTGACCGGACCCTGAGGAAGATTGTGGAGAAGAACCGATTCCAGACCTTGGGGGACCTGCGGAAGAAGTGGACTGAGTCTGGAGTAGAAACATCCAGAGCCACCGTGTACAGGCGTGTGCAGGAAATGGCCTACAGGTGCCGCATTCCCCAGGTCAAGCCACTTTTGAACCAGAAACAGCGGCAGAAGCGCCTGACCTGGGCTACAGAGAAGCAGCACTGGACTGTTGCTCAGTGGTCCAAAGTACTTTTTCGGATGAAAGCAACTTTTGCATGTCATTCGGATATCAAGGTGCCAGAGTCTGGAGGAAGACTGGGGAGAGGGAAATGCCAAAATGCCTGAAGTCCAGTGTCAAGTACCCACAGTCAGTGATGGTCTGGGGTGCCATGTCAGCTGCCGGTGTTGGTCCACTGTGTTTTATCAAGGGCAGGGTCAATGCAGCTAGCTATCAGGAGATTCTGGAGCACTTCATGCTTCCATCTCCTGAAAAGCTTTATGGAGATGAAGATTTCATTTTTCAGCACGACCTGGCACCTGCTCACAGTGCCAAAACCACTGGTAAATGGTTTACTGACCATGGTATTACTGTGCTCAGTTGGCCTGCCAACTCTCCTGACCTGAACCCCATAGAGAATCTGTGGGATATTGTGAAGAGAAAGTGGAGAGACGCAAGACCCAACACTCTGGATGAGCTTAAGGCCGCTATCAAAGCATCCTGGGCCTCCATAACACCTCAGCAGTGCCACAGGCTGATTGCCTCCATGCCACGCCGCATTGAAGCAGTCATTTCTGCAAAAGGATTCCCGACCAAGTATTGAGTGCATAACTGAACATAATTATTTGAAGGTTGACTTTTTTTGTATTAAAAACACTTTTCTTTTATTGGTCGGATGAAATATGCTAATTTTTTGAGATAGGAATTTTGGGTTTTCATGAGTTATGTATGCCAAAATCATCAATATTAAAACAATGAAAGGCTTGAACTACTTCAGTTGTGTGTAATGAATCTAAAATATATGAAAGTCTAATGTTTATCAGTACATTACAGGAAATAATGAACTTTATCACTATATGCTAATTTTTTGAGAAGGACCTGTAAGTGGTTCTGTGAGCTGTGAGGTGGGGCCTCCTTTGATCAGACTTGTTTGTCCAGCATGTCGGACAGATGCGTGATTAGATTGATATCTGGGGAATTTGGAGGCAGAGCCAACACCTCAAACTCTTTGTTGTGCTCCTCAAACCATTCCTGAACCATTTTTGCTTTGAAGCAGGTTGGTATGTGGCAAAGTAACATCTACATGGATGGTAGGACCCAGGTTTTCCCAGCAGGACCTTAACCAAAACATCACACTGCCTCCATCGGCTTGCTTTCTTCCCGTAGTGCATCCTGATGCCAGGTGCTCCCCAGGTAAGCGACACACATGCACCCTGACCCAAACCTCTAGCCATCACAGTGTAAATGGCAAATGGTTCTTATATAGCACTTTTCTACTCTGAGCACTCAAAGCACTTTATACAACTAATTCATTCACCCAATCACACCCATTCACACAAGCACGTTTTTTTCTAAGTTGTTAAGTGCTTACTAACTAACATTCATACACATTCACACTCCAATGGGGTTAGTATCTTGCCCAAGGATATTTGGCATGCAGACTGGAGGAGCCTGGGATCGAACCACCAACCTTCCGGTTAGTAGCTGACGTGCTCTACCACCTGTAGCTACAGCCACCCCTGTAGCTCAGGTGGCTTCTAACACATGAACTTTGAGGAAAAAAATGTTCACTTGCTCCCTAAAATATCCCACCCACTAACAGGTGCCCTGATGAACAGATAATCTGTGTTATTTGCTTCCCCTCACAGTGCTCATAATGCTGTGCCTGACCGCAGTATGCTGTCCACACACCCTCACCCAGTGATGGAGGAGGAGAGGGTTTTATCAGCAAAGGAGCTACAGTAGGTGGCTCAGGCTGTGACCTAGATACAGTACAGCCTGCTGCATTCCTAATGGGCCATTTTGATCACTGCCACTGTCTGCGTCCTCAGCCAGGCTTCTGCTGCATGCCTCCAACACAAACCCTCGACATTAGGCAAACACAACACCCAAAGTCTGCTCAGCTCTTTTAATGGCGGAAACTTCAACCGCAGATGTCAAGACTGAATTTTTTGGAATAGCGCCGGAAACTACCGCAGATGTGCACAAACTAATGAGAACTGGAGATTTCTGCTGATTGTTGGTTTGGCGACTGGAGTTACAGCTGCTTTCACCTCCTATGACTTACACCGATTAGAACGTGTAGGTGACGGGGGAAAAACAGCTTATGATTATTGTCATGATAGAAGATTATCTCAAATTAATTTTATTCATCAGGCCTTTTGTCTTCCCTGCTTTGGTTATCCCCGCTTCTCGCAATTGTTTGCCAACTCATTTACATGCCGATGAGTCTGCAGACAGATGTATTCGGTGACGCTCAAATGCCTGATTTGCGAGACCCTCGCCTGAAGGACGGGCAAAGGAGAGAAGCGAGACAGGTTGTCTGCCTTGTAAACGTTAGACTTTGAAATGCATGCATGGATGCACGGCGGCTCAAGCGCTGCATTTTCAGCCAGTTGGGGGAAGGAGACAGCAAAAACCGCTGATCCGTGATATACATCGCTCCCAGCATTCAGAGGGAGACGGGAGAGGTCTTTCTGTCAATGCCACAATGAATCTCCAGGGCAGGTTGAAGGAGGAGGGAAGAAGGGAGGGATGTGTGAGGATACACAGAATTTTTTTTTTTAAAAAGAGTGAGGGAGTGACAGTAATGGTAAATAAAGTGAGGATAAGCAAGCAAGGAATCCTGAGGAATCTCAGGGATAGTGACGGCACATCACGAGCAAGGTTAGATAAATAACCCTGGACACTCCTCTTCTACAGCTGAATGAGGCTGATGGTAAAAACACTGTGAAGGACAGAACCGTGACCCTTACAAAAAAGCTGCATGTAGCATTTTTGAAGTGAGAAATCATTATGAAAACAAACAAATTAGACATGCGTACTAGGATCAGATATGCCTCTACTGCCCACGTACTGTATGTGTTTTAAGTTGTCAAATTTTGCCAAAACTCTAATCCAGTTTTCAAACTACATTCACAAAACTTCAGTGTAGTCGGGCAAAACCAGACGTTTTACCTGTGCTCACAACCACACAACGTTTATAAAATGCTACTGAACATTCATTACACAGTACATCAAGAAAAGGCCAGATCACATTGTTCAGAACATGTAGCTTTCATGAGTAAACAGTTTGACAAATGCACTCTCAGACTCTTTGTTTTTTCTACTTTTCATATGGTCTGCGGTTACATGGAATTACACAGGACTCTATGCAGGTCTCCTCCGCTGCCTCTCACATTACATCTGTTTATTGCTGCCCCATTCCTGACTGGCTGTGCACTCTGGACTTATAATGGTTAATTACATCACTGGCAACAAGTACGACCAATTAAAAGCTTTAGAAATGACATTGTTGGGATTAAATAATTTGCAGTGCCTCAATAATGCTATGCTTTTTATTAATAATAAGTGTTATTAAGTTATATAGTGTAGTATTGAGTGGACACAGCCCTGAAAAATAAATTCAATTCAATTCAATTCAATTTTATTTATATAGCGCCAAATCACAACAAAAGTCGCCTCAAGGCGCTTTATATTGTACAGTAGATAGCACAATAATAAATACAGAGAAAAACCCAACAATCATATCATATGACCCCCTATGAGCAAGCACTTTGGCGACAGTGGGAAGGAAAAACTCCCTTTTAACAGGAAGAAACCTCCGGCAGAACCAGGCTCAGGGAGGGGCGGCCATCTGCTGCGACCGGTTGGGGTGAAAGAAGGAAAACAGGATGAAAGACATGCTGTGGAAGAGAGACAGAGATTAATAACAGATATGATTCGATGCAGAGAGGTCTATTAACACATAGTGAGTGAGAAGGTGACTGGAAAGGAAAAACTCAATGCATCATGGGAATCCCCGGCAGCCTACGTCTATTGCAGCATAACTAAGGGAGGATTCAGGGTCACCTGGTCCAGCCCTAACTATATGCTTTAGCAAAAAGGAAAGTTTTAAGCCTAACCTTGAAAGTAGAGATAGTGTCTGTCTCCTGAATCCAAACTGGAAGCTGGTTCCACAGAAGAGGGGCCTGAAAACTGAAGGCTCTCCCTCCCATTCTACTTTTAAATACTCTAGGAACAACAAGTAAGCCTGCAGAGCGAGAGCGAAGTGCTCTAATAGGGTGATATGGTACTACAAGGTCATTAAGATAAGATGGGGCCTGATTATTTAAGACCTTGTATGTGAGGAGCAGGATTTTGAATTCAATTCTGGATTTAACAGGAAGCCAATGAAGGGAAGCCAAAACAGGAGAAATATGCTCTCTCTTTCTAGTCCCTGTCAGTACTCTTGCTGCAGCATTTTGGATTAACTGAAGACTTTTCAGGGAGTTTTTAGGACATCCTGATAATAATGAGTTACAGTAGTCCAGCCTGGAAGTAATGAAGGCATGAACTAGTTTTTCAGCATCACTCTGAGACAGGATATTTCTAATTTTAGAGATGTTGCGCAAATGGAAGAAAGCAGTCTTACATATTTGTTTAATATGTGCCTTGAAGGACATGTCCTGGTCAAAAATGACTCCAAGGTTCCTCACAGCATTACTGGAGGCCAAGGTAATGCCATCCAGAGTAAGGATCTGCTTAGATACCATATTTCTAAGATTTTCAGGGCCGAGTACAATAACCTCAGTTTTATCTGAATTAAGAAGCAGGAAGTTAGCGGCCATCCAGGTCTTTATGTCTTTAAGACATTCCTGCAGTTTAACTAATTGGTGTGTGTTACCTGGCTTCATGGATAGATAGAGCTGCGTATCATCTGCATAGCAGTGAAAATTTATGCTATGTCTTCTAATGATGCTACCTAGGGGAAGCATGTATAATGTAAATAGAATTGGTCCTAGCACTGAACCCTGTGGAACTCCATAATTAACCTCAGCATGTGAAGAAGACTCTCCATTTACTTGAACAAATTGGAGTCTATTAGATAGATATGATACAAACCACTGCAGTGCAGTACCTGTAATACCTACAGCATGTTCTAATCGCTCTAATAGGATATTATGGTCGACAGTATCAAACGCTGCACTGAGGTCTAGCAGGACAAGCACAGAGATGAGTCCACTGTCAGAGGCCATAAGAAGATCATTTGTAACCTTCACTAAAGCTGTTTCTGTGCTGTGATGAGCTCTGAAACCTGACTGAAACTCTTCAAATAAGCCATTCCTCTGCAGATGATCTGTTAGCTGTTTGACAACTACTCTTTCAAGGATTTTTGATATGAAAGGAAGGTTGGAGATTGGCCTATAATTAGCTAAGACAGCTGGGTCTAGAGATTGCTTTTTAAGTAAGGGTTTAACTACAGCCACCTTGAAGGCCTGTGGTACATAGCCAATTATTAGAGATAGATTGATCATATTTAAGATTGAAGAATTAATTAATGGCAGGACTTCTTTGAGCAGTTTTGTAGGAATGGGGTCTAAAAGACACGTTGATGGTTTGGAGGAAGTAATTATTGAAGTTAACTCAGAAAGATCGATTGGAGAAAAAGAGTCTAACTTAACATTAATGGTACTAAAAGTAGCTGTAGACGATATTACATCTGTGGGATGATTATTGGTAATTTTTTCTCTAATGATAAAAATTTTATTTCTGAAGAAGTTCATGAAGTCATTACTAGTTAACGTTAAAGGGATTGTTGGCTCAGTAGAGCTCTGACTTTTTGTCAGCCTGGCTACACTGCTGAAGAGAAACCTGGGGTTGTTCTTATTTTCTTCAATCAGTGACGAATAGTAAGATGTTCTGGCTTTGCGGAGGGCTTTCTTATAAAGCAGCAAACTATTTCTCCAGGCTAAATGATGATCCTCTAAATTTGTGACACGCCATTTCCTCTCCAGCTTACGAGTTATCTGCTTTAGGCTACGTGTTTGAGAATTATACCACGGAGTCAGGTACTTCTGATTTGAGACCTTAGTTTTCACTGGAGCTACAGTATCCAGAGTCGTACGTAGTGAGGAGGTAAAATTATTAACAAGATAATCGACCTCTGTTGGAGTAGCGTTCAGATAGCTGCTCTGCTCTATGTTGGTACAGGGCATTGAAGATGATAACAGTGGGTGGATTATATTCTTAAACTTAGTTACAGCACTATCAGAAAGACATCTAGTTTGATAAAGTCTACTCTCCACTGCTGTGTAATCAATTATTGTAAATGTAAATGTTATCAGGAAATGATCAGACAGCAGAGGGTTTTCAGGAAACACTGTTAAATGTTCAGTTTCTATGCCATATGTTAAAACAAGATCTAGAGTGTGATTAAAGTGGTGGGTGGGTTCTTTTACATTTTGAGAGAAGCCAATTGAGTCTAATAACAGATTAAATGCAATTTTGAGGCTGTCATTTTTAGCATCTACATGGATGTTAAAATCACCCACAATAATTATTTTATCTGAGTTGAGCACTAAATCAGATAAAAAGTCTGAGAAATCAGAGAGAAACTCTGTGTAAGGCCCAGGTGGACGATAGATGATAACAAGTAAGACTGGTTTCTGAGTTTTACAGCTGGGGTGGACAAGGCTAAGCATCAGGCTTTCAAATGAATTAAAAGTCTGTCTTGGTCTTTCGTTAATTAATAGACTGGTGTGAAAAATTGCTGCCACACCGCCCCCTCGGCCTGTGCTTCGAGGTTTCTGGTAGTTAGAATGATTCGGGGGTGTTGATTCATTTAAACTAACATAATCATCCTGCTGCAACCAGGTTTCTGTAAGGCAGAGTAAATCGATTTGTTGGTCAATTATTAAGTCATGTACTAACAGAGACTTGGAGGAGAGAGACCTAATATTTAATAATCCACATTTCACTGTTTTACTCTTTGGTTCAGATGTGGATTCTGTATTGTTCTTTCTTTTTGATTTTTTATGTTTAAGTTTTTTATTGCTGGTTTTTGGTTTGTTTTTTGTCTGTTTGGGAGCTGACACAGTCTCAATGGAGATGGTTTTTTGGGGGGGTAGCGGGAGGAGAGAAGCTGCAGAGAGGCGTGTAAGACTGCAACTCTGCTTCCTGGTCCCAACTCTGGATAGTCAGATTTTGGGGGGTTTAATAAATTTGTCCATATTTCTAGAAATGAGAGCTGCTCCATCCAAAGTGGGATGGATGCCGTCTCTCCTAACAAGACCAGGTTTCCTCCAGAAGGTTTGCCAATTATCTATGAAGCCCACATCGTTTCTGGGACACCACTCAGACAGCCAGCAATTTAAGGAGAACATGCGGCTAAACATGTCACTCCTGGTCTGATTGGGGAGGGGACCAGAGAAAACTACAGAGTCCGACATTGTTTTGGCAAAGTTACACACCGATTCAATATTGATTTTAGTGACCTCCGATTGGCGTAACCGGGTGTCATTACTGCCGACGTGAATTATGATCTTACTGTATTTACGTTTACCCTTAGCCAGCAGTTTTAAATTTCCTTCAATGTCGCCTGCTCTGGCCCCTGGAAGGCAATTGACTATGGTTGCCGGTGTCTCTAGCTTCACATGTCTGAGAACAGAATCACCAATTACCAGAGTTTGACCCCCGGCGGGTGTGTCGCCGAGTGGGGAAAAACGGTTAGACACATGAACAGGTTGGTGGTGTACCTGGGGCTTCAGTTTAAGACTATGCTTCCTCCTCACCGTCACCCAACCGCCCTCGTTCCCCAGCTGCTTGGGGTCTGCCGGGGAACAGCTAGCGGGGCCTACGCTATCTTCGGCTGCACCAGCTACAGGGGCCTGACTAGCTACGGGTGAATGAAGGGTGCGAAGCCGAGTCTCCAATTCAGTAATCCTGGCCTCCAGAGCTGCAAATATGCTACATTTGTTACAGGTATCATTACTGCTAAAGGAGGCCGAGGAGTAACTAAACATCTGACACAATGAGCAGGAAAGTGCAACAGGGACAGGTGAAGTAGCCATGGTGCTAACGAGTCAGCTACGAGCTAAGCTAAGCTAGCGAAACAGTAAAGAGACAGTGAGTGAATACTTTGGCTATAAATTAGGTAGTGAGCACACAGAAAGGGTGATTCAGATGAAGCACGTTAAGATTATACTATGAAAAAGGGATGTATCAAAAGATTTCAATTAAATTGCTAAGCAGAAAAGCTACTCAGAAACACCACTGTGTTTGAGCAGGAACAGGCATGAGACCATGGGTCCTTGGGGAGTAGAAAGCTGTAGACTCTCGCTCACGCTTGCCTGGGAAAATGTAGATGTAGCCGAACTTTAGACTGTGGAAAAACGTCTTATTCAGCCGCAGATATAACGTTGCTTGTACTCAATTAGCTCTGAAGGGCCTTGAACCTGACACGATGTGGATCTGCAGGTGGAAATATTACCTGGCCTTTATCTGCTGCTGTGGATCGTTTCATCCATCATCACATACTCTCCTCCTCCTCTCTCTCTCTCTCTCTCCAACTCACATACATAGCTTTGCACTCTCCACCTCCCCCACTCACAAAGCAATGGTTGGCGTGTGGGGCGGGTTGATGGGGCGCTCACATATGTTTGTATGGCAGTGAGAGTCCAATTAAGATTCCTTCATGAAAAACACAGGGAGGAATGAAATCCATTAATCCAGCTATGAAAGGAATCTGCATCTCCCTGACACGCTTACTGAAGACTTTTTTAAAAAATGATCAGAGAAAAAGAGAAAAAAATAACAGACAATTTCACTCTACATGCTGAACGCACGTAGAGACGCTGCCAGAACAAGAGGAATATGGTTCCTGGCTTTAACTGGCTGCCTTTGATGGAAATCAGAAGTGTAATCCAGCATCGATTGATTTTACCTTTGTAATTCAAAAGCTATTTTCCCAGCTCTTCTCTTTTTTTCTCCGTTGTCTTCACTGTGATCGTCCTGTCCCCACTACCCATCTTCTCACTCACATGTTAAGGTGTGTGCGCAAATCAGCAGGTGGAAACTCAGTGAATGGGAAAGGTCATTTCAGCCAAAGGCCTCAGTTTCATTACATGCTAAGCCTGGTGGATGGGTGAGGAGACTAGTAATGACTGCAACTGTAGCAGGCAGCCCACTTAATTTGCATAGGACACGGGGGGGAGACCTCTGTCTCCATAATATCAAGCATGCCGTGCATTTCTAATTCAACGTATGCTTTATCTTTTTCCCTTCTCCTATAGACCAGAGACCTATATTAATATGGTTTATTAAAGGAGACATTAGCGATTCATTTGTACTATTTAGAAAAACACAAAATGGTATTGTGCCTTTCTCAGATCCACATTCATGTTCTTAACGCTTTCTCATTATTTTTAAATCTGCCTGTCCTCTGAGATTCCAGTTGCATTGAACAGCCTTTCTCTGATTGATCAAAGGAGAGAAAAAAATAACATCAAAGTGTCTCAAAGTGTGAAAAACAAATCGAGAGTGAGAGGCAGAGAGAGAGAGAGGGAGGAAGTTAAGAAACATGAAGCGGGTTCTTTGAGAACATCAGAGAGCTGAGCGGTAGGGAGGAGAGGAGGGGAGAGAAGAGAAGAGAAGAGAAGAGAAGAGAAGAGAAGAGAAGAGAAGAGAAGAGAAGAGAAGAGAAGAAGAGTCTCGCATGTCCATTGGTGCATCTGGTTGAGATTCCGCTGGGGTTGGATCATTAGTAGTCATAGGCCTGGTAGAATATGGAGGGGTGCGCTGCTACACTTAATTTGAGCTCTTTAATAACACACTTTATGAATTCAGTCATGTTTGCAGCCCTCTGCAGGAGACACAGTGTGAGAGACATCGGTGGATCTCATTTCAGGCCGACAAGATTTCAGATTCAATTAACTCCATCATGCAACACCACCTCCCACACACACACACACAGACACACACACAGAGTAGCCTCACCACTACTCCCCATTCGTCAAGGTCTATCTTGCAGCACTGCATGATCATTCTAAACCTAATTACTTCAGGGCTGTCTGATGGAGGTCTAGCGCTGCCCAATCACATTTGCATCGAGTGGCCAATAGCAGAGGAAGTGCAACCGGACAACCGCTGTCCCCCGCACCACTCCCACCCCCGCGGGTTATTAAAGTTCACCACTCCTCTCTCCGTCCTTATTCCCATCACCCGGATCCTCCACATTTCTAAATGTTTCAACCCTCCAGAAAAAAACAAAGGCATTCAGGGTTTGATACAAGATGCAAAGCAACGTTCACCCTTAACCCTTGTGTTGTCCTCGGGTCAAAAATGACCCCTAGGTGTATGGGAGACAAGTGTATGGGAATCTCGAGGACAACACAAGGGTTTTAAACTGTCAGGCACAAGAGTTTTGTTGTTTCACCCTTTCCTTCTCTTGTCAGTGCATTGTGTGACAGTGGTGCTAATGTTCAGTGGGAGACTGTTGGTAGCTGTTTGGCCTCCTGCTGGGCCTCTTTGGTAACATGACTGGAAGGAGAGTAATGGGATGTCACACTCAGAGTGCATATTATATATATCTATCTATCTATCTATCTATCTATCTATCTATATATATATATATATATATATATATATATATATATATATATATGTACACACACCTTTAAAGTTAGGGCATCACGTACTGACTCGTGAAGGGAGGGAGTTTTGTAAAAAGGTGTTCTCCCCCTGAGAAGTTGAAAAGGCCGACCTGCTCTCTCTGTAGCGCCCTCAGTGACATGATATTTCTTTTAGCCGAGCAACCATTTGAAGGTGATATTGAGGCATGACTTTGCACTTGGCAAAGCTGACAAGTTCAGCATTAAGTCCCCTCTGAAATATTTATCCATGACAGGAGAAATTTGTAGTTCCTTCCCTATCCTTCCCTTCCACTCTGAGGTAATATCCGGAAAGAAAAAACCCCCAAAAAAGACAAAACACTGGCCACTCATCACTATTCGCAATCCAAGATAAGTTGCATTTAACACAATTAGTTTTTCCCGCATTAATATTTGTCACGTGACTTCAGATGTCGCCGTTCTCGTGCTTAACGCTGCACCCCATCCTTCCCTTTATTGGCTCAGCATCGACATTATGATGAGTTAGGCAGAGCAAAAGAAGAACAATTATCATTTTCTCTCAGATTACATTCAGCAGATGTCAAGGCCCACATGTGGAGGCGGCTAATTGCTGTCTCCAAATCAACTGTGGCATAATACTACAAGCATATGCGAGCATGTGTGTGTGTCTGTGTGGGGAAAGTGAAGGTGCTGAGGGGTGTGTTAGCTTGAGAAAGTGCGTGTTCTTGTCTGTGTTGCTCCATTAGCTCTGTGTGTGTGTGTGTGTGTGTGTGTGTGTGTGTGTGTGTGTGTGTGTGTGTGTGTGTGTGTGTGTGTGTAAAAAAGAACAAAAAAAAAAACAAGTTAATGTGTATATCATGTCAGCGGACTAATGATCAAACTGGCTCACCCGCCATCAGCCGTTCACACCCACATGAGCTGAAAGGATCACACGGCATAAAGACACGAAGCTGCATGGCAACACAGACTACCCACTCTCATGCCTCACAGAAGGCAATCATGGTCATACAGCATGGCATCCATATTCTCAGCATATTCACAAATGCAAACACACGGGCACCGCCCCCACGCGCCGAGAGTGCGCTCCCATGCTACCTAAGAATAATAAAGATTGAAGGATGGAAAGCAACCCTCCGTTCCAGCTCCCGGTTCTCCCTCATCTCTGTCTGTGTAGCCTCGAGTGGGATTGCATTTATGGGGAGGAGCAGGCAGATGAGCTCCCTGGGGTGAGAATGGAAAGGGGTGGAGGGTGCATGGCTGTCATACTGAGCTCCAGTGTCGGATGGCTTAGCGAGAGGCATGCCACTGATCAGATTGGTGGATTGGTGGGGAGGATGGGTGGAGGGAAAAGAAAGAAAAAAAAAAAGGAGTAAGTGTACATGGCTGAGGGAGCTCTGGGGAGGAAGGGTGAGGGGCGATGGCACATCCCATTAACAGAGTCTTTTCATCTAACGTGCACAAGGCAAACGCACATTACACACATGCAAACATGCAAATCTTACAAGCACCTTGAAGAAGCTTGAGCATGCACGTGTGCGCACGTGCACGAGCGCAGGCACGCATCGCCAAAGATCCCCGGTCTCCCCCCCCAGGCGGACAGTAGCATGATGCCGTGACTGTCGCTCTGAAGTGCTCCCTTCTTCCCTCATTCTGCCTCTCCCGTTTCCTTTTCATCCGTCTTTCCCACTCTTCTTTGGTGCCCCAGTTCACTCCAGTGCACACGCTCCTTCTCTCGTTCCACCCTAACCCACCCCACCCCCACCTTTCTCTGCTCCCCATTTCCCATCCCAGCTTTTTTTTTTTTTTTTTGCAACCCTCACCCCAGTGATAATGCTAGCCTACTTTTTTAAAGAGTCTGTTGCATTTCAAAACAACAAAAAACTGTTAACTGAATTGCAATAAGAGAGGGTTGAATACACAGAAATACATTTTCACAGGCACACCCACACACTAATAATGCCTACTGTATAAATTAATATACATATACAATGTAAAAAAAAAAAATCCTTTTTTTTCCCTCCTTTCCACCACAGTAATGGAGATGGGGCTTTGATGGAGGCGGTCAGTCAGTCACACGGCAGCTAAACAGCACCTCATTAGGTACATCGAGGGGAATCTCCCAGGCTGGCCCAGACATCATTGTCTGCTAGCATGCTAACAGAGCCCTGGGCAACGCTTCCAACATCTAAACAAAACTGATAGGAGTGGAAAGTAATGATCACATGTTATCCACTAGAAAGGACATGAATAATCACATACAATGGTTTTGGGGGGTGGATGATGCGTTCCCCTGTGCTCTTCCCTATATGATGCATCAGTGGACAAGCTATGCATGCATCCAGCAGACATTCAAGAAATAACAGCGATGTCAAACTGCCTGGGGCTTGTTTTTTGTTCTGTGGAAGCATGCATAGATGCGCACTGCTATCCATTCATGAGATTAAGGGCTATCCATTACTGGATGTTACAGGACTGTATACCAGGCAGTCTGTACAGTATGAAGGGCTTGGAAGCCAAGGCTGTGCACTGCAGTGTTTTTTTTTTCCTGCTTTGAGCTTTAGGCAGTCAATTTTCTTTCCATCACACTCTTGCACACGTTCAGCCATTCTTGCACTCGCTGTATTTATCTCCCACTCTTCCCCCTCCTCTCCCACCCCATATTAGGCCATCTTCCTTCCCCCTGGCTCCGATGTTAATGCACTTCCAATCAGGCTGTCCATTAAGTGGACGTGCGCTACACGTTCATCAGGCCGTCCAAAGTCCTGCATGCAAATGAGCTCAAATTGCATCGCACTGCAAACTCCTTGAAATCTCCTTAGAGGGAGTGTTATAACATGCATCTGTGAGAAATGCAGGAAAAAGTGGCTGCCTGGCTATCCATTTTATGCAGATGAAAACCGCCGAGACAAGCAGCACAAAGGATTAACCCAACGAGGATGTCTCCACGATGCAGCGATTTAATGGCGAGACACTCGCACGTGAAGCTCGCTAATATAAATTCTATCTGTGGCATGCAAGCCCGGGTGTTCGAGTAACTGTCAGCAAAACCTTTTTGTCATGCAAAGTTAAACTTTTCACTCTGAAATCAGGGAAAACTTTTGGAACTGCTAAAAGTGAGACACACAACAGTTAGATCTTTTTCGCTTTCTTTCCCTCTCCTCCCTTTTGACTGCTAGGCATTTCACATCACTCCAGACTGTTCTTTATAGAAAGAGTTTGCTGTTGTATCCAGTGGGACTCGTTCATTCTCACCTCAACTCTTTGCCATTTCTAACTTTCTGAAACGGTGATGTTTTCAAACGAGGAAGAACAGGGAGGGGATAGAAGAGGACATTGTTGATGTGCAGGTCTGAGAGCTTTAAATAGAAAATGCAGGTTCGAGGTAGAGAAGTAGCAAATAGACGACGAGGTTTCGGAGTCATGGAGTCGCGGTTTTAGTATTCAGGAGGCACGGGGGCTGGCGTTAAATGCACAGAGCATGGGGGGAGTGTCAGCGAGGCCTGCCGCGTGCCAACTCTTAAGTGGCTGTGGCACTCAAAGATAATGAAGAACTATGATGAGGCCAAGGAGGGCATGCCGAGGGCCCACATGCACATCAAAAAAAATAAAAAATCACCCAGAAGACACCTATCAAGCCAAGCACACAGCCACTCATAAAGGTTTGCCAACGGTGCTGATTGCATGTCATGGTGTCAAACCCGTGGCTCAAATTTCACCTGTCAATTTGGATTGCAGTTCGCTTTTTTTCTCTGTCCTCCCACGAAGACTTACACGTCCATGACACTGGGACGCACGAGCTTTTGTGCATTTCACACTACATTATGCAATAAGAGGCGGGTAAATAAATAAATCAGAAAAGTAAAAATAATGGGAGATAAGACAGCTTCCTACATTCCTCAATCATGACCTCAAAACACACTTGTCATCTTTATTGTTCATTACTGAGGCGTGCGCCGTGATATGCTAACTAATCCCATTAAAGCAATCCACATGAAAACGACTCACGGCACGATAACGGCCCGCACCGCCTCCGCCGTTAATTTATGCCATATTTAAATGTGCGTGGAGTTGAAATAATTAACGCGACTCCTAATTTTGCTTGTGGCAGACAGACGCGCTCGGTAGAAACCACCCCGGGATGTTTATTTTCCATCAACTTCCCTTTGCATGTTTCTCCTCACACTGCCCAACTGCGTTGTCCACAGTTCAAAGTGACTGTCTTCTCAGGATGAAGAACTCTGCCAGGGAAACTATTTCCCTGACTGGGAGAGGAACCTCACAGCCCACAACATCTCCCAGCCTCTAAGTTATTAGGCGGCATGATGTGGTAATGACAACACTGAAGGACCTACAGCAGTTGTGAAGAGTGCTAATTAAATTACTTTTGCTTCAAATAGTTTTGGGTTTTTTTTTACACCGATGAATATCTGTAAGATGTTAAGAACAAAATCATACCACCTGCTATCGGTCTCCCCAGACAGCCTGCTCCTGAAATCTCGCTACCGCATGATGAGGCGGCCGCTGAGAACACCAGCCACAGGCAACAACTAACTCCGACCTGCAGTCGATTTTATCGTCTTTTATTCTCAAAGCCAAATCCCCCCCCCCCGTTAGCTCCGGCATGAGAACAGAACATTTTCCTCTGGTTCACAAATGATGAGTGTGTTTGGATAGGAGGCACACGCGCACGGATTATGAATAAAACATGGCGCCCTTATTAAAAATAATCTGGCTCAAAAGTGCCAGAGGCCCTTGAGGTCGATAACTCTCCTCCCCTTGCAGGGTTCAAGGAGAGGGGTCCCTGATTAGCGCCGGCAACATCCACAGAATGCATTCAAATTCCATATGATCCAGTGGCGGATGTGGTGAGTGGAATTAAATAAAGCAGATAGTGATTAATGCTCGTGGCAGTGCACGGTGGAGCTGTTTAGGGGTTTGAGCTGAGCGTCTGGTTCCTACCTGAACAAGCCCTTCAGCACGCCTTTCTTGGATTTATTCTTGTCCTTGTCTTTGTCTTTCTCCCTTTCTGGCTTCTTCTTCTCCTTCACCCCAGACTTCTCCTGATCTTTCTGTCTGTCGTCTCTGCCATTCAGCCCGGGGCCCAAAGTGAGGTCACCGCTGGTGGACATGGACTCTTGACCCGATCGGGAGCTTGTGTCATCATCCACTGGAGTGAAAAGATAAAAGCAACAAGGAGTGGGAGTTAAATGCCGGAAACATTCATGCAAACACAGAAAGAGAAAGACAAATAAAAAGAAAAAGTTATTAAACTTTGACTTGATTCCCCACAGATCACCGATCTAATTGAAATAAGTACTCAACAACACTGCTTTTTCTTTTATTGTGAAAAAGCATCACTTTGGGGTTTTTTCCTCTTAGTAACATCAGAGGAACTATAAAAAAAACTAAAACTGTGTCCCACAAGGTATAACAGCTTTGAATAAAACACACTGAATACATTTGCCTCATTAGAGCAGAATATATTTACATTGTAGACTCGTTGGGACTAGTGTTGGGGTTGAACACATTTTTACTTTAGCTGAAAGCCTCAAGTTATTTCGTCTGTGTACATTTCTCAAAGATCACAAGAGAACTTCATTTTGCCCCCCCCCCCCCCCCCCCCACACAAAAAAAGACTTGTGAAAACAGAACGTGCTGCGATGTCTCATGAATCTGCTTAATTACATTTGAACTCATTTCAGCCCAGACATCAAACTGAAACCACACTCCTTAGGTGATGCAAGGTTGATTAAACTCAAAGTTTCCATCACATCTAATCAGAGCCGATGTGCAAAAATGTAATTAATCTGTCAGTAATTATACATTTAAATCATCTCGAAAAAGGCTCCCGGGGATCTTAATTGCAAATACGGTGTGCTCCGCGGTCGGCGTCTGCTCCTGTCAGCGCTCCATCTCTGGCTCGGAGACATGAGGTAGATGTCCTTCAGATTACAACTTATTACAGTCTTGTGCGTCGTTGTCCAACTTCTTCCTTTGATGGAGGAGCGAAAAGCGCTTATCGCAGGGAGAGAAGGGGGAGGGGGTGGAGAGGGGGTGCGTGATGGATTTTTGGAATACGGGATGAGGCAGACTGAGGGGAAGGAGGAGCGGCTGGATTCACATTTCAAGGATGAACAGTGGGGTTTGTTTTCTCTAGCGATCTGAGGAGCTATCAGCTATTTCTTTCAGCTGTCATCTCGGAGGAAATTACTGAAATGGAATCTGAGCACGAGCCACTGTATATAGCCGAAACAAGAGAACGAAGCGGGGCAGATTAAACCTGCACACTCTTACAATTCATCACTGCACGGAGCCCCTCCCTCCCCTCCCCACCTCCGCAAATTCGGTCGCGGGCTCTGGATGGGCGCCGATTCTATCACTCAATCTGGTGGCCCGCTTATCATCCACTTAAGAGTGAATAGCAGCTGTGAGCTGTATCTGGCTATTTAAATGACAGAGATTAGCAGTGGTGCTAATGCTGCTACTGCTTAGTGATGCCAAGCTGCAGATAACACCCAAAACAATGTAATCCAGAGCCTCCCAGAGAGCAGTTACAGCCACGAGTGCTTACGCATGTGTGCAAAGGCATCCATGTGTGAATGTAGATATATCTGCATGCTTTTGCACCAAGGTTAATTTGTATTATTGACTTAGCAGAAAGACTCATTTAAAGGGAAAGTGAAGGCTGATTTAAAAAGAAAAAAAGGCAATCAATTTTAAATATTACAAAGTTGAGAGAAAGAAGCGAAAAATACACAAAAGCCTTTAATACCGGTTATCAAAAGGTGAGGCCGTCTGCAGCAATTTAATGGAGCTCAGAAGCAAAAGGCTGACGTCAGAGGTTCTGATGAAAGCGTCAGGACAGCGAAAGATCATTTCACAGAAACAGACGAGCAAGAAACATTTCGTCACCTTCATGAAAGTCTACAAGTGAACTTTCTTGCTTTAATAATCAAGGACGTCTAAGCCGGTCTGTCAGCAAAGGTTATGACAGACGTAAGTAAAATTGCCAGTCTTATTCTGAAAAAAAAAAAAATGAAAGAAGGGATTTTTGCACAGCACAGATGATTTTTTTTTCCCGTTTTCCTTTTTTTTTCTTTGCTCGAACCACGCAACACAAAGTAGCACAAGGGAAAGTGCATTTTTGCCCAGTGGGATATCTTGTGGGGACACATTTTCTTTAGGTGATGCCACATTCTTATTTTATGTAAATAAAAGTCTGGGAGCAGGGGAAGGCAGAAGCTTATCTGTCAACTTTGACTATTAACCTCGGTGACGAGCACAGACTGGCTGCTTTTATCTAAATTGAAAAACAGAGTTATTTGAATATCATGGGGAGAATGCAATATACAGCGGCAGGGGAAATCGGTTGCTTTCCCCATTTTTCTTTGCCGAGATAAGACTGTATTTAGTGGCTTGCCGACAGAGCTTATGAGAACAAAGCATTTCAGGCAAATAATTCCTTCTTTTTTCAAATGTCCCCCCAGCTCGTTTAATGGAATCCTTTAATGGTGAATGGAAATTTATATCGAGTGATTACTCTTGTGGTGTTGTGGTGTTATTACCTGTCGGAAAACGTAAGACGGCTGTCTCTCCGTATCCGCTGCATGTCTTTTTGTTATCAAACACTAAGTAGTGAAGGATACATGCCTTAAAAGAGAAGGTAGGGTGTCTTTCTAGTTCTTCTTTTTCTCTCTTCATATTTTAAATGAATTAAAGTAATTGTGGTTTTTAGGCCCTGTCAGGTACACAAGTAAACAAACAGATGGAAGGAATACCGGACAAAGTTCTGTCGTATATGTGCCAAAACCAAGAGGAGCAGACACATACATATAACCAGGGGTGCACATAAGTGGTCCGCAGGTGCGCATTCGCTGTCAAAATAAAAGACGTGCACCAGATAAGAAGTTGCAACATTTGCGTACATAAGATTTTCTGGAGGAGGACAGACATTTGTTTAGAACTCTTGAAGATTTCGAAGAAGCAAGCTCCTTTAAGCAATGACTTTGGTGTTCCTCCACCTCCAAAGAAATGTCAGGCGGAGTCCGAACCGCAAAAGAAGCGCAAATTCTCAGAAAAGTGGTTGCAAGAGGTGAGCTGGCTTCAAACAAATGATGAACGCACAGAGATGTGGTGCAGAATATGCCGTGAAAATCCCACTCTAGCGGACAAAAACAGTGCCTTTTATATGTACGCGAACGCGCGTTGCAACTTCTTGTCTGGTGCGCGTCTTTTATTTTGACAGCGAATGCGCACCTGCGGACCACTTATGTGCACCCCTGCATATAACATTATGACCACCTGCCTAATATTGTTGTTGGTCCCCCTTTTGCTGTTAATACAGCCATGACCCATCGAGGCATAGACTCCACTAGACCCCTAAAGGTGTGCTGTGGTATCTGCACCAAGATGTTAGCTGTGAGTTGTGAGGTGGGGCCTCCATGGTTTGGACTTGTTTGTCCAGCACATCCCACAGATGCTTGATTGGATTGTGATCTGGAGAATTTGGAGGCCAAGTCAACACCTCAAATTCATTGTTGTGCTCCTCAAACCATTCTTGAATCTTTTTTGCTTTGAGGCAGAGTGCATTATCCTGTATTTCCAAACTGTATTTCCATGTAAGGGTTACATGGCCTGCAACAATGTTTAGGTAGGTGGTACGTGTCAAAGTAACATCCACATAGATGGCAGGACCCAAGGTTTCCCAGCAGAACATTGCCCAAAGAATCATACTGTTTCCGCCGACTTGCAGTCTTCGCACAGTGCATAATAAGCGATGCACACACACGGCTATCTGATGTAAAAGAAAATTTGACTCATCAGACCAGGGCACCCTCTTCTATTTCTATGTGGTCCAGATCTGATATATTCTGATATGTATATTTCATGTCCCTGTTGTTGGCGCTTTCGTTGGCAGACAGGTATCAGTATGGGCACCCTCACTGGTCTGCACCTATGCAGCCCCATACGTAACAAACTGTGATGCACTGTCTATCCTGACACCTTTCTATCAGAACCAACATTAACATGTTGGAACAGTCCAAAGCAATTCCACACTATGTGAATAATCATAAGTCCATAACCTAGACACCTATTGCTGATGTGCTTTGTGCAGTGGATCTGTGAAAGTATCACTAAACTGGCCTACATTTATGTGTGAATCTGAACTGCTTTGTAATAACCTACTAATATCTTATATTGTTCATTATTTTAGCACCACAAACTTGGGCACAATATTCTGGATCAACACTTAAACTCTACCTAAACGGCGTTTCAAACACTCACATGTGTCCACGCTGTTCTCCTCTTCTGGCGCAGTAACAGCAGGTTTCTCGTACGATTTGTCAATCGCAGCGCGGAAACTCTCATTGCAGCCTCGGCTCCTGACGATCCTCGAGCGCGACCTGCGAACATTGATCTCACCATTCTGCACTGTCCCAGCAACAGCCGTCTGGAGGCTTTCCAAGGAGCTGGATTTTTTCAGGCCCAGTGAAGGCCCGACCTGCTGTTCTGCAGAACCTATGGAAAGATTAAATAAAGTCAGACCTGGCATATGATTAGAACTCCTCTGAAAAAGAAAAAAAAGCTAAAAGCTGTCATTATGGTGAGTTACGAGAAGGTGTGAGTCTGGCAATTAACATGAAAAACAAATGATGCCATTGCCCGGCCAATGAAGTGTGTGAAATGAGAACAGAGTATTATATCTCCAGCGAGACATTTTCCTGTTGGGAATTATAATTCAACCTTTGTCTTTGTGTCTGCACAGTTAAATTAAGAGGCTGAAACATAATGCATATAAATGGGCCCGCTATCAAAGACACAAATGTAGCACAGCAGCGGAGTGATTATAGAGTAATGTTAAAATATAAGAAATTTCTAATACAGCATATTCACAAATTGCTGAGATGAACTGTATCTCTAAAAAAAAAGAAAAGATTTTCCATCAGCGGTTCTCACTTAATTTTCTTTTTTAACTCAATTTCTCCAAGACAGATTAGATAAAACAAGGTGAGGGAAAAAAGACGAGGACATGTAGGCTGAACAGATTTACATCCATTAATCTTCAGTGCAGGTCGTATTGCAGTGTTCAGAAGCCCAAACAACATCGCACAACTGTAGTACTTGGCTTCATTTCTAAGGCTTTCTGTGCAGTGACGGAGAGTAATATCATAAAGGGTACATAAGTTTAACAAGAGACACTCAGAGAGCGCAAACCTCCGCCAAGGGAGCTGACTCTCTGGGCGGTTATTTACTTTTAAAAGGATAGTACTGGATTTTCTATACATTCATTTTCTCTTCTTCTCTTGAAATTTTATTTTAAGAAGTTTATAGCGCAGTTCACAAGTGCCTTAAGCCCAACTCGTGACAATGGAAAGACTGTCACTGTAGGTATGGGCAGTAGCTGCCCAAGCACTTAAATACCTTTAACTATACTGTTAATGTCTAACTGTGACATCATCAACAAAATCAGATAAGAGAAGTATGACGGATGTTTGGTTTGATCAGACAAACATTATGTAGCAGGAGGTCATGTATAATAGGTGCTGATTTGTAAATAACTTTACATGAATAACAATATATTTCTAAATAACCAGGCACGTATCTTCACGATACTCTCTTTGGCAGATGTGAGACGTAAAAGTGAAGTCAGAGGTCAAATGTAACATAATATTTGAATGCAAACTCTAATGTAATATTTAGAATCCCCATATATCATTCCCTATATATTATTTACAAACTATACAGCAAGAAACGCAGTTTTAACTGCAACACATGATACAAACGCTGGGACATTAGCTAGAGTTTTGAAATTATCAGAGATGCTAATGGTATCAAACTTAAGGCAAAATATCTCCTTAAAAGGGCGTGGAGCTGATTGCTACTGCGTGGTAAGCAGAGCAAATGTTAAACAGCCACCCTTATTTGAGCCAGGCCCACACATCTGTAATTATTTTTCCAATGCTTGCCGGGGGTTTGTTTAGGGTATGTAAGTGGAGCGCGACTCAGGTATTGGTATTTCATTTTGCTGGGGAGCGTCCATCAGGTCCCTGGAGCTCTTACCTCACCCACCAGTTAACAAGCAACCCGGTTGACTTTTCCCGTCCCCTTTGTTGTGCTTTGATTCAGAATACAGCAAGACGCTGTCAAACTTAACAAGATGGATTTCTGACTATGTGCCAGTGAAGCCTTGTTGTGAGGCTATGCAGAGGAAGCGATCAGTAATAAGGATTAAGCTGTTAATTCAATTAATTTATTAGCCCCAAAGGCTCTCTGAGGGTGTAGCAAATGTCTGTGGACTCGGGGACAGAGTGGCATTGTGTCTTTATGACTCCCCCTGGACCACACATGTCACAAATAGTGTTTCCTCTGTGGCTTCAGGTGGTGTAAATAAATGTCTTCTGCAGCTCTTCCTGTTGGTTTTCAACAGCACATGTTGTTCTGTCATCTGCCCCACTGAACAGAACACCCCGAGTTTATTTGCATGTGTGGGTCCCATGCAGGGACTCCCTAACAAGCACAGAAACAAAATTCACCAACTCGCACGTCTATAAAATCAAGGATCTTCGACGTGTTTAAAGTGGCCTAAATGAGGCATATCCCACTGCTGCTGGGTGATCCCAGTGGATCTTTAGGCAAAGAAAATAAATCCCTCTAACACTTCCCCCCATGCAACCTCCAGACAGGATGAGTGTGTTAATGCACAAAAGTTGCAGAAGAACAAATAAGAGCTTAGGAAAAAGGGAACACTTTCCCTGCAGTGCAAAAATGCACACCCTGCAGCTACTGTTATAATCATTGTACCAATCATATTACAAACCTACAACAACTATCAACTACTATTACTAGTACATACCATTTAAGCTAAACAACTAAAGAAGATATTGCCAAAAGAATTCACTCACCCATCCAAATCATTGAATTCAGGTGTTCCAGTCACTTCCACTGGCACAGGTGTATAAAATCAAGCACCTACGCATGCAGACTGCTTCTACAAACATTCGGGAAAGAATAAGTTGCTCTCGGAGTGAATTCCGGTACGGTACTGTGAAAGGATGCGACTTGTGCAGCAAGTCCAGTTGTGAAATTTCCTCACTACTAAATATTCTGTTAGTGGTATCATAACAAAGTGGAAGCAACTGGGAATGACAACAACTCAGCTTTGCTCAAGACAGACAACAGTGTGTAGAGAGCTTCATGGAATGGGTTTCCATGGCCATGCAGCTGCATCCAAGCCTTATATCACCAAGTGCAATGCAAAGTGTTGGATGCACTCTTCCCTACAGAACTCCAGGAGTCCAGTGGGGAAGAGTGGAGACGTATTCTCTGCAGTGAAGAATCACGCTTCTCTGCCTGGCAATCCGATGGATGAGTCTGGGTTTGGAGGTTGCCATGAGAACAGTGTGAAGTTAAGTGTGGGGTTGTTTCAGGAGTTGGGCTCAGCTGTTTAAAGGTGAAAGGAACTATTAATGCTTCAGCATACCAAGACATTTTGGACAATTTCATGGTCCCAATTTTGGGGGAACAGTTTGGGGATGGCCCCTTCATGCTCCAGCATGACTGTGCACCAGTGCACAAAGAAAGTTCCATAAAGACATGGATGAGCAAGCCTGGTGTGGAAGAACCTGACTGGCCTGCACAGACTCCTGATCTCAACAAGATAGAACACCTTTGAGAAGCATTTGAGCAGAGACTCTGAGCCAGGCCTTTGAATCCAACATTAGTTACAGACCTCAAAAATGCCCTTCTGGAAGAGTGGTCAAAAATTCCCATAAACACCAAAACCTTTTGGAAGTTGTTCCCAGAAGACTTGAGACTGTTATAGCTGTAAAGGGTGGGTCAACATTACATTAAACCCTATGGATTAATAATGGGCGGTCACTGAAGTTCATATCCATGCGAAGGCAGACAAGTGAATACTTTTGTTAGTATAGCGTGCTAGTTGCATGGGACTTGTTTTAAATGTTACATGTAGTATCTTTCGGGTCAAAGGGTCATCCCTGTTTCTGCTGCATTTGCTACCAATGAACCCTTAGTGAGAGTATGAGTGCTTCCCCCTCATCCGTAGCAGCTATAGATCTAAAGTCAGACAAGACACACAGGCTAAAAGCTCATCTGTTTGCCAATGGTGGCTTCCAGACCAGTGACCATACCATTTCTCCTCTCTCCTTGCCAAATTTAATGAAAGTGCTCAGTCCCATGAGAGCCTACACTCACTCAAGCATCAATCATATAATTTTGCATCCTACTTAGTGAGGAGATCTCATATGCCTGTCTTTTATGCTGCATAGGACAGTAAAATGAAACTTTACTGCGCGCTACAAATGTCTAGGAGGTCAAAAGTTCTCTGGTAGCAGCAGCCAAAGATTCATTTTACTTTTTAGTTTCTCAGTGGAGGTGGGTCCATTTTATTAGCATGACAAATATCAATGCCAGGAAAGCATAAACAGACTTACAAGACCAACTGAATGCAAGTAAAAAAAAAAAAATCATCTAATTCGTTTGAAGAAGCAATTTCATCCTGCAAAGGACAAGAGAGGACGGCCTGAAGTAAAAAATTCATTATAAGAAAGCATAGGCACAGAAACAGCATGACAGAAAAATGATGGAGTGTTTCATCCTTTGAGGATAAAACTCAATCAATCCAGTACAAATGCCATGTAAAGTTGGATTTTTTTCTTTTTTTGAGGCTTAAGCATTAAAGCCTGCCAACGACGGACACACAGATGCCAGGGTGCATGGCTGACACAATGGGATTGCAAGTTAGACCTGCACGGGATGCAACAGTTCAAGGGAACAAAAATGACATCTGCTGTACTCGGAAACAGGGAATTATCCTCCTGCTTGGTATTCCGCGCCGCAGTCCTGCTCGCCATTGTTTCTCGTCGGTGCGGCGGATAACTGAGAAAAGCGCGGAGACAAAGAGAACGGGAGAGCGAGGCAAAGAGACGGTTTTTGCCCACCGACCCAACTGCCTCAAACCTGCCTTTGTTTTCATCAGAAGCAGCCGCGGCTCTCTCCTGGGAGGGTTTGACGGACAGCTCTCTGTGTGCCAATCTATTATGTGATTCCTATCACACAACAGAAACCTCGGTGCTCTGCTCCTCATCTCCTTCTTATTCAGAGGAATGAAAATACATATTTCCCCAACTGCATACAGACACGAGTTTGCCACTCCCTGCACGTCTGGAGGAGAAATGAAAATCATCAAAATGAAATACACAAAGAGAAAGACAATCAGACTAAATGGGGTGAAAGTGCACCTGGTTGCAAACAAACCTGGCCCGCGTGCTGCGTACTTTAGCCAGATTAAGGGCAAGGACAGTTAATTGGAGAAGATCCATTGCCATTAAACGTTAAAGGGGCAGTGTGGCAAACTTCATGAATAAATCAGTGGTGGTTATTACAGGGACAGAAGCCCATGGTATAATTAGAGCAGCTAAAAACTATGCTTTGCAGCCATTATTCACCACGGACCCTTGCATATAAAGATCTGTGTACAGACAGGGGCTCCATTACACATAATTTATTCAGAGTGTCGGGGCTTTAAGCAGGGTGGTAAAAGGGTAATTATGTTAAAAATAACCTCCAAGATGGTCGGAGGAAGGCCACGTCCAGGTATCCCAGTGGAAGTGAGGCGTCGCTGGGTCAGCTGCGCTATTATGTCTCTGCCAGTTGTGGACCATTAGCCCGACAGAGGACGTCCTCCACACGCTCAGCATATGTCACAGGAAATCATTATAAGCCGGACTTGGTTAACATCTCAATTAAGGATGCTGGATATTTTGCTGCGCACTTTTCAGGCTTCAAAGAAATCCAGTGAATTTTTTTTTTTGGTTTGTTTATCATCGTTCAGTGTAGAGTACTTTTCCTACATGAAAGCTCTTCATTTAAAGAAGCTGACAACTCTACTGGCAAGACTGGAAATTCACTGGATTAGTGGTAGACTTGGCTGGAACAGACATTCACAATTACAGTAAGCATAAAAACATCTGCCAGGTTCTCATTTACTACCACTGGCCTATCTGTGACTGGATTGGCTGCCAGCTTTCTACAAGGAAAGTCTCCACTCATGTGTTTGGTAGTCTATGAGATGTGGCTTATCGAGAACGCTTTGCTCTCAGACTGCTGGTTTACTTGTGGTTCCCCGGGTATTTAAAAGTAGAATGGGAGGCAGAGACCTTCAGCTTTCAGGCTCCTCTACGGAACCAGCTCCAAATTAGGATTCAGGAGACAGACAGACACCTTCTCTCCTTTAAAGATTAGATTTAAAGTGTTTCCTTTCTGATAAAGTTTATAGTTAGGGCTGGATCAGGTGACCCTGAATCCTCCCTTAGTTCCACCCGCTGCTCGGGGCTTCCCATTATTCCCATGTTTCTCCTTCACTCAATGTTTTTTAGTCTCTGTATGTTTATACACAACTCTGCATTTAATAATCAATTATGATTCATCTCTGGCTCTCTTCCACAGTGTGTCTTCTGTCATGTCTCCCTCCCCTCACCTCCAACAACTCACAGCAGATGGCTGCCCCTCCATAAGCCTGGTTCTGCTAGAGGTTTCTTTCTATTAAAAGGGAGTTTTTCCTTTCCACTGTCACCAAAATGCTTCCTCAAGGGTGGTTCTCTGATTGTTGGGGTTTTCTCTGCATTATTGTAGGGTCTTAACCTTACAACATAAAGCACATTGAAGTAACTATTGTTGTGATTTGTGCTAATGCATAAAAATAAAACTGAATTACTGAATTTAATTTAATTTGAAATACACTGAAATACCCAGTTTAGGCACACATTAGATTCTTGTTTTGTTCAAATACTCCCTAAAAACAACAGCTATGTTAATTAGTGCTCAAGATTCAGTCATCATTTCATCCTGTGTCAATTTAATGGAGTGATTACACTCTGTTTTATTCAGCCTAATTCAAACCAACCTGGCTGTGATGGATCAATTGCAGAAGCTGAAGAGGCCAACCTGCCAATGAACATCTTTCTATTGCAAATGCTACTGCATTGCCAGGCTCCATGCAGCCCTCCACATCTCATGGAGTAATGAGTGTTTTCTTCAGTCATTTGCACTGCAGAACGAGCACAATGGCACAGGTTCCCAAATTAGTTACCAAGCCTCTATTCACTGCCATTCAACTCCCTTTCAGCACCAGAAAAAAAACTCTTTTGATCACGCTGAAATTAGCTCAAACAGCACTCTCGGTTATATGCATCTGAAGGGGGCTGAGATCACAAATCCAATAATGGCTGGTTATGAGCTAGTTATGGAATAAGAGTGGGACTGCTCTTCCGATCTCTATTACTGACCCGTGGATGGAACCGAACATCATATCGGTTGACCTCATTAGCGGCGGCAGGGCACAGAGCTTATTTCTGCTCAAGTTCTTGTCGCACTGTGCTACTCTTAAAAGGACCAAACAAACATTAGTGCAGTCTGCACAACGTCATGAAACGCACACAAAGAAATAAGAAAGTGAAGCGCAGACACAAAGCAAGAGGAGCAGGTCTTACACTTCATGAAGGAGCCGTCCATCACGAGGTAAAGTGTCCGGCATGTGCTAACGTCTCACTGCCAGCGCCGACACCTCACGTCGGTTTCTTCCCTTTTCTTCTCTCACTCAATTTTATTCCCCATTTAAATGGGATTGAACTGCAGGGTGTCTGACCAGTTTAGCATATTTCAACAATGATGGGTTTCAAAGTCATGAAATCCATCTGCTGATGAGATTTGGGAGCAGCTGGAACATGATTAAAAGGAGGGACAAAATACCTAGTGACGGAATAAAATGTAAGTCAGTAGGGAATAGCGTTCTTGAGCGTGTTAACTACTTTTTTTTTTATTCCTCTGAGTAATTTGAAAGCAGAGAGCGGCTTTATTAGTGCGCTATTGGAAAAGCAGAGCGGTATTCTTACACCTGCTAGTTGAGCTAAGTTCTAATGTCCACCTGTGTGGCGAAGGCACAGCTTAAGGGTGAGCGCTGGCACTACTTTCTTTGGCTCACTTCATTTTCAGATCTACTCGCACAATACCCAGAGGTCGTTTTTGCATTGGGCAGCTTTCATGTAATTATTTCAGAAAAAGAATAAGCATGATAGCATAGCAGTGAATAAGCATGATAGCATAGCAGTGTCTTCCTCTGAGATAAATGGAAGTGCGGTGACTGGGCACATGCCAAATCACAAACCATGTGTATTTCATTTCAAACGTTAAGTCTAGCGCTTGTGTTTCATCTATTGACTGAAATAGGACTGAATTTTTCTTGTGGGGAAACCATGTCAGCTACAAGAGTTATTATGACAGGAATAAGTTTGTTATTTCCCTGAACCATCTGAACACTGTGATATTCTCATTGATGGATTATGATTTTGTATTGGCGAGGATTTCTGTCAGCTGGATATTTCACAAACTCAATTGGGCCCAGTGAAAGGGGAAGGGGATGATTTTTTTTTTTTTTTCGGGTAGTTTTTTTGAATTTCATGTAATAAAAAGCACAGGCACGCCCGCGCACAGACACAGAGGGATCTTGATAAAGAAATAATACAGCAGTAACAGAGATTTGTAAAAGATCAATTACACTGGTTATCTTGAATGTGTGAGGCGCCGTCTTATGAGTACATTAATCAGGATCTTTGTTGAAAAAAAGAAAGAAAGAAAGAAAAGCTGTAGTTTACAGCTAATCCAATGCACAAACAAACACGCAAAGACTCCACTTTGAAACAATTAAGAAGCTTTTTTGATTAAACTCATTGATAACATGTGCATTTGCAATGATGAGAACACCATCAAAGCCTTATCTCAGCATCCCTTCCATTCTACTCGCTTCCTGTCCTCAGTAATATCCAATTATATTTTAAACACTGAGAACTTAATGGAAACCATTTCAGGCCAACAAACTGCTGAACAAAACCCATCCGATGGCTGACGGTTTTCTTCTCCCGAACTTTGTGTTTGTAGAAAAGTTTCAATGGTGGACAGAAGGTATTACAAAGGATCTAGACCCCACAGAGCTCGGTGCAGTGGCCCAGACCTGCACCAGTCTGTGGGCGAGTCAAAGATTTCTACAGGTCTCTGGGCTCCATGTGGAAAAGAGTTGGCTGTTATCTGTTGTGATTAGTCAGTGATCCGAGAGCAGGCAGCGTCTGCTTCAGTCTCAGTGGGAGAGGCTTGGAGTTCACACCATCTTCTTCCCTGGATACAGTTTGTCTGTTTGAGAGTGTGCTTGCCCAGTGCGTGTTTGTGTAGGCCTGCATCTGACTGCCTCTCCCATCACTAAGCATTGTGCACTTGCACTTGTGTTTTTATCCATGGTCCACTGGACAAAGGGCCATGGGAAATGGAGGCCAAAAGAGGAGAGGTGGTGGCTGGACAGGACTGAAGTGACTGTGTGTGTATTACTGTTTTTGAAAGTGCATTTACTGAGGTAAGCAGGATAAGGTGAGCAGCAAGTGTTTGAGGAGTCACAAGTTCAAGATGCGTTTGAGGTGTCCAGCAGGTGAAAGGAGCACTGAGTGACAATGAACAATCTGGAGGTTTGTTTACTGCAAACAAACCTCCAGATTAGCCGTGCTGAGTGGAAAAAAATTGAAAGGAGACACGCAGTCATCACAAGGTAGAGGATTGTTTTCTTTGTACGGCCAAGCTTAGGATGCCAAACCAGAAAAACACGTCTTGCTGTAGTACATGAGGTGAATTTACTTTTGTGTAATATCAGTAATCTGCCTGAAATTAGGCTTAGAAAAAAATCCATTAACTTGTTGCAGAGACAAGATTGAACATATGATCATATCTGCACACTAACTATTAAGCTGCCAGTATTTTCTGGCATATACTGACATGCATGCTGTTGGACTAATTCATGCAAAAGAAAGGGAAATAATATTTTGTCATTTAGCAGGACACTGACAGGTAACCGCCACAGGCTCAGGAAAATACAGGTTTCTGGTGATGGACAAATCGGCCCTTTGTACATGAACACAGCAGTCCTGCTTTCTCCTGTCCTTTTGCCAAAGAGTCCATGGGCAAGACAATAAATTTGAAACATGATCCAAGTCAGCTCTGCTGGCCCTGGTGTGTGTGTGAGAGAGAGAAGAAGTGCAAAAAGGGAAACTGCTAAGACAAGAAGGCAGGAAATACAGTAAGTGTGGTCCATTCCCCAAGTTGTCAAACTTTTCCCTGTAGATGTGTGTTTGTGTGATGGTTCGGGCTTAGCACTTGCCTAAGTCCATGCTCTTGGACTTGCGAGACTTGATGATCTCCAGCTGTGCAGGATTCTCGTACTGCTTCGTGCGCTTTTCCGACATACTCTGGCGACCAAACCCCTCCCTCTGGAATGAAGTGTCAGGGTCTGCGTCCGGACTGAGCGAACTACAGTTTGATAGGAAAAAAAGATAGAGAGACAAAAAGAGGTAGAAGTATTAGATACTGGCAAGTGTAGAGTCACTCTTTTCATGTGGAGATAATTCTATTGAAGACATATTTTTTCAGTCATCTACACAGTGCATTAAGTTGCACTTACATGGCCAGGAGACATCCTGATGATAAGACTGAGAAATAAAATCGTCCTATTAATATTCACACAACCCCAGACCTCAGCCTAAAATACCCCTTTGCTATCAGATAATGACCATCGACATTCAATATGCACACACACACACACACACACACACACACACACACACACACACACACACACACAGACACACCTTTCATTTCAAAGCCTTTCCTCATCAAGGACACCTACGCGTATGCTTAGTGGGTTCAGGACACACCACAAGTGGGAGGCAGGGCCTTGGCCTAGATGCGTATAATACCCCAGGTAAGGTGAGGGTTCTCTGGGGTCACGGCCACTCAAATAACGCCCTCCTCCAGTACGTCTGGAGCGGCAGCAAGGCCCATCCCACTGCAGCACACTCCGTTTGAGATCCTCTATCTTTGTCTGGATCTTAATTGAAAATCGGATGGGAGCAGGGAAAGGAGGTCGGGAGAGGCGGACACTGGCATTTGCATGCAGGGACGTGCATTTACAATTAGGTGAGAGGAGCTTTGCAATTTTAGGGCAGATGGAAGGTAGGGATGCAGCATCAGTGAAATCTAATAAATGCTACATGCAGCCATTTCTTTTGTTCACATGGTGCTCGTACACGAACATTTAAATAACAGCAGAATTTTCATCAAATAATCACATTTCTTTGGATTTGTGGAGCTTTTATGCAAAGTCGAAAGCCGTAACTGCAACTATGTAACTTCAGGAGTAGTGAGGAAGTGGATACTTGTAAACGTATCCTCTTGGAGCAGATGCTACTTCAAGCAGTCCTCGGTATTTGGAATATCAGTTAACTGCAGGCGTGCCGGCACTCGTTTCCATGTAAACAATTCTTATTTAGGTCGTCAACCCCACTTAACAAGAGAGCTGCTTCAATGTGTCGCAGAGGGGGCTGGCGTCAACGTGTTGCTTTACCGTCAACCGTACCTGACAATCCCAACTAAGATCAGACTGTCTCGCAGGACCATCTCCAGATGACACAGGGAGAGAGGGAGGTGGAGCAGGAACAGAAGAATGACAGCACAGATGTATTATTCATTTATACATCATCCCTCGCTTTTTTCTCCTCTCATCATTCTGAGCCCCGCAAAAAAAAAAGAAAAAAAAAAAAGGGCGAGCATGGCCTGTATTTTTCTGTCTCTGCAAATGTCATGTGTCGGAGCGTGACTGAGGCTGTGCAGACGGGAAAGGATGCATTTTCAGCCTGAATTTAGATTTCATTTACTCTCACTGGTATTGTGTTATGGAGCTGAGTTGCAAATGGAGGCAACATAGGTGAAAGCGAGAAACCAGCAGGTGGGAATCACACAGGGGCCGTCACTCAGGCACAGAGAGCTGACGACCACACTAAGATTTGTGAGAGTAATTAAAGAAACTAGCAGCTGGGACAAAAAGGGCACGCAGCTTTTTTTCAGCAAAAATAGTGAGAAATCTGCGCGAAGAAAGAGCGAAGTTGAGAGGGAGCAGCTGAGCGGGTGGTGTAAATTCACTTAGCTGGAGGCCAGAGCTGTTGGTTTAAGCTGCTGCCCATTTTAGCACCATCTCTGATTTACTTTGGCACATACGGAGCAGTGACTAAATGCCTAGCATGTGGATCTAGGGTAACCTGAAGAGAAGCGGCAACTCTGCTGCTCTGAACTGCTTTTTAAGCTAAGGGTACCTGCTGTTGGAACCTGCACCTCAGGTCTCAGAAGCCATAACTATTTAAAGAGGTGGCGATGACCAGCAGCCAAGCAGTTCCTGAGTTTGAATCTTCATCACAGGTTTAAACTATCTTGGGCTGAAGGCGTGTCTAGACTTCACATCTTTTTATATATACTCTATTTAGAGCCAATTAAAGCAGCACAAAAACCTCACGCGTCATTCTCGCCAGGACATGTTCTCTTTTTTTTTCCACTGTAAACTAACACAAAGGTTTACAGCTGCTAATGAAAGTATAAAGATGGGGACAAAATTATTAGCTGCCCCTTATGAAATTTTAGTTTTTTCAAAATTATCCCAAATGGGTTTATTTTAAACAGAGCGGGGATTTTCAACATAGCATTTCAAGATTCAAGATCCTTTATTTGTCACGTGCATAGTTAAATGAGTACAACATGCAGTGAAATGTGTCCTAATACACTCCTCGACTATGCAAAAAAAGAGAGAACATTATATACAGTAGCTGAATATATACAAAGAGGACATTATGTGCAGTAAGTGAGTGAATTATATATATGAAAACATATTGTTTTCTTTAGAAAGCCTAAATTATTTATATTTGCACACAATAACAGAACTATTTCAGAAAAAAAACAAAAATGACAAGTGTCAATATTATTATCAACCCTGAAAAACTGGCCTGACATCGTCCCCATAGCGAAACACGGCGGTGGGAGGATTATGCTGGGGGAACGCTTCAGTGTGTCTGGAACTGGGAATCTCGTCAAGGTTGAAGGAATTGTGATGAAAGATGGATATGTGAAGATTTTGAAAGAAATCGAAGTAGTCAGCAGTAAAACTGGGTCTGGGTCATCGTTTTGTCTTCCAACCCGATAAATTCCATTCACTGAATTCAAAAAAATTATAATGGGATCCATAATGAATGGTTTTTCTTGTCTGTCAATATTTGTTTCATTTGGTCCATCCGTTAATGGGGGAAATAGGGTACATACAGAATTATATGCATACACATGCTATGATCACTATAGTAAGAACATTACTGCAACTCTACCTCTTACTTCTTTCAAACACTGTTTCCATGTCTCCCCATTCTGAGCAGATGCTTTCCTCCCCATTCAAAGTGCTCCCATCATCTAAAATTAAACAGCGCTGAGGATTGCTCACAGGCAAATCCACAGCTTTAACTTACATTTTGCATCACTTGTTCCTCACTCCTTATTTCCTCGCAGGAAGTTGAACGTGTCAAACTGCACATTGGCCTCGTTGCTAAGCGGCGTGTGTTAAAAGCCCTCTGCGCTCACAATTACCCTGGTGACACTGTTTCTTTTCAAACTTCCTCTCTTTCTTTTGCTCAAACCTTTTTCACTTGTGTTTCAAACTGACCCCAAAGAGTTAAGTCTCTACTACTTCTTAGTGCAGCTAAGTCTGACCGGGTGGGGTTCTTTGTATTAGTTTCAGCGCCTTGGAGAGGGGGCAAGAGGTGGAGAGCAATGCCCAGCAAGGTGCTTCTGAAATGGTTATTCTGAGGTTTGAGGAGGGCGATTCAGTTGACTGCTTGGATGCATAGCTGAGTCGGGGAGCTTGGAGCTGCCTTCAATCACTGTATGAAGTCCTGCATGAGAAGTTGGTGCAGTGGTTTGTTTTGCTAGCATGTGCACCAGTGGACACCAGACAGTCCAAATACTGGCTAGTAGAAAAGAAAGGTGAAATACGAGATTACTTTTATTTTGTTTATTTCTTAAACGCAAGTGGATTTTAACATGGGATGTCTCATATAGCTGCTTTTGCTTCACTCGCTTAATTGCACACATAAATCATCAGACTTTAAACGCGGATATAAAAACTGTAAGACAGCGCGGTTCGATCAGTGCCACACAGCGGAGCAGCTGCACCTGCGATTTGCCGTAATTCCCTTTTAATTGTGATGAAGTTGCCGAGAGAGGCAGAGAGAGAGAGAACAAGATCAATTAAGACCTCTTTGTCCGTCTGCTCCCTCCTGTGCCGACCCTCTCATTCTTTCCCTGCCTGGTTTACGAAGCTTTTAATTGAGTTTGGCTAGATGGACTGCTCTGGTCTGCTCGTACACGACGACGACTGACAAGGACCGGGCAAAGATATATTTTGGTGTGTGCGCAGGCTAGGTTAGCTGCACTCCTGTCACAGTGACACAGAGCAGGTCGCACACAGACACAGAGTGTGCGATGCAGGAAGTCGGTGAAGGGAGGGCACAGAAATGAGACATATTCACCGTATTCGTAAATCTAGAAGGGAATGATAGCATTTAAAGAAAAAAAGGTCCAAATATGCTGTGAAGCTGTGTGAGTGTGTGAGCTGTCTGGCCTTTAAGTCACTACCAACTTAAATGGAAATTTGAGATTAGTGAAATTGTGTGTGAATGCATCCACGCCTGTGCTGCAGGGCTGTTTGCATTTATATGTAGTTATGCTGATAGTTTGATGGGAAAAACATGTGCTTAACAGAGCACTTGTGATCCTTAGTTACACTGCTGATGACAGAGACTATTAGGGAGTCAACCAAAGTAGGCAGTCCGCCTGCAAAGTTTGTTTGTTCGTGTCCGCGCGAACCGTTTCCACTTTATATGTTAATTTGCGAAATTGTTTACCAGCCAATGTGTATCTAAACACTCGTGAGACTGAGAGCACCGGCACGGCTGTGTGTATTTGCGGGTGTGAAAAATGGATGTGTGGGTACGCTTGTCTAGAGTCCTTCTCCATCCTTGCTGCTTGACAGAGTGTTTCGGAGCTGCCTGGGAAATGATGTTTCCACCTGTGACATCTCACAAAGACAGAGAAGGACACAGTCTAGTTGTCTCTCTCTCTCTCATGCTTCCTCTCCGTCGCTCTTGCTGTCCATTTCTCTTCTCTCTCCACTTAATGAGAATTGACACCCATCTTCCACTCTGTCAGCCTTACCCAGGCTGAGGTCCAAAGCAGGACGAGGGCAGACACGGTAGTCTTGTGTAGATTAGTGTTGTGACAGTGACGGGTAATTTTGAATAAGTCTGCATCTTTGATACTTATTATTATTTTAAAATAACTTGTATTGGCAGGTAACCCCACAAATTGGTGTTCCATGAAACCCAGGGTTTAATATTTAATTCCAAGTTGTATATAGAAAATGGACGTAGGCACTGTAACATCAGTCATTAGTTTTTGAACTTCAGTAGCTTTATTTTGAATCTTTTCTGGCATCTGTTTCTGGAGCCAAAATTATGTTATTTAGATAAGAAGGTTTAGTAGAGTGGAGTGAAACGGGGGCAATGAAGAGACAGAGATATCAGATTATTAGTAACATACATATTTAAATGCTAAGATTTCAATTGCCAAAAACTGTTGGCCGCCAGTGCCACCACTTAGTAGCTCTTAGTAAGTACACCTCTAAATTTGAAAATCCTACGTGACTTGTGCTGGTGACCTTCTTGAGTTAACGTGTTCGCAAGATGTTCAGAGAATTTGACCTCTGTCTCTGTCACTTTGAAAATCATACATCACTTAGTTCTCGAGTTATCATTTTCATGAATTTTGGTGTCCACATCGCCCACCTAACCACCCACCCGCCGGGGTGATGACAACACCCCAAGCCTTTGAGGTTGAGTGGTAAAAAGTGCTGAATGAACTTCTTGGACAAACTATAACAAACAGTTGGTCATATTTTTTCCCAGGCAATTATAATATTATAACTGTAAACACTGTCAAGGGTTACAGTTCAATAGTTTAAAGTAGCAGAACTGAACCCAGTTACAGGGTATCCAAGTGGAACTAGCCACAGAGACCAAAACACTCTTTGTACTACCGTGTAAAAATGGTCATATTTCAAAGTTGGGCATTTAACACACAACGGCATTTATGGGGAAAACTTCTGCTCATATTATATCATGAACATAAAATGCAGTATATACTATAATATCTTGTAATTAAAGGCAAAAGTGTTGATAAGCTGTTACAAGCATTACTTTTGCCACCTGTTACATTTCATTTCATGACAAGTTGAATACTTGTCATGAATACTTTATTATACTTTGATTTATTATTAGAGTCAGTTACATTTAGTGTGAGAAATAGAGGTGGGTTAATGAGGAGCTAAATAACTAAAAACCAAATCACTGTGGAAACAGGAAGCTTTTGTTGTTAGGAGGAGAGAAATTTGCATTCTCTCACAGAGACTCATCTTCAAGAAGATGATTTGAGCACTTGTCTTCTCCCAAGCACAGTCTTTTATTTTGTTTTCTTCCCATGCTACACTGAAATATGAACATGTGAGTACTTTTAAGAACTGGTATTTTTGCTTCTCAAGGACGCAGCTGAATGCATCCTCAGTGAGAATTTCACGAAGGACCGAAGGGAAGGATTACTGTGAAGGAGCAGTATTTATACAGATGTAGCCCATGGTGCTGAGCAGACAGAATCAAAGGTAAAAGTAAAACTTTGTGATCGTCTCTAAGCTACGGTGGCCCTAAGAGGTCAAATACAATGCAACATAAGAAAACACCAGCAACAAAGAAAAACACTGCAAATGCACATAAAACACAACAGAAACTGAATGAAACACAAAGGAAGTAAAAAAAAATCTTGCAAAAAAACCCCACAATGGAAGTGTTTTCAGGGAACAGCTTCCGAAGAGATAGAAACCAAAACATGCGAAGGATTGCACTAAGACTTAAAAGAAGCAGAGGATTCATCTGTGCTGTGAGGGAGAAAAAGATGCAGGTAATGTGTGTTTTAATCACATGGGTCATGTAATACTGTAGATACTAGAGATGGACCGATCCGATATTAAGTATCGGTATCGGTCCGATACTGACGTAAATTCCTGGATCGGATATCGGCGAGAAATTAAAAAATGTAATCCGATCCATTAAATATCAAAAAAGCACCTCACAAAACTTGCGACACGACGTAACTGGGCTTGTAACCGTAGCACATCGAAGCAGTGTGCTCACGTGATAGAGCGGCTGTGTTTATTTGTAGCCTCGCTAGCAATCCAGCATTTCATCTCCGAGGAAGTGATCCCAGAGAGAAGTAAAGCAAGTGTGTAAGTTCATCTCTGAATGTTTGTAAAGCGTACCTACGTTAAGCTTAACAACCGATATATGGAGCCTCTCTCTCTCTCCCTCTCTTGCTGCTACTTCAATCATGAAACTGCTTAATGATCAGCTGATCGGCTTTTCTGTCGCGAGTCCGTCTCTTTTCTTTGTTTTTGGCCCACTTTGCACCAGAAAGAGGAAACCAGCGGCTGAACAACAGCAGCACGTTTAAGCTTGATAAGCTGTTGTTAGAATGTATTTAATATTACTTTCTACACCAGGATCCTTTTCTACGTAGCTGACGGCTGGTAACTGTGCAGGGGCGGATCTAGCAAAGTTTAGCCAGGGGGGCCGATAGGGCATGAACAGGGAAAAGGGGGCACAAAGACATACTTATCTTTCTTATTCTCATTTAAAATGTCTAGCTTTTAATAAATAATTATCTGAATCTTACACCCAAAGTTTTAATTTTATGTAAAATGTATAGAAGTCCATTACTGTATATAGTAACTGTTAAGTCTAATATACCCTAGTAAGCTATAGTACTTTTTCCTTTGGGAAAGTACCATCTGTGCAGTTTGCAATTCTGTTGAAGAAAGATGTGGAATATATTTAATTATTCTTGAAAAATAATTTATTTCTGTGCATTTTTTTCACACTGCATCAAATTAAAGTTGATTACGTCGATTAAGCATCATGAGGTGGAGGGTGGGGGTGGTTCCCTTTTTTTTTTTTTTGCTGGGAGTTTGCAACCCTATTAGTTAGGTTGCTTAATATTTCTGCTAAGTACTCTTTAAAATACCAGAATAGGAAGGATGGAGTAGGTTTAAGTTTATTAGATTGATCAGTGTTGCTGAACTATGAAATATTTTGGGTGCAGTGTATTTTTTACATACAGGTATAACAGAATAGCTTTAGTGTTGTTGTTTATTTAAACTTGAGTATGAACTTATACAAAATGCAGCAAGATATTAAAAAAAAAACAGTTTTATTGATTAAAAAACACACTATATCGGATTAATATCGGTATCGGCAGATATCCAAATTTATGATATCGGTATCGGTATCGGACATAAAAAAGTGGTATCGTGCCATCTCTAGTAGATACATGTTGCTATTAGCCGTTTAGCTGTTAGCTTGTCCCCTACTGCTAGCTGTTCCGTCACATTATTGTCTCTCCGGAAGGTTTTTGGCTTTTGGGGGGTTTTTTTAGCGTTTGCAGCATTTCTTCTATTTGCTGGGGCTTTGCTGCAGTGCATTTGACCTTTCAGGGCCACTTTAGAAAGCAGTTAGTTTTGAAACTGACTGAAAAGTGTCTTGAGTAAGTAAACATCTTAAAATGTGATTTTTTGCAAATTTGGATGTCTTATTTCAGAGTTCTTGAGATTATACAACAACAAGCTCATTATTTGGAGTATAAAGGCGCCCTTAAAAACAACTAGAAGTGGACCGTTTTTTCTTGTGAACCGATACAGACACACCCTGCAACTGCACTTTGTCAACTTCTGGGATGAAAACCAGGTGGAAACTAGAAACATTCATTTGCATCTTTAAAAGAGCCTGACCTTAAAATACATTTTCTTTTTTTAAATTTCTCTGACACTGTTCCATGTTTGGAAGAAAAAAAACCTTTCATCTTTGCACTGATCCAAATTATTGTGCAAAGCTGTAATATCAAACCTCTCTTTGTATCTGTTGTGCTGTAAATCATTTGGACATGGCCTTTCCTGTTTGGCTTTGGATTCAAACTAATGAAGGAAGGAGGAGGCACAGCTTAGGGAGTTATTGCTTCAGGTCAGGACCACAGATATTCAAAGTAATAATTTACAACCGCCTGTTTACCCAGTGGAACCTGACAGACGTGCTGGCTTCCATCAACTCTTTGAATCATGCTCACACACTCTTTAACCCTGCTCACTGACATCTTGGACTTAAGCAATGCAAACACCGAGCTCTACAGCTGGCTGCAGTTTCAGTCAAGTGCATCTCTAAGGAACTTTTACAGTAGATTATCTAGACTTTGGGGCAGACTTTATCTAGTGACTGACTTCAAGTCCCAATCTAGTTTGACTAAGCGCAACACGTCGCTGCCAGTAGTAACAATCATAGCAATAAAACGGTCTGTAATACAGCAACAACATAAAAGCTTGGCTCTTTGTGCATTACCATTTTAAGATCTACAAGCGCAGAGTTGTAATATTTACAACTCATTTTATGTTCATTTCAGGCCTGTAAAAGTGATGAAACACTGAGGGAGCACTAAGTATGAGGGGAGGGAAACACAGGCTTACGTTTTCACTCAGTAAAATATGAACAAAGACAAGCACACATACTCAAAACATGCACCATGGGGATATAGTAGCAAGTGATTTTAAGAATAAAAAAAATAGTTGTTCTAATATTTCATCACAATATATATGAGATGGGGTATCTTCCTTAATGACCAACCATTTATCTTGAGGGCCACAGCCCTGCCTCTGGTTACGCCGGAGGTTTCTTCCTCTTAAAAGGGAGTTCTGCCTTTACATGGTCGCCAAATGCTTGTTTATAAGGGGGCCGTCTGATTGTCGGGGTGCTATATAGACAACATGTATACAACTGAATTGAACTGAGCTGAATGGAATTGAACTGAAAGCTGAGAATGTACTTTTATAAAATCCTAGAGGCTGAAATCAGCAACAGAAACGACTGATAGATAAACTAAGCTTGAATGAATCTCACAAAGCAGCTGGTATGTATTAGTGTGTGTGAACAGAGTCACATAGAGTGAAAGTGTTTAAAAAACAACAACAAATGAATAAAGGGAATTAAATAGCAGAAAACACCAAATGTGAATTTGTTCAATTCCAGTAAGTGAAAAAAGTGAAGACCAATAACAGAAAGGTCATGAATTACAATGATTTTATCAGCCAACCAGCCTTTTTTGCACTTTGTGCATTCACTGTAGGTGTATGGCCTTGGCAAGGCATCTCCCAAGACGATGGAAGGCTGAATAATACTGTAAGCCAAAGGTGAGACTTTCACAGCTCTGTACAATACATATTCAGTGCATATAGACCCCTGGCAGCACCGTTGCAGAGCTTAATTAAAAAGTAACAGTTCCGGTACATTGGAGTCTGGCTGACCCACATCCCCTGCTGGCTCAATACGCCTGTTAACTCTGTGTATAAGTGTGTGTGTGTGTTTGGTGGGATATTGGGGGCGCTTGAAAAGGGAAATGAGAAAGGGTGTAAGTCAGTCAGAATGATGATACACACTTGATGCGTTTAAGCAGCTGTAAGCATTTGCATAAAAAAATGTGTGCATGATGTGTGTTTGTGTGTGTGAGAGAGAGACATGAATTATTCAGAATAACCCTAGGCAGTGCTATACAGCGCACTCCTGCCTTATGTGCTTACATCATGCATGTGCGTGTGCATACGTGCGGTTGTGCATTTGTGTGAGTTTATAGACGGGGAGCGTGTGAGGAAACCTGAGTGTATTTCAGCCATGCGCTGTGGACCTAATCCACTATGACAAACCTCTGACATCACGTGCACAACAGGCATGCTGAGCAAATCCAGTCATTTATAATGAATGAGACAGAGAGAGAGAAAAAGAAGAGTGAGAGGGTAGAGAGTCTCCAGGGAAAACGATATAAAAATAATAATAATAAAAAGGAGAGAAATAGACAGAGCATCTCTATATGTGGCAGCCAAAAACATCATCTTCAAGCCACTTGCTGCATCCATCCATGTGACCTCAAACAGCCAATCATCACAAAAAAAACCCCCACCAACAACAACAAAGAAAGAATGCAAGAATTAGAAACAATGAGTGGTGAGTGGAAATGCAGTTGCTGATTTCTTTTGTCTCTGTCATTCAGACAAGAATTACAGGATGATTGGATGTCTTGGCAATACATTTCCGGTAACTGAACAATGCAATCAATTCAGGAAATGTCAGGAAATTTTAGAGTAACTATTGGCTATTTTAAAGCAGATATAAGGGTTGAAATGCCATTCCTTTTTCTACACCCTCACCCCTTTTCTTTCCTTTGTGTCTACTGGTTCCTCTTCTTATCTAGCTAAACTCTTTAAGAGCTTGTTGTTCTGAAAATGTTGAAGAATCCAAGTCTCATTTACATGACGAAATATGTCAGGAGGGTGGCACCAGTCGGGCTGCAGACTGAGTGGGGTGCCGAAATCTAACAGGTGGTGAGGGTTGGAGTGCTGGAAGAAGAATATGGGTCCCCAAGAGTGTTGCTGTGTGACTACTGCTGCTGATTCCATTACACTCTCTCTCTCTCTCACACACACACACACACACACACACACACACACACACACACACACACACACACACACACACACACACACACACACACACTGCTACATACCTATACCCAGACTCATATTTTAGGATTCCAAGCAGAGCCCTAAAGCAGAATGTCATTACTGTCCAACAGTGAACTTGGTGTACGATATGAAAACTTTATTTCCTGGTTCGTTACGGCAGTGAGACTGTCCCGTTTACCAATTTCTACCAAGGAAAACCCATTACAATATCTAATAAATGTGGGAAATAGTTTGCAATAACTGAAAATGCATGCACATTCAGCCAAAAAATTAATAAATATTCATAATTAACTGGTATGACATTCTGCAAAATCTTCAATCCAAAAACTGTGATGCTCTTCTTTCCTGGACCAGTTCTGGGTAAACATAATCTCCCACCTCAGCGGTGGAGACTTTGGCTGTGCTAACAAACTAGCCAGCCTACACCTCATATAAACTCTGTCCTACTCTCTCCCACACAGGGGGCCGTCTGAAGTCCATCAAGCCATAAATAATTCAGCCGACTCTCCCGCAAAGTGAGAACAACCTGCAGCTTACCATTCATTCTGTCCGGGCAGCTCATGAATCCAGGGAACTGGGTTTTCTCCCACAAAACCCATGTCATCATGGGAGCTGGATGACGACTGGTCAGATAGGTGGGAAGGGAGCAGGGGTGGCCTGTCGTCTTCGATCATTACTATGTCGTCCTGTGGCATGTTCACAGTCGGAGAGAGCTGGAAGCGACCTGAGAAAAACCAGGACAAGGAGAGACTGATTGGCAAATGGAGTGTGACCGCGTATATTTGAGCTTCATTTCAATTATAACATTCAAAACTGTGTCTTTAAACTTTTTTTTAAAAACGCACACACCCCATGTGCAGACATATTTGTGTAAATATAATTTTATCTTGCGTTCCTAATTAACAGCATGACATTGCAAACAGATAATGCTGAGGACGTTATTTTGCAAAACTAGTGGATTTCTGTTCTTATCTGGAGTAGCAGTACTGAATGGAAATAACAAACATCTTCTAAATGATAGCACAGTTCACTCATGGAAAGTCTAAGTGGCTATGCGGACTCATAAGACAAACACAAAGTGCTCTAATGTCTTCTATCCAGTCTCTTAATGTCACAGGCAAAAGTTCTGGACCCGGGTAGTTTTAGCTATTCTCCTTCACTCTCCTCCAAGGACAAATACAAGCAGAAAAAGGCCTCCCCCTGATCTGTATTCTGTCCCGCCTGACCCTCCCCGCTGAGGACTTCTTTGAATCGCTCTTTTGCTGCTCCTCAGGAGTCAAAGTCAATGGGGAATGTGCTGGCACTCAGCGCCAAGGGCAACAGAAGGGTTGTTCAACAGCATGAGAAGTGGCATTACAATGAAGAGTCGGAAGCTTCATTCTGAAAGCCGATCGGCGCACGACTTCTTCGTGGCCGATCCAAATGCGAGACAAGTGATGAGATGTGAATTCAGCCACACACCTGCTTGCCATTAGACAAAGTCTTTCAGAGATTCTGGACTTCCTGTGGTCGTTGCTTTTGTTTCCATTATCACAGAGCTATTTTGCAAATTTAATAGCTTAGGAACAATTGTGTGTAATCACTAGCAGCAGACAACAATATTTACTCTGGCAGGATCCCAACGTGAATCTGAGAGTCATTTAATTTCACTGGGGCCCGACGAATGATAAATGCACGTTGTGGAAGTAAATCTCAGCACCAATCAATGCAGCAGCGAGCGGTATAGTTTAGTTTCGGTACTTGGAGATTAAAAAAAAGGAAAGAAAAAAAACAGAGAAACAAAACAGAGCTGCGTGGGAGAGGACAGAAATAAAGGCGCACTTATCCAGCACTCACAGCGCCAATGAAAGTCAAACAGAAATCAATGTGGAAAGGTGCGTTTTTTAGGTGATTTGCCATGTTGACGTGTGACAGAGGAGATTTGTGATGCCTTAAGTTAGCTCAGTTTAGGCCTAGCAGACAGCTGCTGGCTATGGCGGACTATATCAGCACACCTGCCAATCCAAGTGGCTGTGGCCCTGAAAAAATCCAAACCAGTGAAGCACAAAACAACACCAAAAAACGTTTCCGCCGTACAGTTCTTATAACTGGGAAATTATCTATGGAGGCCAAAGAGTTTTTGTAGTACCACCATATTGCTGTGAAGGCTGACATTTTACTTTGAAAGTCTATGGGGACTGACTTGCTTGTGTAGCAAGGCTCAAGTGGTCATTAAAAGAAACTGTCAGGTTTGGTAACTGCAGCTTTAACAGCTTCAACTTGAGGTAATTGTTTTCTGTACAGCTTTCAGTGTCTTGTGTCGTTGCGGAGGAATCATGGAGTGCTCTTTAAAAAAGTGTTGTTTCATTTCATTGGGGTTTGTGGGAAGTCTTAAATGGACGGCTCTCTTAAGGTCTGGCCACAGCATTTCAGTCAGTTTCAGGTCAGGACTCTGGCTTGTTGCAACTTTGATTCGTCTTTAGCTATTCTGACGTAGGTTTGCTGGTGTGTTTGTTCTGTTGAATGAACTATTTTCAGCCAAACTTTAGCCGACAGACAGCTGGCCTAACATTTGTCTCAACTTGATGACAGCAAGATGGCCAGGTCCTGTAGCTCCAAGACAATCCCAAATCATGAACCCTCCATCACTGTCCTTCAGAGGTGGTATGAAGTGTTTGCGCTGTGCTGTGTTGTAACACTACATAACAAACAACTCCATTATTTGATTCATTCAGATGCAACTGAACAGTCGTGCTGCTGTTCTTAAAAGATAAGGGGGAACACTTCCAAACAAGCCACACTTGTTCAGTCATTTTCTAATCTACCAACTTAAACTTTAATATTTAACATTCTAACTGAGACCTGCAGAGTCACAGTCAAACCTTGGGGGGAATTTACATGGATGTACACTCCTGGGAAGACTGTGGCATTGTGTTAACACACATCTGAGTGCTCCATACCAGCAAACTGAATGCTCCTTACAAAGGCTTTTATAGAGGTACTTAGTTTTTTACTAACTACACCCTTGACTGCAAAGTCATGTGAAACCTTCTTTTTCACATGACCATACTTTTGTATCTGTTAACCGATTCTACTGAAAGCCTAGTCCTTTTGTCTTTAGATTGCTAATCTAAAGCAGTTAAGATGGCTACCAACACTGTACAGGTGAAATGAAGGCCATTTCTCACTCAGACAGCTTGACAGAGAACCACAGGTAATTGAATTCCCCCTGTACTGTAAATCAGGAGTATTGGAGTAATGGCAGTGATAAGTCCAAGAAGTCAATTAGGCTAAGCTAAATGTATCATTCTCACAGTAGACAGACCAAGAAAATGCCAGTTATTTTATAGTTGAATTTTGATTATGAATCAAAGTGGTTGAAGTAATTTCTCAAGTTACTATGATAGTTTCTTTCACTAATGTCTAGGTTCAAGGGAAATGAAGGTAAGCAAAATCTGCACAGTCTATTAAAGTGAGAGTATATAATTATGGTTTTACTTCTGTATATCTGTATAAGTAATATACGTGTAGAATTCTAAGGATATATCTGACCCTATCTTCTGAGCCTTTTCTGTCATGACAGCACTACCAAGTCATTTTCCCTTGAAAATTTCAAATGTCATGCTTTACAGTCAGTTTAGCAAAAGTGCGACAGTGTCAGTAAAAGATGCCCTGCGGTTGTGTTTCCACAGGGGCTTTTCTTATACCCGCCTTTACATTCCCTTAGTAGGTAGATGGAATTGCTTCTCGGTTGCATCAGCAACAGAGACTTTGACTGCAGCAGCAACCTGGAACAGACACAGAGTATTAACTATGTCTTTCTAAAAGAAAAAAAAAAAAACTAAAAAAAACCCACCCAAAATAAAACTTTAAAACTTTTAGTGCATGTTCACTTACACCATACACGGACGGAACATTTGCTCAAACTTACAATATGCTCTCTTTAAGACAACACACCATCTATAATCACCTTACATACACTTGTGTCACGGTCCACTTTGCTAGAGGACACTGCTTTAATTAGAAAGTCTGCAGGCTTTTCTCCCAGCTTCATGAAATATTTCCAGTCAGGACCCCTTGACACAAGTGACCACCACTGCAGATGAAAAGTCGTTACAGTTACCCCACTTCCGTGCCTATGTGCACATGCACTACAGCACTGTATGAAGAGTGCGCAGGAAAAACCGGGGCCATGCCAATGCTTTCAAAGGTGAAAAAATAATTAGAAACTGCAGCGAATGCTTTTCTGCAGCTGTCAGCATAATCAGCATAGAGGGAAATCACAGCCCGCCTACTCATGATACTTGACTCTGAACATGACTAACCGGGACAATGAAACAGACGAGACTAAGGTTGGCTGGAGAAGACAAAGAGAAAATGGCTCACAGGGAACAATATGTTGATACGAGTTAAATCACACTGTGGTTCATAAAACTTGGCTGAGCAAAGGGCGGAGTGGGAATAGAGGCAGACGCTTTTCAGCAACTTGGAACAGCGAGGCTCAGATGGAGCTGCTCACTCGCTGCTTTAACACCATTGTCTTTTATCAGCTCCTCACAGTAGCTGACGAGAGGGGAAAAAAAGGCCAGGTGACAAAACCAGCCGAGACATTTCACTTCCTTTTGCCAGCCAGATCGACACAGTGAACAGTCATGTGTGTTGGAACTCGGACTAACTAGTGATGGAGGCATTTTGAAAGTCACTTCTGTTTGTTATGGAGAAGGGATTCTAAATGCAAACAAGTGCTGATGAACTAATGAGCAAGAATATTCTTAAGGCCTTCTTTTGTAATTGTTGAGCGTCGTTTTACTCCCATCACACCCAACCAGTCGCAGCACAAGGCTGCCCCTCTTCCTAAATTTTGTTCTACTGGAGGTTTCTTCCTGTTAAAAGGGAGTTTTTCCTCCCTACTGTCGCCAAGTGCATGTTCAAAGGGGGTTGTTTGATTGTTGGGGTTTTCTCTGTATTATTGTATGGTCTCTACCTTACATTATAAAGCACCCTGAGGTGATGACGTAAAAAAGAAAAAAACGACTGAAACTCTGGAATTTTTCATGCAGTTATCTGGACTTCAACACACTTATCTGAGAAATACATATGCTGAGTCGTGAAGGAGCTATTTTTACTCTGATAACGAGTAATTTTTCACAGCAGGCTAATGTTTTACAAAGGGGCTATTAGGTAATTGTTACATAGATGCTTACCATCTATGGGGTTAAGGAAAGAGACCTGTGGCAATATGATGATGTCACCATGACCTTTCTCACACTGTGATTAAAGACAGCCTCATGTGAGTCACGCTGACAGAAGCAGGCACACAGAAGACACCCTGGGACCCCTCTCATTACATTTTCTGTTCTGCTAAAAATAAAAACAGCTTGTTTGGTGTGGTTTGCCATCTAGCAATAATAGTGCATTGTGAAGGATTAACAGGATCGCTGAAACCTTTTAAAGTCTAACATGATCACCCTGGCTGTTAATTGTAATGTTAGAAAGTGACTTTTCAGTGTTGCCTCAGCCAAGGCAGCTCACGTTCTGGTAATTTTTTAGGGAACAGTGTTGTATTTTGTATAAATTCAATTTTAAATGTACTTTAAGAAATTTGTCGTGCAGAAAAATCAGAAAAGGGGAGCATGACAGATGTTTACTTTTATTATGCAACATTATGTAGGAGTAGGTCATGGATAATAGCCACTGATTTGGAAATAATTGGATATGAATAACTTGAGTTCATTGTTTATTATTATGACTGTAGAGTTCTAATGAACTAGGCAGCTCATTTTCATTCTTTTTATAAAGATATAACACATTTTGGGGTCAACCGGAAAGAAAGGCAGAGAAATGTAAAGGTTAGGTCAGAGGTCAGATGTCAGATGTGGTCAGTATCCAGTATCATTTACTAAATGTTAGTGATACAAACTAAGGCAGCAGAATTTTAACCAAGTTTTAAAGATAAAATACATTTTATGAAAGTTTGACCTTATTTAACCTTGAAGAAAATGTCAGAGGTCCAAAGTAATGTGACATTTAAAATCCTGATGTATCATTCCCTATATGTTGTCAAAACAAACATTAGCAGTAAAATATAGCTTTAAACAGCTCTATATAACATTATTATCACTTTTTAAGTCTTTATACACTACCTTCTGCATGTTTACAATATACACCACACTTGCAAAAATCATAGTTTTAAGGATTTTTGTCAATTTTTGACCAATAAATAATTAAGTTGACCTTGCAGGCCTTGGTGGATGTAAGCCAAAATTTAAAGCATTATTAAACATGACCCCACTCTACACCCCTACCGAGCTATCTTGTTTACAGACAGAAAGTTGAGACGCATGCACACGCTACCAAAACATAACCTCCAAGGCGAAAGGTAATTAAACAGTTTGCATATTCACTTTTACATTACTAAAGCCACGCCAATCTCTCTGCACATGTTTCTGAAATTCCTATGAGGCGATACCGATGCCACAATACTGAAGCAAAGATGTTCTTGCTCCCTCTAACAGAGAGTGCGGACGAAGACGGATGAGCTCTCTGGCTCCAGAGGCCACCTGGCTGCATCCATCCAAATAGATCAGAGTATCGCTCTTCTCTTCTTTCTGCCCTCTGACCAAGCATTACCTGTTGAAACATTGAGCTGTGAGGTGAGAGGTCACACTAATGGCCTCACTCCATCTTCCCTCTCCTGCTCGATTTCCTCCATCTCTGTCCCATCACACACTCTCACACTTTCTTTTCCTCTATGTTCTCCCTCCTCCTTTTCCTCCTTCTGTGACACTTTGGCCTATTGATGTGGATAGAGGAGAGGTCATTAGTTTATCCATGCTGTCACAGCTATTAGACCCATACACGGATAGCAGCAGGTAATCACCCTAAGTACATACCAGCAGAAGCCGAAAGCCTTTATGTACACCAAGGGACATCGGTGCCGTTTTTCAGCACTGTTCCACCATGTTCCACAAGGGATTTCTTCATTAATGCTATTGATCAGCGCATTTAGTAGATTGACTTTATGACAATCTCTTCCTTGTAGGGAAACACGGCATCAAGACGTTTGGGATATGAAGAGCAGCTACTAAAATGTGAGACTTATAGAGACACATGGAGTTGATCAATGCTTCCCATGGACACAAGAACAGAACATTTAACATCCAGTCAATTTCTTATATATTTAGAATCCTGGCTGAAGGTCCCTATAACCACATACTGGCAAAAGTGTGTCTATTATACACGTATGCTTGGAAAACTAAGGTGATGACAGCTTAATGCTAAAACATCTCCACGCAATTTATGGAAGTCATTGCTACGGGCAAAGACTGTCTTCAATACATCGTCAGACCACCACTCTGCGACATATTACCACGAAGCAACTAAAAGGTTTTTCTTTTCTAGAGGTCAAGCCATCGATGGTGTTGAATGAAGAACAGCACTCACATCCAAGGCTTTTATTTAGCCTGCAGATGGCATTTCAGGGAACAGCATCATAATCACATCGATATTTTTTCACACAAACAGCAGCCAAAGTAGCTCAATATCCAGGAGCAGTATGTTAAAGAAAAAAAAAAGTACTTTCACATGATTCATTTGTAACGGGTTGGTTTATAACATTAGTTTGTACTTTATACACAAATTAGAGTTACTGTGTGGTACTTTATGTGATTTAAGCCTCCCTTTCCCACAATATCACACAAATTATACTTTAAACACAACACTGCTGATATGCACAAGTGTTTCTAAAAGTAAAACTTCCTTCACCCTCATAATTGTCACCAATTACCACGCTCATGTTTTTACATAACTTAAAGGTGATATGTCACGCAAAACTTTCTTTGGAAAAACATCTTGAAATAAAGTGCATCTTGCAAATACTGCTGCCTTTTATTTATTTAATTTTATTTTTTTACAGAATACATTTAAAAGATTGCTGCTAAACTTACGCTCATGCCACTTCAAAAGAATAAGCACAGCAAAGCAGAGAAAAGGGTCAAATTTCAGGGTAACACTATATACACACACTGATTTTAAAAAGAGCTCGCTATTCTTCTGACAGGTGAGCATAAATAAAGGATGAGTTCTTTATAGGATTTTTAATCACTAAAGGGTAAAATAAACTTCTACAAGTACCTTTTTTTGTTAGTTGTTTTAATTTGGGTCAATGTGCCTGCAGGATTTTACACCCTTGCCTGCATCGCACACATTACATCCTGCAAACACCTTCTTTCCTGTGTGACAACAGCAGGACTCTGCTCGCCTGGTTCCCACCTCCAGTCTAACTCCACTACCTGTCCCTCGCTGCTAGGCATGCACTCAGTTTGGGTCAAAAAGCCACATGCACAGAAAGCATTTGTGCACGAGCCTTAATTTTCACCCCAGCGTGTGGATCCCACACCCGGTGGCACTTTTCAATTAGACAGAACGCAAAGGCAAAAGCTGGGTGTGATGCTAACGACCTTTGCGGCAAAACCCTGACTGTCACTGTCACAGTATGCACATGCAGGAGATTTTACTTGGCTCCATATTTCCTTCTTGTATATTTCTGCTTTCCTTCTTTCTTTTCTACTTTTTTCTTTAAATGAGACGGCTTCTTTGATAGTTCTCTATTCCTTTACTTGGTAGTTCTCTATCCCTTCACTTTTAGAGGGCAAAACATGGGCATGGACGGAAGGATAGCATGAAAAGAAAGCAAAAAGTAGAGTGAAGAACTCATCTAATCTGAGCATGGAGTCAAGCAGAGCGCTGTATGTTCACCACCTGCTGACTGCAGATACAGCTTTTTGGCCATGATGCGTTCATGCATGTGTGAAGCTAAAGCTGACAGCATCACAGAGCTGCACGGCTTACTGAAACAATCCAAGAATGGGACTACCTGGAACTATTGATCAGCTGAATTGCACACCAAGCAGACAGTCCTGAATGACAGCCCAAAATACTACAGGCAAGATCACAGTAAAAGTGTCCACATGATCAATGTAATGGCACTATACTAGCTTAATAGCACCTGTCTCCTGTGTGAGCATGTCTCTGCTGTTGCCATGATTATGATTCCTATAATTTCATTCAATTGCACCAATTACCCCAGAGACTCAAGGCCTTTTCCTCGTGTTTCAGAAGAAAGGCAGCCTGTGAATATTGGGTGTAGACTAGAGAGCCAGGTTTCTGATCAATACTTAAGGTAAGGTGAGATAAGGCATCTGAGGAGCATTGCAGCTATTTGCTCTTTTTTTAACAGTACACAGAGAGCATGACAACAACAATCATGGCTTGGCAGAAATATGGAGTTTACAATTTCACTGAATTGACTTGCTGCCATCTGCAATAACTCGCAATCACAGTCAGGTCTTAATTCTTGAGCAGCAAAACCATTCTATCCCATTTACCTCTGTGTCTCGATTCATTTATAGAGGCGCAGGCAGCGTAATGCAGTGGAGCATCAGAGGAGAGTGCTTGATTTGGTTAGAGAGTTCCTTTGTTTGTCTTTTAAGAGATGGAATGCCTCAGAGTTTTGTCTGTAATCACCGTTCGCTCCAAAGGGGAATGCACAGCTCACATCAGAGGGTAGAACCAGCTGCAGAGGTTCTACGTGAGCGTGTAGTTCTTTTTAGTTTGTAGGTAATGCACTAAGTGCGCTGCACCATATCCCAAACTCCACACCTCTGGCCTTCATGATTCAGAAATTTAGCAGGTTAGATGCACTCAAAATCAAGTTGTCAGTCAAGCCCTGGCGGCTGTATGCTTGCTGACCTTGCTGAGCCAATCTCGATATCTATCCCCTAACCACAACTGTCACATCTCACGCACCAGGCAATATGTCTGAGCCCCATATGAAATAACAAGCAGAAGAAGATGGAGCAAAAACAGCTATTCTCTGTCTAACCCGCAGACATTTACCATCAACACCGATAAATGCACTTCACTGTGACAGCTTCACACGTGTTTTCACAACACTATGCATTGCCTTCATTTAAACTAAAGTAGGTAGCTGTTGTCCGCATGGCAGATGAATTTACGTTTGTAAGATTATGTCAGGAATATTTATGCTATTTGCCTCCAAAGTAAACAACGACACTGCTGACATTAAATCATTGCCAAGGTCATGAAGGGCCGTGAATAACAGTAAGCCATCGCCACTTATTTATGGACAAATCAGAGAGGACAGAGAAGCATCACTTCTTTTTACATTTTTTTTAGATATTAGTGCAAAAAGAGATTTGGAGATTTCTCACATTTTAAACAGAATCAAAATGATGGCTTTTTGTATTCTTACAGATGCTCACGCATTATTATGGATTGTGATTAGAGTATGACGTCAGTCTTATCCTGGTTTTTTGCCATCCAGGATCTGACTACCTCACTACACCTCAAGCGTTAACCCCCCACAAAATCAGCATGTACAAGGGAGAAAACTAGACACGGCACTGGGATCCCATCAGCTGTGATGACTGTTAACAAGTTCACCTTCTAAGTCATCAGTACAGAGTAGTCATTTCTACATGATTACATGAGCACTCAACACTATAGTTGACAGTTGTGACGTTAGTGTTTTGACAAAAGTGGTCACAGACTGACAGACGTTTAAACATGAACCACTGCACTCAGTTCCTCAGCGACAGAGTGAGCAATCAGGAACAGTTTCCAATTACGACGCCCACTCACAACTCTAAAATAATATTCATGGGGCCTTCGGGGCAAATGAAAAAAAAAGAAGATAAATGCATCATCTAGCAACATGTCTTCAACATAACAACAAGTTTCAAAGTCAAGAAGGAATTGGGATTTCCCAAGTGTAAAGACAGGAGACTTGTCCAAGAAGAAATGCTCAGAAAAAAAACAAACATTTTCAGCTTGCGTATGAAAGGATTTTGGCTGGACAGATATTTTCCATTGAACTTTTTTTTGTTTTGTATTGTATTTTTTTTATTATTATTAATATTAATAAAACTTCAGCACTCAGTGACCCCGCTCTCTAACATTATCAGGTCTGCAAATTTGTGGCAGTTACAGGGTGATTGGGGAATATCTGATTTTATAAAGCTGTAGCAATGGAACAGAAAACACCTGAATTCAAAGAGGCCTGGCCTAATACTTTTGTCCATATGGTGTATGCTGTAGGCTTTAAGTATCCAATATGGTTCAACATACAATATGAGGTGTCATTCTAGGACAATGTGTGACTGTGATTCATTATTATCAGGAAGTCCTAAAAGCTCCCTGAAAAGCCTTCAGTTAATCCAAAATGCTGCAGCAAGAGTACTGACAGGGACTAGAAAGAGAGAGCAGATTTCTCCTGTATTGGCTTCTCTTCATTGGCTCCCTGTTAAATCCAGAATTTAATTCAAAACCCTGCTCCTCACATACAAGGTCTTAAATAATCAGGTCCCATCTTATCCTAAAAACCTTGTAGTACCATATCACTCCATTAAAGCACTTCGCTCTCACACTGCAGGCCTACTTGTTGTTCCTAGAGTATTTAAAAGTGGAATGGGAGGCAGAGCCTTCAGTTTTCAGGCCCCTCTTCTGTGGAACCAGCTTCCAGTTTGGATTCGGGAGACAGACAGTATCTCTACGTTTAAGATTAGACTTAAAACCTTCCTTTTTGCTAAAGCATATAGTTAGGGCTGGATCAGGTGACCCTGAATCCTCCCTTAGTTATGCTGCAATAGGTGTAGACTGCTGGGGGATTCCCATGATGCACTGAGTTTTTCCTTTTCAGTCACCTTTCTCACTCACTATGTGTTAATAGACCTCTCTGCATTCAATCGCACTTGTTATTATCTCTGGCTCTCTTCCACAGCATGTCTTTTATCCTGTTTTCCTTCTCTCACCCCATCCGGTCGCAGCAGATGGCCCCGCCCGTCCCTGAGCCTGGTTCTGCCGGAGGTTTCTTCCTGTTAAAAGGGAGTTTTTCCTTCCCACTGTCGCCAAAGTGCTTGCTCATAGGGAGTCATATGATTGTTGGTTTTTTTTTTCTGAATGTATTATTGTAGGCTCTATCTTACAATATAAAGCGCCTTGAGGCGACTGTTGTTGTGATTTGGCGCTGTATAAATGAAATTAAATTGATTTGAATTGAACTCTATGATGGAGTACAATATTTATTGTAGCACTTCTTAGGAGCTACATTTCTTTTCACAGCAGCTGTGTTGTGTTGCAAAAATAAATAGGAATAAATGTTACTGCGCAGTAGACTTAAATAACAGAATTTTGTCAGTTTAAAAGATGAAAACATGTCAGAGAAAGTAGACATGGGTTAACGAGGACGTGACTCAGAGACAGCCTGAAGACACAGAAGAAAAGGAAATGGCATATTCTTGCAGCGAGACAAGCCGAGTCAAAGATCTGAGACTCAGCTGAGATTTAGCTGTGATAACTTACTGCTTTAGCACCTACTCCGCCCCCACCTCGAAAACTTTTCCACTTGGCTCATTTGACTCCCACTCTTCAGAATGAGATGAGAGCTACACACCCTTGAGGTTTCAATCGCCCAAAAAAAACAAAAAAAAAAAAACATTTCCATCAGTGCCCCCACAGTTTTGCTTCTCATGATCAGAGCAGTGTTCTGAAAAACCTGCACCGGAAAAGCCAGTGGAATAAATAAGTCAAAGTAAGAGAAAAACCCAACCAATTTGAAAACATCTGATTGGGGCTGGAGGAGAAAAGCATGATGAAAGAGTGGAAAAAAGAGAGAAGAGGAGACAGAGGGAGAGAGAGTGTCAGGGGCAAGCCCTATTGATCTGAAAGCTTAATTAACCATCAGATGCTTCTGACACAGTCTCTGATCTTCTATGATCAGTGGCAGTGTGGCACCACTCTTGGGGTGGGGATGGTGGGGAGGTTATAGAAAAGAAACGGGAGAATGACTGAGAGAAGGGCAGAAAGGAAGAAAGAGTAGATCACTGATAGATTACAAATTCACTTTGCAGAGTGTACAGAAGGATGACGGGGTGATAGGTGACAAAGGAGAAAGACTAAAGACAAAGAGATCATGAGGAGACAGTTGATTGGGGAAGGAGAGGAGACAAAAGGGCAAGAAGCATAATATGGATAAAGAAGATAACGTGAGGGAAAAGCGAGTTAAGGAAGGTGAGAGTGAAAAAGAGGTGTAAAAAGGAATGAAGGATAAAAAATTCTGTAGATACATTTGCCTAAACTTCATCATTTCCCAGAATAACGCCCTCCCCACACTGATGCAGTCACCTTCAGCTTCTGCACGCACGCATATGAGAAAGGTCTGCTGATGCTGAGATGACAGCAGTGATTACTCGAGGATTGAATTGCCAATTCTAATACATCTGAAGAGCCGAGATCTCAGCCTGATGATGTCATCTGGGCAGAATGGAAATTGACCCAAGTGAAACCAGTCAGGAGCGAAGTGAAGGTGGGGAGGATTGAGTCTGACATTAATCCCTGGGAGGTTTAAAGAGTGAAACAGCACACCTTGGAATGTGACGTGGGGGGTGAGGGTGTGAAGGCGATGCATTTCAGAGGTGCTTTGGCTAATGTTAAAATTGATCTGGGCATGTCAGAAAATACATTCAGTGTACATGAGGTTAACAACTCAACCCGAGCTTCCATCAGGGTAAATCAGGAGAGCTTGGCCAAAAAATAAATCCAATTTGTGGAGTAATTTCTATCTAGCAGAAGGTGAAAGAGACATAAAGGTGAAGAAAGGGAAAATGAAATAAAAGTGTTGACATGTTACACTCACCAATGCGTCCGATCGTATTAGCTCGTGGAGTGGAGACGCTGTCTGGGCCCTCAGTGGTTTCATAGAGAGAGTTGGAGATCCGCCGTTCATGGCTCTCCAGAATAGAGTTAAGAGGATGCTCCAAAAATGAAGGGCTGCCAGGGACTTCCTACATGGACCGGGGAGAAAAGACTTGCTTACAACTCATCAGACAGGCAAACAATCACACTGCCTAATCTAAACTAGTAACGTGCAGATTTAGGTTTCAAATACATTCCAAATCTGTGACTTTTTTGGATCATGTATTGCATTTACAGTATTCGTAAACTGAAAAAAGAAACTGAGTCAAATTAGTATTTTATTTTTTTTCTGCTTTTTCTCATCAAATACAGGACAACATGCTAACAAGCGTGAACAATCAAATGCTGCAATGCTAAGATGTGATATAGAAGGAGCTACCAATCAACATCTTAGTTTTAACCAGTTTTGGGTGTAACACATTCAAAGTAACACTTAACTGTAATGTAACATGTCACTGTACTAAACTGAGTAATTAAATTCATCATAGTAGTTACAATTATGTCATTACTTGAGTTACAAAGGTTCTTCGGTTATCTGTACACCACAAAAAGAAAGAAAAAAAAGTTTTTCTTCCTGCGCACTTATGCTGCAATCAGCTAACACAACTTCAGCACTTTGCGATCATCTGCGCAGACAGCATGCTAGCGCTAAGCTAGCCCAGAATCCGGAATTTTGTGTTTGCATGTGGAACTATAGCATATGGTTTATGTTACATGACAACATGTTTCAAGTTGTTTTACAGAGTAATGCTAAAGCAATGTAACAAGTGATTTAACAAAGTACTTTTTCCAGCAAGTAAATAAATACTCTACTGAATAACTTTTAAGAAAAGCAACAGATAATGTGTAAAATATTACTTTTGAGCAATGACCCCAACATTGGTTTTAGCATATCAGTGTTCGCTAACTAGCTAACTAGGATTAGCACGAAACACAAAGTGCTATGTAGCTATGTAATACTTCTGCAGGTATTTTGTCATTAGCAAACTCTGATAAGCGCTAAAAGTTTTTACTTGATATTGATGCTAAGATCTCCGCTCACATTTATCATAGAAAGATATTTCATTGCATATAAACAGTCAGAAGGAACAACTTTTTATTTTAAACAATACATTTCAATAAAGCTATAGGTCATTTTTTTTAACTATAGAAGAATGTAAAGTGCAAGTATTATTCCTTCTATTTCAGTCTATGAATATAGGATTACAAGGTGATACACACATGGTGTTCACATAAAAATGGGTCAGTAGAATGGATCCCAGTGCTGTGCCACCAATACACCAAAAACATAGAACCGGTGCTTCAGTATCAATCTCAGCTTACATCTCGGTATTTTCTGCTTCAGCAGTGTGAAACGGGTCGTGCAGTAGTCAGAGCTGGATAAAGTTCAATGGATTTCCCATAGGCCAATAGATAGCGCTCTCTAACAATGAGCCCTAGTAAATGGACCAGTGACATTTGCCACATGGTCAATGTGCTGCACTGGTGGTTATTGAGCCCACTCACAGTCAGTGTATGTCAGTCTTGACAGCTGAACATGGTTAGTGGCTCGTCTGGGACCAGTGTGCACAGATAGTCTTGAGTCTTCAAGAGCCAATAGCCTGTCAGACGTGGTATTTTGGATAGAAACAACCAAACCAAGAGTTTGGGAGTAGATAGGAAAAAATAAAAAGCAGATAGAAGAAAATAAAACCTGGGTATTATCCTAATTTCTCACAGTTCTTTATAGCAGCTTGTGGGCAGCCAGGGGAATCCACTGGAAAAGAACTCCCTGTACAGGACCTATTACAGATAGCTCCCTTGCAGCTAGACAGTCCAGCATGGCTCAACTCTATACTCTAAAGCACGCTTTAAACCAAGAGGCCCCGGCTAATATTGATGTCTCACAACACTCTGCTGGCTCCCGGCCAAGAAAAAGGGGAGTAAAAATGTAACAACAAGAGCAGCAGGGAGACAGAGGAGCAGGATGGAGACGAGAGGGAGAGAAAAGAAGAGGATGTGCTGCTGAGGCTTTTGTGAACAAATGACAGGATTTACAAAAAAAAAAAAGGGAGAATTATTGGGTGTAGGAGCTGCGGCCCTGGTGAATTGTGGGTGCAGTAAAAATCGCATCCTTGCGGGAGCTGTGCGTCCTGGGAGATGCATACCGGGGTGGAAGGACTTATCAGCTGTTTAATATAAATGAGAGGTTTAATGAGGTTGAAAGCACAAGACTTTATCGGGACAGCGTGTTGATAAGAGAAGATGTCGGAGTGAATCGTGCACGTGTGCGCGTGAAACAGGGGTGGGGGGGGCTGGGTCAACGCAATTACAATCAGAGCCGTGGCCACTGCCAGCCTTTTAATAAAAAGCACGTCCCTAGATGATTCAGACTCAATAAGGTTCAAATTGTTGGAATGAAGATTTATTTAACTCGCTTTTCTCTCCTTTATTCAGCCACTCTGCACTTTTCAATCTGTCTCAGATCAGCCAGAGACTTGTCATGAGCTCGACAGAATTAAGATGAAAGGTTTTGGGTAAGAGGTAGGTGGAAATATGTGGAAAGATTGGAACAGAGAGAGCAGCTTAGGACCAAAGTGATATGAAAACTATGTACAGAAGGCACTGAGTGGAATAGATCTCAGAAGGAATACCAAGTCCCCTCTATCTCTAAGAGCCGGACAGGTTTATGTGAAATGTATTTACTGGCTTCTATGGCAAACAGACATTGGAATAAACATAACACAAAGTCAAAATTGCAGCAATTTAATCTTTGTGTATTCAGTATTAATTAAATCCGCTTCTGTGCATGCTAATGCTTTAGCCCCGGCTGCCTCTGCTACCACACTTGTGAATATTTAGTGGTTCAGGTTTCTACGAAAAGCTGTGACACGTTCATGCACAATTTGCCACCAACTAATATTCAGTTGTCAAGATATCCTGTTCTGATGGGCAATTCTGGAAACATTCTGATAATGAAATGGAGAAAGAAAACTGCTTTGTGATATCACAGCAAGCCGATTTATTCTAACATCAATTGGGCAACTTGGCGAAGATGCCTATTTCTTTATTTTAATTTTTGGGGGGCTTTGTTTTTTCTAAAGGTGTGCTTGCCCCTTTAAGTCTTTCAGTGATGTTTAGCCCTTTCTTACCACCGGGTCTCATCATATTATCACGTTTTTAATGTGTTTTAATCTAGTCATTTTCAGAGTGGATTATCGTGTTGACAGAGGGAGAGGGCAGAGCTCTGCGACTTACACCAAGCCCAGTCGAGATCAGCAGCTGCTCCCCTCCCGCTGGACTCGCTAAACATGCATGTGCGTTTGTGTGTTCAAGGCAATGCTTTAATGTGCAGTGCACTTGCATATCTGCGTGTGTGCGTGTGCGTGTTCTAAATAAATCTGTGGGAAGTGCAGACTTGTGCACAAATGTTGTTTTTTTGCCTGCACGTCAGCATCTCCCTGACCTTGAGTAGTCAGTAAGGGAGAAGAAGCAGTGTGTTGACAGGCATGGTCTTAAGCTGTCAACCAAGGCTAATAATGTCTAGTCCATGGCCATTTCCTGGCCTTCTATCCTGGTCTCAGCCTGTTGCTGGGGCCCTAATCCAGTCAACCTCCACCATAATGCTGTAATTACAATTCTTAAGCTGCTGCATCCTGCCCCAGGCACAACTCACCTCTCTGCTGGCTAGATATACCCCACTTTCATTAGCTTCTCACATCCACCTAGAGCCTTAACCTAATGCCTGTGCCTCCCAAAGTGGACTCGCAAGTCTTTTAGGACTTCTTAGCAAAACTTCAATTTCACCAAAGTATGACACAGATAGAAAACCAGCACAGCAGTGAGGTATGTGAGAATAACACCTGCTCGGGTTTAACTGTTAAACCACTGCTCTGTCTCCAACTGCGACATAATAAAGGTCTTGTCTTGTTGCCTAGCGAACCATCTATCACCATAAACTCCACCTACAGGCTGCACGCAAATACTGTGAGACTTTAAAGCTCTTTCCTCTCACACTGGATGCAGCAAGAATACAGCAGAATACACACATTATGCTTTGTGTGTATTCAGATGTAATACAAGCACTGAGATCGCAAGCGCCGATCGTACTTGTTTTACATCTCGTGGTTTTCTGTTACATACATTTTAAGCATGTATGGAAGTTCTGCAGTGCCTGTGAGTGCTGTCCACTTGAATGCTGTATGAAAGCAGTTACAGCAAAAGTTTCATAGTAAAACAATAAAGTAGTTTTGTACTTGAAAAACAAATAGGCCCTTTTCTCATTAGCTGTTTTGTCATGCAGTCATTGGAGGGTAAACACAGGTGTAATTATTAACATTAATTAGATCGGAAGAGGCCAAGGCCCTGGTGCTGTGATGGCTCACTGGAATGGTTAGGAAACAATAAATAAAACAGCGGTAATTAACTGGATTGTTTACATTAATGTTTACCGTGTTAGGACGTGTCAGAATGGTCCTTCAGTGAACCAGCAAATTAGCAATGTTTTTTTTAAATTGTAATACAGTAGCTATGGCAGGAAATAAAAATGTGTCATAATAAGCTGTCAGTGCGTCTGATGATGAAAATATAAATTGCAGGTTCAGCATATTATATATGTTTATCAGATGCAAAGACTGCCTACTACATGTCAGCAAGTAAATGCAGAAGTGTACAGCTACACTGTTGGTACATGGAGGTTTTTAGCATTGTGTTTATGCTACTTAAAGTACAGGCAACAAGTGTTCGCAGACTTAAATTTAACAATTAGCCTGAACACTTTCTGATTGAAAGGTGTCAGAATACACAATGCATTGCAATTTGTTCCGTATGGGTGCCCATGCTGGGCCCTGTCTACCGCTGAAAGTGACAACAATGGTCACAAGATCTGGATCATGGAGCAATAGAAATTGGGGGCCTGATATGATAAATCATGCTTTCTTTTATATCACGTGCAAACTCAGGTGTGTGTGATGCTTACTTGTAAAGCCAGTGGAGGCAATGTGATGTTCTGTGATGTTTTGGGCAATATTCTGCTGGGAAAACTTAGGTCAGTTACTTTGGATGTTACTTTGACACGTACCACTTACCTATGCAGACTGTGTAAACCCTTTCATGCAAACAATATTCCCTAACGGCTGTGGCCTCTTTCAGCAGGATACTGCACGCTGTCACAAAACAAAAATGGTTTGACAACGAGTTTAAGGTGTTGAAGTGGCCTATAAATTCGCCAATTCTCCATGACAAACTAGTCTATGGAGGGCCCACCCCAAAACTTAAATGATCTGTTGCTAACATCTTGGTGAAGAAACCAGTCCATGCCTCGATAGGCCAGGACTGTTTCGACAGCAAAAGGGGGATATTAGGCAGGTGGGCATAATGCTATGCTAACCCTAAACCTGTATGAGTGAAGGTAATAAATGAACTGATGAAATAACTTAGGTGCTGTCAACTCATCTGTTACAAGAAAAAGGTAGGGTTAGATGAAACTAAAGATCTCTAGCTCACTAGCAGTCCAACGGAAATGACAAAACATGCTGAGTTTAGTTGACATGAAATTTTCAGCTAGCCAAATCTCTGACACTCGCTGGAATAAGAGCTTAAATCACAATCATGCACAGAATGTCCAGTTTGACTCTTCTTCCTGGGCATCCATGCACAATGGCTCTTAAACTTTCCAAGAGTCCAAACTCTCCAGTATGAGAACTACTAAAATACCTAAAGAAAACAACAGAGATCCCATTAAACATTAAACAGAACATTAAACTTTCAAAATAAAAGAGATTCGTTATTATAGACATTAAGAGGTTAGCATTTCTTCATTTGTAATAGCTCTTTGGCATATTAAATACTGAAAACTGTTTCAGAGTCTTATAAAAATGACATGTTTGTTGTTTTACATTGAGTTTTTTTTAAATGATTAAAGCTTTTACATACTGTATTTACACTTAACATTCTCCCCACACACATTAATAACTTTTTTGTAGCTCTACACTGAAAACCACATGATTAATCATACCAAGCAAATAGGCTTCCATTGACTTTTCTTTTATTCAACAGGATTTATAATTGCGGGTCACAACCGGTCTGTATAGGATGAGGTTCTATTCACATTAGTCAAGTTCAATAACAGTTCAAGAATCTCATACATAACTCATACCCGAACACTATCCTGTGAAGTTAAAGGCCTACATCTGTGTATTTGTATTTGCATACAGTTACATATGTTGCTCAACAATACTTGAGTTTTCAGAAACTAAGCACACACTTCACCTCCACAGTCCTCCGCCATGCCCAAGCAGCCCACTCAACCACTAGATTCAATATATTATTCTCTCAATTGGTCCTATTGAGTTTCCCCTGCCACTCCTAAATGAGTTAGTCCTTAGAGAGCAGGCCGGGAATGAGGGCCCGGCAGCGCTGGAATTGCATTTCTGCTGCTCTGTGATCCGCTTTTCTCAATTTAGTCACTGTGTCATTGCAAACTCCATCTCCCAGAGTGCACTGCTCTGTGCCCTCACTTTATCCCTTCCCATGAATCACTCCTATTTGCTATGACAACAGGTGAGCTCTAGTTCCTACATGTCACTATCTAACTTGAATTCAATCAGTCCATACGAAGTTGGCCAGAGGGTTGGTCAACACAAATTTCCCTCCCTTACTCTTGCCTCTTTCACAGGGCCAGCATCTCATTGTCTTAAGGTCTCTCCCAGCAGTGGTCAGCTCAATACTAATAAAACCATAATTTACTAGGCTGGGGCTCTGATTGATAGCTCTCTCAAGGCTCTATCGATCAGCCCTTCTCTCATCCGACTGAGCGTCTTTTGTTAGGACCAGCCACTTCCTTCCCCCTTGTCTCTTTGCATAAACCGTCTCTTAGTGACTAACAGCAATACTATTGGAATGGATTACAAACAGGCCTATTGGCATGCTGAGGACATTGCTTTGGTGCTCTTTCACTTACAGAATCAGCTGTTATATGTAGTCTCTTCACAGAGTTAATTGAGTTACTATGGCTATGAGTCCTTATGACGCAACAATGTTAAGGTGAAAGCATGAAGTAAAGTCTGCGCCACATTCATCTCTCTTCTGTGCCGTCTTCCATCTCTTATCAATAATAAAACAGTGTTTTTAGCTAGCCCATTACTGTCTCTGACCACATTCTCCAAATAAAGACAAGAGTCATAGCAAACAAACCAATTTATGAAGAGGTGAGGTCATTCTTGCTGTTGCTCAGCAGAACCCTTTCATGAGAAAATTGCATTAATTGGATTCAAACCAATGTGCGTAAAACAGACAATGGCTGAATATACTGCCTCTTTTGTGTATTTGCCATGCGTGCTTCCCTTCTTTGGATACAACTGAATAAAAGAAGTTGTGAAAAGATCCAAATTCATGCAAATAATAAAGATCTTTTACAAGAATACAAGCAGCCTAATAACGTGCCCTTAAACTACCAACATTATTAGCATGTTTGAGGTCAAAGAATCTAAGCGACCTCTGTAGGTGTAGCTGCAAGACCAAACCTGGGCCCTATTTGAACAGAAGTGCTGATCAGTAGAGCATAAACACAATCTGACTTCCAAGATTAGTATGCAATGGTTGCATAATATGCAAGTATGCCAACAGAGGACAACTCATGATGAGCACTCATGATGTAAAAAAGAAACATAAAGAAAAAACCCAAGTGGAGTTTGTCTAAATGAATGTTGACAAGTCACAGTGCACCCGGGAGAATGTTGTTTGGACTGACGAAGCCAAATTTTAGCTTTTTAGTCACACCTCAGCTCCGTTTCTACAACAACGTTCCCATTTCACCCATGCCATTTCCATTTTATTACATTTCTAAACATAATAGAATATCTGAAAAAACAACCACATGCCTGCTCTGTTTAATATAGCACGTTTACTATGGTGGTTGCCAGTTGTATTGTATTAATCACGTCTGGTGGAAAAATGTGTTTTAACCCCCACCCACCCCTCCCCACACTCCTCGCATTGCCCTTTCATCATTATGCATCATTCTCCTATAAAGCCTGCCACATTTCTTCCATTTAAGCGCTGATGTTGATTAGCTGTCATGCATGTCAGGATGTCAGTGTAGTAAATGTTGGGATTACTCATGGTTCATTTGTCGAGGAACAGCGAAAAACAGAACGTTGCTGTATACGAGGTGAAATGTTAATGGCTCAAGAAACGGGGAACACGGGAAACCAGAAAAGCATTTCTCAGGTACCTAAATGCACTAGGCCAGACACTGCAGCGATTGTCCCACACGGTATATACGCAACCGGAGGTGCAAGACTGTAAAGTGTATCAAGAGGTCAAAATATAGGGAATGCTTTACATAAACCTTTATATTTATATCTATGCAGTGTTGACAGAAAGGCACTAAAGACAGCTAGAAATATTTTTATTATGTCTCCTGAATTCTGTGATCGAGCTCCACAATGTAAAAATAGCACATTCTGATTTTAAACTCAGCCTGTAGATGCAAAGAATGAGCAAAGTCTTACCCGACAAACATAGAAAGCAAAGGCACAAATGATTTTGTAGTGAAGTATCTTGTAGAAGAATGTTTTTGTTGCCCTGATTAATGCAGCGCTTTACCAGCAAATTGTCATAGACCTGTCACGAAGGATTGGTGGAAAAAAACAACGCGACTGCCAGTCTGTCAAAAAAAAAAAAAAAGCCTATGTCTGCAGGAGATCTCAGTCATAAATAACATCACAAATGCACAGAGAGGCATAATATGTCATGTGATGAATTACAAATCAGTGAAACTAAACCAAACCGCAAGCATGCTTATCATCAGTCTGTCAGCTTTTAGACACCTGTGTGATAAATATCTTAGAAATATCATGATGTGCAAAGGCTGTTGCAACACACAGAAACAGACATTTACCACTAAGTTAACTTTCTTAAACACAATATTTGCGTTTGTGCATGTTGGACATACCAAGTCCAGCTTAATTTAGTTCAAATTCAGTTCAATCTTATTTATATAGCACTAAACTACAACAACAGTCGCCTCAAGGCACTTTATTTTGTAAAGTAAAAAAACAACATATACATAGAAAACCCCAACCATCAGACAAGAACCTATGAGCAACCACCTTGGGGACATTGGGAAGGAAAAACCCCCTTTTAACAGGAAGAAGCCTCTGGCAGAACCAGGCTCAGTCAGGGAGAAAGGACAGAAGACACACTATGGAAGAGAGCCAGAGGTTAACAATAACTAATGATTAAATGCAGAGTGGCGTATAAACACAGAGTGTACTGTCAAGACATAAGTGAAGAAGAAACATTCATTGCATCATGGGAAGTCCCCAGCACCTTAGATCTTTTGCAGCGTAACTAAGGGAGGATTCCTGATCCAGCCCTAACTCTAAGCTTTATTAAAAATAAAAGTTGTAAGTCTAATCTTACAAGCAGAGAGGGTGTCTGTTTCCTGAATCCAATATGGGAGCTGGTTCCACAGAAGAGGAGCCTGAAAGCTGAAGGCTCTGCCTCCCATTCTACTTTTAATATCATAGCAACCCCAAGTAAACCAGCAGTCTGAGGGATAAGAGCTCTACTGCGGTGATATGTTACTATGAGGTCTTTAAGATAAGATGGGGCCTGACTGATTCACTGGCATTACATGAAGTCTCCACACATTAGTTAAGATTGTACTTTTCTAATAAACCTTTTTATGTAAAGGAGTTCTGACTGTGTTTAATAACAAACAGAGGTCTTTTTTGCCTGCTCCCATATTAATCAGTTTCTTTCAAGAGGAGGGCAGCTGATAAACTGAGGAACTTAACATGACATTCAATATCACATTCAAACAAACTATGGTAGGTCTGTATGTTAGCTGTGTGATAGCTACATATGGGACTTTTCATACTCCATTTATTTCTATTTCCATTTGTTCTATGTATGAGGCACACTTCTCAACTAAGTCTACTCCAAATTTCTACATTCGTGCTGAACAACGCTCAGCTTTCCTCATTTCGGTCAGGGAAATAACCTCCATGCAAATAGAAAACTGTAATTGCAGGTTTCTCCTATCTAGTGTATAATTGCGGTATCATTAACGTTTCTACGGCGAACAACTAATTTAAAAAGCGCACGCTTGATTGTGCGTCAGACAAACGTGGCAATGGCGGGTCGTAATGAGACAACGGGACAGGGTTTGAATCAGACTGACAGAAAGTTGAAATCGCTCAGTCAAAGAAAGAGAGCAAACAGTGATCGCGGGAAAAGAAATTAGCGCACGAGACTGAGGTTTGCCACTCGGGCATCAGTCTGCGCGCTTAAAGACAGAGAACACTCGGCAAGAGTGGCTGAATAAAAATAATGGAACTGAAATGACTTTTCGAAAATTTAATTGCTTAAACACATGTGACGATATATTAATAGAACTCAGATATAGAAAGAGAAATTAAACAGTCTGAAGCAGAGATGCAATTACAATGTTTCAAACATATTGGCTGTGACCAATCTTACTGCTTGACTATCTGGGGCAGAATGGTGGTTTTTCAAACAGAGGCTATCTGTGAAGCCAGAACAGAAGGATTAATTGTTCTGGTTCAGAGTGGCGGTGCATAGTGTCTGCGTGTCTGTGTGTTTGGAGGTGCATGTGTTTGTGTGTGTACTGCAGTGAATATATTATAAATAACACACTTTCTTCCTACCTGTCTCTTCTGTCTGGTCGCTTGTTAAATTCATTATCTGCTGGCATTAGGATTCATTTCCAAGACACGCCACTCTTCTGAAAACTTTCATCAACTCTTCTAACGTCGACCTTTTTACGTCCGACTTCCTGCTTTGTTGAGTCACTGCTGTTCTGTGACCTGGCTGACTGAGTGTTCCCGGGCAAATTGAGATTGGTGCTTTAAAACTTGGATGAGTGCAGTAAAGTGTCGACACTTGTCATATTTTGAATCAGGCAAATGGAGACCTTCCGGGTTTGTGCTACATTAAAAATAGCCCCCACACAGAGCAGCCCACTGCTTTGTTAGACATGCATATGACCTTAATCATGCTGAAGGTTTTTTTTCCTCTATTCCAAGGTTAGGGGGGAAAAAAAATCTAATTTAACCCGAGGCACAGGCTACTCATCGCTGCTGCTTTAATGGCGGTAAGAATAGACCAGGTTCTTCTCAGACATGGGATTAATCATGGGCCATCAGCAGCATGAACCCGCCTGCTGAAACACTCGTCTTTGTCTCTGAAAGAATGTTTTTCTAGATGGAACAAGCTCCAAGCCCTACCAAAAGAAAAAAGGATTACTGGAAGACCTTGGGCAATTTAATTGTGTGCGTGTTTTAGATCTGCAACTGCCACACTGTGTTTCATATTTCCATTAAGGTGCTTCATGTTTGGGTCCTCATCAGTTAGAAGATTTTTGGCTACATTACGTGAAGGAAAATGTGTCTGGTGTAGTTTTTTTGTCCCCCCAAACAGCAATCCAAACAAGCTTAAGCTCCTAAGACACTGCTGTGTTTCACCAAAAACTTCCCTCACTTCAGGCCAGTGGACAAAGCAAGGTGGTGATGAAATCAATGCAATTTTCACAGACTGGGGTGGCCTGGATATAGTGCACCCACTGAAGCCCCCCGCCGCCTCAACCACCACTCTGATGCATTAGGCTGTGCTGTTCAGCTCCTCTCCCCTGCAGACAGTGATGGATCTGATTCATTTCAACGGTGGCCTCCAGTGCTCACTCCCATTCGGGCTGGGTGACAGTGGCAAACTGGCGCGGGCTCCCCGCATATCTGCTGGGCCGATACGGCTGAACATGGGGGGGGGGGAACGGGCTGCAGCTGGGAGCCTGAGTCAACATTTAACTTGCGCTTCTCTCACTTGAGGTTGAAATTCTTACACTTTACAGGCTTATCTTTTCTCCACTCAGAGTACATTAAAATAACCCTCCAGTGGCTTTAAGGCATCTATTCAAACCATGAAGCTCCCAGAAAACACTGCAGCGTATGGTTGCCAATAATGGGACTTTGATAGATGGAATCTAAAATGTACCATTATATCTCCTTCTGGTTTAGTTTTCAGACACTTCTTTGCAATGCTGTCACCGTGTTGTCTCATAGCAACTAATGTTTGAAATAAATACCAAGTGATATACAAACACGTAACTTCTCTCTAAATAGATTAATGTACAAATAGCATTTTTCATCTTTCTGCCTACAGAGTGCTAGTTTAATAATAAAAAGTGTAAACACACACATAAACACACACACACACACATATATATATATAGCCATTTCTAATGACAGTAGCCCAGCTGTCTGCTTACTGTCAGTCTATCTACCTGTCTGCCTGCTGGTGAGAGATTAAAGACGACAGGAGAGTGACTGGACCGAAGCGATAGAACTCACTGAACCTTGGGGCTGAGGTTTCCCAGGAGGGACATGTGTCCTCTCTCTCGGTCTCGGTCAGGAGGCAGGGTGGAGAAAGAGCGGGGAGAAGGAGGGGCGGCAAATTGGGGGGGGGGAGAAATAAAGCCAGGCAAAGAGCAGGTTGTGTATATTGGACAGTGGCATGCACTGTAACGCTGCAGTAAAACAAATGCGCCGTCATTCGGATAATTTCAGCTGCAGTTTTCCCTGAAATGTCTAAAAATTTCCACCTGTTAAGACTATGGAGAACCACAGGCTGGAGCAAGGGAGGCGAAAACTGAACATGGAAACGAAAGGAAAGCAACTGCACGGGGTAGCAGGGGCTGCTAGAGAATGCTTAGCGGATGAGGGGTTACCAGAGAGGGTGAAGGACAGGGGAAGGGGAGGGGGGCCTCAGCGTGAGACTCCAAACTGACACACAGCCACAGGACAGAGGCTCCAATTAGAGTCACAGCAACACTAATCAAACCTGATCTACAACCTCTGGCTGCAGGGCAAGTGAGCGTGCACGAGGCTGCGAATGCATTCACACATCATTCCACTACGCTGGGATACAGTCACACCATGCATTGCATTTTCCCCCCTTTCACCACACTATGTGAATGACAGTTTTGTTGATGAAAAAAAAAAAAAAGGTAGGCCAGGTTAAGTTTTGCATCACAATGGACGTTTCACGAAGGTGAAATCCCAGCACTTTAATATTCTTGACTGTTGCTTCGTGACAAATATCCACCCTAGCCATAATGCATATTCCTTTATCTCCCAATCCTACAGTGTTATTCTGCAGAGCTGTCAATCACAACTCGGTGAAGTACTTCTTAGATATCATATCAAGGCCCACCGTGAGCAAAGAAAAAAATCACGCAGAGAATGGGGAAAATGGGAGATGCTATCACTATATCTCACACAGGAAATGGGAATGTTTGAAGATTTGCATGGTGGTGTGGTCGCTTCATAAAGGTCCTTCTCTAGCTATCTCAAAGTTCCCAAAACCTACAGGGCTTAGATTAGCAGCACTGGAAAGGTAGAGGAAAATCAATATCATCTATCAGCCATGTTGATATGTAGCTATCCCTCATCTTCATTCCAGTGTCTTATTCCACCTTACCGACTCAAAACAGGGATATGATTGTAGAAAAAATTACATCGTGTTATACAGTCCATCTTAATGTTATGGTAGGTCATGATTAGAGCACTAATAATGATACCTGATTTAAAAAAACATAACAAAGGGAGACCAATTAAATCGGACTCCTTGTGGTGCCAATTAGTCACATCAGCGTGACTCTTCCCTGACTGCTGGGTTACCTCACTGCTCTTGGCCACCCGCCGGGCCACGATGAGCTGGATCATCCCTCGCTTGTTACCCTCTACAGACATTGATTTGCGCAGCGTTTCCATGGCCTCCTGATTTGTCTTCTCAAGCAGTGACTCCCCATTGACTGCAATAAGCTGGTCATTAACACGCAGACGGCCATCCTGCAGACAAGAACCATCATAAGAAAGTGCAATGCGGTTCATAAAATAAAACAGAAGCTGCTCCTGAGGCTGCGTTTCCATGGTTAGCATGTACCCTTTTCACATATCCCCCCAAAAATACAAGTGTAAGAAGATTTTTTCAGAATTCATCATTTGTAAATGATGCAAATTCCAATTCAGTTTTATTTACAACAAAATACAGTACAATACAAATACAGGGAAAACCCCAGGAATTATATGACTTTCATATGAGCAAGCACCTGGCGACGGTGGAAAGGAAAAACTCCCTTTTAACAGGAAGAAACCTCCAGCAAAAAAGCAGGCTCAGGGAGGGAGACAGGGAAAAAGTTGTTAGATGTAAAACCACTGCATGGTACTAGTGCTAATAAACACTAATTAATTTCTCATTTTTCAAACAAATAACAAAATGCCAAGTATTTCTCCCCCGAGAAAAGAATTTTATGCCACCCGCACCTTTTGCTACAACTTGAAGGTCACACTGTTGTGTCCTACACTGTCTTTGCACACACCTGTATGTTGCAATGAAACCCATGAATGAAATCCACCAAGGAAATGCCCGAGTGAAGGAGTCGTTACTTGCCTTGCTAGCAGCACCTCCATTAATAATGGATTTGACGAAGATGCCCAAGTCAGCGTGGTTCTCCTTGGACCGGTTTCCTTTGACGCTTACCCCCAAGCCTGCTGAACCCGAGTCATTCAGAGGGATCTCAAAGGTCATGAACTCTTGTGTACCGTCAGGGGTTAACACGATGTCATCTTTCTCTTGCTAATGTTAAAAAAAAGAGAAGATTGAAGACAGAGGGTGAGATGTATCTTTAAGATCTCTTTTCTTTGACTTCTGTCAGCATTCAGCAGGAAAGAGTTAAAAAAAAAATATGAATATTTGTCATGGCTCTGTCACTGGCACAGTAAGCAATAAATCTCTTTGTGTTGTGATGACTCAACTTATTTTCTAAAGTTGGTAAACTGTTGTTGCGACTCACTGCAGTGTCACTATCAGCTATCCATATAGGTTTTTTAAAAAAAAAAAAAAGGATAAAAGGGAATAGCAAAAGAAAAAAAAGAACCAGGTTCATGAATGACAGGAAAATGGAAAGCAGGGACTAGACAAGATAAAGGGGGTAAGATGAGCGGAGCAGAAGAAAGTGAATGGATGGTAAGCATGTCACATATCTCAGCGCCGTCATCGTCAATTGGCTGTACTGTCTAGATGAGTGCTGCCAATGCCTTTCCACCGCCATGAGCTCCGTGTAGGGGACGGCGGAGAACTTTGAAAGCGCCAGGTAGCAATTTGATGCTCAAACAACAGCGGCTTCCTTTGAACAACATCTCTTTGAAAGATAATTTGTCACACGTTAAGGACCTGATCCTCCTGGGCCCTTTTTTTCTTTTTTTTCAAAATTACAGAAGCAAGAGTTTTATTGCAGGCCCAGTACTGCAATACTCTTCATGCATGGTTAACGAGAAATGGTTCATTTCAACTGCAGGAAAGGTGTGAGAGGGTAGCGATGAGTTTCTATCAGCCAGCAAAATCAATTCAGCCGGAAAATAGTCCATCGACCATCAACCAGCCACTTCGGTCGCTTTTCTGACAGCTTTCTGGCATCATTGATGTCTAACAAAGAGCATCTGTAAAAGAAATAAATAATAATGAAAGGGATAGCATTTTATTTTTCACTTTCAGGGAAACAAATGGGGGGAAAAGGGTGTGAGAGAAAGCTAATTGCGTGGAGAAAACAACAAAGGCATCAAGAAGCTGAAAGATTCTCGCTTTTAACTCGTGGAAAATCTGATAAAGATTTAAGGACAGGTTAAAATAATGTCCATTTAGTTGCTCAGGCCCTGCCACCTATTATATAGCTGTAGCCAGCATCCTGTAGATAACCTCGCATGCTGACGCCTGAGGTTTCGGTCCATAGTCGCTCGCAAGTGTTAGACTCTTGTCACCTGGTTACATTAACAGCAATTCACTTTCTCCTCACATTACTGTAAACACAGCAGATTAAGCATTAGCAAGAATCAAGCATGATGAAACTGTTCCACAAGAAACTCGAGAGCACACTGTGATACTGCCATTGCTCAGATTCAACTGTGCATGGGCTGTTATTGCCACAGCACCCAAATCTACATTAACAAGACTAGAGCAATCAACCCCGAAGACCAACCGCAAGACCTCTCTTTACATAGACTCACATCAACCGTGCACACAAACAGCCAGATGGATAGCAGCCAGGTGCCCTTCACAGCTGCTCGGATAAAAGAGTGAAACAGAGGAAAGAGGGGAAAGGTAGAGCACAAGGTGTTTTTTTTTCCAGCAGCTGAAGAGTTATTAGGATGCAGCGGTGCGTTCAGGTGAAAGCTCTTTTCAACACAATCTGACGGAGCCCCTATTCTCCAGACGGCCCTCCTATCTGCCTCCTTTTCTTTCTCTGAGCTTTTGTTTTTTCTCTCTCTCTTTTCCAACTTTTAAAACGGCAGTACACCTGTCTGTACAACTCACCAACTGGGCTTTGTCTCTGACTGGACCCTTGGTAAATTCAGACCACTGGAATCCATTTAATCGCACCACGTTTCAACACCTGGTTTTCAAATGCAGGTTCTATTACAGAAATCACCGGTTGCTGCCAGGAAATGACCTTTTGCTTTCCCTCAGACTGCTGAATGAAGCGGATAGGGGAAAGGAAAAGAAAAAGTGTGCCGTTGAAAAACAATTTGTTATCCAGGGCAGGGGTAAATATAAGCCATCGACGCTGTTTAAACAACCATTCTTGTATAGAGCTTGCAATGACATAATTTTGGAATTTCTATAAACTTTGACAGCTGCTGTAGTGGAGTTGCTTTACCTCAGTGTGTGAGCTGAGATCAGTTGGTTTGCAAAATACAGCACAGACATACAACAATAATAATAATAATGTATACTTTATTGATCCCCGTGGGGAAAGTCTTCTCTGCATTTAACCCATTCACTCAGTGAAGCAGTGGGCAGCCACTGGGCCCGGGGAGCAGTGCGGAGGAACGGTACCTTGCTCAGGGGTACCTCAGGGTAACTGTTCAGTGGATTTGAATCCCCGACCTTCCGATTATGGGGTCACCACTCTACCTACTGAGCAATCCCTGCCCCCATTCTGAATACACTCTGAAAAGAACATTTGCGAATGTGTGGTCTTGTGCGTCACTGCCGTGGTTTAACTTTTACTCTAATCACAATGTTTTATCAAAATAAATTGATAAAACATCTTGTGGCTTTGAGTTATATCCTCTCTGAGGCTTTTAAGCCCAGCGACTGACGATGGCAATATACTGGTTGAAAAAATTACTTTGGATGGACAGTCTCCGAGTCTTTGTACGTGAGTGCGTGCGTGTGTGTGTGCGCGCCCGTCTTCCAAAATGATGACAGAATAACCACCCACTCAGAGCTGTGTTCCGGGAATAGAGGGCCGAGGCAGAGAATGAGAGAGCAGTGTAACATTTTCATCAGACAGGAACAAGCGCCGCTAGCCAAGAATGAGTTTGTCAGGCTGCTTGACAGGCCTTGTTGCACCGATTCAACTCAGGCAGAGCTGGATTCAGCTATCTCCGAACAAGAGAAAAAAGAAAGTCAGCTCATTGTTCCAAGCACAGCCCCGTGGATGCACCTGGGACAGAGAGCACAAAGGTACTGACAATCAGTGAAATGATGTAAAGACAGGGAAAAGGTTACGTGCTTAACTAAACTTAAAAAAGCACCAGGAAAAAAGTTATATGCATAACACATCTGTTTTCTCCCATCGTTGTTTTTTTCCCTCCATAAAAGGTAAAAAATTATGCTGATGTAGACAGACAGAGTCAAGCTCTCTTCTGAACAACAAAAAGAAAATAAATCACCGGCAACAAACTATTCTCCAGTGTAAAGACGTATGGCCTTGAGCATGACACAACCAACACCTCTTTTTTTGGGTTACTGTTGTTTCCTGTTAGTTTTCTGTTATTTGAACAATAAGATCACCTTCATATTTGTTCAATCTGAAAAGTAAAACCCAAACAAATGTGCTACAGCGTACTCTTAACTCTGTGGGGAAGTTGCGCCTCAACAGTCAAGATTCTGGGTTACTGAGCAAAAGATGGGGAATTGTGGCACTGTCAAGCTGAGCCCTTAATCCTGTCCACTCCAGCATATCTGCTCCATGGCTGACCCCAATCCTCTGACCCCAGCCTCATAACATGCAGGGATATGTGGAAACAGTTTCAATGTGCTTAATATACAGTACATGTGACAAATAAAGGTTCGTTTAAGATATTACTGATATTTTAGCAACTACAGACACACCGTGGCTATCCCAGGAGTCCGGTGTGGTTGGACCACTGATTGGGCTTAAATGACTGAACTTGAAGATTTACTGTTAACTGTATACATGTGATGTAATTTAGCACAGCCTGGAGTGTATAGTATATGTGCCAGCGCATTTAATCAGAACAATGTTACATACATAAAAGTGATGAATCTGTCATATGTCATGCATTAATCTTTGCCTTTCACATGCGTTTGATCAGTTGCCTAGAGATGGATATAGTCTCTTAGGTGCAGAGGCGGCTGTTACTGTGTTGCTCTCATCTCTTCAGTTTCTAAATAGCTTAGCAAACTCTCGGCATCAGCTCAGCTCAGGAGCTGCCTATTTTTTGTGGAAAAAAGTGGCTCTCCCCGCAAATCCGTGACAACGCTGAGAGGCACGTGCAACCAAAAAAGGTGCATATGCAGCTTTACGTGATAAATATGTTTTGTATCATCAGTTTATTAAAAATTTATCTCAGCCTTCTGAAACAAATTAAAGTTTAAATCAATCTGGGCCTGTTTATTCCCATTCCATTATTTTCCCGACCTTTTCAAAATAGAAAATAGGCAGAAAATAGGACAGCGCAATTAATCAAATTTTTATCTCTAACTCGATTTTGGCTTCCACAATTAAACGAGCATAATCAAATGAAAACGCATGCTCCAGTATTTAAAGGTGCAGCGTGGAAAATCTCACCACTAGATGTCACTATGTTCCAGACTGAATTTACTGGGTGTTTTTTTACTGCTTCCAATTCAAGTGCGTGAGTATAGACTGTCACTTGGCTGTTTATCTACCTTTACACCTCAAAGCAAAAGTAACTCGAGTGCTCCCTAATTCAGAACCTGTATGCGCCAATCACAGCTGTTTCCTGCACTGCACAGCTTGACGTTTCCTGGATTAGTCTGAACAAGTAACAGCTGATTTAGCTTCAGCAATGAATCTATGCAACAGGTGCTCACTGAAATCACCAACCAATCACATTCCATTTGACCACTTAAAACTGTTTAGCAAATATTCCAGGAAAATGTTCAGCTTACTGAACAAATATTATATTTTACTAAACTGGCGGTAACTGCACTGTATTCAAAACACAACAGGGGAAGCAGAGATGGATCTCAGAGCTGTCAGGTACTCTGCTATGAATTTTATTAACATCCATCATGCAGGGAGAATGAATAGAGTGAGAGACTTTATATTATTAGTCTGCAAAGATTCATTTATAAAGATTAATTAGCACAAGGTAAAAGTGAAAGTAGTGCAAAGTTGATTTAGTTTTTTCTTGGGTTTTGCTACAATACTTTTTTTCCCTTCTAAGAGATTGACTAACTTTAAGTGAATAAGCACTACCAATTTTATTTTGATGCAAAGATTTGCAGTGTCGTGTTCATATGAAAGTGCACTTGAAATGTTTTCATCACTAAAAATCAGAGAATACCCGGGAAAAATAATTGTGACCTCAGTACGGAACCAATTAATTCCAGTGATAATCATTTTGGCCATAATCATGCAAGCCTAGCAGAAAATATGCAAAGAGGAGTGGCTGTAATAACATTGTTATCATTATCCCCTTAGCTCAACAGCTCAAGTGACCAGCCACTTGACCAATTCATCACAAAAGGAGCCCATGCAGATTTTTTTGTTTTTTTGTAAGGTCCCCTCTGACTCAGTCATGGAGCGACAGCCTATTATACCATTAAATCCTTTATTAATTAGCACTTTGATGAGCTAGCAGCAGTTCATTACCAGTAGGGAAGTGCTTTAGAGGCAGCTTTTCACCAAGTTCACAAATAGGTGAATAAAAGTGGGCACAGAAAGGAAAGCATTTGCTAGCAAAGGAGCTCCAGCCTGCCTATTAGGCCTTTTTGTTTTGTTTCTACCTTGCTTAACTTGTCACATGCTAACAAGGAGCATTTGCCGGTTGCGTGCAAGTGCGTGGCAGAGAAACAGAGCGTCAGAAGAAGCCGGAGAGAGATGCAAAAGGCAGAGCGCAAATGAATTACAATCACTTCTGTTCACACATAACTCTGAGTTCTCTGCACATCACTGCCTAAAACAATTAACACTCCTGGAAACTTCTTTCCACACTTGGCCCAATTTGGTGACATAAAGGTCAATGGAAATGAATTTAAAAGGGCTAAAAGAAATCAGCCATGGGTGTAATTGCAAAAGTGGTGCACGAGTGATAAGTATTGTAACACAAATTTCTTCTGGCGGTGTTTCTCCTTGCAACATTTACAGACAAAGAGGGTGAATATTAAATATCTCAAAGTTGAGGAAACAAATTCAGGTACAATGAGGAGGCTGGGCGAGGGGCGGAGAGGCGAGCTATTACACAACACCAAAAGGCACGATGCTGCACAGCTGGCAGTGACAGGTTGTAAGTGTCTGCGAACTGATGTTATATGTTCTTCACTCAGCGATCCAGCACATTTTGACCCAGAGCTGACGCACTGGGACTATTCCCCTTTAGGGAGTTTTCTAATGAGAAAGCTCATTAACAGACTTAACAAAGTCTGTTTCCATGAGGGCATCTGAGGCCAGATCTATCTACATCATGGCGAATGCATTACGGCAAGTGGCTCTCAGTGAGGGGTGCTGACTGACTCTCACTGTGAGCGACCCAAAGACAGGGGGGAGAAAAAACAGACTCATATGCAGGGCCTGACTTGACGCGAGGTGTTTCTGCAGGCGATTCGGGAAGCGATTTCATCTCATCAGATGGAACATTAAAAATAAAAGGCTACTTTCTAAGTGTAGCTGGCAGCCGGGAATGTTTGCAAAGGCGTTTCGGTTGAACCAAAGCGCAGACGCACATCACGAAGCAGATGTCTCTCATTTTAAGCTAATGGTGGATAAAAAGCGCTTCGCTATGTCCAACTGCACACACACACTTCAGTTCATTATGCGTTCTGGAAACAGACGCTGAATCCCCTTCGGGAGAGTAACTGTGTCGCCATAAGTGGCCTTTAACTACCTTGTTTATCGGCGTAGCACAATGCTGTGGTGCACCCTCCCTCTTCTCTGCACTGACAGCAAGCATAATTATGGGAACAGCTGCTCAAAAGTGCTAAACGAAAACAGGTGGCTTCGACTCGACTCGACTCAGAGACTGTTAACCGGGCTGGCATTGTCTTCAACCATGCTTGGCATTATTAGCCTTATTTATGACAGCACATGCTTCCAAAACTGTGCACTTTGATCGGAAAGCGTTTCTATAGGAGGCAAATTAATACGGCAAAGGACTACGCTGGGAGACGGTGTTGGTGATTAATGAGAGAAACACAAGGGAAGAGGAGAAAAAGAAGAAGCAGGAAGAGGAGGAAAGTGTGATGTGATAAACATCAGAGAGTGAGGGAAAAGTCGGAGAAAGTGTCCTGATGAGGTTTGTAGTGCCATGGTACACACACTGGAGGCCTTATCCACCAAAATCACTGTGGTCTGTCATCTCAGAGACATTTTTATGCATAAAGTGAAAGCCAAAGCAACCTCCGAGATGCAACTGATGCTGCCAAACTGTTCTGCAGAACTCTGACTGCACACTGCCAAACCGTGGCATTCCAAATGTTCCATCCAAAGGTCTTTTGAGCAGTTCCTGTAATCAGATTTCACCCGAGATCCACACATTAGTATTATTAGAGCAATCTGCAGGATTACGTCCATTTACCTTCTAGCAGCTGGGACTGTTTTGAAGTCATATCATAAAGGGAGACCGGGAATTCATTACAAAATTGTGAATACCGGCAAAAAAGGTTGCAACACCTTAAATTATAAAGTCCACTAAGGAATGATTAATCATCTCGAGTCCTTCGCCAAGTTTCACTTAGGTAAAATAGCTCTGGCTCTGTCACCTGCTGTGATATAAATAAGCTGCTGAAGAGACGCGCAAGAACGATTCTGTCTCTGGCACTTTATTATCAAAAGTTTCAGTGAATTACTTCACCCTTACAGTCACTCGAAATTTAAAAAAAAAAACACACATTACTTTAAGAGACATCTAATTATATTAGCACCAAAGATGTTTGTCATGTTTTGGCATGGCTGTGGGTAGCACATAGCTTAAGATAAGCACATAGCTGTTTATCACTGCTTCAGTGGAATATGCCAAATGGTTTATCTAAAAGCTGCTCTGTTAAAGTGCTGAAAGACATGAGCCAGAGATGAAGGTTGAAACATTTTTCATACAATATCAAAACAATTTCATCCTGACCATCTCTGCCAAACGCAAGCAGCTGATTCGCCATTATATTTTAGATGCATCCGTGGCCAAAGACAGAAGGATTACTGTTCTGTTCTCGCACTTTAACATCCCATGCAACCTGTTAAAAATGACAAAGGTTCGTTCTGTGTTGAGGAGTGTATAAATAAATGAGGAGGGATTGAGCTTGGCTCTGACAGAGCAGATCTGTGTATAATTTAGTTGCCTCCAAAGACAGGGGGTTGTGTTTTGTTTGCCTGATATCAATTCATTTCTCCCTCTACCGACTCGGTAAATGGATCTCTGCAGCAGGGAAATCAATACAGCTTCATACGTCTGTTCTTGCCTTCCAACTTTAACACGGGCAAATCATGAGTGGTAACCTTACTGTACTGCAGGCACTACAACAAAAGCCAACTGTGAACGAGTATTGATGATGACCGCTTGATTTTTAGAGAAAAACAACAATTCGGAACCTTGTATCCATCTATTTTAATGCAACCGTGCTTTTATCACTTCATGTATGCGATCGTTTTCAGAGACCTGTGTTTAATATAACACAATGTTTAAATGGAGTAGTTCTGACTGCCTCGATTACAGCACAGTGGTCAAAAACATAGCAGGCAGAATTTGAAACCAGGCCACCGGGGTGGGCACTTATGAAACAGGCCATTAGTCTGCTATAATTGTAAGCAGCAGTGTCACGCATTTGTCTGCGCGTCCTCAGTATTCACATGAGCCATAAATTCGGCTGTCACATCAATCTGAGGCCAGAATTAATCGTGCAATTAAGATTCTCATTGCTTGGCAGATATAGCCACTAATGGATCAGTGACAAGTGCGATATGATCATAAAGAGGGGTTTTTAATGCACTGTTTAATTGCTCTTATGTGGTCGGCAGTGTTACAACAGAGGCTACACAAGCCCATTTGTTCTCTGCAGTCCGCACTGCTATCTTGGAAAGAAAAATGTGCTGCTGTTGAAGGGTCACGCAACGATGTAAGAGCAGGAACGGGCACCGTTATTATGGTGCTTGAATGCACTGTGTGTGACTCAGAAGTTTGTGGCATTGTTTAACACTTTACCCCTTGAAAGCGTACTAGGAGTTACCTTTGAAGCTCTTTTCTGAACTGAGAGATTTCTGTCATATATTTCAGGCTTATAGGACAAAATGAGCGGGTTTGCATCAGAAGTCAGTGAGTTCGGAAACTCTTGGAAAACTATTCTACTGGTCTTCATGTTTTTATTGATATACTCGTCATCAAGGGCACAAAAAAGGTTGTCAAATGTCTTTATGCAGGAAAGAGTTAACATATATTTAGTGCATGGATCACTTTCCGCCAGCAATAGCAACAGGCTAATTCACTTAACTAGAGGCAGGCTTGTTTCAAACGAGTGATTTGTCACTAAGCACAGACGCCCCGTGCTAAATGTCCTCCCAACTCCTTGTTTATGTAATAATAAAATGTTGCAGATTATACTCCTCTGCTTTTACTTTGCCGTGTCTGCTCGAAACGACACGCAGGCGACACGTGACCGAGCTCCGCCACAGGTGACAGGGCACGGACGGACGTCTTTAGGCAGTGCCTCGTTTTTTGACTGCCGCCGTTGCTTGTCGCACAACGAAGCATGACATTTAACTCGTTGTTATAGGAGGAAATAAATAAATAAATACAAAGCAGAAGCCAGGATTACAATATCCACTATGAAAGCAAAGCACTGCTCGCAGCTATAAGCACAAACGGGGCCGCACGCCGGGAGATAAATGGCTACAATAAATAACATCTACTGTGCTATGTGTGGGCTGCGTGTAGTGTAGATGTGTCTTCAAAATGCATTTAAGACTACCGCTTTGGGGTTTTTAAAATGTGTATGTGTGTGTGTCTGTTTGAGGGGTGGGGTTGCAATCGACCTCTTAACCTTTAAACTCTTCTTCGCATCTCATTCTCTTACTCCATTTCTTAGTTTCTTTATCGAAGACACAAACTTTCTCCACTTCCTTTCACCTCTAATACGAAACAATCAGAAAAAGTTGTGAAGACACGAGTGCTCACAAATAATTCATAAAGCCTTTCTACCTCCAAACGCATAGGGGGCACTAATTCATCTGACTTCCAGCCTTTAATCTCTTGCCTTGAAATCACTGACTCAAACTCCCAGAGCTGTCAAGGCTTTTTTTTTCTTCTACCTGCACCTAGTCACTGATCGGAGCCTGCTACTGCATCTTGAGTTTGAGGTGAACTTTTCTCTCTGTTTCAGCATTTCTTTCCTCTACACTTAAAGGCCACGAGGTTCAAAAGCAAAGAGGTAAAAAAACATGACAACAAAACAAAATGCGAACAGATCCACTATCCTCTAAGACATGCTTAAGGATGAAGGAGGCTTTGTAGAGAAGAACTTGGTGTCTACAAACAAACTTGTTATCGATGAGCCCAGAGTTTAGTCAAGGTTGAAGCACCTTCTTTGATAAAATATATTGTCTCTGTCTGAATATATTTATTGACATCCCTGGAGAGGAGGAGGGGCAGGAGGAGATGGGTGGAAATAAGCAGCAGTCGCAGCCGCATTGCCCCATTTTTCCTCTATTACCATTTAACCTTTTCTCCTTCCTGCAATTACATATTTATTGAAAGCTATTGAGAGCTCCCGCTACTGCTACTGAAAGCATGTCAAAACACACCCTGACCGTGGTAATTAAAGATGCAATGCGAACATGCTGGGAGAGTAAATTAATTCCTCTGGGGGCGCAAGCAGCACGGGTAGCACACGAGCAAACATCTAAACAAAAGGAGGCACGAAGGGATTTCCAATGCTGACATTAAACGTCAGAAGGCAAATGTCAACTAGACAAAAAGGTCTGGGGTTTTTTGTTGTTTTGTTTTGTTTTCATCTATATGGCTGTGTGTGTGTGTGTGTGTGTGTGTGTGTGTGTGTGTGTGTGTGTGTGTGTGTGTGTGTGTGTGTGTGTGTGTGTGTGTGTGTGTGTCACTCATGCTGAAATTTAAAAAATCATTCAAAGAACGACAGGAATGACAGCCCACAAACGCTCGTCTATAGGTGCGCCATTATGTGTGCCCTACCAGTGGAGTGTGTAGCAGAAATATATGCACGCACCCATCACCCACCTATCCACAGTGTGTGACAGAGGAGGCAATTACCAGCCACAATTTTCTACCATGCTTTATTTGCAATAACTGTCACCGGCAGAGCCTTGGCCTCCTTATCTGATTTTTATGAACATACTTGTAGGGATTATTGAGATTTGTGAAAGCACTGCTGGGAAATGTGAAACTGTGTGTGTGAGAGAGAGAGAATTTTTAAAAAAAGGAAAAGTAAGTGAGACAGTTAATCTGCTATGGAAAGTGATGAAATATTAACCAGCAGTCTCGCACAGCGTGTTGGTCAAAAGACGGAGAAATCAAAAACAAAAAAGAAAAAGGAGATTATTAGACAGGTTTTGCACGATGGATTTTTTTTTCTAATCACATCACGCCTGAGGAGCTGAGAGTGCGTAGCCGTCAACCTCTCATTCCACAACACTCATAAGCAGACGAGCCACGGGCAGGCGTGCATTTTTTAAAAAGCCCTCACAGTGTCACTCAGCTGCTGTCAAGGCTGCGTGGATCAGTTTGGCGTCTACCTCCAGTTAGTTTTAAGTATTTAGTTTATTTTGTGTGTGTGTGTGTGTGTGTGTGTGTGTGTGTGTGTGTGTGTGTGTGTGTGTGTGTGTGTGTGTGTGTGTGTGTGTTTTTTAAAGAGTCCAGTTGGATAACGTCAAGGTTACAGGTTTGATGCTAGCAGTGGCTCCTAGGTGATCCAGAGAGGTGAAACGCACTGCAACTTTAAAAAAAACACCAGCAACTAGAAAAACAAACAAAACACAACAGAAAGAGACAAAATGCTGCAAAAGCTCACAAAAAAAGAACCCTGAGAAAACAACAGGAGTGTTTTCATCATGTGACGGAACAACAGTGATGAGCTAACAGTAAACGGCTAACAGCAAACATGTATCTACAGTATTACGTCAATCACGAAAACACAATTTTTTTTAAAAAATGGAGGAAACCACATCTTTTTGTCCCTCAAGACATCGATCAATCCTCCAGTTCTTTAAGCATCTTGCCATTGTCACGTTATTGAGTTATTGAGTTTGACCTCTCAGGGCCACCGTACCTAAGCCATGAGGCAGCATCAAAAGTGCAGCATACTTTATAAACGTGTGAGGCATTTTAAGACGGTACATGACCTTTTGGGGACTTCCTTAATAGCAAGAGAACTTTAACATGTGCTCTTGTGCCAACTTCCTAAATCTGAAAATTACAGTGAGAAAAAAATGAAAGTATAGCTGGTGTGTGGACGGAGAAATAGCATATTAAAAGAGCAGGCTACTGCTTCAAAGGGCCATTATTCCACAGGTTGAACAGCTCCTATTGCGGGGTTAACAGCCAGGGTGCCGGGCTGAGTGCTGTGGTAAGGAGTGAGGCTGGCATCAGTAGCCCCTGGCCTGCCAAGGTGCTGTGACGACTAAGCCTGCTGTCACAGACACAGAGCGCAGGCTGGACGGGGGCAGTAGCCTCACCATCTGTTGCGCGACAGCCAAAGTCACCCTGTATGTAGACTGTGTGGCTCACTGGGAGGGTGTGTGTTTGAATACGTCCAAAGCTGTATTTGTGTGCACTTAGACACACTTAGGCACATCATTTCAGAGTGCCTGTGTGTGCATATAATGGGTCTGTGTGTCTGCATGTCTGTATGTGCTAAAATGACCATCTGTGTGTGGAGAGAAAAAAAAAGCATGAGCCACAATTAAAGGGGGGATCTGTACATGGAAAGTTGAATATTTGTCCTAAACCGGCAACTCGGAGTCAACTCAGAGCTCAGAGGCTCATATTTTAGAGAGAAGAAATCCTTAAGTGGACAGCAGCCATCCACTAGCATTAATAATGAGAGACAGAGTTACACAATAAACAAATGAATGTTAAATTAAAATCAGCGCAGACAACATAATTTTAAAAAATGACAGAAAGATGGAGAAGCTGATGGATTAGAGGAGCAGTTAAGGGAATATTAGTGCAGGCACCATGACAAATCCATGCTCTGTACAGGATGTTAGACATTTAGTGACATTTACCAGATTCCTTGAGAGACTTCATTGAATCAAGTAGGATATGCTTTATCAAACTGACAATGGGAGTTTGGCTAATATCCACTGAGAAGTAATAATGGCAACGAGTAAGAGAAATCCTACACTGTCTCAACTAGTTTCTTGTTCTCCCATTCATGTGTCAAATTCTTATTTTTTATTACAGCTATAAAACTATAATTGCAAATAGGCTGAGAAAATCACAGCTTTTCCTGTGCAAGTCCTCTCAAACTCTCTATAAATATCAACATTTACCAAACAGCTGAAATCTAGAAAACTCTTATGAGGTGCTGGCTGGGCACTGACCACTTCTCGGGGCAGCAGGGAGTCCTCTGGGCGAATCACCAACAGGTTCACGGTTCCACCCATGGGTGTAGCTCGGAGCAGGGCTACCACCTCTTCCTGGCTTTTACCATTTAGGTCCACCCCACTAACCTGCATATACATATACACATACACGGAGTCACGAAGCGTAAAAGAAACACAGACTTACAAAAATAAATGTACAACAGATACACAGTTGGAGGCGAAACTAAACTCACTTTTAAAAGGGGGGACTATGGCCTCCACATAACCTTTATGCAGATTACCCTGTGAGCCAGTTGGAACTGGAATTAAATATGGGTTATTTCCCCCTCAAGGGAGCACTCGCTGATTTCCATGTCAGTCTGACTGAAGTATAATCAAAATATTGTTCCATCTAACCACATTTTCTTAGAAATTCAAAACTGCAGCTGAATTGTTGTAGCCAAAGGGAACGCAGCTTATTCGACTCGCTCCAACAAAGGCTCAGTAAGACTGAATTTAGGAACAAAGTCACATCAGGAAACGAGTAATTCGTCTCTGAAATAACACGCAATCTCACAGAGCACACTCGCTGAACACTGTGTCATGGTTAGAGGATGTTTGACAGTGCTGCCTCACCTCCAGCAGCCGGTCTCCAGCTTTAAGTCGACCGTCTTGGATGGCGGCGCCTTGAGGAAGGATGTTTTTAACGTAAATTGGAGCACTGCCGCCAATCGGGACATCTCTGGATGTGATGCTGAATCCGAGACCCTCTGGACCTAGTTAACAATTGAAGACACTTAGAAAGGTATTGTGACATTTTACAAAGCACAGCTCATCACTTGTTCTTTTCTTTCCTGGTGCAAGCATGCCATGCTGTGATGTTGTCATTTGGTAAGCTTGCCAGCAGGGTGCTCATGATCGGCAGTAAACTGAAAAACTGTTTGTCTGTCTGTTGTCATTTTCTATTACCCCTAAAACAGACTGCTCAATAAAATTTAAAGGAACCCTTTCTAATCAGAGCAAAGCACCAAGTCAGTTAAACTTGAGGGATATTGATTTGATCAGTTAAGTAGCAGAGGCGGTTGTTATTCAGCAATGAGACAGCCCCCAAAACAAGAATGGTTTTACAGGTGGAGGCCACTCACATGTTTCCCTCCTCATTAGTTTTGCATTAGGCTAGAGTCAGTGTCACTACTGGTAGCATGACGTGATAGCTGGACCCTATGGAGGTTGCACAGGTAGTCCAACTTCTCCAGGACGGCACATCAATGTGTGTCATTGCCAGAATTTTTGGTCACGTCAACATTGTGTATATGTAAGAACACGGGGGCCACACAAACTACTGAGCGCCATCTTGAATTGCTACAATCAAATTTCAGTAAAATGGTCAAGACCAGCGGTCTCCAACCTTTTTTGCGCCATGGACAAACCGGCCTTTAAGGTGTTGCGGATAAATACAACAAGATAAAACCAGTACAGGTACCAAAAAAATAGATTTATTCAGAACACATGGGAAAAGACCCAGGGAAACCAAGTTAACGATAAAAACGATTAAAAAAATAACAACTGCTGGTCTAGGCTGCTGCATTATTTTTTTTACTTTGATTTTCATTTTATTTCCATCAAGCAATGCGGCATCCAATCGTTCCTAACACATTACCCTGTCCAAATCAGCATAGACATCAAGCATGATTTTTTCCCTTTCTCTTTGAGATCTGATGTGTTTTAAACATTTAATTTTTTTGAGCTGTGAATAACACTGATATTAAAGATCTGAAGCACAAATAATGCAAATGTTTTTGTTTAGTGAAGAATCCCAGAAACTCTGAATAAGCTTTAAATGTCACTAAGGAGCAATTTATTTATGACAGCGACATTTTCAATTTCTGGGTTTAATTTTAAAAGTACAGAAACATACAAAGTGTATTCTGTGAATAAATACTGCTAAGGGCATACAACTTTTTCCCCATCATTAAATAAAGTAACTTTTAATCCACTAAGCAGGAATCAAATGATGGCCTTCCACCATGTCCTGAACCTCCACGAGGTAATACAGACATTCCTGCTTCCATGCTGGCATTTTTTCATATTTCCATGATTGGGTGTGTCTTGAACTCTAAACATAGTATCAGTGCTATGAACCAAAATTGAGTGTTTTAAATGAATTGAGTGTTTTTAATCACGGTCAGATTAAAGACCAGTTAAGAATAAGCAGAGACAAATGAATGATTTATGGATTGGGAAATGCATTAAAACTCTGTTCAATATCCTCTTAAACTAAAGTGCAGGACACCTAAATAGTTAAAGTGCTTATTTCTGAATCTTCCCACACTACACCATGTGCCAGATTTTAAACCCAAAAAACCCTCCAGAGTTTTGGTGCAAAGGCAGGCCACAAAGGCTGTGTAAAAATCATGTCTGGGTCAAAGCAGTCTTGGATGATATATAGGGAGCTTGAGGTTAGCCTAATGGAGAAAGCAGTGATCACTGTGTGTGCACTCAAATTTGTTTCTTAGCTTTGTATATTTAAAGGAAAATCCTCTGTCTCTTCCAAGTGCAGTGAAATTTAACAACCACATGTGATAAAAACACTTCGGGCATCAGCTATGCAAAGCCATTTGCTTTAAGTTTAAGGGTTGACCTTTAAGGTTGCTCAAACGAATATGAATTGATAGTCTAAGAGGAATCAGGCAAATACAATAACAGGTAAATAAGAAGATCTCTCCACTCTAACCTTTTCTGCTGACCAGAGCCGTATTTTTCAGATAAAAACATGACGTAGTTCAAATGTCAGCTACATGTGATAAACCGTGCAAATGCTGCGTGTCAGATTAAACTAGATGAGTCATTAAGAACGTCTTTCAGAGCGGCGGTTAAGATTCCACCATGCATAACCTAGCTGTAGGCATTTCCAGCAGTCAAGTTGGAAAGTCGTGTTCTGCGGTTTTAGCCGAGGCTTTTCTGACGCTAACAGCGGTGATTAGTATTCGTGTCAAAGTAGCTGCTCATTTCACAGAGCTGTCAGCACCTCTGATGGTTCATCATGACCTACTTTTCCCTGTATGTCTATTTAGCAGTCTGTCGTCTCCCTGACAGTGATGCCGCTGATGAACAAGGGGCATTAAGAGTGAGGAGCGCGGCTGGCAACTTTCTCCTGGCTTCCACGCACAAATAAACTTGCGGAAAGGTGATGAAGAGATCACTTTGAAGCCAGAAAGTTGAGCTGCTGAGGATAACGACGTTCTATGATCTGTCCATCACTGCTGAGCGAGAAGTGAGCAGACAAAAATAGCTGTCATCGTTTATGTTGAATATTAAATGCGCAGTTTGACTGCCAAACTTTTAAATACCAGATCCCACAGTTGCCGTGGAAGGTTCTCCACTTAGTGCAGATGCTAGTCTGTCTTCAAACGACTGAAAATAAGAGGGGTAAACAAATGCAGATGGCATTTAACACAGATGTATCACAGCTTTTGATTATATCCTGCCTTTTTTCAAATCCTCGCCATGGCGGTTGGGATTCCCCTTCCCCTCTGACCCTTTTCACAAACTGCCGCCCAACACGCATCCCAAATCCAACTCCGGCCCATTATAAGATCCCGCTGTTCAAAGTCTACAGTCAGCCAATTAGGAGAATACAATCTCTAAATATTCCTGCGCTAATTAACCACTGATGTATTTATTTTAGGTACCAGACCAGACCGGGGTAAACGTAATTGTGTCCCTTTCTGGATTAGCTGAAATCCTGGCTCCAATAAGCCAATTAAGCAGCAAACATGAAGAGAGGCTGAGGCACATTAGAATGACTTAATGGGGTGCGTATGTCCTTTTCGACAGCAGTATTTGATTAAGGCACTCTTGTTAATTTGCCATTCAGGATCTGCTCCTGCCACTTGGAACTCTGAGCCACTTAGGCTGAATCACAACAATTACAACGAGCAGACAACAAAACCGCCGAAGCCCTTCTAGAAGTGCATTAGCGTGATGGCAATCAAACGGAACCGTCAAAATGGATTTCAGAGGCGCGTTTCCCTCGACTCAGCTGTTTCCTAGTGCTCCGTTAAATTCCCAGTTTAACAACATTTGGACATCTCCATCTGGAGTTCACAAACGGCTTCGAAGTTATGTGCCGGTAAACTCCCACTGAAATCACAAGCAGTGATCTTTGAAACCATTTCTGTTACTTGGGTTATACTGAAATATTTCATAGTGACTATGAAGCCATGCAGCTGGTGGATATAAACTAAACTGAAGGCATCAGCCTGGTGCTGGAGTTCTACCAACATCTTTCCGGAAATGAGAGTCGTGTGGGGAAACTTTATCATGTTATAAACAAATAAATATAAGTTACACTTCAGCTCCACAGTGTAGAAGAACTGTGCTGGCAGTGCTGGGAAACTTTGCCAAACATGTTAGAGCAGCTTGTGACTGCACGTCCCCAGAGTGGGTCACGTTTACCCCGTGCCGCAGCCCTCACTTTTTCCCGCACCCTTCCCTGAAGCTCATTGCTAAGGCCTCGGTGCCAGCTTTCAACTAAACATCTGCTCCGGCAACCGAAAAAAAAAAGGAGCAAAAAGGAAATCGACGGAGTCGGGACATCGCCTTAGAACTGCTTCACTCTGCTTCCTACTGTTCGCTAATTCACATGAAGATGGCTAACCGGTGGAAATGACACGGCTTGGCAGCGAAGCCACCACAAAGAAATACAACTGCTCCGGTATCAAAGGTCTGTCCAAGTCCACAAATAAACCCAGCTCAGCTGGAAGCAGATGGATTGCCGAAGCTTAACCACAAGACCGCGGTGATGTACTGTAGCATGAACGGATGAAACCACAAACTGTTTTCAAGACGGGGCTGATCTGTGTTTGCTTTCGGCCTTCTCGGTTAAACAAAGCGAGGCAAGAGGAGATTTTTTTTTATTTCCAGAAGGATTTCGGTTGCATTAAGAGCCCTTTGACCTTTTGTTTACTCTGGAAATTTTAAATGCTAGAAGGTGACAAGATATCACCTTTATCGCACTTAGTAACGGGGTTGACAGACATAGAAACAAACAAAGAGATTATTGGTCAAATTAATGAACCACTTTAACGCTGTCACGTGAGCTGCTTTAGGATCAGCATCTTTCGTGTCTAACTGCAAACTTTCAGTGCATTTAAATGTTTAAATGCAGAAGTCTGTCTTGTGAAGAATATACTCTTTGACTCTGGAGTTTTATCAGATATACAGGGCTCTTCCCCGGCTTTCTGCTGATAAAGAGCGGAGGCCGATGTAATCTGCCAGTGGACAGGCTGACAGAAATTTTGGCAGAAGCAATTCTGAACTCTAAGAGGAAAAAAAAAAGCCACTTTTTAAAATTTTCCCATGGTTAGAAGCAAGGTCAACCCCCTGTTAAGCCTTCCCCAAGAATTTTCCCACTACTTGCTTTGAAACATACTTTATTAATATGATTATCACACATATCTCACTTAATAACACAAAAATGTCTAAAAAGCAGATCAAACATGGCGGGCTCATGTCACCATATGATGTCAGCACACACAAATTGCAAACATGATTCTGCTGGTTTTCACTCCTACAGCACTGACCTCGTTTCGCTACTATCTCTCTTACCTTTCTTCAGTTGGACGTTGAACCTGCGACCTTTGTTCTTTAGGTAGATGGTGCTGGGGGCGTTTGTGCTTATCCTGCGCTGCAGGGAGGGCGAAGGGGCTGACGGGGTCCTGGAGATCAAAACGTGGGGTGGAGTGGCAAAGCGTCTACTCGAGTCTGGGGTGCTCCCTGCCAGTGAGCCATGGTGGCTACAGAGACAAGGGTTCAGAGTCGTTACATGAAATATATATTCATCGTCAGGCTCCTGTAATGTAATGTATAACGTACAGTAATGACTTTTCACCATTAAATAATAACAGTATTTGTAGCAAGAACCTTTTCACTGGCACAGACGGAGGATTGATCGTTCTGTATAACTGACATTATGACCACAAACACAAACCCACATCTTTGTCTTTCTGGAACTAGGCCAGCGTTTTTACAACAATTAACAGAAACCAGAGGCAGATAAAACAGGCTTTTGACAAGATGATCACCGATGCAGACTCAGAGGTCTAAGGTACAAATTACAATTAGGCTGCTCTCTTGTCTTTTTTTTTGCGTAGCTTTTAAACTCTGATGGATTTCCAGTGAAAGTCTTTGACTGCTGCAATTACAACAGCACTCCCTTTCACACACATCAAATCTGTGGCAGCTTTTTAATTTTTCTTTTTTTCTTTGATTTATTGATTTTTCTTTGTTTCATGTATGAGAACAGTGTGAATGTATCTTGGGTAGAAAAAAAACTATTCAGTAACCATTCAATAAAAGAAAAGGGAGGTGAAACCCACTTGTGATTGAGGCCTGGTTGTTGTCCTGATCTGGGCGTCAGCGTCCCGGTCAGACTGGACCTGTCTGCTGGCTGTTGAGACTCCTGGCTGAAGCGAACCCTGTTCAGCTGAGGTGGGCTGCTCAGCTCATTCTGTGCTGACAGCAGCTCATATTGCTTCTTCATGGCTGCAGGGACCACGTGGAAAAGGATAACCGGGGAACGCATCGCCTGCTTGAAAATGTTCTGTGCTCTGAAGGTGAAACAACATAGAGCGAGGAAGAGAGAGGTAAGGTCACACAGACAGAAATGAATTAGCTTTAAACATGATAAGAGATGCATGTACAATGATGTAGCACCAAAGCTTGGCAGATACAGAAGGATAAGGAAAGCCATGATGCACTGTATGTTGAAAGGAGATACAGAGGGTTGAGGTCTGCGCGGCTAATCGCAGGACTACCTCCTGCAATGCATTATGCGGCAGAAATTACATTATCTATAATTACAAGCATCAAGACGGGTAAGAGATAAGGACAGTAAGTGGTGCATCAGTCATAAAATATTACTGCGTGTGATATAGGTTAAATCTCTATACAATGCGGTCATTTGTGTGTTTGTGTGAGTCTGTTCGTGGTTGGAGATAAATGGTCATGAGTTGACTCAACAATCAGAACAGAGGTGATGAATCATGCACCAGGGAAGCTTTCCAGACGATGAGTTCCCAAGTAAGCAGACACACACACAGAATTCATTCCTTAAACACAAAATGGGGCGGGAACACACATGAGTTTGGGGGAGGCCAAATATGCCGAGACAAGAGCTCGCCATCATTCCCAGACACAAGAATTGTTTAGTCTGGTTTGCCAGCAGCACTTAGCATATAGATAGGCTGGCCAGGAGTGAGGCACACTGCAGCATAAGGGGGCCAGAGGCACAGTGGATGTCTGGATTCCAGCAATCCCATGTTCTTTTTCCAGCCCCCTCCCCATTACCAGCAATACCATGCTGATTCTGTCCCAATGACAGCCGCTAAGCCGCTTCCGCCGCAAACAGACAGCACTCCACGCAAGCCGCGTTGCAGAGGCGAACGCGCACCGAGCCACTTCTGCGAGATTTGCTCTCTCCTGTTTTCATTCTCATGGTAATTTGCGAGAATCACTCGCATATGCGCACTGCAGGGTGATGACAGGCTGGGGCGAAGTTTGTGTGCGTGCATGCGTGCTCTGTACGCAAATGTTCCCGTGCACATATGCGCTGCCATCACTCCAGCAATCAGCCTCTGCGCGAGCCTGATTGAATAATAAATTACCCCCATCAATGCATCATTACATTCAGTTAGATTAAGCGCTTCAAAATATTTACCCATGCAAAACAATCCAAGAAGATTAGACTATCACTTTAAATTGTCACTCTCTGTGGCACACAATCAACGATGGGTGGGGGTGGGGTTAAAGTTTTGCTCCTTCGCCTCATTTTTATGCAAAAAACACCCCCGAAAAACCATCACAAACATCATAAGCGTGCAGATGCCGGTGAGGAGGGTGTGTTTGGAAGGAGACGGTAAGCGTGGAACGCTACAAAACATCACTCTCTTGTGGATTTTGTGGGTAAGCTTCTTTCACAGCAGAAAAGAAAAAAAAAAGCTGTGAAAGAAACTGCGATGTTTACTAATGACAATAGCTTCGTTTTAAAGGATTCTGAAACCTTAGAGGGTTTGTATGCAGGGTGATAAACAGATTAGCACAGTGTCTCCAACTGCTTCCATTTAACAAGATGCTGGAGAGCTTTTGCTATCACGCCTTTCTTAAGAAACATTCCTACAGTGATACAGTTGTTCAGAGATAATTCATAGCTACTGACTTCACTTTTGAAGGCTAAACTTTCTGTCATTTATGCGGCATTGTGGTTCAAAGCCCACTGTTTTTAGATGTGCAGGCCTAGTGTGACTGTTGTCTGGGCCTTTGGTAGCAAAAATCTGGGCTATTTCTTTCTGTAGAGAGCTGAACAGACCACTTTATACAGTGCCTCGATTTTTCAGCCTAGAGGAGAAGCAATCCATTTAATACTGGTGCACGCACACACATACACAAGTGCAGAAATGCCTTTGTATGTCAGTATCACCACATATATGTGTGTCCACATCCGTGCAGCGTGAGATGCCACACATTCACGCTTATGTTTACGAGTGTTTAAAGAGACAAAGGTTACGACGCGTTGGCAGAAATGAATGGAGAGAAGAGTGTGGATAGTTTGCGATCAGAAAGCGGCACAGCTGTGAAGGACTGCAGGTCACTGAGACCTATTACAGGAAGGCCAACAAGTCGGTCATATTTCTGTTTTATTGTGCGGCTGTGTGGGTGTCACGTCTCCCCGCAGTTTGGATTCCGCTTATCAACAGCAACACTATTTACTGTCGCTGCGCTTAATGTCCAACACAGTGTTTCGGTGTGAACTGCATCACTCGGCAGACAGTGCTTCCCCACTATCGGAGGAAAAGGAAAGTAAATTAAAATCAGCATGGCATCCAGTGACAAGAAGAGAGGTTACCAGAAGGAGAAAATGTCAGCTGACAAAAATAGCTGTGTTCAGAATAATACTGCATGCAAAAAAAATGTTCCAAGCATCACTATGGAAAGCTTACTGTTCAAAGCGCAGGTTGCGAATGTCTCCCTGATTAATTCTGACGATGCAGTCGTTCTCCTGGAAGAGACGCTCCTGCTCTGCTTTGCCTCCGGGCTCCAAACGCTTCACTAGCAAGCCCTGTGTCCTGCAAAGGTTCATGCAACAGGTAAGTGATAACACACGACTCAGGCAACTACTGTCACAATGAAATTGCACGTGTACTTTTAAAAGTTAATGAAAAGGTAGAGAAGCCTAATCAGAATGGATGGAGTGGAGACAAGAAGAGAGTGTAGAAGAAGGTACAGATAAAGACACATTTAGGGTTTGAGGTATCACTTGAGAAAGCATCATGCTAAAAACAAATGTTATTGCTATGTTTAGAAAAAGAAATGAAAGGTGTAGAACCCAAAGAACATCATCCACACAGTGAAGCTTGGTGGTGGGAGTATTATGCTGTGGAGATGCTTCAGTGTGTCTGGAACTGTGAATCTTGTCACGATGAACAAAGTCATGAAGAAAGAAGGACATAAAGACCTTGAAAGAAAACCTCAAGCAGTCAGCATCAAAACTGCGTCTGGGTCACCTCTTTAAATGGTAAATGGACTGATTCTTATATAGCGCTTTTCTACTCTCCCGGAGTACTCAAAGCGCTGTATACAACATGCCAATCACACCCATTCTCACAAGCACTGACCCTAAACTGAGTGCTTTTCTAACAACATTCACACACATTCACACTCCGATGGATCCATCGGAAAGCAACTTGGGGTTAGTATCTTGCCCAAGGATACTTGGCATGCAAACTGGAGGAGCTGGGGATCAAACCACCAACCCGATCAGTAGGTGACCTGCTCTACCTCCTGAGCTACAGCCACCCCTTTATCTTCCAACATGACAACATCCCAAATAATGCCTCACTCCTGCTGAAGAGCTACCTCCAGAAGACCAAAGTGACTGCTGATGACTCGCCTGCATAAAACCCTGACTTGAATCCCATTGAAAATCTGTGGGGTGAACTGAAGACCTATGTACATGCCAGAAGACCATCAAATTTGCCAATTTTTCTAAAGAAGAATGGGCTAGGATTGCTTGGGAGACATGTGTGAGACTTCCTAAAGACTACAACAAATGACTGCAGTCTGTTATCCATCAAACCGGATACAAAATTGACCATTTCCATTACCCTAAAACTAGGATGTTTTAGAAAAGCTGTGCTAAAATCCCTTGCTCTGTTTTGAAGCACTTGAGAAAAGAGATTTTCATAGAGGAGGGGGCTAATGAGTCTGTCCTCATCTGTATGAAGTGAAGCTTTTTGTAGTACAGCATTGACATTGGTTGTCATTTTATGGCCTGGAGATTTATAACTTTTGCATCAACAGAGTGCCTAAAATATTCAAGTCTCCAACAGAGTTGGGGAAGTAAATAAGATTACAAAATGAGTTTAGCCCATTGTAATGCACTCAGTCAACAAAAGTTAACTTTGCAGACTAGGCTTGGATAGAGTCCTGAATTTCCCTGCACTCATTTTAAGCCTCCGTCTGTCCTTCTGTCCTCCTTTCCTCTTTTTCTTCCTGTGGGCAGGTCTGAAAGAATGACAGGGTGGGTTGAAATAATCCAGACCAACAGCTAAGAGATCATCTTATGGCTTCCAGGGAAGTGCTACAGTCGCCTTCATTGGAGCTTAAGACTAGAGCCGGCTCCGGTGTTTGAGAAAAAAAAAAAAACCAAGGAGTTCCACGGCTGTGCCATCTCAGTAATCCTTTAAAAAAACGCCAACCTTTACCTTCAAATATCCCTCCGCCCTCCTTCCCCCTCTAAATAAATACATCAGTGAGTTCCTTGGGGGCTTTAGTTAGGCCTCGAGGATAACCACATGCAAAGATATCTGATGGATGCTCACACAGCAGAGCTACAAACTCTGGCTACAGTGTACAAGGTGCAAGATGCCTCTGAGGTAGCAGGTAAACTGACTTTAAATGTTTGGTGTCCTTGCATAAACTGAAAAAAAGTTTGGAGGCTTATTTTGAAGAAATTATGAAATCTACCGGAGCAAAAACCATCAACAAGCTAAACAAAGATGTACCAGACAGGGCTTATAAATTAGACCCTAAGCTACACCTTATTGGTGTCAAGGACATAAGTGTCATGCTTCTCATAATTCTCCCTTCCTGTCTCTTTTCCTGGACGCATAAACAGCAGCACATTCAAAACTGTTGTGACCCTGTTTACTGCAGACGTCAAGGGCAGGCTCGCGCAGCTCTTTAGCATTTCAGCCAAACAGGGCCACTCTCAGAACATTGCTTTAATTGGCTGCATAATGTGGACATTCACGCTCGCGCCGAAGACTCATCTCGGCCACTCAGCGGGGGTAAATGGGTCGGCATTAAGTTGAAATTAAAGATCACAAAAGGCCCTTCCCTCTTTCTTGGTGTCTGAGTTGCCAGGTCAGGTTAAGTGTGTTGAGCAGAGAGTAATTCGGCCAGCTTGGAAGCAGACATGATTGTGCTTTATCTCCATAAGTGTTGGCAGCTTGAAAACAAAGTATTGCGCACGGAGATTACATCACGGACACACGCTAATGACTTCTGATTTGCTAGCAGACTGGAGACGGTACAGTAGATAAAGGAGTTTTTGGCTGATCCCTGATCAGTATTCAAGCAGCGGCAGAGCGGACTGGGGATAAAGCGGCGTCGTTTAGAGATTTAAAGAAGATGATGATTTCGTGAAAAGCACTATTATTGTGTTGGCTGTAATCCCATCCTCTCAAACTGATGGAAGTTTGCTTTTTTTTTTTTTAGAGATACTTGTCAGTTACTCGTAAAGAACTAAAGCAAAATCTAAAAGTCATTCTCAAAGGCTGCAATTCATTAGGTGGCAGATGTAAGCAAAAAGGGATTTGTAGTTTGTGGATTCTCTGCAGCCTCTGGGGGGGGAAAGAAAGACTCTTTAAGTCTCGCTTCTCCTCGAAAAAAGAAATCAGCATCTTACCGCACCATATGGCTTTACTCCATCTTGTGGCTGGGTAGCAGTGCTGATTTGGAGGAGGCCACCTGCTCTCATCTACTGCCTTTAATCAAATAATAATCCAATCAGGATCCATTTATGCATGGCAATTATGTCCGCAGTTTGTTTACAATTGAAGATGGTCATGGAATGAGAAGTTCATTAAGCTAGGAACGCATCTGGAAGGGAGCGTGCGTGCGTGTGTAGATGTACGGGATATTTATGTGTGCACGTTGCTCTCAAGGTAGGTAAGTGACGATGCACCGAGAACTGTTTTTGCTTGCAAAAGGAGACAGCCTGAGTCTGAGAGGGAACATACTTCTCAAGGTCGGTCCGAAATGCTCACAAACTGCATTAGTGTGAGCTCATTTTTAGGTAAGTATCTGTGCATTTCAGTGTGTGTGTGTGTGTGTGTGTGTGTGTGTGTGTGTGTGTGCGTGTGCGTGTGCGTGTGTGTGTGTGTGTGTGTGTGTGTGTGGCAGGGAAAGAGTCTTCCTGCTAGAGTGACAAAGTCTCTAAGCTCTCTCCTACAGTTGTCTCCCCCTCTTGCTTGGATCTGACTCGATGTCAGTGCAGTGGAGCAGAATACGGGGGCAGCCCGATGCTGGAGTGCCTGCAGTTCCTTGTTTGCTGTCTGGTTTTGCTGGCAGTCTGACCCCTCTGGCCCTGGTCTAGACACTAATGACAGCCCGCTGAGCCTAATGCCTCCTGTCCCAGCGCACGAAGCACAGAAAGAGCTCGGACAGACCATTAGCATCATCCCACTGACCAGACAATAAGTTTTATCATGGCTGAAGTTAATTGAAGGCTCTGATAGCTATTAGTGCCGACCTTAGCTGATGGGGAAGAAATTTACTGCCGGTGCAGCGTTAATGCTGTTTCCTCCAAGATGCTGTCTGATTTAGGGGCAATACAGGGGAGCTTAAGGACAGCAATGCATCTAATGAGAGCTGAACTGCTTTAGTTCCTTTAGAAATCGTTCCCTCCGTTAGGCCCGCCTCATCCTGAATCACTATTTTGCAGCTCTGACTCAAGGTGTCAAGATGGAGTTAGTGCGAGGTCAGAGCTAAATATAGTTTCCTGACACTTGCTTATAAACAGCAATGAGATTAGTGTCTGAGCCACCTTCAATGACACCACTCCCCTTCCTCCTCCTCTCCCCCTTCAAATGTCATTCCGTTTGATCTCCTCATTCTGTCTTTTCACCTCATCCCTGACCTTCCTTCTCCAGTGCTGAGTAGTCACATTCACCTTGGTGGCGAGCCAGTTCCTTTTGGCGCGCAGCAGGGATCTGTGTTATACGCAAGCTTTTAGTTTGATTACATCTAACCGCTTACTCTGTCCCCCCTTTTTTTCTTTCTTTTTTTTGAAACTCAGACGCCTCTCGTTCCCTTGTCATCGACACTCCTATCAGTTAAAAAGACAGAAAAAAAAGGCGAGGAGAAGTAGTCCAAAGCAAGTTTCAAGACGGCGCGTGCACAACGATGACCGACAACCCAGTTAGAAAAAGTATTTGCAAGACCTGGAGAAAACTGTGCAGTCGAGAGCAAAAACTACTTTCATCCATTCGCCTCACCACTGGGAGCTTCAAAGCTGTGGGATGTGAGTGGTGCTGAGTTTGGGTGTGGTGTTTCAACAGCGAGGCTCACAATAATAAAAAAAGATGACTGCAAGAATCAGAGGCAGTTAAAAAAAAAGAAGAAGAAGAAGAACAGCCTTGAGCAACACATAAAAAGAGATATATAAGACAGAACAAAGGACAGAGAAAGTAAGAAAAAATGAGTGAAATAATGAGTGAGAGCAAAAAGAAAGCAACACTGGATGGTGAAACTGAAATGCACTGAATTTCAGCTTGTGTCTGTTTTGTTTTTTACCTGATATCATGTGAACTGAAAGGCACTACGTGGATCCCCAGGGGCCCACCTTCATTGGACACCTCGACGGGCTTGAGCATGCTTCTGCGGGATGGTGATGGATGAAGCCAGAAAGAAGAGAAGAAGAGTAGGAGAGAGGTGTATGAATAATAATGATAATAAAAAAATAACAGAAGTGAAAACAACATGTAGAAATGCAGAATGTAAACAGACGGCACAGTCAAACACGACATGAGGTCAGCGGGATGCGCAGGAGTGGGGGCGTGAGGGAGTGGGGTCCTTATTGGTGGGAGGCCTCGCTGAGTTGCCTGTGCTAAGTCATCCATTACAAAGCGCGACTGGTGGACCTCAGGGTCAATTAAGGATCCAAATGGAGGCTCCAATTAAGTGATTAAGATCAGACTGCTGTTGTGCTAAAAGAACAAATTAATTGAAAACATATAAGAGAACGGGGGCGGGGAAGGGAAGGGAGGAAGGTTCATTTGTTCCGATAAGGACGTGAAGACAAATCAACACGACCCAGATGTGCGTGACGATGTTTACAGACTGAGGCCTTGGTCTCGATGTTTGGGTTGTTACTGGCACATGCTCGTAAAGTGGGCGGCGAAACAAGAAAGCGGTACGCAGCCGTTACAATAATCGTGATTAACTGTAATTGTACAATTTCGCTCTTAACATGGGGTATGGGTGGGGTTGTGGTGTTTGCGGTATGCCACTCACTCTATATGAAACACTGGTGAATGTTCCAGTGAGGAATCGGCCCTTCCTACTGGCTCCGTCCGCTCAATTCTCCTCTCGTGTCTCCTTTGCTCCTCTTCCTCATCCTCCTCCTCCTCCTAATAGAAAGAGAGACAAAGAAAAAAAAAGACAGGATGAATGGGATGAGTGCTTCAACAGCAAAAAAGAAAAAACCCTCAAATTCTGTCATTATTGTTTTAGCTGTGCTTGCATCTCGCCCTCTCTTGCTTATATCTCTCTTCTCCAGCTTTTAATTTAATTACCTGAAAAAAAAATGTAACAGCCTGTTTTAAATCAAAGACTCTTGAGCACAGGAGGGACCGTGTCCATGATGCTGCTGCAGAAACCATCCCTCTCCAGCCAAAAAAATGTTCAGTGGTGTCGTGATTAAATGCAGCGACTCCATCGGTTTGCCTGACCTGGGGCGTGGCACTGCTGCTGGGCCCGTGAGGTGATGGGATCAAGGTTTAGAGCTAAAGAAACAGGGATGCTCCTGTCTGAGCTCCATCTGTGTCTTCACTCTCCTCGTTTCATATGCTCATCTTCCTTCAGTGCTGTTAGGCAGTGGGGCAGGAAAGTGCCTTTAACGGGAAAGCAGACATCCGAGGACTTAACTAAGCTCTGGGAAAGAGGCAGCAGCTTCACGCTCTCCTTAATGGAGGATAAAATCTTCATTTGGGCTCTCTTTATGTGGATGGTATAAATTCAGCGGGCCACTTACACACAGTGATTACATCCCGCATGTACAACGGGGGGAGAAATATCTAATAACACAGTGTTGATTTTCATGTAATTGTCAACCCAAGATTAGTTGGAGGGTTTGTCATCAAGTGTTGAGCACAGTGAAGTCTTTTGTTTGGTTGTTTTAAATAACGGGACTTTCTTTTTCAGTCCTGTTATTAACGGCTGGTCCTCGTGCATGTGCGCATGCGTGAGCTTGTCAGCATCAAGACAGCGCATCGGCTCCTTGGGAGGATCTGCCGAAATGCTTTGTTAGCCACTGCTATTTCCCCGCCCTCACCCTTCACCTTCCTCTTTCTCTCTTTTTTACTAAAATGTCAAGCACATCCAAATAGGTCTTGCGCCTTCTTGGTTTCTTTATGGAAATTGATTCAACCCTTTTCAGGGGCAGGGATATCTTTGGCGGCACTCACTCTGCTATACAGAGGCCCTGTCGCCTATTTATCTGTTAGACTCTGGGGGAGGGTTAAGGTGGGATAGGGGCATGAAAATTTCATCAGCAGCCTACCTTTAAAGACCTTGTCGCACCCTACCTGTCTATTTCCCCCTTTTCTATGAAAATGAATCAGTCACCCCCCACCACCACCACCCTCCACGCCTTTAATTACACGTCAGCCGAGGTGCCGGGTGTCTCACAGGGCCTTTTATTCATAAAGCTTTTTTATGAACTCAAGCCCACCCCCCACCCATCCTTCCCCAGGTGGACGGCTAGATTTTTTTTTTTCTCTTTGACGTATACTCTGCACAAAGGACCTGGCCACCTGTGGCAAACTATAAATAAAGATGGGAGGCCATGGGGTAGAGCGGGCGGCTGAAATTGGACAAGAATAAATACAGGTTTAGATCTCTGCTACAAGGCAAGACTGATGGAGAGGCAAAGAAACGTGTGGCCTTTCAGAAAAAGACAGTTTTCACACTCGGTGAGCAGATGGCTGTGAAAGGTGACAGTGCTCAACAAGTTTGCGTTGTTAACCTAAGTCGCAAGTGTATCATCGCTAACATGTAATTAATTTGCATTTAAAAAAGCTGTTAGCAACAATCCCCTGCCTGTTCGTTTGATCTTATAAGTTGCAAACCGTTATGGTGAGACTACGTAAGACTATGTAAAGGAAAGACTAGAGAGATCTTTTGAATTAAGGGAGCGAACAAAGAAAGAGAAAGACGACACTGTATCTGTGATCATTCCCTTCAGGGGAGAAACGCAAAGGGCTTCTTCACTTCCACCAGGCCAAAAATCGCAGTGCAATCAAGTGCGGTGTGCGAATGTGACAAGTCAAAATTACCATAAAATGGCACAAGTAGATATGAGAGCAGCGCCAGAGCAAGGTGATATGTCTATTCAGGTGTGAAGCTGTGAAATTGACACTAAAAAAGGAACTCGGTGATAAAAAAATGTACAAGAGTCACAAGATTGAGCAAAGCCCTAAGTGAGGGATGTAGGAGCGAAAAAGGTAAGACAAAGAAAGAGGTTAACCCTTTATCACCCAAGTATCATACAGGCTGCTTGGACTTCTTACAGTAATATGAAGCACACATGGTAAAAAAAAAATCTGTGTTCAAACAGCAGTAACTTTTCCTCTACTGTGATAATACAGAATATCTCCGTAAAGCTTGTCTTCTCTTCTTTCCAAAACTATTTGAATTTTGTCCATCCATCCTCTTCTGCTTATCCTTCTCAGGGTCACAGGGGGGCTGGAGTCTATCCCAGCTACCATAGGGCAAGAGGCAGGGTACACCCAGCCTGACACAGGGCTAACACAGAGAGAAAGACAACCACATCCACACCTATGGGCCTGTCAGAATCACCAACTAACCTAACCCCACTAACTGCATGTCTTTGGACTGTGGGAGGAAGCCAGAGTACCCAGGGAGAACATCCTAACTCCACAAAGAAAGGCCTTGACAAGACGGTGGATGTGAACCAAAGACCTTCTTGCGGTGCTAACCAGTGTGCCACCATGCTGTGGACATGTCACATCGGTTAGTAATCAAAGAGGACATGTTTGTGGTATAATCTGGTCGTAATGAGAGTTTCCTCTGAGGTGATGTTTACGCTGAGGGATAACACATGTATAGTAAATCCCCACACAGCTCTGACCATCCTGCACACTAGATGTTGCATTCATCAGCACCAAATAACCACAAACCACAGCAACAGCCGGCACTAGTGTTTTTAAGTGATAAAAAATGTTTCCCGTGCATTTGAAGATACCACGTTTCAAAGGTAAGTCAGTTTTTTTTAGCCAACAACAGCAAAGCCTCTTCATTATCTCCCCAGACAAAATCTAAGTTTTAGAAAGACTGATTTCTGAGACTGAACATCACAAATAATGGCTTGTTAAAAGTGACATTTATGCAGTCAAGTGCTCAAGTATAGCCCCACACTTTCCAACGGAGCGTGTGGTTAAGCCGGCATCACAGGGGCCAGTTTCCTAGTGACCGGAGGCAGATGCAGAAGCCATTTCTCTTTATATTTGCTGCCAGCTCGTTCATTGTCTGTCCTTGTGTCAGCTGTAAAGATGAGCACTGAGTGACAGCAGAGGAGAGACACAGCCCAAATATACATCCGCAGCTTCCTGACCCCATCATTCTCCATCTCTATTCTTTTTCTCTCTCCTTTTCTCCTTTCTCTGAAAAACATCCATTTCTTCCCCCCCCCCTGAGTGCTTTTAGCACCCTGTTGATCCCTTGGTAACCAGTAGAGTGGGGATGCAACAAGGCTTTTCAACTCTCTAGCTTGCGCTCTCTCCTTTTTTTCTCCTGTGGCTGCTTGCATCCCTCCTTCCCCCATTTCTCTCCCTTCCTCACATGTAATAGGGATGGCTCAGAGCCCTGATGTGTGGCCAAAAAAGTCTGCCAGCCTCTGACAATAAAGGGAGCAAAAACTAAGGTTACAGGCTTGGCCATCGGACAGCTGCAGCATTAGATTATTGAAAATCGTATAAGAGGAGGAGAAAGAAGAAGACAGCGAGGTGGAAGGGACACGCATGCAAAGTGCATAGCCTTGTTACCATCAAATAGACGTGCTGCTTGGACAGTGGTTGGAGGTCCGAGGGGAACGCAGACTGGGAAGGATGGAGGTAGCAGCTGTTTGATCAGGAGGGGGAAGTCTACCCACACGCAAACACACAAACATACACACTCACACACATTACTTCTCGAGGGTTAGGGCAAAAGGCGGCATGTTGAGGAGCTGTCATCCTCCATCAACTGGTGTGCTAAAGCAGACCTACTGTAAGTGTGTGTGTGTGTGTCATGCTGTTAGCCATGGGGAAGTACAAGATGTAGCTGTTAGAGAAAAGGGTGGGGGGGCTCCCTCCTGAGTCCATCTCTGGCATCGAGGGTATAACAAGGACAGGTTCAAAGGTCACAGTAAATGGTGTGTTTCTGGCCACCGCCCCTCCTTTAGGGGGCTGAGCTTCACATCTGTGTGACAGCTTCATGTGTGGAACAAGCCCCCCCACTTCCCAGACATTGTCACACATTCCCCCTTACAATGGGCCGTCTGTGCTCAGGAGAACAATGGGTGCCAGGGAACAGGATATAAAAGCAGTTTCCAAATGAAGAATGTGTTGTGCTCAGTGTATTAAGAGAAAAGGAAACAAGCAATTTAGCAGGAGTGTTTAGAAAAAAGAAAAATAAAGGCCTGTTGAAATATTTACAAAGGCTGATCCTCCCTCCTGATTTTGACCAGCTAAAAATATGAAACGGTAATTGCGCAAGGTGACATATGCCCCTTATGGAAACATTAAACCAGCCAAAGGTAACATACCATGGCAACATGTGAAAAGACCTGGCTCTCAGCGAGTCGATGTATGGCGGGGGCAGCAAGGGCGGAGGCTTTTCCTTTTCCTCGCAAAAAGGTTAAGGAGCCATAATTGTACCCTCATTACCTCCAGTTAATGCAGTTCAGCTAAACACTGTACAACACACAAGACCAAATAGGACTTCACAGTACCGCTGCATCGCACAATGGCACTGACATAGAAAGACAGGCTGCTGGTAATAACTCCTAATAGTGCTATTAAAGGTTCTATGACCTTGAGAAGCAATTACCAATACTTTTCCATAATAACTCGAAGAATCTTACTGTTTTCAACCAGCACTTAAAAAGAAACTTTATGGTGCTGGATACAGTGATTGCTCACCTCAATCTGAACATGAGATGATCGCAACGGTTGTATGTTTATAAACAGAGTAATAGCGTGTAGCAGCTACTAGCATGTAGGACGACCTGGTCGCTGCTGTGTGAGGATTTACTGTCCACATAAATTAAAAAAAACATTAAAAAATCCTTTATTACCAAAAAAATGTTCTGCTCTCTTAATCCTTTGGACATAATGATCCAGCCCTAGTCTTCCCTCCATCCTTAACCATTTATTCCCCATCGGTCCATCAGGCGCCGTCACCATTAAAACAACCAATTCATCACACTGACTGAGGTTGCAAGACACTTATTTATATTTATGTTGGGCATTATAAAAGGCTGGGTGAGGAGTTAAACTGGTTAGGGGGATGATGAAAGGGTCATAATGACCCCCCCTCCCAATCATCTTACCCACAAGCTCCCCAAATAGCACTTAATGTCTGTCAGCAGAGAGGAAAAATTTCTGCATACCTTCTTAAATTATTTCTATGATTGTGACCTTACGAAAGATGATGGAAGCTAATAGTGATTTCAGTGTTCAGAAATAAAGTATAAAAAGAATTTAAACCCACACCACTGTGTTGATTCTTTTTTATTTCTCTGACTGTTTCCTTTGTTTAGAAAACTATTAGCTTCCCTGCAGGACTGGAAAGTTCAGATCTGGAAGAAAATCAAAGCAGTGTGATCCTCATGTCTGCCATCTCTCGCTTTTTTATGTGACTGTTAGAGAAGAAATATAGAGGAAGGTTATGATTCTTCAGTCCTGTGTTTGTGTGCCAAGGGTAGAAGCCAAGGCGGCGCCCGTCCTCTGATGAGGACATGTGTTTTCTTTCATATTTCACGCCCTGCACCCATGAGCACAGCCTTGTTCAAAGCAGAGGACGCGCATTCCAGATTAGATGTACTATTCCTTTTGATAATGAAGACGGAGAGTTGTGTTGTTGTTGTGCTAGGAAAATACAGTGGGGAGTGGGCTAGGGAACCTGCCCCACACTGTCATTATTCATGCAACGAAAAACACAGGAGGAAATAAAAACACAGTTTCTCAGTTTATGAATACATTTTTTTTAGCATCTTCAAAACCAATACGACCTCATTATCAGTGTATTTTAGTACTTTACTGTATAGATTAGTAAAAAAAAATCTTTTAGATGTCAAGACAAAAATAAAATCTAATTGTTTAGTGGTTTTTTTCACCTTACCTTAAAAAAAGCACAAAATATTCTATAATATGTAAGACATTATCATGCTTTCGAAATAGTTTTCCTTAAAGGTACAAAGTATAAAACTCACCACTAGGTGTCAGTAAGTTGCAGATTGTTTTCTTACCCCTCCAAATTCAAGTGCATAATCGTAGCTATGATGGCCACTGTACGACAGACTCTGGCCATTGTTCATTCGCAATTTATCTGCCAGTCCTCTGTTATTTACTCCGGGGGGGATACTATAAAACTTTGTGAAAGGAGTTCAACACAAGATGGTCAAAGAAGCTCACTGCTGACTAATGAGGAGAGCCTAAACTTTTCTGTCAGTAAGTGCTGCTGTTTTTGCCCGTTAGCCTCTGTTAGCTGGCATTAGCTTCCGTTAGCTGGCATTAGTGAAACTCTCATTGAAGTGGCTCTAACATTGTTGAACTCGGACACTTAACGAATATACTTTCATATGACTGTAATTAAACTGCTTATCAAAGTGAAAGTTTGATTATTACGCCACAAACCTAAAATTAACTGGCATAATGTTAGCTCATAACCAGCTATTGTTGTTAACCCTGCTCTTGTCAGCTGTGTGGAAAAAGGAGGGTCGCATGTCTAATGCAGTGACAATGAGTAATTTCAACAATATCAAGAATAAATTAGCATGTTTATGCACATGTCTGTGTGTTAGAGCCCTGACTTCAGTTTAGGAGAAGAAGCTGGGGATGAGGATGAAGAGGTTTAGGTGTAAATGAGGTGAGAGGAGAGAGAGAAAACAGAAAGAGATCAGAAAGAAATGATGAAAACATACATGTGCAAATGTTAAATGGTCAAATATAGTCTGAAAGACTTTTTTCATTGAAAGTGATAATGCATACTATATATGTGGACGGTCTCTAGTCATTGGCGATGGCCATCAATGTTCAAAACGATGGTGGCTTCCACAAACCTGCTCCTATCCATTTTTAATTGATTTATGAGTTTATGAGTATCTATCAATTTGTCAGAGGACATAATTACACTCTAATCAACCTACATTTATGAGTACAACATTCTTTTGTACTTACTGTACCTTTAAACAAGGGATATGACAAGCGCTGAAAATTAGAATATGAATTTAAATTTTCCTCATTATATATTTTCTTAGCAATTAAATGGGCAGTACGTTTTATCCCCAGCTGGCCAAGTTTAACATAACTTCCTAAAAGCCTACACTTCTTTTTAATTAACAAAATCTGTCTCTTTTAGTTTTGCTTTAGAAAGACATGGCTTCTAGCTCATAAAAGGGCTCTGATGTCAATTTACTTGAAGCAAATGAAAGGGACAGACAGTTTCCTAATGCTGTTTAGCAAATTAGATCAGAGATGTGAGTGGGCATTTGTCCATATCAGAATGGAGCAGCGAGATGCGGAGGGGAAGAGGTGAGGCAGTGCAGTTTGTAGGCTGACATTTGAAAAACAAAGGCCTGTCTATCTTTTTACTCTTATTCTCCCTCTTTGTCTCTTCGCTTACGCCTTCTTCTGTCACTGGGAACCCTGCTGGGTGGAATACATCATTTTGCCAGGCCCTGTTTGATATTAGGCCTGAGCTGATCTATCAATGACACAGCTGCCTTTGCCTACTGTATCGTTAAATTGCACTTTAATTAAATTAGGCCTGCTAATTATGAGGACCTAAATCAATCACCAGGTCAATAACCAAGGCCCAAAGCGGACGGAGAGGCCCAAGACTTTTTCCAAGCCTCATCAATAACAGCTGCAACTGGAGTAGATCTGTCCTGCGCCGGAGAGCCGGAGGTTCAAACTGGGTAGGAATTACTGCAAATTAAGTTATCGTCATTGGTTATTGTCCAGAGCGCTTCTTACTCTTAAGCTCGGCAAAAAAAAGAAAAAAGAAAAAAGCTTTTGTATACAGAATGAGGATTTCAAAGAGTTGGAATGCACAACATTTTACACCAAACTTCAAAGATGTGGTTAAAGCATATCTGGGATTTCCGATGCATTAAAAACAATGGTTCAAAAAGTATATGATGACTTGCTAGACACCTGGCTTAGGTGAAAGGAGGTGATTCTGAACAGATAATCTTCGGAGCTGAGTGCGCAGCCCTGCTGAGCGGACGGTCCCAGCTGGATCCCGGGCCTTTATACATGCATTAAAAGGGGAACTGTGGTGCTTTTCACAGATTAATCATCGTTTTGAGCTTATTAAGTGGGAGGACAGTCTGCTTTCCACTGCTCAGAACATTTAATCCATCTCTCAAACTGTGAAGGTCAGTGAGTGAATGCTGCCCTCATTGAAATAATATCAGCTGCTTGAATTTCAATGGGAGCACCCATAGTTTGGACTGTAATTTTTTTGTTTTGTTTTTAAATTACTCTTAGTTGGTGTTCCTGCAATTAAGTCAGAACTACAGTTAGTTATTGAGTTGCACAGTAGCTGCCAATAAACTACACTTGCTGCTCCGCTAAACTGCCATCACAACCAATTAATCCAGCAGTTACAGTGGCACCAATGTTTTATCACTGAAGAAATAATATACATCTATATATCTCTATATCGAGAGATAGAGAGTGAGAGACTCATATCCATTGTCCACACTATTTATATAACCTAGAGTGACCTCAAATCTTAAATATACCAAATATGAAGTAGGAAATAAGGATGAAAGCTGTTGAACAATGAATAATTTAGTAGAGAGCAAAGCTTTGGTACACACAGCAGCGAATTATTACAGGGGATGAACGGTCCATTCTACAGATCAGCCATTGTTTGCTGCCGTATTTGAGCAGGTGGAGTGGGGCCTCATCTGTAGCGTCATGGGAACAGCGCAGGGTGAGGCGGAGGCAGTGGTGGAGGGGGGAGCTTTCCATTTAGTTTTAATTGGAAGCTGAAATTCTTGGATAAGAGGGAGACAGAAAGCCATTTGGTTTAGTCCTTGCTCTCAGCCAGGGCTAAATGAAGAGGGGCCGTGTGGAGATGAGGGGCCTGTGGAGGGCCAGTAATGAAGAGAGGTCCCAAAAGACTTCAGCACAGCCACAGTAATCTTGGGGGGGGGGGGCTAGGTTGGATATGGGTGGAGAAGAAGGAAGAAGAAATACAGAAAGTGAGAGGAAAGATGAAGGAAAGGGAAGAAAAACAAAGAAAATAACCTGTACAGAGTGCCGAGTACTACAAAAATGCCAATTTTTGTGTGTGTATTTATTCTCTGAATGCAATGAGCACAAGATTAGACAAGGTATCGATTTATCAAAGGAGTGTTCTAGTTAGACTGGATGATAATTAACTTGCTAAACACAACAAGTGATTGCAATCGCTGATGAGATAAGAGCACGGGGAAATCATCAGTGTCTCAACAAACCAGACCGATCATAGCCTGGATAGTCAATTTGCTGCATGTAAACATTGTACACGTGTAGATACGCATCCGCAACACACGAACTGAGCGGCACAGAGGGTGGCCACCATCATTCTTGCATATTGTATGAAGATATCTGCGGCAGCCAATCACAGAATGACATCCGCAGGACTCTCACCTTCCAACTCAACAGACACAGGGAGAAGAAACACGACACAAATTTCTCCACTCTACCGTTTTCTAAATGGAAAACAGCATCGGCATGCTTCTAGTTGAAATCACGAATTCATGTGGGAATATCAGAGAATGCTGTGATGGAGCTCGGCAGGGGTGCTATTCTTCACAACAGCTCCCATGGCCTGTATATCAAAAACATAAAGAGGGAAAATTCCGGGGGAAAACTGCTCTGCAGGGAAAACCGTATCCCATTACAGAGGTACTCTTGTTACACTGACACTATTTATGGTATGCGGGCTATTTCAAATTCAATCCTAGGCATCCAACCTTAAGAAAGTCATAGAATATTGCCAGCAGTTTTGCATGTTTCACTGGTGTTGTGGCTGCTATGATGCCATCACTGTTTCGCACAATTTCCTGGTTGTCTTCTCTTTCCATTAGCCTGTTCCCGCTTTCCATTTCTCACTGTTATTGCTGGTTCTTCATTGCGTTCACCTGTTATTTGGTCGTCTCAGTTCCCTTAAGTTTCACTCTTTTCATCATAGGACTCTTTTACCTACCTTACCATCTCTGACAATATAACAATGTTGGATTGTTGGCTGAAAATCCATCCAACAGCACAATTTGAATCAAGTTCGACATAGTTCATAGGTTGCCATCAAAGTTTTACTAGGTAACGCATCATAAGCAGTAAGCAACCCATGATGTCCATCATCAAGTTCCGGTTCTCTATTGAACGTTCACGTAATGCTGGATAAAAATATGCACAATCAACAGCACAGTAATATCTACATCTGTATCTAAGAAACAGAAATGCCCCCAGACTGCCTCCTCCCTCATCACACTCTTGTTTTAGAGGCTTTCAGTGTGTCCATCTCCTGAGTCCTAAAATGAAACCTTCCCATTTCTCTCCGTTTTTATCCAAGTGTGACTACTTTGTTCTCAGCCTGATGCAAATAAAACAAGTCACTTAGGGGAAGATGGGGAAGAAGCTCCATCTCGTGTTTCTCTGTGGACCCGAGATGTGGATGTTTACTGTTGGCTGGGCGTTATTGCATTCCTTCAGCAACTTAAAAGCCCCGGTCCCCCTAATGGGACCTATAAAACAGTGAGAAAAGCCTATTGTGACAATGGACCTCATTGTGCCAGAGTGGATACATTTGGCACTCTGTGCAGAGTGGAAATGTGTGGCATATAAAAAAAGATGGTGTGAAGGAGGGAAAGGTTGAGGAAGGAGAGAGAAATCAAATAAAGTGAAGTAAGTGACTTTGCACTGTGGGAAAATGGGCGATGTCAATCACCAAAGTTCACCTTGAGCCCCAGTGTCAAGGACTACAAAAAGCTTTGCATTTTCCTTAAGGTGTTCCACATCTTTATTTCTATCTTGCCATCTTTCGCCCGGGCCACAGTCAGCATTGGTATAATGCCACCTTGCCAAAATATGGGCTTTGCTTCTCCAACATGTCACTTTGCTCCAAAGCCTTAAACTCATACCCCCCTCGGAAAAAATAAATTCGGACTCTACTGAATATGTAGACAGATCAGCAAAAAAATGAAGAAACGGTGTACATCTTCCTCGCCTAGCTTTGTTCTCTGTTGCCCACGGTGGATTGGCTCCACGCTGGCGGCCCTCGTTTTATTCCCCAAAGTCATTATTGTCTTCAGTTAAGGTGCCCCTGCTCCCTGTGATTTGTGGGTAATGAGCTGGCACCCCCCTGCTCGTGTTCAATTATTCTCATTGAGAAAGTGATTTCTCACTCCACGGAGCAAATTGTAGAAAGTGAATGCATGAACTCTAATCAAGAATTAACACGTTCACAGCCAGTAGTGCAGAGAGGGATAGCCACCTTGATGCAGCTGAGGTACTGTGGACAGAAATGAGAGGGACCCAGAGAAGAGGAGGGTAGAAGGATGGAATAGTGACTAAGGTAAACAGACTTCTCGCCTGTCCCTGAATAATGCTGTTATGGTACATCCACTGAATAAAACCAGGCATCCACATTGAAGGTTGTGCAAGAGAATAACATCCGAGTCGCTCAGAGAGGCCTGTGCACAAAAAAAATCTAATCCTAAAAAAATGCACTTTGACAAAAATGAAGTTGGCAGCAAGTGAAGAATGGTGTGGAATGGTCACATTAGGAATAAGTGATTACAAAAAATTCTCAACACAAGAAATATTCGCATGAATTTTATGCATTTCAAGCTTGAATGAGTGAAACTCTAATCTCAACTGTCCAGTAGCACACACGTCTTCACACGTGTCGCAGTGAGACAGGTTAAACATTTACAGTACAGCTGACAGAGAAGAGCGCTGGCAACATCCAGCATCCAAAACAACGCCCAGTCTTGTATCCTGTTCAAACAAGATAAGAGAAGACGATTCCACAAATATTTAAAAAGTTAAATAATAAATAATAATGAAGAACAAGATGAATAAACTTTTTTTTGCTGCATATAGAAACAGCACAAAGAAAGTAACATAGCTTCGGGACAAAAAGCTGGTTACCTGTAGTTAAGTGTTGTGCACACACGTGTAAATAAACCAACATTGAGAGTCATTGCGATTTTTTAATGAGATGTTAGGTAGCATTATTTTCATAATTGCTCAGCTATTTCCCCTGCTGTGGAGCCAATGAACTAAATAACACTACTGATGGCATTTCACCTGCTCCCGTACTCCGGTCTGAAGGTGAGCTCACACGTACACTGACTTGATGACAGAATACACAGAGTCTGTATGCATTTCATTGCTGCAGGCTGTCTGCAGGATTCTGTACACAAGGCTGGAGGCTGAAACACAATGGGGTGTATGTTTTTTGAGCAGTGAAGTTATCCAATTTAGACTTTATTATTAATTTGACATTTTTCCCCAAGTGTGTTTAGTCCTAAAACTTTCATAAAGTTTTTTGGGATTAGATAACTATAAATTTTAAAAGTGACAGAACTGATATTGAGACAAAGGCAAGGCAGGAATGATTTTTCTTGTTTGCTCAGGAACATCCACCCTTCGTTTGTTACATCCGATTTCAAAACACCAAGATGGAAATGGCCACAATGCTCAGGTTGACACTTCAATACGAGACCTCATTGGCCAGTGGGTGACATCATAAGGTCTCGATTTTTAATCTCCGTTTGTTTGTTAGAAACCTCAGGACCAGCTCATCATCACTTTATGTACAAGAATTTTTCCCAAAATCGCAACGCTTTCAGTCTGTATGTATGTTACACGATAAATTTGCATGTGAAATTTGTTTAACTTTGTGCAGTTTTTTTCGGTGTGTAAAGACTTCTATTAAGGACCTTTAAAAGTTTTGGACCCATATTAAAACTATTGATATTTATTATTATTATTTAAAAACAATAAGCAAGAGATTAAACCGACAGGACTTAGTAAAGAAGTGTACAAGACAAATACATCTAACAAAAAGCCCGCAGTCAGTGCAAAGCAGAAGTCCCTTCTGTTTGTCAGGGGTTTGTGACGTTCTAACAGTGGTTCAGCGGTAATGGCTAATTAAGAGTGGAGAGGCATTTGTGAGGCTCTGCATTGTTCTCACTCAGGTCCTCAGTTGGACTGAAGCATCTCTGGTGAGCTGCCATTTACACAGGACTCCCAAAGGAGAGAAGCAAAATTAGCCCGCCATGTAAATAATGTGAATTTTAAGTAATCAGTGGCAGAATTAAGTCTTTTCTTAAAAGAATTCTTTAATTTAGGTGACATAATTACACTAACAGCCAAAATGACTTGTTAAAAAAAATCATACAGGAGAAAATTAAACAAAACATTGTAGAGAACGAGGGCATGAAGAAGTAGGAAGCCACAAAAATGTCTTTTTTCCTGAGGATTCAATGAGCTAGGAGCCAAAGCTGAACAAACAGCTGCACCTACTGGTCAGACCCACCGGTCAGCAATTAGTTCAAAACATCCTGAGTTCATGTTGCATGTGTGGATAGACCAAAGTGCATGTCTATGGACTTCACACAAACCATGGTTCATCCCATCTACATCTTCCTTGGTCTTTCAAGAGGCAAATCCAAGAACACACTCTTCCAGGATTCCTGCACTGTTCTGGAATGTGGCTTATTTTTTTTATTTGTTCAGAGTTTTACATTGAAAACATGCCCTGCTGCATCTCAAACATCATTGCAGTATTAACTGAACATAATGAACACAGCACAAATGCACGCTACAGCCACCAGATAGCAGTGGAGGTAGACGGTGGAACAGGCAGCAAGACTGTGTTAGGCAGGCTGGGTTTGGGGGTTATTGCTGTGTTTTCTTTCCATGCTCAGCTGCTCTAACATTGCCTGTGGCTTGCCTCGGGGTCTGCAGACTGTGTGGGCTTTACCAAGAAGCTAGTCAGGAGAACTTACCAAGTTCACTCACCAACCAAAATTAAATGCTAACTTCCATACTGACGTGTCCAAGGGTTTTTCCTGAATTTTAGACCTGCCACTTCAGAACCTTCACTGCTGTGTTTATTGTATTTTTAATGGAAGAAATGAAATATCCTTTGATTAAATAAATCAGTGAATTATTATGGATCTTATATAAAGGTGTATCGTTCCAGGATAATGAAAAAAATCAACAAGCTAAACAAATAATTAGTATTTAGAGGGAAATATCAGTTTTGTCTCTTACAATGGCACGTTAACTGCCATCATGGCATCATGCGGAGTGGGGCAAGAAGAATAATCCTACCGCAGCTTTGTAAAGCACTTGACTCTAACAGAGATCACCTCAAACACTTTAAATCTAAAACAGAAAGCAGACCTCTGACAATCTCTTTTAAGCTACTCAGGAGACTCTTCAAACACGAGCATTCGCTGAGCCTTATTTTCAGCGGCCAACAACTACTAGTGACAGAGCTGGAAAAGAAGAGCAAAAACAACAATAGAGTCGGTCGGTCACAAATGCCAATCTGTGTTTGTTCAGAGAGAGATCTTTGATGTGACAACATTAAAGGGAAAAAAGGCAGGATTCGCGCTGCTGCTTGCTCTCTTCTTCCACCTTGAAGTTAAACAGACTCATCTCCTTTCAACGTGCTGGCTTGAGGATTTAGCTGGCCGCCTCGCCACTTTGCGTTTCCTTTAAAACTCGCCAAACAAGGTGCCTCATTTAGACAACAGAGAGAGAGAGAGGGAGCCTGACTGTTGGAGGCTTGATCAAAGATGTGTGATCAGAACTGTTTTCACCCAAACATGCTTTGGAAGCTGTTATGTAATGTTTTAGGGGTTTTGTGTTGCCTTTCTCCAAGTCTGTCTGTCTGTCTTCAATATGTTATGGACTTTACAGTATTTTTAGAGCCTGTACACAAACAAATAAATCAAAATATGCTTTTCAAATAACACTGAACAGGCATAACATTATGATCAATGACAGGTGAAGTGAATAACACCGATTATCTCTTTGTCATGGCACCTGTTACTGGGTGGGATATATTAGGGAGCAAGTGAACATTTTGTCGTCATTGTTGATGTTAGTAGCAGGTAAAATGGGCAAGTGTGAGGATTTGAGCAAACTGGTGATGAATCATATTGTGATGGCTAGAGAGTTGGGTCAGGGTATCTCCAAAACATCAGCTCTTGTGGGGTGTTCCCAGTCTGCAGTAGTCAGTATCTCTTAACCCTCTCAGGCTCAAATTAAGTTTTAGTTACAGGAGAAATCTGATATTCGGGGAAAATTATCCAAAAAAAAAAAAAAAACCTCATAAAATATGTATGTGGGGTAATCAGGTTGTTAGTTGTAAACTGTTGCAAATCTGCAACGCCTGCCTTGAGAGGGTTAAAAGTTGTTTAAGGAAGGAACAGCGGTGAACCAGAGGTCATGGTTGGCCAAAGCTCAGTGATGCATGTGGGGACCGAAGGCTGGTCTGTGTGGTCCGATCCAACAGACTGTACAGCTAATGTAGCTCAGATTAGAGAAAAGTTTAATGCTGGTTCTCATAGAAAGATGTCAGAATACACAGAGCATCTCAGTTAGGTGTGTATGGAGCTGCATAGCTGCAGACCAGTCAGGGTGTCTATGCTGACCCCTGTACACTGAAGAAATTGCCAGCAATGCACAAATGAGAATCAGAACTGAAAGACAGCACAATGAAAGAAGGTGGCCTGGTCTGATGGATCATGTTTTCTTTTACATCAGTTGGATAGCCAGGTATGTCTGAGTCCCTTACCTGGGGAACACCTGGCACCAGGATGCACTATGGGAAGAAAGCAACTGACGGAATGGACAAAGCCAGGGTTATGCTTTGGGCAATGTTGTGCTGGGAAACCTTGGGTCCTGCCATCCATGTGGATGTTACTTTGACACGTGCCACCTATCTAGCATTTGTGCAGACAATGTACACCCTTTCATGGAAACGGTACTGCCTGATGGCTGCGGCCTCTTTCAGCAGAATAATGCACCCTGTTGACTTGGCCTCCAAGTTCCCCAAATCTCAATCCAATCAAGAATGTGTGGGTTCTGCCGGACAAACAAGTCCAATCCATGGAGGCCCCACCTCTCAACTTGCAGGAACTGTTGCTAACATCTTGGTGCAGATACCCCAGCACACCTTCAGGGATCTAGTGGAGTCCATGCCTCGATGGGTCAGGGCTGTTATATGGTAAATGGTAAAATGGCCTGTATTTGTATAGCGCTTTACTTAGTCCCTATGGACCCCAAAGCGCTTTACACTACATTCAGTCATCCACCCATTCACACACACATTCACACACTGGTGATGGCAAGCTACATTGTAGCCACAGCTGCCCTGGGGCGCACTCAAAGAGGCGGCAAAAGGGTTATAGCAGCAAAAGGGGAACCAACACAAAATTATGCAGGTGGTCATAATGTTGTGCCTGATCTGTGCATAAGGCTTATTGTTTTGCTGTTTGTGTTTTTATATGTAGATTAAATAACACTACATTTAGTATTTATACATTAGAATGTTTCTGTCTAATACTATCTCTGAAATCCCAAATTGTGAGCTTTGCCAATATAGCTCAAACACATCTGCTTCTCTTCATGTTAGCCTTGATTGGGTTAAATCCTTCAGTGATCGACAGCTGATGTCAGTCCTGCCTCTGCTACAGCTCATGATAATGGCCCCTGGTCCATCATCAAGGCCGCAAAATAATACAGTGGAGAACCACTCAACCAGATCAAAATGTGTATGTGGGGGAGCGTGTGCGTGTGTGCGATGCTAAGCAGGAAAGCCCATTAACATTCATCAGTGGGATAATAGGCCAGCATTAATGTCAGCTGTTTATATGAAGAATAACTCATAAGGCCTTGGTGTATATGGGCTGATAAAGCGTGCTTTTCTCCATGCCGCATTTGGCAGTGTGTGTGTGTGTGTGTGTGTGGGTGGTGAGAGATTTAGGGGTAGATGCTACTGATGTCTTAGATTGAACCGTTTGATACTGACGTGAATTTATTGACTGGTTAGATAAACATAGGACAATTGCCTGATGTAACTATGGGCCAGCCGTCCTTGTCTTAGTACGTAGGCTGAAAGTCTGCACAAAAGAAGCGCACGAAAGCACCAAAACGAGCACAAATCAATACATTTTACCAAAGCACCTGGGAGAAGTGATGTAAAATAAAATCTTAAGAGAATTCAACCCTGAATCCACAGTTGATCCCCTGCGGCTAAACTTCAACTCATCCAGCCTGAGAATACCAGAGTCACAGATTGTCTAGTTAACTCCCCCGTGTACCTCCTTGGCATTTTAAGCACAGGAGTCAATGTGTTATTTTATTCAGCCTGACTTTACATTTTTAATTTATAGCATGGGCTGGGAAGGCTTGCTTAAATATGAATGGTGAAGCGAACGCACTATCCAGAGCATGCCAAGTTAAGGCAAGATATTTCAGAGCTGCTTCACACACATCGACCATGGAACTAAAAGATAAGTACTTAAAATTGAATGTATATTAATATAATATTGTATGAAGTTAAGAAATGACGCTGCTAGAACACCTAGGCGCATATAAATACACAAAGTAGTTGCGTGTGTGTATTTTGTTCCAGTGAAAAGAAAGAAATGAGGATGACGCCCGCTCTTCGGTTTCTTTGTTTTTACTTTTATCTTAACTCATAAAGTAGAACGATAAAAACACAGCAGATAAATAATCCACGATAAACAACAGCTAATTGGTGTGTTTTTACCAAAAAACCTTGGCATATCTGTACGTGTTTGTGTGTTTTTATGTGCGTGTGTGTGTGTACACTCATTATCGCTGCCGACGCTTTAGCACTGATCACAGTTCTTTTTAATTAACCCACGCTGTGTATTTTTATCTCGCGATCCAATGCTGCTGTTTTGCTCGCCCGTCGCACAAAGAAGACAAAATATTGAACCGTCACGTGTGGGAGGGAAGGCAGCGATCGAGACTGTGATACAGCGAGTGCAGGGAAGGAACAACTGGGCGACAAGGTGCGACTTTGAAACTTATACTGTGTCACCCCTAATGAGAGGATTTGCGCTTTGTGACTCAACTTAGTCGCACGGCTGTCAGATTATAAACACTCAGGTGGCACCGAGGATTAGCCACGGTGAGGGTGTCGTGGCGCTCCTGCCGTTAATCATGAAATATTTACATGACTCCACCGGTATAGCTCATGTTCTTAAATAATAATCTCTTTTTTTATATTTACACTATACTTGGTTGATAACTATTAACTTGAAAGCTTAATCTTGGATTTAGGAGGCTTCATATTTTGAACAAAATCCTGTTCTTGAACTGTTTGCATGTATGCGTGCCCTCTTGGTAAACAGCATGTTTTCAACTTCAGCTATTTTTACAATAGCTTGATTGTAGCATCCCTGCTTTCAATAGGTGCTCATAATGTTTAGTAAGAGAAAGAATTCCAAACACAACTATAATGAGACTATAGAGAAAGAAGGAAGACTTTATAGTCATTCGAGCACCTCACTCTTTTTTCCTCACCCTTTCTCGGCTCTTTTTTTATTCTTTAATGGGCCGATTAAACACCATCTGCATGAATCAAAGCAGGTAGTTGAAGTACAGACCGGCAGACAAACCGGGAGAAATCCTCTTCACATCAAGCACAGTGTGTTCGACACTTCCCAAGGTCATTTCCGCCCTCCCTGCAGAGAGCCTCTGTCACTTTTAATAACTTTTAAAGGGAGAATATTTTTTCGCCTCTGACACACTGAGGAGTTGAGGGACCAGTCACAGGGTGAGTCAATCACAAAGTGCCGACAGAGCGAAGAGGGTGTGAGGCGAGGAGACAAGCCTGCAAGGACTAACATTGTACACTGTTACTTCATGAAAAAGTATTGGACAGAAGTCTGATGTCAGTCATTGACCTGGTTCTAAATTGGATTGGGCAGTGAGCAGTCACTGTCACTGTAATAACTCTGTTATCAGTCGCAACTGTGACTGACATTACACTATGGTCAGATATAACGAATCATGCATACTGTGAAAACACAGGGGTAAACTATGATCAAGAAATGCTGTGTAGTTGCTGCCAAGTCATGCCTCAACAAAATAGTATTATTAAATAATACTCCTACTTAAGAGGATATATAACTAGTGTATAATCTGCTGTATAATTAGAGCAATGGGATTTCAATGTGGACATGAAAACTAGAGTACCGCTACCTTTTTACAGAGATACACAGCCTCAACTTCTCCTCTCCGCAAAACAAACCCCCACATTACTGTTATCACATTACACTTTTCTGTAACGCAGTAATGTAACACATTATGATACAAAATTCAGAAATTATGTCACAGCTACTTTGTTACTGGCATTACAAAGGTTTGTCAGTTATCTGCATGATGGGTAGTTAGCCCAAAGCTAGCCAACAACCCAGTGACGTTAAAGCTGGGCGTGTGCTGACCCCAGGCCAGCAGCCAGAGCCAGCACTTCAAACAAGTGCAGCCTCAAAGAAATTGGTGAGGAGTTTCCATTTCTATCTGTATACGTTTCTACAGTAGAATTTTGTTTATACGCAAGAACTAAGAGAAAGATAGTATGACTCTGGTGAGTCAAGACAGAGATAAAACATCAGTGAAAATGAGTTTGTCTGCTATCAGTTTGTGACTAAATCGGGGCAATTTCATGCAATCTGTTGGTGATAATACAGTCATTAGTTGTGATAAATCCGTGAAAATTACAAATTTGTTGCTCTCTGTTGGAGATATATTGCAGTCTAGTTCCACAAAACTCACAGATCTAAAGCAGAAATTCAGAATCTTTTCTGACACACACTTATTTCTAAATAGAAATATAGTCAGAATAGCTAGCAACCGATTGAGTCAAGTCATCTATTACAAATGGATGTGTCGCAGACAAGTTGTGGTCATCAGCACAGACTCACTCAGAGTTTGATTGCAATACATTGCCAATCTGTTTGGGTCTATAAGTAAGATGGCATTTATTTGTAAATCTTTGACAATTTGTACAAGAGTGATTGCAGTCAGACTGAGCTGGACCGTGGCTCCTTGGAGACTGGTTGCCTCCCAACAGGTATATTTATATGAAAAAATTCATTGCAATCACAGGGCAAACGCTGTTTTTTTCTGAGTTGCAAGAGGTCACTGTCTTATTTTTACTGAAGTGTATGTGAATATCAAAATTTAAGATCAACACTACTGATTGCTAAGCACATACACCAAATATCTGAATCTGCAGATCCTCTTGTACCAAGGCAGATTACTTTTGTATCAACACATCACCAAGTGAAACCAGCTTGTTTTGTTTTATTTTAGACCAACCAGTGGTGGCTGCGGTGAAAATACAAGCTGCTATGAACTGGTCAAGCAATAAAGTTGTTTATCTGCAAACCACAAATAAACCATAGGGTCTCCAATTTCCTTAATTGTCCACCAACAAACCTGTTCTTGTCGATCGAGCCATCGATCTACCATTGGATGGTTGGCACTAAGGGAAGATCGAGTCATCTCTCTTTGGAACTGAGTGGACCAGCCACTCGCATCACGAGGAAGACTACGGTAGGCATGGGCTCCTCTGCCCTGCAAAGAAAGAGGAAAAGGCAGAGACATTAAAAATTGTACACCACTGTGGTCCTGCTATCAGAAGATAGTCTTTAATGCACTCGTATAAATACTGTTTCTAAAAAAAAAAAAGAAGAAGAAGGAGAAAGAAATTTGGTACATAATTATCTAAAATTCAGGACGAACCTGATTTTTGAAGACTGAACCATCTTTGTGGTTCAGTTAACTCTCACTCCACCCTTACTCCTGATATTTCATTACAGCCACACCTGAGCTGCTTTAGGACCTTCTTTTTTAATAACAAGACAGCTCCAACTAGGATTTATCATTACAAAAAACCCCAAAACAACTTCACAAAGCTCCTGCCAAGGTAATGTCATACATCAGCATACTTGAGCATAAAATATTACACTGGCCACAAGCAAAAGAACACACCCAGGCACAAAAGATAATATTCCACACATGCTAGCCTTGGCTTAGGAATCTCAGCAGCTGAAGGTCAAGAGTGAAGTTTTTTTTTAATAGAAGAGAAAGCTAATCAATAATTAAAATCAAAGCCAAGTGATTCACCAAGACAAACAAGTAGAAAAGCAACCACATATGGTCTGATTAGTCACAAAAACAGCATATAAAGAGTAAGAGCGAAAAAAAAAAAAACATTTTGGGGATTTTTAATGAGACATCACAATTGAAAGAGAACACAGAGACTAACTATAGCAGGAAAAAAGAGTTGTTTCAGAACAAGAGAAGGAATGAAAGTCAGTCAAAATGAAGAACAGAGCTCAAAAACTCCCAAATAGTTTCTTAGCAAATCACAAAATAGCAAATATATCAAAACAACCCCAAAATAAAGGAGCTTAAAAGAATGGGAGGGGGAGCCACAGTGTTTGGCTACAGTTGAATGTGACATGCAAGGGGCCTGATGAAGGCATAACAGAATTATAAAACTCAGCTGCAGAACTGGCCTCTGTATTGAGACAGCCCTGATAGCCATCGCAGCCTCAGACACGGCACGACAAAGGACCCCCCTCCACAGAGTTTTACGACACATCAGATCATAAAATGTAGAGAAAGCCAGATACCAGAGAGGCTCATACTGACTGTCTAATCCCTATGGATGACTTTGCTAAGTGCAGATAGCCCTAAATACCAAGTATTGTAAAGTCACTGGCAGATGTGATGAGTTTACAGTGCTAGCCGATGACTGAGGACTCTCACTGACTTGTATTGTTGAGATTTAGCAGAAAAACTGAGTCTGACTCAGCCGTATTCAGACTAGTTGGGGAATTGAACACATGGCTGGCTTTAGTCTGTAAAAGGAAATGATCCTAGACAGTGAAGAGACTCTGTTATGAGTAAGTTGCTTTTGGCAATGCTGAAGGATGTTCCCTTTCAAAAATATGGTGCCAAGAACAAATACTACACATGCTGACTAACACATTCTTACAACATATGCTGTTAATTTCATAAAAACAGACTTGAAATGAATATATGGCAGTTGGTGCAAGAAAGAGATTAAGGGTTACGAGGACTAAGACTGCCTTTGTAGTTGAAAAAAGTCTGGTTCTGTCAGCTGAATAAAAATGACAGCATCCTGCTGTTAGCTCGTCACTTTTCATACCATGCCATTTCAAGTGTCTGTCGCAGGATGGTGTCTTAAAATGCACTACATTCAGATAACATTTGAACTGCTGCAGATGGGAGTCAAGAACTAAATGGGACACTTGAACATTACAAGTTGGGCAGCTAAACATTATTAAGGGAATTATTGATTTATAGTGGCTTGGTCATAATAACTTTGAACTTGCCATGTAAAATGTTGCTTTGCCAGGAGAGATTTTTACAGGAATCATCTTAACCTTTTATTGGACAAGGAGCCATATTTGGTAACTTTAATGGACAAAACAATTGTCCTCCCCACGACTAACTGTGAGGAATTTCTCTCAGCCAATCAGAAAAGATCAGGTTATGTGACAGATAGTGACATTATTGTATCTGATCAGTCAGTAACAGCCTGGAGCATTTCAAGCTTTTAATTTTTTTTTACCCCTACACTACACTACACTCATACTTGTGGTCATAACATCAAAACTGAGTGTGTAATTCAGTTTGTTTCATGACCTTATGGCAGTTTTCTATTATATCAGTTAATGGTATATAACTGGTGATTATTTTTACCGTACATCTTATTACTTATTACTAAAATTTATTCAGTAATTATTTGATATGTGTGTTATATTTACAAAAATTGCCAGTGTGAATAAAAAAAACAATGTTCATAAAAAACAGGTCTTTATAAACATATTTGTGTTTATCCTACAGGTCTTATATACAGGTTTTTGTTTTCTTTTTTGGTACATATTTTAATGAGAGCCCTATAAAGGGTTAAACCATTGTTTTATGTATGACTAAAGTAAACTAATAGAAACTTTTGTAAACTACCGTATCCGTCTGTTTAGTGTGTGGCGGTGTACATAATCTGGAATCCTCTTATTACATCAACATAATAATATTTATCCACGATCCACAACTTACTAACATCGTTGTGGATGTGGAATCCTCTATGCATGGTAGGACGTAACAGAAGGGCTAAAGACCATATCCATATACAGTCAATGAAATTCAAAGTCTTATTTCAACACTCCTGGTCCTCTGCTTTCCCATTTTTATATTCAGTACAAGCAAACAAACATACATAGTTGCTCAGTTCAGTAGTTCAGAACAGAATTCCCACTAACAAAATGAGAGCTCTGATAACCATTTCTGCCCACACTCTTGCTTTTACATTCTGTGGGCCGTGACAACTAAAGTGTCTCTATCAGCCCCTTCTCCCAGACACGCTAATCACACGCAGAGCTGATGTTTCACATTTCGAACACTCAATAATTTCCCCATTTTTAACATCCCCGTTTGATGGGAACATACCTCTCCCTCAGTGAGAAGTAAAGGGCTGTCAGCACGGCAGCCATTGTGAGAAGTTAATTGGCTTTCTTTTACTTTCAGAAGCAGCAGGGAGGATGCACCGGAGTACCTAAGGTGTGTTTTATTTTATTTTATTTTTTTCTGACTAATAATCAGAGGCTTAAAAGCACCAAGAAGGTGAATTTGTAATAAAGGGAATGTGTTTAAGAATCCCCGCTAATCTTTTTGGATGACAAGAAGGGGTGATATCAGATGGAACTAGTTCCAGATAAACGCTATCTATGCCACTGCTGGATATCTGCAAGCAGGGCAGCACAACTTTCATATCTAACACTTATTTCTTTGATTTGGGGTGCAGAGAAGACAAGGAATGAAGAAAGGAGTAAGTTGAAAACAGAGACTGGAGGTTGGGAAGATTTCAGAGCACATATCTCAGGCATTATAATTGATGCAGCACCCATACATCAGCAGCCCTATCTTCTGGGCAAGGTGCTGCTGGAATAAGTATGTAATAGTTCACAGTGGTTTAAAAAATAGACTTTATTGATCTATTGCATTTTGACACCATTTAGATTCCAATAAATGATCTTAAAGACTTAATGGTGCATCATACCAGGTATCATTGAAGCATTCATGCACAGTTTATCGGCTACATTACCACAGGAGGTGTAGTTACCTTTTGGTCAAGGCTCCCCGTTTCATTGCTGGGGTTTCGTTTATGGTTGGGCTTCTGGAAACTAGGAGTTGTGGACCACCGAGCTGGATTTTTTCTGGACGGTTCTTCTGGAGCAACTGGGGCCTCGCCTGGAGGAAAGCCAGCCAGTGCGGGATCACTACTGCGACGGACATTGAGAGACATGTCTGTGGAGGGGATTACAAAAGACAAAGAAAAGGAAAAGGAATTATAGCAAAATCAAACCACTTGCCGCTTTATCGATTTATTAAGCGGCTCGCTTTTCACCTTGGTCGTCAAAAAGTTGCCCATTTTTGGGGGGTGCTGCTACATCCCCTGCTATACCTCCTTAACAGCACTCCATGAAATGTCAGCTGAGACATGGGAAGTGGTGATTACAAGTACTCGTGTTTTTATAAAAGGTCTATTAAGCCCAAAACAACACTGCGCAACTCCACGATGGAAAGTTTAGCTTGGCTTAATTCCATCTGTGCTGAAATACATTACTGTAGATATATTATACACACAGTTTTGGCTGGGGAAATTACCCAGACAGCGATAAAAAAAAAATATATATATAAAAGTACATGTGAGAAAAAAAATTAGATGTGATTATCTAACCCCTTGCTTGGTCGAGCCACTCTAAAAATAACAAGTACAATAATAATTGCAGGAAACTTGCTCATATATCATGATCTGACTATTGCGATAAAGGTCATTCTTACACACTGTGCTACCCAACTGAAGTTGATTCTAGGAAGTTTCCAGGGGACTGAAATTGAGTCTCAGAGCCAACATTTATTCTTTCCATCAAACGTCTAACAGAAAACTACACAGGAAACACTGGCCCATGTTTCAGCTGCCACATTAACCGATCTGTCATGAAAACTTGGTATAAAGTTCCCACATTTGATTAGAGCTGCCAAAACAAGTAGAGGGGATGAAGTTGCTCCATATTTCACACTCCGGTTAAAACATTCAGTGAGAAATCCCACCGATGTCTGCTACAAAGTCAAGACTGTGAGTATATCCGTTAGCTGTGGTGTAAATCATCTGGATTTTCCCAAAAGGCCATATGGATTTGTTTATGACGTCCTAGCAGCCTGTGTGTTACACCCATAATTATGCAAATAGTTGGGTAACCACCTGTCATCCATAGACAGATCATTGCACTGAGCATATGCCAGTGTTAAGCTTCCATCTGATACAACCGAGACACGTCTTAGCGGTGGGAGCGACGCATTCTAATCATGGATTACGCTGTGCGCCAACTCGTCTGTATTTAACACCGTGACAAGACTAAGGAGATTCAAGAACAACTGTAAGTGTTTCTTGCGACCACCTGTGTCGAGGCAGAAAGAATGACTGAATCCTGCAAATAACAGTGAAATAAGCATGTGTTTCTGCACCTAGTACACTAACTGAACACCTCTCCTTTATTAAGGCATCCCAGTTCATCTTCATTCACTCACATCCTTTGTACTATCTGACTTACTTGAACTTGTGCTAATATCCTGATAAAGCATCCCCTCTACTTAGTGTTTACTTGGCGCCAACTACTTTCATTTAATCCTCCCCTACCTGATAAATCCATGGTCTCAATATTATAATCAGGGCTCAGAGGCCCCGAACTGTTGTTCTCTCTCTAAGTCTTTTCTAGAGACGATGTGGTCTAAGAAGTGGAGCTTAGTCTAGTGTTATTCTCGCCGTGAGTGCTGCCATTAGGTGCTAAAAAGACAAGCTTGTCCTTTTTAGTGTTCTGGGGATTACATCAATATTAGATCTCTTAGCACCTCAAAATTTATGACCATTTCATAAAGTCAAATTTGTCATCGCTGTTAGTAACCACTGACCTTGAAGACAAAAGCACACATTACATCTTTAGCTGTCGCCCAATAAGGTCCTCGATCCAAAGATCGGTCTTGTTTTTCCCACACTTGGTGAAATGAATCATTATGACACAGATTCCCAATCCATAGTCAGGACTTACTGACATTACAGCAGTGTATTGTCAATTCAGGGTAATGTAAACGTAAAGTGCTGCAAAAAAATTACATTTTTGTGTTACAAAAAACTCTTATTGTTGCCAAGTTTTCAGTGAGATTTCATTACAAAAGTTCTCTCCCTCCTCCTTTGTCTCTGAGCGCTGTAACTCCGGTAGAAAGGCTTCGTATGCAAATAAATTTATGATGACATCTGGAAACTTCCAGGAACTTTCTCAGCAGCAAGAAAGCAGAGATGATGACAGGGTTTTCAAACTGCTTTTTATTTTTTTTTTGTGAGTAACTCAACTTTATAAAGTGCCATTTCTCTTGAGGAAATCATCGGTGCAACTCGAGTTCTTCTGCAGAAACGGGTAACTTATAAAACCTACTTTCTCACTCACTGCTAAACCATAACTCTGATACAAAAACCTCCACCCCAAATAAGAGGGGGGAAAAACCCTCACCGGCAGCTTATACTATTATTCCTTTGTTTCAAATGTGTTTCATTTGTTTTTTGCCCATTGCCCGAGGCTACGTCAGAGCAGCCTGGAAATCACATCTAGCAACCAGCCAGTCATTGTGTGTTCGCTTTTAAATTAGGTTGAAGACCTACTAATGGCATTTAATAAACTTTTGCCCCTTTCAGTAATGGCTGGTTCATGTCCAGTTCAAGCTCTAATGATATTCACTTCAGACAGCAGGGGTAATTAACATCCAGTATTATTCCACATGATGGCTTTGAGATAGCACGCAAATTGAGGACGACAGGGAGCGGCACACAACAAAACTATAAAAAAGAAAGAAAGACAGAGAAAGGGCACAGGAAAGGGTTAGAAAGCATATTAAAATTCTCAAAGTAGTCATATTAAATATTTGTATTTCTTTTAAAGGGAACCTTTTCTATGTTTTCATACATTTGTGTGTAGTTGGGGTTTGCACAAGACACTTGGTATGGATTAAAAGCCTTGTTATATTTCCCATAATACCTCAAGGCTCAGTTGATAGATGGATGTTTGCGGGCCCTTAGAAACCATGACAACTTCAACATTCAAGCACTAAGGGTATAAAAATCACAACACATGGCTCTCTTTTGGATCGATTCTTACACACTAAGTAATAATACTCTGGCTGTTTTACAGTTTCAGTCGAATGTCAAAACTTTGGTTTCAGTTTAGTGACAGCTTGCTAAAGTGTTGATCCACCGTGGGTCGAAATCCTTACGGATCAGCTTCTAACAAATAAAGGAGTTTGTGCTCGTTTGTGTTACGAAGGTCACAATATGAAGATTCTCTCTAGTCCCGGCTCTCCCTTACCAATTTTCCTCTACTTAATTTGTGATGGGATTATCCCAGCAGTCCGAAGGGTTTGGTTACTCCCATGTTTAATAACTAGCACTGCCACTTCAGACCGAGCCAGCAATCGATCCACACTGAAGCGGGAGCAAAACCACTCAGGGGGGGATGGTGAGCCTGGCTAATAAAACGAGGCCCTAATCCAGCCCCTGCAGTGAGGGATTATGATCAGGGCACAGGGTCATAGTGATGTACACACACCACAGTTTACCATAGAGACGTAGGGCTCTCCAGAGGCAATTATCTCATGCCGTATCATCCTTTATTTACCTTTCACCTTGTTTGGAGGAGAAATATATTCATTTATATAAACTATGTGGATAGAAATACTAACTCTAATGGGAAAGAGCAAAATAGTCTTGAGGTTAGTAATACGTTTGAGAATGTTCATTGTAGAAATAATAAATAATATAACTGTATAATGGCTACAGGTTAGTATAAAGCAGGGATTTCTAACTTTCTTTACATCATTTTATATCCTAATATTAGAAAAGAAGTTTAATTTATAGACTGGTTCTTATATAGTGGTTTTCTACTTCACCTGAGCACTCAAAGTGCTTAATACAACTTCCCTCATTCACCCATTTACACCCATTCTCACTTTTCTATGCTTTTTCGAGATAAGTGCTGTCTATCTAACATTCATGCTCATTCATACTCCGAGGGAGGCATCTGAGAGCAACTTGAGGTTAATCTCTTGCCCGAAGACGTTTGGCACACAGACTGGAGGAGCCAGGAAAAAAACCCACCAACCTTCTGATTAGTTGGTGATCTGCTGTAGTTCCTGAGCTACAGCCACTCCGTGTAGATCAGGAGTGTTTTAATAGTACATGTCAGTTTTGTTACAGGATGAAGAAATGCTGCTGTAGTTCCCCAAAAGTTGATTCTGTTCATCTCGACGTAATGGGAGAAACGTTTCGTCACTCATCCAAGTGACTTCTTCAGTCTCAGCTGACTGCAGGTTTCCATAATAACTGACACTAGTACCACTGAAGGAACAATGGGCTGGGAGTTCATTGATCATTAATATGCAAATTCTCATGACCATTGACCAACAACCACTGATCAAAGCCCACTGACTGAGCATGAATCAAGCTGCTGTAGTTCATGAAAGAAATCTGTCAGCACGACCCTTTGAGCTAAAACTGTAAGAAATAAACAGAAATTTCTTCTGCAGATAATGAAAAATATTATTTATGTCATTTAACTATTTATTGATAACTTACATCGGGGTGGTATGAATAGCTATGATCTTTGTCAGTAGGACAAGTTGTAAAACTTATAAATACATTTAAAAGTTCAAAATCCACGCCCTCCTCCTCATTTCTCAAAGCCATCCAGTGAGCCGTGTGGACACACCCGGTGTGTATCTGTATGTATCTGTTTTGTTATTGCTGTTTCATTGTGCTTTTAGTTTCTTCTGTTATCTTTGACCGCCCGTCTCTGTCATCAAGTTTAGTGTTCGTTTTCATGTCTTTTTTTTTTTAACGTCCTATTTTACTTTGTCAGTAAAGCTCTTTCTTTGTCTTGTTTTGTTTTTACTTCCTGGTTGTCATTCATTTCCTTCCTTTCATGACTACCTGCTTTATCAACATTGGCAATAGTAGCTTTACCTGTTTCCCTCCCACCTGTGCCTAGTCACCCATCAACCCCTCTGATGTGTGCGTTGTCCTGTCTTCCCCTTCGTCTTTGAGTTTTGACTTTCAAACCATAGAATGACAGTTTCTATGTTTTTGTAAGAGATGACCTCTTTAAAACGTCCCTAAACTCATCAGCTCAGTTCACTACATCGCTACACACTTTTCTACTTAGTCACCAGTCACGCTGGACATAAACAACATAAACCAGCAGCAGTAATTTTTCTTCTGTAATAACACAGCAAAAAAATGTACTTCCAGCTTAGTTGCGAAAGAAATGGGGGTCAGCTCTAATGTATTAGTTGTGGAAGTTTGCAATCACCGAAATGGCATGAAGTAAAGAGTCCTCACAATACCTGGGAAGCAGGAAGAAGCCCTTCCCTCCTGACTGGCTGCCAATTCAAGGTAATGGAGCTAGAGCTTCAGCATACTGATAAGGTTACAGAAAGGACACGGTGAGGAGGATAGGCTGTTTCTGTGCTTGTGTTCTTCTGTTACTCATAATCACCATTTACCCAACATGGGTTAAAAAACAGAATCAAATTCTTCTAAATAAATTACTTTTATACTGTTTATACCCACAAAAGATGAGTAAGTTACAGTATATTCCTCCTTTAAACACCAAAGCCCTAAAGAGTCAATATTTGGAAGTGCTGAGAGTCTAGACTGTTTAATCTAATATTAGTGATTTCATTGCCACCTGAAAGCATCAAGCTGAAGTGTGTTCTCCTGTTGCTGTGCCACTGCAGGGAACGGTCACAAGGCTCAAAACTGCCTTGCTCTGAATCAAGTGTTCAGAGCTGAAACTCACAAGTTTTCAAGTGTTGACCAGTGTGACAGCAATTTGCTTTGAAGCAGATTCATCCTTTAACCTGAATATTTGAGGTGGTTTTAGGAAAAGCAGGTGCACTTAAAAAAAAGTATTTTTAAATGACATCATAAACTCTGCAGCGTAGCACACATTACAGAAGATGAAATGCGATGCTGTATCGGAGGTTGCCATTTTCCTTTACAGTAAGATGTGGGTTAGAGGTTACAGAATAAATGAAGTCAGGCCCTTACTATTATTTAAATCGAAATGTGTGCACACTGTAAGCATGCAGACACTTCTGGCAAACCAGGGATGAAGACTATGTGCGGGGTGAATTTGGTATTTTCTCTCGTGGACCTGTAGCTGTGCCGTACTCTTGACTCTTTGCTTTTACTTCAGGCTGATTTAAATATAAATGCCAAACGCCCATGGCTTCATGAAATGTCTAAAAGCTTTTTTTTTCGTAGGCTACTTTGAATACTTCAAGCCTGGGCCAGTTCAATGTCTGAATAAATTATGGCACTGAACCATTTTCACCCTCTCTCTGCAACCACCAACTACATATTGATGTCCCCTGTGTGCAGTGAAAGGAGATTTCCACTGAAAACACCCAGACGGACAAAAGGTTTCTTTTTTGGGGGGGAGGAGAAAGACAGTTCTGAGTGGTGGGAACCACGACTGTGGCAGAGGGGATGAAGTATACATTAGACTTAAATAGGACGCTGGACGACCCAAGGCCAAACAAGGTCGAGAGTACCACTCAAGTGCGCGTCTGTGAAATGTTTGGCAAACTAATCTGATGTAACGCCAGAGAGTGAGACGAGACAAACTCTGAATAAACATCAACTGCTGACCTTTACAAAGAGCAGAAGATGTAATCCACTAGATGGATGGGCGGAAAAATACTTAGATGCTAAATGGCATTTATGAAAACAAACCCCCTTTTTTGGCTTTAATGCTAATTGCTCTGTTGACTGCACACTGTGTTTTAAGTCTACACAGTTTTAAGCACAAGTATGTTTATGCTCCGAGACAATCCAGCACATAACAGCAGGGTGCAAGATGCTAGCAGGCAGGGCGTACATGAAGCGCCATAACTAAGTAGCCGGCATAGAATACAGAAACATCTGTGCCGAGTATGGCCTGGAAGGTCCCGAGGTCAAAATGGGAGACGCCCCCTAGGGTGTTCAAGAATGACCGAGCCAAGATCCTGTGGGACTTCCAGATGGACAAAATGGCAATGGCTAACGAGTCAGACATAGTAATGGTGGACAAGCAGAGGAAGACGTCCATAGTGATACACGTAGCGATACCGAATGACAGCAAAATCAGGAAGAAGGAACAGGAGAAGCTTGAGAAGTATGAAGGGCTCACAGAAGAACTCGAGAAGATGTGTAGGGTGAAGGTAACAGTGGTCCCAGTGGTAATCAGAGCACTAGGTGCAGTGACTCCCAAGCTAGGCGAGTGGCTCCAGCAGATCCCAGGAACAACATCTGAGATCTCTGTCCAGAAGAACGCAGTCCTAGGAACAGCTAAGATACTGCACAGGACCCTCAAACTCCGAGGCCTCTGGTAGAGGACACGCGCTTGAAGGATAAAGATCAAATATGACATGATAGTTGGATGCAGACTATAATGTGATATTTAGAATCCCCATATAACATTCCCTATATGCTTATGCAGTACAAACAGTGGCAATCTTTTGTACAGCTCTATAAAGCATTATTACCAATTAGACCTTCAAAGTTGATCAGCTTATTGACCTTAAAGGTCAGAGGTCAAATGTGTGCTTTGTACAGCATATGTTGACAATATGCAGCACACTTGTAAGAATAACAGTTTCTCATTTCTAAGGCTTTCTGTCAATTTTCAACCAATAAAACATTAACCTCCTAGGACCTGCCGTCCACATATGTGGACATCAGATTTTGGGTTATTTAGACCAAAATACTCAATTTTGCTCTACAAGGGCCTGATATCCACTTACGAGGACATTATACTGCCACTGACCCTCATATGTGGCTCTCATTTTTCTTAGAAACAAAAATCAGGTTAAAAAAAAAATCTGGTAATTCTTTGTTTTTACATTCATCAGGTCCCAATCAGCCCAAATATCAAAGAGAAATTAAAAATGCATGCCGTGGAAGAGTTCGGGTCTTAGGAGGTTAAGTTGACCTTGAACACTTTGGTTGATATAAGCCAAAGTTTAATAGGTTGTTAACATAACCCCACTCTGCAAAACGTTTACAGAATTCATTTTTAAAAAAAATTCTATCTATTGTGTTTACAGGCAGAATTACACAAACGCATCCACGCAAGAACATTAAACATGAAGAATTCACCATTCAACATCTACCTAATGTTTAGGGCACAAAAGGTCATCTTTGCAGAGCATCATAACACTGTCCTTCTTTTTCTACTTCTAAAGCTTTTTGAATGGCACATTCTTCCAACTAGCCTAAAATACCATTTCACTTGACTGAGTTGCTTTTACAGGAAAAATATTCCACTGTTCTAGCCGTGCCATTTCTGTGTATTCATGTTATCTTAAGTTAAGAGTTCAAGCGTCTGCCCGATTACTCTACAGTGATCATTTCCATCTTTTTTATCTGCGCTGGCACTGAGCGCAGGCCATGATTTGATCAAGTCGATTACTTTGCTGTTTAATAAGGATGTTATCACGTACCCAGAAAGTTCAGAATGCCTCTTGCACTCGGTGAAAAACTTCATATGTCAATCATATTAGTTTTAGAGTTTGGCACGATATCTAATCACCCTGCCTGAGCACGAATACTGAGGCAGGGGAGAGCCGTATTCCCCACAGGGCTGCAGAGTCAACCATCCAGTTTTTCCATTCTGAACAAGAAATAGAGAGAGACTGAGACTGATTCTTCTCTCCTGACAGAAAGACAATACAGACAATTTACTAGAGAGAATGAGAAGAGGATGCCAGCCTTCCTCGAGCCCTCAGAGATGAGGCCTCCAGTAGCAGACACCTAGACACTTCAACAACAATAACACCAAAGACTCTGTGTGCGTGCGTGTGCGTGTGTGTTAGAGAGAAAGAGAGAGAGTGCCGCGTTTCCCTAGACAATGAAGATCTCAGAGACGAGGGGAGGGGTGGAGTTCACTCCCCAAATCAAACCTGACTCATTTAGGTCGACTCCACTCACACATGGGACCCCTCGACAGCAACAAAACAACTGCATATGCCTGTTTTCCAGAAGGGTAAGCATGCGCAAAAAGATAGACTTGCAGGTCGTGTTTATGATGACGCCATGTTGATTTTATTCAGGGTCAGGTGATCAAGCTCGAGCTTGATGTCAAACAAGATATAGTTTGCCAGCTTTGCTACAGATTTTTATGATGAAACTAAATCTGAAAACAAGATTATTCATTTCATAAGATCGGATTCGTTTTCCCAAAACTAAAAAAGTGCAAAAGCTATGAAAAAAAAGTGGGATCGGGGATTCATCTCTATCCCAGTGTAGACTAGACTCACAGAGACCCCTCCACACTGAGGCCTCTGGGGAGCTGCTAATCAACAAAGCAAACAGCCCTCAGACAGCCCAGAAACAGGACCACGGCAGCACCTTCCGTGTAAACACCATTTTGTGTGTTTCTCTATTATGGCTGGTCCACAAGAACGGGCTCCTGAAGAGAAGGGGCCATAAATCTCACTCAGGCTGATATGTGGCTAAGTCACTCATGATTAAAAACACTGCTCTGAAAATGTCACGAGCCAGGAGTAGCAAAATGACCAAAGCTATCAACCCTGCGTGAGATTCTAGGATTCAGAATGGTCGGTCAAACGAATTTGGACTTTGACAGGAAATATTAAAGAAGCAGCTGCTGCTGAAATAAACAAAGACTTCTTGCTAATCAAAGTTGCTTCTTGCCTATGAGATGTCAATTCAGCGTTGGAGATTACCTGATTCGCTCGCTTTAAAAAGCTACACAGCTAAACAGTCTTATTAATCTGTTCCTCGATGTAGGGTGCGTGCACTTCAAGAGGCTTTTGGCTAGCACAGTGCATTCACCACGAGTAGCTGCAAAGAAAACTTGACTGGCTTTGAGCTTTAATGTGTCTGTGTTCATATCACAAACACATACCGGCAAGATTTCTAATCTAACATTTTCTCCCTGTAAGCGCAAGTAATAGCAGTAATATATTAGGCTGAGCTTAAACATCTGCAAACATGCACTCTTTGCTAATTCCAAAGCAAGTTGTTATGGTACTCTGTTTATTGTCATCTATAAAACAACGAAATTCAGTAATTACAGTTACAGTTATGTCGTTGCTTGCATTACAAAGGTTCTTTAGTTATCTGCACGCCGAGCAGCTGTAAAGAGAAAAAAAATCCCTTCCTTCACATTAGCGCTACAGTTAGCAAATTAGCAAATAGCGTGCAAGGAAAACAGCTTGTCCTTTTATTGTATGAAAGGACAAGCTTGCGATAATGAAATGCAAGCTGTGTTCAGGACAGAAACAAAGCTATGCTGCTAACTCAACATCTGAAAACATCTAGACCAGCGGTCCCCAACCTTTTTTGCGCCACGAACCGGTTTATGCCCGACAATATTTTCACGGACCGGCCTTTAAGGTGTCGTGGATAAATACAACAAAATAAAACTAGTACCGGTACCGAAAAAAAGAAGATTTATTCATAACACACGTGAAAAGACCCAGGAAAACCGAGTTAACGATAAAAACGATAACAAAATAACGCTGAAAACCGATAAAAACCCTGAAAACCATACATTTCACACCTGAGCCTCAACTCTCGCGGCCCGGTACCAAACGACTCACGGAGCGGTACCGGTCCGAGGCCCGGGGGTTGGGGACCGCTGATCTAGACAGACAGCATGCTAACAGAGAGCTAGCCAAGAACCCAGAATGATGATAAACCTATGGGTACACTGAACCATGTCGCGTTGTCAGTTTTGTGTTGATATTGTAAAAACCAAAAGAAATATTGCAAGCATGTCTTCATTTGGATACAGATTTATGTTGGTGAGTGGAACTATAGGATTACGATTAAGGTTAACTGGTAATTATGTTACATTGCATTTTAGGACTATTTACGGAGTAAGGAGAAAGTAAAGTAACAAGTAGTGCCACGAGTTACTTTCTTCAGCAAATAATTAAGCAATGTACTACATTACTTTTAAGAAAAGTAACCATTAATGTGTAATACTTTACTATTTTGGCCCCATCACTGGTGAGAATAGCATGCTTATGCTGGCTTCAATGGGAACATTGTTATTGCATCTCAGTGCTGTGTGCAGAATCACGGAGCATCTCATCATGAATATTAGCTAACTTCTGGGACATCTTTCAACAGTAGAGACAAGACCATTACTGATAGCGCATCAGACTCTACACCTTATTTCCACAGTGAGCAACTGTGTCGCTTCAGTGTCATTTTAATGGCACAAAGGATTTTCTTTTCATATCTCTAAGCAAGCTTAAATTGTCACAAATTTAATTGTCACAGCTACTGTGTGAGCCAAAATTGGAGGCTGATGAGTGAGTGAATGAATTTCAGTTTCTGGCAGGTCAGACAGCCTTTAAAGCATGGAGCTCATTCCACCCCAGTTTCCAGACAGCACGTACACAAAATCCATATCGCAAACATTTCAGCAGTGAGAATAACTTCTTCCTCTGCTCTGAACAAAAAAAAAAAAAAAACCACCCTCACTCCAGCTGCTCTCTGCAGAACAGATGACAAACTTCCACCAGACTCACCAACTATTTCTGGATCCTTTAACGATCCTTTCCTTTTATTGGGAATACAAAAAAGTTATCTGCTGTGGGAGATGAGACGAGAAGGTATGGGGGCTGAGTAAATATGAGGTCCAATGGATAGACTGCCTAATTGGAGCTGCCACCGAGCACATGTGCTAATCTTAATAAAGCACACATATAACAACATATATGAAGTCAGTGAAGTCAAAACTCGTTCCATAATGCAGAGCAGAGCACAACAAGACAAAAAACAAGAAAGCTTCTTACAAACTCTGCAGTGCTCTGCAGTACAGAAAGAACTTCTAATACTTTTTTAGAAAAAGTGAACATGAGATGCTTGGAAACAGATGGTATTGTGATGTGCAGAGTCTATGTTTTAGCAAAGCATCGCTCTGATCAGTCACACGGGTTTATAAAAGCATAGAAATTCGAGGCAGGCGGTTGTTTAGAAAAAATAAATTCTTCTGGGTAGATACTGTTTTACCCTCAGTACAAATAACACATATAATTGAGCAACTGGGTGGCATAATCATTACACAGACTTTCCTTTAGTTTCACTGATAACGCATATAAAGATATTATTGCACAAAAATATCGAGGTTTTTGTAAGAATTGCACGCAAGTAACAGTGTGGCTATAACATTAAGGTAGAGTTGCGCTGAAATGTCAATAAATCTTTACTTTAGTCACTCTATACAGCTTGTTACATCATAAACCGCTGGGATGGATTTCACAGGGAATTAGCCCAAATTTGATACGGAGCAAAAATAAGATTGCTTTACATCTCAGGAAAGAGGTATCATTATAGGTCCAAAGTTTAAAGTGCTCGCAGCAATGGGACATTTTGACCCCTCAGTAAGGTGTTCAGAATGATGAAATATGCAAGTAACATTGGAGCAATTGCAACAGCACTTGAAGTTCTAAAGTCGTGATCATGCGCTGAGAAGCGTGAACTTTTTCGCCAGAGTGTCTTTTTTCACAGTTGTCCAGGCAGACAGATTTCCATTTGAGAAACTTTTGAAGAAAGTAGAGGGCACACTCCGTGACTGAGACATCACGCCAAGATGAAAGTTTGCTTACTTTTTTTCATTTCTTGACAAATTTAGATTCTGTCCTTTGAACTTGAACCGCCAACAAGAGGACCGTGGTCCACTATGATCTCAGTGCCACATCTAAAGTGAACTCTCATCATTGTGCAATTTAAGTGTTCTTAGTACTTTTTCAGCTCATCAAACACTTGGAAACAGAGCTTTTTTTCCTCGTGTTTCCTTATTAGGAGCTGCACAAAGCTGGCGAGGCCGGGGGTATAAGGGAAGAAAACAAATCAGCAGAGGCACGAAGATACCTTAATTACCATTTTCTCATTAAGTTAATAGAAAACCGAATCAAAACAACATTACATTTTTCCAAAACTAAATGCAAATGAAAAAAAGATTTGAAATATGTAAAGTGAAACAAAACGCACAAGCTTCATGTCTGTAACATTTACAGCAAACGTGAATCTTCGGACAGATCAATTCTTTTGAAATAAGATCCCAAACTTAGGTGCAAACCACAGACTGACCCTGTTGCATTTATATTTCTGGGAGTTCTTTTCAAGGTTCAAGGTTCAAGGTTCTTTATTTGTCACATGCATAGTTATACAAGTATAACACACAGTGAAATGTATCCTGACACGCTCCTCAACATGTGCAAAAAAAAAAGGGGGGGGGGGGGGGGGTAGAGGAATAACATTATAAATATATATATATATATATAGTATATACATTGGGTGAATGTGCAGTAGTAGCAGCAAGCAGGTGAATTCTGTACATTAATATGAATAGACATCTGACTATTTTACAGAATGGACAATATAAACATCTTTTTCTTTTGTCCAGACACAAAATATCTATTTGCACATAATTTAAATCGAGTGTTCAAATTGATTTACTATCATTTCCACATGCAATATTAATTATAGCCCTGATATTTAATGCCAAAAATGCATGACTTAGATTTTATGCTTGATATTGAAATGAACCAACTGTGCCTGCAACTACTGTAAATCACATGTAAAACTAGCCACACCTGCGAGTGTTTTGTGGGGATTGCGCTCATCCTTCGTGTATCCCATTTTTTTAAAACATCGGAAACGGTGACAAGATGGAGGCGCTTCTATTAGTTGCAAGGAAAAGGTTATTTGTCCGAACTGCTGAAGAAGGTACAAGCTTGCTCACATGGCAGCTGTAACTCTGTTGACATTTGAAGTGTGAATCATGTCACCACCCTGTCCCAAAAAGAGAGGGTGCCCAGATTTAAACTAGGGAACCTCTTGATCTGCAGTCAACTGCTTTGCCCCTGAGCTATACCCCCTGAGATTAACCCAAGGTTGTACTACAGAGATGCTGTGAGTCAGCTAGTTGTGGGTTTCATCTCCGCTACTTGACTAAATAGCACACGACAAAAACAATTTGGGCCAGCAGGCTTTAGGAAGTGGGCAGGAAATCCAAGCCCTTCATGTCAACCTGCATCTGCTCTGCTAGAACAAGACACTAAAAACCAAATGAGTTCCAGGATTTTTTTTCCTATGCTCAACATGTGTAGATGTTTCAAAGGAGACAGGATTTTTCCTACACAGCTGAAAAAACTATACATTTTTATAAGTTATAACTATCTGCTGTCTCCTGTGCAAAAAGGAAGAGACCGTAAAGGTTATTTAGTTTATTTAATAGAAAAAAAGAATGTTGTACTCATAAACATACATTGATTAGTTTGTAACTATAAACAAATTGATACATCATAAACATAATCCATTAAAAATACATGGGTATAGCCATCAATTCAATATTATTATTAGTCACAATTACTTAATGTCAGCAGACTGAACACATGATTCTCCCATCTACCAACAGCTGATGAGTTGGCAGAACAGCAAAAGCTGGTTATATGCTAATATTATGTCATCTAATGCGGTGTTTCCCAACCACTGTGAAATGATCAGGTGTGCCGTGGAAGATTATCTGGTTCCACCCGATTAGTACTCCAAGCGATCGCCGTGGGTAACGGGCAGAACAATTACATTCTCTTCCCCTAGAGGGCAGTGCAACTAACTGCTCGAATTAAATGGGTTCCCAACTGCTAGTAAAACAGAAGAAGAAATTACATAATAGTCACGCTGTGAGACGACGCAGCGCATAATAGCAATAGATAAATATTTGAAAAGAAAAAAATTGTATTCAATCTGACCTGGTCCTGGAGAAAATTCTGACCCAGATGAAGGCCCTAGCAAGAGTAGTGGACAGAAGAAAGCAAAAAGGCATACTGGGGACAAACCGAGTCAATTCCACTATACCTGGTGCCGTTGAAAAATGATCAATATGCTTCTTGTGACATTTTTGTTTGGTGGTGTGCTGTGTGATTTTTTCTAATGTGAAATATGTACCATGGCTTCAAAAGGTTGGGAAACACTCATCTCCAGACTCCTTTCATAAAGTTTTACAGCCTAGCTGTAGCCTGTCAGGTAACAATCACTACAGATGAACGGCCATCGCAGCTAGAATTATGTACTTGAATTGGGCAGAGTAAGAAAACAGAATTCAGTTGACTGAATCTGCAATGTACAGACACTTAGTTGTGAGATTTTACACGCTGTACCTTTAATAATTCACAGTTCAAGTTTATAACATAAGAGAGGAAGCAGCTGTATTCTTGTATGCAAACATTCCCGACCGTGAATTCATTCGGAAATATCAGCATGTGGTTTCTTAACAGCTGAATGGACCGCACAGGGAGTCTGCGCCATGGGTAGTTGCTGCACATTCTCAAATGAACTTGACCGTAATATTTAAATGGCTTCAAAATGAAACCACGGGTATGCACAAATGTTCTGCTATGATCAGAGTCGTGGACATGAGCCAAAGTCAGCACTCTGAAAGTGATCGGGATTGCAAGGAGATGGGAAGGTGGCAGAGGAGTGTTCTGGGATTTGCTTTAAGGGCTAACTTATCTTTGTGGACCTGATGAGAAACGGGAGGACAGCGAGCATCGAGCGGCTGAACTCTGGCCAAGGAAATGGATCCCTGTCCCATAAGCAGGCTAGGACCAGGAAAACTTCACACAACATCTTTCTATTGTGCTACACTCTAGCTGGAGTGGGTTTTACTGCATTGTGTGTTATTTAGCCTCTTTTTCTGTGAGACGGGGTATGCGGCAAAAAAAGAAGAAAAAAAATTCTGCACTTTCAATTTATCCAGCACAGCCTCATGGTGAGATCATTTCAGCTGCTATCAGTTGAAATTAACTTGCCCTATTTTCCAAGAGTGATACATTCTCTGTATTTGAAAAAAGATTTGTCAGTGACAGACGTGCTCTTAGAAACTGCCACAAAGTGACTCGTTAGAATCAAAGTTTAATATCTGTGGGTGTGCGTCTGCCCGTTCGTCATGGCGTTAACCTGCAAAACAATTATTCCGTCCCGCCTTGAAGCACACATCAACGATCTCGTGTCACACATTAGCATGTGTTCATGAATGTCTGTCTGTATGAGATGTGTGTAAACATGTATGTTTTCTTTCCACCCACATGTGGCTACACATGCATGTAAATGCTTCCCTGGTGTGCGATTTGAAGCGGACACATTTCACAGGTGACCTCCCTGCGGAAGACAATGAAACACAAAGGGATGGGAGGCTCTTAGAAAAGGGCTAATGAGCTGGGTGGGGGAGCTGTGGGGAGGTCCGCTGGGACGAAGAGCCGGGAGACAAAGGGATGCTAAACACCCCATAACCCTTTAGTGACTTAGTGAGTCAGAGGAGCAGGAGGTATTGCTCTTGGCCATCTGTGACCCTTTTTTAACATACAGCACAGACACAATGTAAATGAAGCCCACAGGTTCTCACTGACTAACGAACAAAACAGTCTCTTTTTTCCTGTGTGTCATTTTGTATTTGTAGTTAAAGCAATTCTTTGAAATGTTTTGAATATGAAAAGAAATGAAAGCTCAAGTAATTATGCTAATTATTCTGAAGTATAATCATTATAATTACCATGCAGTGATGTTCTTGGATTAGGACTAAAAATATATATTTTTTTCTTTTTAATTTGCTTTCTTTGTTTAAATGTTCCATCCATTTATATTCTTCACATGTCACAGGGGGCTGGAGCCTATTCCAGCTGCCATCGGGCGAGAGGTGGGGTACACCCTGGCCAATCTTTTGCAGGGCTAACATTGAGAAACAGGCAATCATTCACCCTTATCTGCAATTTAAAATCATCAATTAACCTAACCCTACCAACTGAATGTATTTGAACCGTGGGAGGAAGCCAGAGTACCCACAGAGAACCCACGCACACCCGGCCAGACACTGGATTCAAACCCAGGATCTTCTTGCTACTCATCGCTCCACTGCATTTAAATGCTCCACATTTTTGTACTGATAAAGAGAAACATTGCAAGTTTACCACCACATATAAGAAGAGGATGTGTAATAATGAACTCCATGTTTCGTTGTGCTTCGATGGAATCTGAAAGACTTTAGAAAATCTGTTTCTCATATCCAGCTGAGCCAGGAAACTGAAGTAAGATGCTCGCGGTTGTTCTCCTTAGAGTAAGAATGAAAAGTGAGCTGAAGAATCTGGAAACAAAAAGAAGTCTGTTTTAATTAATGGCACAGAGGCTAACTACTGAAGACCTAAACCTCTGGTTTGGTTTATCGAATTATTTTGATCATTTAAAAAGTGGGATTGTAACTTGGCAACAGAAGCCATCCCAGTGGTCAAAAGTAAGGGGGGAAAACAGATGTTCCGAACACAGTTCCTTTGTCTTGGGTGAAATCAATCACAGGTTTTTCTTAAAACTCCATAAATATGTCCGCGTTCAAAAAACAGAAAAAAACAAACTGCATATTGAGCCTGCACGAAGATGCCATATTTCAGCTACAACAGGCACAAACGAGACTGCTGAATGTCCTTATGGTGAGAGACGACACCGGGGTCAGCGCAAACAAACAAACTCCCTCCTCTTGCTGTCTGTCATGAGGTTACGGCCATTTACCGTTTTATCCATTTTTGCATGTCACAAAGTGTAAATGACTTTGTTGCTCGGTGAAGACCTCTGCGTGTCTGTGTTGCTTTAAGTGTGACACAAGTGACCTGCAGGACATCTCTCAGCCCAGCTCAGGAAGCAATAAAGCAGTCAACAAACTCACACACATGTACACACACAGACACATCTCCACATGATTCAGCTGTCTAGCTAAGGCTTTACTGGGATCCTAGCAGAAGTAATAATAGGAATCAAACTGGTAGCGCCTTCCCAGCAGTGCTGAGTGGAGACTTTTACCACTCTGAGCACTTCACACTTCATTACCAAAACACTGTCTTCCCCATTTAGCGTTGCAATAATTGTTGTAATAATTAGCCATAATAAGCTCTGGATGATATTAGAAACATATGAGCATTTTTATGACTAATATTCTCAGCGACTGTGAAACAGAACGCCCACTCCTCAGCAGTTTAAAGACCCACCTTGGGCGCTCCATCGCTCTCCCTCTCCGCACTGCGAGCGTGAGTATGATTAAGAGTTGACATAACTAATAGCCTCTCCACTAACGCAGGTAGGGAGAGGCAGTTCAGAGTCTCCTAAGGACCAATGGGCTTAAAAGTGCTTTCAGCTTGCTAATGATGAGCTTGCTATCCCAACACCCTCTCCGCTGAGTGTGTACTCAGCTCGGAATCTACGCTGAGAGGTGTTATGCACAGCTGGAGTGGACCGCTGCCAAAGCAAGGTTGAGTAGATCTATGATAGGTGATGCAGACATAAACATACATTTGCATGCAAAGCCTGGAAGTCGGGAAAAAAATCCAAAAATATTTGCTTATTTTTGTACTTAATTAAAAAAAAAACCATGTCATTCTCGTTTAGGGTTCTCAGACTTGCTACCAAGTGTTTTTGTCAGTGCTGGTCTTCATAGATCTACTTGGCAGCATGAATTTAGAAAAATGATTATATTACCACATCTTACATCCCATCAATAAATGCTTTTCTTTTGCAGGAATTTGGAAAATTAATACAGATAACTCGATTGTAACACTGGTAATTTCCTCAAACAGACATTTGTAAAGCAGGGGCTGGACAACATAGAATATAGCTCTGGCTGTATTAATGTTTTGTTGAATCAGAGCTGAATAAATGTTGTTCTTGTTCAGTGTTAGCGGAGAGGATAAGCCTGTCATGACAAATGTCATGATGATGGATCATGTTATAGCACTGCAGAGGATGAGAGAGAAACAGAGAGCCTTAAAAAAGGCTATTTCACCACCTCTTCCAGGAGTAATATATAAAAGAGAGAAAAAAAGAAACAAACAGAAAATTCGAGCTCTCCGGATGAGAAATTATGGGTTGTTTCTTAACAATTTCATTGCCTGTAATGATAAAATTCAGTGAGGGATTGACTGTGTTTCTTACATTTATTCTGCCCCACAGTTTCCTTTGAGCAGAAACCAGCTACAGAACTAAATGCTGGAGAGGGATATAAGCACTTTCTTTTGTTGCTATAACACCTTGTAGCCCATTTTCTTGTAGCCCTCATCTAATTACATTAGCAGCGCTGAGATGCCCAGCTCATACATCATTAGCTACTCATTTTTTGTCTCCATATGAACAGTCTGTGCACAAAACATCTTTCTCTGCAACACCCACAGGATCAGAAGTTTTCATCTCGCTGCCCTGTCTAACTCCATCTTTGTTATTCAGTAGTTATATGCTTGCTAAATAAGAAATGACTATATACAGGTTCTGTTTATAACCAGAAACGTGGCACAAGCCCTGACAAGCACTGGTAATATGACACGCAGTCTGAGGTTGGAAGGTGCCTCTCATCATGAGTCACCAAAGCTCGACTGAAATGACAAAGAAGATGATTGCATAATCTGAGTTTGCAATGAAAACCATGCTTATGGATGCCATATGAGCTGCAACTTCAACACAGTTCAAATAATGAATTTAACATTACAGCCACGGGAAAGTATGAAAAATGATGTTTTCCATGTATTTGCAACCTGTATGAACTCTTCTCCCAAAAGCTTCCAAGAATTTCTAATATGCCTTAGGAAAATATACAGTATCAATTATCTTAAATGATCTAAAAAGTCCTGCTATTATTATCATCATCATGATGTAGCATGCTATACTTTATTTAGCAAAATCAGTGGCATTATGGTTTTTTTAAATGCAGGATCAAATGACTTCTATAGACGACAGAACACAGACTTTTGGTTTGTAAGTGTAAACTAGTTGTTATATACACATCCTTCATGTCTCTGTGATGTTGAGTACAATTTAAACCCATTACAGTGAAAAACAAAACAAAAGGGATTTACAAAGGCACATACAAAGAAGCAGAAATCCATTCATTCATACAAATATAGTATGAATGGGTTAGGTTTAATATTTTTCAAGGGACTCTGATTTAAAAGTTAAAGGGTTTTGTTAAAGGAAAATAAACGTGACCTGAGTTGGGAGGCGTAGGTGAGCTAGCATGTCCTTGAAGACATTTTCCCTTTTTTTACCCGTATCTCAAAATACACTATTCAATGAAACTAAAATATTTTAAAAAGTTGTCATCAGTCACTACTAAACCATAATTTAGATCCTGTTTTTGCTCTATGTAAGCTAAAGCTCAAACGATGAATGAACTCCAATTCCATTTTCCTCTGCAGGATTGAAATCAGCAGATGAAGATGACGTGAGCTGGGTTAACCACCTGACAGGAGCAGTCAGCTGATGCACACTGCGATTCTTCTGATATCAAAGTCCCAAGATCGCACTGCCTCACCCGCTCACCACTGAGGTGAGAGATTGAAGGTGGCTGTGGTGCGGAGAGAGTTGGAGAGAAAGAAGGCAGATAACAGAGATAAGTATCTGTTCCTCGTATCACACCGAGCTGCACAGGGTCCCAAACTTAAACCTGGTAGTTTATCTATAATGGGCAATCACAGCCTTTGGAATTCACCCAAACCCACTGGGAGGGCCCCCGTGACAGAGGGCGCAGGCCACTTCTTAAGCCTTAAATCTAAGATGGAGATCCAGTGTTTTGTGTCACGGAGTGTCCCCCTCTCTGCTGTGACTTTTACATGGCCTTGGCTGGTGGCAGGGAGCCTCCTCAATGGCAGGCCACTAAGCCAAATTGATTAGATGAAAGCACTCCTCTTTGAAGGTGTCAACCCCCCACCTCCACCCACGAGCAATTTCTCTAATGGCATCCAGGCAACCCTGTCGCTGCAGAGCCTCGAGGACCAAGACGGGCAGAGATTCAAAAGATTCAGCAGAGGAGCGGGTCAGTCGAGGAATGGACAATTTGTCATTACACTGCAAGTCTGACTTGGCAGGGGGGTTGAAAGTTGTAAAGTGGTCACAGTGGAAATGGAAAAGAAAAAGTTATCCATAGATTTTTCACTTTGAGCTGAACAAAAAATAATGCCAGTTTTGTAATGGATCAGTGCAATCACTGTGATCTTTTTGTTAGCCTTTTAAAGCCACTCCACATCAATGTCAGTGTACTTTTAACCACTGTCAATAACACTTGAGCTTCTCCCATTTCCTGATTGTGTGTCCTAAACAAGTGCCGTGGACTTTCTATAAAAACCTAAAAATAAAAAACACAGTAAAGTCAAGTTCAAGTCAAGGAAGAAACACGAACTGGATGTCCGTGTGTGTGTGTGTTCAGATTTCAGAGATAGCTTCATAGACAATTATCTTAATCTAATTGCAAATTGGAATTGCAATGATCCAAAACAAAACATGCAGACACATGTCGCGTTGAAAGCGATCCATCCTTGTTGCTCAAGCCCAAACAGCAAAACTGCCTGTTCAGATAAAAATTCAGTTGCTGTCAGATTAATGCAAAGGAATGCATGCTTCAGTCACACATTTAAGTTTTCCTTGAGTTCCTTAAAGGTGTAGATACACAGCTCATAAAACATCTGCTCTCAATGGGGAAAAACACCATGGTGGACATCTATACTGATATGGACAGGGTAATGTGTTAGGGACAAATTAATGTCACAAAAAGCCACAAAAGGCTGAATTTAGACACCCAAAAAATCAAAGGGAAAAACTGATGTGGCAGACATCATCACTGCAACAACTAAAAATGATATTGAGTAGCTACGTGTTTGCATGCAACATCGAGGCATGCTCCTAATGAGATAGTTTGATGTGCAACCTCGTGAGACGAGCAGAAATGTTTCGGAGGTTTTCTATTGGATTTAGGTCAGGCGAGCTCATGACCAGTAAATGGTATCAATTCTTCCATCCTCCATGAACTGGCTTCATACTGTCGCCATATGAGGCCGAATATTGTCATCCACCAGGAGGAAACCAAGACCCGTCTGCTAGTAAAACAGCTCACTTTTATTATCTTTGGCCTTAAAGAGCTATTAAAACACTAGCTCCCAATTTGTAGCAACACTAGCATTACTGAGGAATGTGCGTTTATTCATATGAAACTTTCAAAAATAATTTTTAACATATGTTTAAAACTAAAGCCGACAACACAAAGTCAGCTCCTGGTTCAAATCACTGAACTGTGGAGTGAAATTCTTTGAGTAACAGAGAACAGAGCATTCAATTTCGAAGCAAGCGCCATTAAGATCCGGTGTTAATTTAAAGTTTCAGACAGTTTCTTACTTCTGAAAGATTAGAATTTAGTGCGAAGTAGAGGCAGAGGCAGCTCCGGCATCCGTATAATTACGGGAAAATTACATTCATTATTGTAATTTACATCTCATCTCCAATCCAATTATTAACAGTTTGACCTGCATGGCACATGTTAGCATGGAAATCTAAAATGGGCTCCCGAGGCGGTGGCAAGAGGAGGGGTGGAGAACGGAAAGTGAAGCGAGAGGTAGAGTTTTGGGACTGCGGGAGATGGAGGAGGGAAAAAAAACAATCAATATGGCTCTAAAAGATGATGATTTTAAGTAGCCATAATTCTCTGCCTCAGAGCACAGCTGCCAAGGGTGCTGCTGCTACACTTTGATGCCTGATTTGCAATAACGCTGCCAGTAATTCACTCATCTGCATCTCTGGAGGGACCATCAGCTGTCTGTTTATCTGACTGACCATGTACATGCGATGCCAGTCAGCCTGACGCTTAAAACAAGTTTTGAGACAGCAACTTATAAAAAGAGTTGATGTGCATTACATACAATCTCCCAGGAACTAATAGGCTGTGTAATACAACCCTGTTTGCAGTTTCTTGGTGAAGCGTCCCCTCACCGCTGCAACAAACAATACATGTCATTTGCTTCACCAACCTGATGACCTCTTTTCTACCATCCTTCTTCATCGTCTTGTCATGTTCTCCAAACACTGCTCTTCATAGAAGTAAGGCTCATTACAGGAGACGTCATGTGCAGGAATCAGTTTTTCTGCTTAACCACAATCTAAGATTAGCTATTTATGCAATATTTATGCAAAAAACATGCTTTAGAGCATGTTTGCCTTCAGTTAATCCAAAATGCTGCAGCAAGAGTCCTGACAGGGACTAGAAAGAGAGAGCATATTTCTCCTGTATTGGCTTCCCTTCATTGGCTTCCTGTTAAATCCAGAATTGAATTCAAAATCCTGCTCCTCACATACAAGGTCTTAAATAATCAGGCCGCATCTTATCTTAATGACCTTGTAGTACCATATCACCGTATTAGAGTACTTCGCTCTCGCACTGCAGACTTACTTGTTGTTCCTAGAGTATTTAAAAGTAGAATGGGAGGAGAGCCTTCAGTTTTCAGGCCCCTCTTCTGTGGAACCAGCTTCCAGTTTGGATTCGGGAGACAGACACTATCTCTACTTTCAAGATTAGGCTTAAAACTTTTCTTTTTGCTAAAGCATATAGTTAGGGCTGGACCAGGTAACCCTGAATCCTCCCTTAGTTATGCTGCAATAGGTGTAGACTGCTGGGGGATTCCCATGATGCACTGAGTTTTTCCTTTTCAGTCACCTTTCTCTCTCACTATGTGTTAATAGACCTCTCTGCATTGAATCATATCTGTTATTAATCTCTGTCTCTCTTCCACAGCATGTCTTTCATCCTGTTTTCCTTCTCTCACCTCAACCGGTCGCAGCAGATGGCCCCGCCCCTCCCTGAGCCTGGTTCTGCCGGAGGTTTCTTCCTGTTAAAAGGGAGTTTTTCCTTCCCACTGTCGCCAAAATGCTTGCTCATAGGGGGTCATATGATTGTTGGGTTTTTCTCTGTATCTACTGTACAATATAAAGCGCCTTGAGGCGACTGTTGTTGTGATTTGGCGCTGTATAAATAAAATTGAATTGAATTGAATTTAATTGAAGTTTGCGTAGGTGAAGAAAGCTTTCACAAACTCATCACCGTGACATCCAAATAAGAAAAAGTGTGGCTCGTATCTATGAAAAAAATCAGCAGAAGGTCAAACAGGTCTTCACAGTTTAATTCATTACTTTATGATTCTGTTCAACAATAATATCTAAAAGGTTTTTCCATGAGATAAAGAGGGTAAGAGCTCCGTATCAGATGTAGAACAACACTGAGAAAACACTCTGTCTTCTGTGTAATTCACATGCAAGGCTTTGGAGGGCAGAAATAAGGTCCACACCCCACCATCCACCATGAACACTCAATAAAATTACACTGCATAATGACTGTACGTTATAGTATAGTTACAGTCAAATTCTATGGTTTGTATCTACTGTAAAGAAACAGAGCAATCTACAACCACTCTGCAACACTGAGAGAGTTTAAATAAAGTTCTAAAATGTATTTTCTCTTAAAAAAATGATCAGGAGATAATACTTTTTCAAATGCAGGAACTTTGATGGCTAGGCTACCAACTGTAAGTGCCTCGATGCATGTTCAATCATCCTGAACGCTGCGTTTTCAATCATTATTTGAGATATTAGATGACCTAAAATTACATACAGGTGGCCTGAAATTTTGTCCATTTCTTTTCATATAGTGTTTCCACTGAAAGATTGATATATTACACTGATACTCAAGGTTAATTAAATAAAAATAATCTCTAACTATCTCAGTCAGACATAAAACACGATTAGGCAGAACAGCAATGTCCATCTCAGTCGCTGTATTTAAGATAGCGGTGCAACATGAGGCTTCAGACATCTGCTCCCATTAATTTTTAATGGATTCATTTTATGTTTGTGGGAATGCTTTAGTTTGTTTAAAGATGTAATTGGACACTAATCAATGTATATGAATGAGGACAGTAGTCTTTTTTTCTATTAAATAAAATGTAAACAAGTGATACATTTCACTTTAGTTTTCTTGTCACGGATTCACATGACTTAAATTACACTTAAATGAGCAGTTTGATCTGAATTTGCTAATTTTAAGTCGCTCTTTCAACACACGAACAGTGTTCAAAGCTATAAACGAGTTAGGGTAAAATCGTGGTGGTTTGTGTGAAGCTTTTTGACAGCAGGTCAGACAGCATCACACGCACCTGCTTTTTCCACACTGTGCCTCTGGTTCACTTTCAGACTGCCACCATTCTCACGTCATTTCCATAAATCTTCACATTCTATCAGGTTGGAACGAGCTTTTATGTCAAAGCAGAAGAGTAAAGTCAACTGTTCATTCATGTGCATGAGTGTGTCAGCCGGCGCCTATATGTGCGCTTTGGCTTTGAACGTCTTAGATGTCCTTTGAAGTTTAAGACAGCTCTGCATCAAGCTCACTGGTTCCACTTCACAAGATGTGAATATGTGGACACAAGCAACATCTGACTCACCGACTTGAGCGTTGCCATTTCCTGATTGTGTGTGCCACGTGTGAGTGCGTGCACGTCCATCTTGCTCTGGCATGTGTGCCTTTGCTCATGCGTGACCGAGTAACCCACTGCGTCTCAATTCCTTCCGTTGTCTCGGTTTCTACCTGTCTGTCTAACTTAGGGCAATGACATTCCCAGGACACCTTTCGAAGTCTCGACAGACACTCAACTCTGAATAATACACCTGAAGCATGTCAAGTAAATCACACTCTGGTCAGATTGGTGTCAGTTAGAAAAAGTTTACTTTTTTCACGTCTGTTTGAGTCAGGATCTCACAGCCCTGTTACAAACAAATTAATAACATTGCTCACATTACTCCAATCCAGAACTGAATGGATGTGTTTTGACAACCTGTGGTCACCTTTATCAACACTGTGTCAGCCAAGGTGATTCAGAACAACAAAGCATAGCATTACCTAAGCAACACAGATTTTTGGGGGCTATAATTTAGTAGCTGAATTTCACACCACAAAATAAGCAGATACCCAAGGAGCTGAATGTAAGCATCAGTGCAGACCACGGTCTGAAATTATTACCTTTTGTTATGCTTGGCTTCCCAAGTAACTTTTAGCTTTCAGACGTCAGCTTTCATGTGCCTGACCTTTAAAGCTTTGCATTTTGAATGTCTGCTAGTGGCATATATTTCCTGCTCGTTCTTACAAAAGCACAGCACAGGCCTCAAGGTACAAGTCACACTGATGATAATTTTTCTCTTCTTTGCATCAGAAGGCTACTTTCTCTTTTTTATACTGTACCACTCAACAATGCCAACTACCTTTTGCTTCAAGGCAGAAAATTGACTTCACGCTTCCAAATATTCCAGTCTACAGCTCAAGAACATTTCACTGGACGTGTGATTGGGTCAAGTAGACCTGAGAACTGTGCATTTCTTTAAACAGTTATGAATGAATCAAGAATAGAGACAGGTGACAATAACAATTAGTGGTGATGTAAATGTTGATGCTGGACTCACTGGATAGCAGAGCGGATGGGGTGACTTCAATCTCACTAGTGGCCTGGTAGGGCTGGAAGGCTGATGCTGAATTCATCTCACTGGCGAAGGGTTCTGGGCTTTGTGTACCTGTGGAACTGGCACTGGTACCGTCCCCTCCATTGTGAGGATCCTGCTCTTCATATATTGCAACCAGCTAGACGGAGAGGAGAAGGAAGTATTTGTATGTTAGCATGTGCTTTGAAGACAAAAACGAACAAATAGATGGTGCCGATGGCTTGGTAGATGTGTAGACAGACAGACAGATAGATGGATAGATGTGGAGATAGATGTATGTCTAGACAGATGTCCAGATAGATGTCTAAAATGATGTCTAGATGGCTAGATAGATTGATAGAGGTCTAGATGTTTAGATAGATCGATAGATAGATGCATGTCCAGATAGATGTCCAGATAGATAGATTTCTAGATAGATAGATGTCTAATATCTATCTATCTATCTAGATATCAATGTCTAGATAAATAGATGTCTAGATGTCTAAATGTCTACTTAACAGAGTAAATAAAACTGCCAAACTGCCACCATGTGAGCATGCTTTTTATTCAGCTAATCTACTACTTTTTTCCCCATTCACAGATATGCATACACTCACTTTCTCTACAGTTTAATCTTGCAACATCTGCAGTCATGGAGCATGAGGTGCTCAGGGTTGCCAAGTTAGGCTCCCACAGTGAGCAGCTGCTCCATTCTAACATAGGTGATACGTTGCCACATTTCCCAGGCCAGATAGGAAGAACTCCTCATAGCATCCCATAATTATCTGAGTCTAACACACACCACTGATTACTACAGCCAACAAAAGAGCAAGAAAAAGACCTCATTTAGGTTAAAGTAAAAAAGACAATCAGCTGGAAAAAAAAATCAGACTGGCCATTGCCAACTCACCACTTGTGTCAAAGCTTTACTTAATACTCGTGGACTGAGAAGGATGCACAAGGAGAGAGAGATGAAAGAGATGAAAGATCCCCAAAATGCTGCACAAACTGTAGTCGTGGAGTGAAGGTACCAATGCCAAGTTGCTTTCATTGCCAGCACAACCTGTTAATAAACCTCTCTGAAGGAGATTAACCTCTCAATCCATCGAGACAGAGCAATCAGGCAGCGGCAGAGCGATAGAGATGGTGCGATACAGGAATAAATAGCATGTATATTACAGACATAAGATGACTCCCTTTTATGTCTTGTGCTTCCTCCAGGTCTGTGTAATGGAAAGCTGTGAACGTGGAGGGAGCAAACAGCTATTGTGTATCCCATATCGTATTTGTCTGAAGGTAAAAATAGCACAAGCGTTTTTCTGTGTATTTGCTGTTTTTCATCACCTCAAGTGCAGGAAAATCTGCATATAAACAAGTTTAGAAGCCCCTGCTCTTCTTTTTGATTTAATTCATTCATATGCAGAGGATGATGCTCAAGCGTGCATGTGTTTGTGTCTGAATTTATGGCTCTCGGTGAGTATGCCCATGTGGTTTACTGTTGTTGTAATTCACCACACAATTAAAGCAAACTGTTTTGTTTAGGGTGTTTTTTCCCCTTCCCCTCTCTCTAAAATGTTTCCTTGCATCCCAATGCCATTCCTGAGACACACTCCATCACCGAAGGATTTCTCCCATTTCGCTCTAATCGTGTTCCATTCCGATGCTGAAATTACATTCCTCAGGTTGTAAGGGTTTATCACAAATTTACTTAGTGCAAAAGAGAGGCAATCAGAAAGGGGGGAAAAAAGAAAGAAAAAAGGCCTCAATATTACAAATCAGGCAGTTTGAGGAGGTAATATCGTGCAGGTTTGCTCACTGGGAAGTGTGATTATTAAGAAGGCAAGAAAAGCTGCTTTGCTTTGTGTTGAACTGCAAACACAGTTAATAGGCAAAAACGAGGATAAATATTGATCAGTGTGCCATTCCTGCAATCTGAGACTATTTTTAGGGGGGGCTTCTTTGAATGAATTGTTTAAAATTCTGCTCCGCCGGCTCATTTTTTGAAGTGTTAATGATGAGCAGGCCAGCTATGCGAAGGACCAGAGGCAGCTGTGAACACAAACAAAAGTAGAAGGGCCGTCTCCAGCGGCATTTGCGCCGCCCCAGCGTACAGTGTGCGCGACTGCATGACTCATTAGCGACAAAGCAATCAAGCCTCCCATTCATATGTTTCTGGGAGCATTTAGCGATCCAGCAAGCCATCTCCCTGCCAGCTGCCCATTTGAGAGAAGTGGTGAATACTGTTGTTGGTGTTGTGGAGAAGTATGATTCATTTTTAAATACACCCCAAATCCCCCTAATTAGGTCCACTTTGCAGTGACGCACAGTCTTTCACCAGACACTCTAGAGCACTCTGCTGGTATCAGACACGTACAACTAAACTCATTCACACACTCTCCGTTTCATAATCAAATGGGTCCGCATTTATCCCGCATTCAATATTTATGGGCTCTTGAAAGTGCCCGTTCTTCCCTTCTACCCAAGAAGACATGTAAAGTTCTTTTTCGTACACAAGCTGAGGGCAGAAGCATCAAACTACTGTAGGTCGTCCAACTTATAAAGCCAAAAAGAAGAAAAAAAGAAAATGCAAGAACTGGCTGATTCCCAAACTAGCAGACACATCTTTTGCTTTTTGCCGTGTCCGTTGTTGAGCTGATCTATTCACTGATACTACGCTCCATTAATTCTTCTGTAAGTAGAGTACAGCTTCCTTTAAAAAAAGCTTTTTCAACTATCTGACCTCAGACGGATGCAGCTGGCACAGCTATCTGTGTTTAATTTAAGTCTTTAGCAGCGATGATATCACAATAAGACAATTGTTTTTTTTAAACTGTACTTTCTGCATTGTGTTTACCTGCAAGGCTGCAACTCTCATTTCTTTTCCAGAAAGGTCGAGAATTGCTTGTAGTCAGCTGTTTGAGCTGTGACCAAAAAAAAAAACTACAATCGAAAGGTAGAAAAAGGAGCTGGCAAACGGCCTAACCTGAGCCTTTGTTTGACTTACACGGTTATCATCAGTACAAAGTGTCTTTGGAGTACCCAATAAAGAGTCCTCGCCTTCCTCCCTCTGTGCGAGGCCTTTCCAGCGCCACCGTGTCCTCTGTCTGTGCTGTGGAGAATGGGACACACTTGGCCAGAGGGAAAGCTGACGCAATTCTTGCTGTTGACGGGACAGAGCTCAAGCGGCAACGCACTGAAAGCCATCACAAAAACGCTTTCCCTCCATCTGGGAATTGGTCACAGCCACTTTAGAACTGAGACGATTTCACGTTTCACTTTTCTTTTTTTTTATTCTCACACTTTCCCCCCTGTGGCTGCCGTACAGCGGCCATGGAGTTGCATTCAGAAGTTTAAAAAAAATAAGAGGAAAAAGTTTTTTTAGCGATGAAGCACAGACGGGAACAGCATGGCTAATTGTCAAGTGGCGTGACAGCTGAGGCTGAGGATTCAGAACAGATAGGAGGGAAGAAGGAGGGAGGCTGGAGAAGAATTTTAAAAAGCCCCTGAAAAACAAGATGCTATAACCTATCATAAAACAGACTTTTATATGATAACCAAAAGGGTAGGGAGAGAGGAACGAGAGAAGGCGAGCACATTACAGGATGTGAGTTGAAGAAATGTTCCAGTTTCCAGTCTCAGGATAAACTCTGGAGCGATTTGAAAAACCTATTTAGCTCCTACCTGCTTCAGTTGACAGAAGCGAGGGAAAGAAAAGAACTGAACTGAGTCTTATTTCATGGGCCTCTCTCTCTCTCCAGTAGGGAGCTACAACACTGCCGCTACCTTAAGCCCCGGAGCAAGGCTGACACTCATCCACTCTCAGCTGGTTCCACTGACTGTCACAGCAGCTGCCAATCAACCGCTATCTACCTGGATGCCTGAGGGCTGCTGGAGAGAGGCAAGAGCAGGGGATGGCGAGAGATGATGATGAAGGGGGCGAGACGAGGCAGAGGATAGGAGAAGGGAAAGAAAAGAGAGGAGTCGGATGAAGCCGGGCATTCTCTGCAGTCTGGGTAGAAGATGTATTTGGAATTTAGAATTTCCATATCTATAACACAGAGAGCACTGAGACAGGGCACTGAGAAAAGAAAAAAAAACAGAATCTCAGGGAAGCCTTTCATGTTGGCCTCCTTTGATCTCTATCCAGCTTTTGGCAGCAAGGTGGAGAAGAAGAAGAAGAAGAAGAGATGGAAAGGAAGCGGCTGAGGAGGGAACGAGGAGCTGTTTTGACAACCAAACCCCCCCTCCCTCCCAAAACTCCCAGATACATCCTTCTACCCACCCACACACCCCAGCACCTCTGATCTGTCATGAAGCCCGGGCATTAGGAGTGGCACTGGTACAAAACAGCCGTCCCAAGCGCTCACAAAGTGGTGCTCCGAAGACACAAGACAACAGAGGTTATTACAAGTCACGGGGCAGCACTCGCAGTGCCAGTGAAAACATGTAATACCTGCACTGCAATGCTGTGACGCTAATCCATATCTGCCACGGCAGCTTTTTTACAGCCCAGTGGAAGGGACGCCTGACACGAGTCAACCGGCGGCACCCCCCCCCCATCCGCTCAATCCACACCTTCAATTAAAGAGCACATCCGAAGTCGTGCCAGCCTGCAACCTGCTGTGAATATTTATTGCTGTAGCTAAAAAGTCTCCCCTTAGAGGAGAGATTATTTATTCATTTGTCTTACTTTTTCCCCCCCTTCCATTCACATCACATCCAAATGGTAAAATTCAATGTGGATCTAACAAGTACTGCTTACAGCTTAAAGAATAGGCACATTTGTCTCCTGCAGTTGGATGTGTGCGTGTGGATGTCGCTCCGTGGAAATTTCTCATATTTGTTATGAGATGAACGAGGGAAAGATTAACACTTCGCTCAGTGCATTATTCAAAATGATAAATGAATGGATGCCGCGTTGTTATGCAATGTCTGCGGTAAGTCGTATATACTGCCTCTGATAGCACAACACCACACACCCTCACACCCACACAAACAGACCAGGTTTCATCTCCCCTCCCTATCATTTATCATCATTTTATTGCAAGGGCACCAGGGGCGCAAAGTTATTACGGGTACAGTAGTGGTGGAAACTGTGAAAGCCACTTACTCCACCAGAAACTCCAAGGACTCGAAACTTGTTGAGTAATAGCTACGAGGCACCATCCCTCATCCACGCGCCAACCATCTATCCATCCACCTGTCCATCTACCGTTCACCTCACTTGACATGCTCATTCAGTCATGAATCCCACATGCATCCATCACAGTGTACACTTTTTGATCATGTATTGGCATGCACACAGATCTTAATACACCAATGACGCATCTTTCGCTGCTGAATTGGTGTCTTCGTTTTCTCATTTGCCTTAATGCACTCATCTAAGAGAACATGTGTCATGGTTTTGGGCTTGGATCTGAGCTAACCCATTCAAAGTCCAAAGACACACAATAAAACAAATTAGCTGAAGCATTAGATGAACAGCTCCCACGTTTTGTTAAGCAAAATTATTAATGGAGTCTGGCGGAGGGTAATGGCTTCATTTTCTTGTTGTAAAGAGCGTACACTTAAAACGCTATTGATTTCTAGTGGCTAAAATCAGTTTTACTGTCTGCTGCTGCCAGTGTCCACAGCAGTATAATACTTTTGTTTCTGTGCTTTCTGCTTGTGGGGCTGGGGGGGCTGGGGGGGGGGGGGGGGCTGCTTACTGCCAATCTACTGTAGGTTACACACTGACACAGAAACTAAACACAGAAACAAAACTATCCCAAAATAAATGAAAACAGGCTACCTAGTTATTATATCGTTATAAAATACAGTTATTACTAATTAAAAATGCAAAATATTTTTAAATGTTTTCTGACTGGTAAATGAACTGGTCTCTATTTGGCGCTTTTCCACTCTACCTGACCACTCACAAGAACTTTTATTTCTATGCTTCCTAGCTAACATTCGCACACATTCATACTCCAGTCGATGCATCGGAAAGCAACAGGTTGGCAGGCGAGGGATCGAACCGTCAACCTTCCAATTAGTAGTATCTCCTGAGCTACAGCCACTGAAAACTGCACTGGTGCCAAACTCCCAAAAATGACCCAACCAGCAAAACAGAAATTGTTTTATAACTGGATGCCACAGACATTTTTTCCCTCCTCATGACTGTTTTTCTACTAGGTTTGCATTTGGCTACAGTCAGTGTCACTACTAGCAGCATGAGGTGACACCTATTTTGTGTGTGGAGAAAGAGGATGAGCACTGCCAGAGTTACAAAATGACCTCCAGCTGGAGGCAGATGTCCGTGACTAAACACAGAAACACACTTCATCAGGTTGTCCTGAGGGTCCGATATCCTCTATTGGGCCAAGTGCTCACTGTTTGGCACTATGGAGCCTGATTGGCATTTGCAATAAAATAGCAGAATTAGCAGGTCCACCACTGGAGCCCTGTGCTTTTCACAGACGGGAGCAGGTTCACCCTGAGTGACAGACATGAAAGGACCTGGAGAAGCTGTGGAGAACATTATGCTGCCTGCAACATCATTCAGCATAACTGGTTTGGTGGTGGGTCAGTGATGGTCTGGGGATACATGTCCATGGAGGGACATGCAAACCTCTATAAGCTAGGTAGAATGAAATCCTTGGACCCATTTTCAGACCCAATTTCACTGCAGGTTGATAAAATTTCCATCAAATGATATGGCCTCCTTTTATTCCTAAAACATTACCCAGTCCATAATAGTGAAGATATCCAACATGACTTTTTCCCATTGAGATCTGATGTGTTTTCAAGTGTTAACTTTTTTGAGCAGTGTGTTTTGTTTACAGTCTTCTCCCCCAACCTTGTTTGCCATCTTGGGCGTTTGCTTTGAGGTTTGCTTGTCTTCTTCTAACACTTCTCCTGTGTTCCGCATTTGTGTCTTTTAATCTGGACCCCTTCATAATGTGACCTTTACTTGTAACTTCTTTTTAATGAATGACTGAAGGCAGCATTGTACTTGCACAAACCTTCCTCCTCGTATGCCAGAGTTCTCACACAGCTTTCAATATTTAATCTTTTCCCCCCGTCCATTATTTCTCACACACGCCGTGTGTAGAGCAAACCAACAAAGTGCTTAGTCCTGTAGTTTTCCTGCTTATTAAGACCATCAAATATTCAGGGAATAAGTCTCCAGCACTCTGGCCTGCCATCACTAGCACTCCAAGTAACCCTCAAATGGCACCCTGCAGCGCTTTAGAAACATATGCATATTTCAGGTGCTGCCACATGGGGTTGATACAAAGGGAAGAAGCTCCCCAAAGGCTGACTACAGCAAGACCTGAAATGATGACACACACCTCAAAGCGAATGTAATGTGTAAAGACGGTGCAGCACAAGGATGAATCGCCTTCAGTTTAATGTTTTGCACCCTCAATTGAAATTTGAATAAAAATATGAACTTCAAATACTTGTTAGGCTTAAGATTATTCAGTTGCAGTAAACATTAAAGCGTCACCAAGACTCACTACAATAGGCATTAAGTTACATGTTACGACACAAGATTATCAGCTTTCGGGAAAAGAACAGTCAATTTTGCTCCAGTAGCAGACCTGCACAACACAAACATCCTTTCTCGCTTAACGCAGTGGTGACGCGTGAGGGCAGAGGAGGAGGGTGGTGGGAACGAAAGGCGAGGGCAAGTTTGTATGCCAGTGTGCAGGAAGATGACAGGCTTAAAGAAAAATAATCCCTAAACAAGCAGACGTAAGCCCCGAGATTGGTTTACGCCGCCGTACTGGCTAAAAACATTAAGTCATCATTTCTTTCACTTTTTAAAGGAAAGTAGCTCGACAGGTATTCATGACTTGAAGGGGGGAAAAAACCCACAAGGTGGGAGGGGTGTTGAAGTGGACGAAAAGGCAGAGAGAAAATATACAGAGCAAGCAAAGTTTAACCAGATTAGAGACTCATCCCTTTTCAAATCCACAAGGCTAAATTCCCGTCCCTGCCTTTGAAGTTTTCCTCCGCGTTGGGGAAAATGAATTCACACATATCGGGCCGCCGTGAGTGTGAGAACTACCTACGCAGTGCTGACTGAAGGGAAAAATTCCTACGACACCCCCGATACGTTCTTCCGTGTATATTAATACCTCATAACCCTCTAGTCGCATGTTTCAATTCAACACCATTCAAGTCTGGGAAGTAAATTTCACTTGTCTGAGGGCACACACACACAAACACACACACAAAAAGGTCTTTGCTGCACATCTCTGGGAGTGGAAAAAAGAGAAGCAGCGAGGAGGGAGCAATACAGAAGGAAAAGTGATGACATATTCATGAAAGCAATTAGGGTGGGTGTCCATAAGAAAGCAAGAAACACGATAAGCATCTTATGGGTTGAATTGCCATCAATCACCTGACAGTAATTAACACTGTGCAGACACATGAAATAATGCTGAACTAATCTCGTTCCACCAGCCAGATACACTCTTAAATGTTATCATATTAATTATCCTATTCCAGTCTAGGTAAGTGGAAATCTTTGCATTTTAGAGACGTTTCTTTCTTTATTTTACCAAAACTTCATAAATGTAAAACTATTCTTGTTCTGTTGCTTGGGCTCCCATTTGTTCCTTTATACGAGATACTCAGGCGGGCTGCAGTGAGAGCACACGCTGTACCCAAAAATAGTTTGTGGAGTCTAATCATTTGTTTATTGTATCCTCTATCGATTTTCTTGCCTTACTGTATTCATTTTGCTGTCTAAACAGAGCTGCTGAGGGCACCTTCAGGTGTTACGCCCTCGAACTGGTCTTAAAGAAATCAAATCAATGCAATGAACCTAGCTGCTCTCACGGTCTTCATCCAGCCCACCCCCACCACTCCGTGCATATGCCCAATCTAATAATGCCTTTCCTCCCCAGCCTTGATTCACATGCAAAACAACAGCCAGACACTCTGTCTAGGGGGTGCACTCACAAATACACACACACACACACGCACACACACACACACACACACACACACAGATAGAGTTATGTCAGCACACATACCTGCCAAGGCACAAACAAACTGCAGATACACAAAAGCACAAAAGTCTCAGTTTATATATTAGTATTCTTCTCCCAAAGCATTAGAAAAACCCATAGTCTAACAGTGCCTTTCAGAGGGAAGTGCCCTTCAATCTTTCATTGGTTATGCACAAAGCTAGGAGGGAGTAATTAAAAACTCTACATCCAGGGACCTCGGCACAGAGAGAGAGAGAGAGGACCAAGAGAAAAAAGGGAAAGCTTCAAACATTTCAGGCCTCCCTGGTGAAAAGAGATGGAAGGAATCAGTAGTAGAAAGTGGAGTGGAGCAGACAGAGAGGGAGGGCCTTATCCTTGACAAGGCCATACATCCTCTGTTGTCAAGGCGGATGGAAATCAGGTAGTCATACCTTTAGCGAGGCCAGAACCAATCATTAATCAGAAAGATTTCACTTTAGGTTTGTCATATCGTATACGCTTGTCCTAAGTGCTTAAGGTATTACATGTCGCAGCGAATTAATGAAAACATCTGAAATCTCTTGCTCTCAGAGCATGACATCAATAGTTCCTCGTGTGTTGGAGAGATGCAGTGCTGTAACGGCACAGGAAATATTGTGATTGGACAGGGTGCTTCTGACACACATTTCCAAACATACTAATACTAAGCATATAATATTTCTATTTGTGCACAATAACAGAATAATTTAAGAAAAATCAAACATTACCAGGGTTGCCATTATTAGCCCACTGTACAACTGACCTTCTTATTGCACAGTGCTATAACTTTGTAAAGCTCAAAGCTTGCAAAATCAAGCTAAATCGGAAGGTTAACTTTCTGTTTACACACAGTATAATAACTTCAATCAGGGTTTGAACTGTCACCGGAAAAAGCATCATGCCGAAAACTAAAGAAATCAGTTTAGACTTGAGAAAAAGAATTGTTGATGCTCACAAAGGAGGAGATACAAAGTTATCAAAGTGTTTCCAAGTGTCAAGAACTGGAATGAGAAGTATCATTAGGAAATTCAAAGAGAGTCACACAGTACAGAGCAAGTCTGGCAGAAGTAGGAAGCAAAAGATTTCAAAGACTCTGGAAGAAAACTAGTGAGAGATGTGTCTAAAGACACCAGAACAACTTCTAAGACACGAGCGAATGAGTTAGCCAAGTCAGGAATTATAGTCCCAAAGAAGACAATGACTAGAACCCTGCACAGGAATGGACAGCGAGGCTGCAGACCAAGAAAACCTCCACTTCTGCAGAAGAGACAACTTCAAGGAAGACTGAAATATACTAAGGATGACCTATAGAAAGATTCTGCATACTGGAAGTGTTTCCGTTGGTTAGATGAGATGAAACTAGAGCTCTTTGTACACAAAGATGCTACTTAAGTTTGGGGAGAGAGGGGAGAAGTGTACAACCCAAAGAAGATGGTCCCCACAGTGAAACACAGTGGTGGGGAATTTCATCATGGTGAAAGGAATCATTAAGAAAGAACGATTTGTAAAGATAGTGAAAGAAAATCCAACAAAAAACGAGTCTTGGTAGTTCCTCTGTCTTCTAAAATGGCAACAACCCAAAATGTTCTTGGTGAAGAGGTGCCTTCAGAAAACCAAAGTGAATATTATTCACTTGTAGCCTGCACAAAACCCTGATTAAATCCCATTGAAAATCTGTGGGGTGAACTGAAGACCAAGGCCTAGTACACCTGAGGAGCTTGAGAGATTCACCAAAGAATAGGCTGCGCTTGCTCAGGAGACATGTGTGAGACTTCTTGAAAACTACAGCAACTGAATGCAGGCTGTTATCATGCAAACAGAACACACAAGTGACTATTATCATCAGGGGGGGTAATAATTTTGACCCTGGCAGTTTTTGTTTCTGTGTGCAAAGTAAAATAAGCATCCAAAATAAAAACTAGGATGTTTGGAAAAGCTGTATAAAAAATTATTTGCTGTTTATCAGAACTTGAGAAATCCTTAAAAAACTGAATTTTCATAGAGAACGTTAACAATCCTGTCGTCATCCGAACATACAGATGTATAGCGGCTATGTGAGCCAGCATTCAATGTGACACGAAGACAGTTTTCAAATTAGGGTTTTTGCATCGCTCTCGGGTGGTCTTCACCCAGTCACCAGGGATGGCCTCAGGTGAGTTGCCTAATACCCTGAGGCCATGGACCAACAACAGAGGCTGTACGTGTGCACAGACTATTTTGCATGCAAAGGTAAGCACTTTGAACCCACATAAAGTAGACTTCAAACCAAATGCCTCAATGTGCTTAACTGCTGAGAGCAAAAATTACGTGGAATACATTATATACACAAAAAATATTTTCATGTGCTCTGTTTCTTTAAGCTGTTCATTCAACTCACATTTAATAATAATGACATTTAAGGAAAGGTACTGGTGTAAAAAGGCAAGACATTGGTTAGTAAAAAACGAAATAAATAAATAACGTAAATTTAATAGTAACAGACCAATAAAATTGCTAACTGGATATCAATTTGATACTTCGAAGTTTAAATGTGCAACAAACTGTGTAAAACTGCATTATTTGTAGAAAAGCAAAACTGAAACATTCTCATTAAATCTTATATGTCCAGGGTGCTACGTTAAAATAGACTGTTACTTACAACTCAAATGTAAGCATCCACACAAGGGTAATCAATCAACTTGTTGAAATACTGTGCTTCTGAAGAGAGCCTTTTAAAGCCTGAGAAAGTAACTCAGTGATGCCATCAGGGTTATATTGAGTTGCCTTGGGTACTAATATAGTGAGGCTGCATTCCTAACTTGGCGCGTGTGTTCACCAGCCCAGGAAGATCTAACAAGTTGTGTTGTCCATTATGAAAATGTAGGACCTCAGTTTTTTCCAAGGGTGACCCAAAGTACAGACTAAACTCTAAGATATGATGGTTTTAACTTCAGAAAACCTCAGCTATCACCTTCTAACCAACAGCAAAACACTCGTAATATAATAGGTGTCTCTCAAATGTGAGGCTAGCCACATGCACATTTTACAAAGCACAGCAAAGGAATCCAGACAGTCCCTAGTGGAGACTCATATTTATTTCCTTATCAAAACAACAAATACAAGCCAGGACTGGCAGACAAGAAGAGACACTGGAACGCCGCAGGACCTTATACCACACACACTTACCATCTCCCTCACAATAGTTACCATATCCCCACCTAGCTGAGAATCTGCCAGTGTCCTGACACTATGCTAGTCAGCTTGTCAGTCAGTATGGCAGATGCTCAGCCCATAAATACATCAGCCACTCAGAAGTTTAGTAAGCCAACAAAACCCAACTATTCTCTAAGTAGGTAAACCAAACAGTCGGCCTGTTATCTAGTAAATCAGCAACAAATATACCAGTGAACTGTGAGCCCGCCAGTCAGTAAGACAACCAGTGACCCAGTCGCCCAGGCAGCCAGCAAGGAGGTATCCAAGTGCAGCTTTACAACCCACTATTGGCAATGAACTGAACAGACATTGAGCCAGCACCCGCGCACGCATACACTTAGACACACAACTAGCCAGTGGGGACAGCACTGTCATTATCTGCCATCTGCAGGCCTGAGTGGCCTTAGCCTGGAGGGGAGAGGAAGCAAAGAGTAGGGAGATGAAGCAGGGAGAGAGGATGCTTGTCCGTGCATGTGTGTGTCTGTTTGGTGGTGGAGGGGCTAAATACACAATGTGAGAAGAGACACGCTCTCAATAACACACCGAGACAAACAGGAAGACAACAAAGGAATGGCTCTGTGCCCGCCAGCGAACATACAAGTCTTGTTTTTTGTGTACAAGCACTGCATCTGACAAAACACCACCGCGAGTGTGTTTGCATGTGTGTGTGTGAAGCTTACAAGGCTGGTTATCACGTGTGTCTATCTCACCAAAAATGGCCTTAACATAATGCAATTCTGAAGCATTTATGCATTTATTAATATTGTACTTGTTTGTGTGAATAGCTGTGCATTAATAATCGAGAGTTCTGCAAAGGTAGAATCCCTCTACAGGAAATGCAGAATGTAAGAGGGTGCTATCTGAAGATTTCAAGACCAGCGAGAAAACTCAGTGCAGAAGCTTCAGACTGAATAACAAGGACACAGGCTGCTGAGATTTTGAGATTGTTTTTCTGCTGCTTCTACCTCTCCCTGCTGTTTCCGTGGCTCCGGCCAAGCGCATTGCCTTTACAGAGCTCTGCACCTTCACGGAAGGTTGTGGAAAAAGCGAGCCTGTATATTATGGCACGATGCAGTCAATTTTATTTAGAAGTCTGAAAGAGAAATCTTGAAGGCAGAGACGATGAGGGGACTGTAAGATTGAAGAGAAAGAAAATACATGCAGAAAAACAGCCTATCAGATGCACTGCCAAAGATGTGTGTGTGTCTAATCTGCTTCCTCTCAAAAGACAGGTCAGCACACTATTTGTCAAAAATAAACTAATACTGACAGCTTTTGGCCGTTTCATAAACACTGCCACATAAAAACCCTGACAGCTAAGAATAAAATCAACTCACTGCATCAATGTTTGCTTGGAAAAAACCCATGCACCATGCAACCCGAACTGACAATCCAGCTGTCTCGCAAATGCCAAATCTATTCGCTCAAGCTTCAAGACAAACCCTCGAGTCAAACATATGAAAGAGTAAAACCGTTTCATTTTGTAGCCTGTCATCACAAAGGTGAAACTTTTCCACAGGTCCCCCCAATTCACACTGTTTTGTCTCCTAATAACCTTTTTGAGCAGACTTCTGGATCTAAGCTCATCCCCTCTGTTCTTCCCAACTGCAGGTTAGAGTCTTTGCAAGGCAGCTTGTGCCCTCTAGTGAATGCCACACTCCGAACCTTACAAGTTATTATGCTCTCTTTCCTCTGCTCACTTTTTCAGCACACACTGGCAATGGAAGGCAAATTCTGTTATGAAATATGCTGTGACTTAAAAGTTGATGACAAGGTTTAACAGCTGGAAATCAGGTAAGTTATATACCTCACTCCCCCCAAGATGGGACATAAATCTGGTCATTGGTCGGAGTTACTCAGTGTTTCAAGCCCCACTAAACCTTCTCGCTAAGGAACAATCGGCCCATAACCGGAGCGCTACTAGTGATCTCTGAGAGCACTTTAGTGTTAAAACGGTCAGTAAGTCAAACAAATGAACACTCTGTGTAAGAGAAGGGACGAGAGGGCATGGTGCGCCCCTCCCTGTGCATAATGGGAGGTTACGTGACGGGGTGTGGGGGTGCATGTCTGGGGAGTGCTGCTGAACTCCCGTAACCTCAATTATTCAGCATTAGGCCCCAATATTGATTTCCTGTTGGATCGACTTACTGAGTCCCCGAGCGCTGGGACGGTGACATGCTATAGCCCCTTCCCTTGGAGGGATCTTTAAGAATGGATGGATGGACGGGAGTCTGTTAGGGGGAAGAGGGAAAAGAGATACAGATCCACGGGAGGAGAGGAGGGGTGTAATTAAAGATTCCCCTTATCAAGGATGTGATAAATGAAGATGCCACAGCTCATGGAATAGTTAGTTTGTGAGAAGCCAGGGGAGTGATTAGTTCAGCTTGATGACCTTGGGAAGAGGGTGACACTGCTTAGAGGTCAGAGGGTTCCCATGACTGGGCCTCCTACTAAAGAAGGAACAATATTTACTTTGGCTATATTTACATATGTGGCTGTCAGATATGGAAGGGATAACAGGCCATTTGAGATTATGGTATTAACACTGGTGTTGAGGGTCTCAGGGTGTTAAGAGTCACTTTCTCAATCTGTCATCAGTGCCCAAGTTTTTCTTCCCCCCCACACACTTACCAGCACAATCAGCTGGGAAAACCAGTCACGTGCTGACAATGCAGGAATGTGTTATTGCATCAATAAAAGAAGGAAAAATGTCTCCTTCACAGCCACTGCAAACCTTGTCAAATGTAGGTCTGTCTTCTTCTGTACCTGGCTGCATGGTCGGACATGGGTCAGGTTCCAAATAAAACAGATGGCAAGAGTTCCTTTCTGCAGTTTCTCCTTGCCCCAACCTTGAGAAGCTGTGCTGGGCTAAGCACAGCTCTGATCTGGGCTGAGCGGGTTTGGAAGGTTGAAAACCGGAGGGGGGCCAAATCTGAGGCCCGGAGCCTGACGGAGCATACGCTAATTCAAGGAGGCTGAGGTGGATGAGGGGCTTAGAGGATTGAGTGGAGGTGACAGTGCGCTGCAGTCGATCACTTCTCACTTGAATCTGGTGTACTCCTTCTCTTGGTTAAGCCTGAACTATGCAATAAATGCCAGAAAATATGAAGTTTGGGAAACTGGGGTGTTTATTGAACCTTTGAAAATTATTTTAAAAATTCATGCAGATGATGTAGATGTGTCAAAAAGCCTTGGTGCTATCATGACGGTATAATCCCATTTGCAGAAATTATCTCTTGTTCCAAGCATCTCTTAAAAGACGCCACTGTACTAATGTTGAACCGGACTTTTTTGTTTTTGAATTCTAGAAATATCTAATTGACACATTATGAGAGGGTCTGCTCAAGAGTTTGCTTGAATATGAAGCTGTACCTGTGTAAATAAACATCCTCTTTCCACTTGATCACAGAAGAATCCTACATTTCTCCGATCAAGTAGAAAGCATGTTTTATTCTGCCAGGTCAATGAAACGGTTGATCAAAAATGTTGATCTACTTCAGAGTGGTTTTAGGATGCATGTATCACTTACTTTTACAAAATGAGAACAATCCCCCCACAAACGATCTTTTACTTGAATGATTACAGCTACTGCAACAAGAAGCGATGATGTGTCTTTTAACATTAAGTAAAATCAGTCAAAACTGCTTGAATGTGCTGATTAAAAAAAGAAAAAGTGATCTCGCTGCACTGGAATGTTGCGGCAATTGACACAAGCTCCACGGCAATCTGTGGGTGTGCTGAGGGTGGGTAAAGGGCGCAGGGGGTGAGATTGGGGTCTTGGCAGTATGTATTTAGCTGTCGGCAATTCAGCTCCACCTCCTAATCAACCCTTAATTGGCAGTGTTGTTGACAAGTTCGAGCCGTAGGGCCGGCCACAGTGCCTGTTTACTGCTGTCTCCTCTTTTTTTTAAACTGCTAACTCAAAGCAGTGTGCTCCACACACACAGATGACTACACGTCTGCCTGAGTAGAGTGAGTTTCCCGTCTGCGTTATGTGTTGTGTCGATGTTTCTGTATTTGTATGTGTCAGGCAGAGCCGTCTTTTGAGCTGCGCTCATATCTGTTGTAGTAACTGGCAGTAGAAATCTGTCATGACAAATGATGCTGCTTTGCTGCACTTCTTAGTCAACAGTATAGTTTAGAAAAAAACATAACAACAAGAAAGTAAACAAATCATCTGAATATCAACAGGTAAAAGTCAACAGTAAAGGTCATTGTAGATACCACCTGTCAACATTTGGCCTTGGAGTTTGAGACTTAGCAAAAAGTTGTGTGTTGCAGCCCACAGGCAGAATTCATACAAGTACACAACACTTTACTTTGGCAGAACTGCATAACACAGGAGCTGAGTTCTCCAAGTTCAGGCCCCCCTAGCACTCAGAGGGTTTTAGAAAACACCAAAGAGATGTTCAGCCACGGGATGAAGAGGGAGATAAGGAGAGGTAGATTGAGAGGTAAAATAGAGATCTGCACTTCACAAGATGGCAGAACTCGTTGCCGGCCCGCACATGAATGTAAATGAGCCGGTGGATCACACTGTCAGACACTGGCTCTCAGGGGTGGAGAGGAAAGGCTCCCCACCTCTTTCCTGTCCATAAATTGTGCATCAGCACTAAAAGTCTGTCAGAACTCTATGACATTCATGCTTTCTTCATTTAAATATTGCCTCTTGTTCACTTTTACTGCCTATCATTATCTTTACCTTTGTTTTTCTGTTTATTCTCTTTTTCTTAGTAAAAACCTGTCTCTAACCACTTCCTCTGCACTCTACTACTGACTTCATCATCTTGAAATCTCTCTTTGTAACTGATGTACATCAGTTGGCCAATCTTTTTTTTTTTTTTTTGTACCTGCAAGTCTTTGCAAACTTCATAGTATGAATACCGAGCGATAAATGAGCTTCTCCACTGAAGCCTTACAGTTCATTTGAAATGCTATTAGACTGACATTGCCAGGCAGCCAGTGCCTGACACGGTGTAAAGGACCACAGCTAGAGGTGTGAGAAAGTGATTATAGCCATTTGAGAGTCTATGTTTGTGTATGTGTGTGTGTTATTTTGTACTTTAAACTTTGAGAAAAAGTTTTGTGATTCTTCTCTTATTGGTGGATTTGAGAAATTCATTTAATTAAAAAGAAAGGATGCAGGTTCAATCAGCGGAAGACCAGAAATATTAACTGTCCATTGTCTCCATTATAATAGTAGTTATTATACACTGATCAGGTATAACATTATGACCACCTGCCTAATATTTTGTCGGTCCCCCTTTTGCAGCCAAAACAGACCTGACCACTCAAGGCATGGACTCCACTAGCTCCCCGAAGCTGTGCTGTGGTATCTGCACCAATCTGAGCTACAGTAGCTTATTTGTTTGATCTGTTGGATCAGACCACAAAGGTCAGCCTCCACTCCCCATGTGCATCAGTGAGACTTGTCTGCCAATGACCCTGTCTCTGGTTCACCACTGTCCCTTCTTTGAACCACTTTTGATAGATTATGACAACTGCAGAAAACCCCACAAGAGCTGCAGTTTTGGAGATCTTCTCACCAAGTCCTCTAACAATGTAGTCCTTGTCAAACTAGCTCAAATCCTTAAACTTGTCCATTTTCCTGCTTTCAACACATCAACTCTGAGGACAAAGGGTTCACTTGCTCCCTAATGTATCCCACCCACTAACAGGTGCCATGATGAAGAGATAATCAGTGTTCCTCACTTCACCCGTCAGTGGTCATAATGTTACACTTCATCGGTGTGTATGATGCCACGCTCGAACTGTAACATTTCCAATCACTCCTCTTATAGCTGATTCCAATTTCATGCAAATAACCTCCCATGAATTCTGGCTTGGTGCAAAAGTAGCTCAAGGAAGAAAAAAATAAAGACAGAAAAAGCTTCAGGCAAAAAGAAAACTGTTGACTCATACTCCATCCTATTCCATACTCCTAAGGTAAATGTTTCTGGCCTGCTCAGTTCCACCACCATGCCAACACCAGCTGGAGATCCATCTCCCCCTCTGCTGCCCACAGCTGTAATCCCCCCCCCCCCCCGCCCCCCACAGCCCTGCTCAAAGCCTCCTTAGTAAAAGTGAAGCATACAGCAGCAGGAGCTAAAATGTAAGTTCTTCTAGCAGGTGGACAGCTGATCTGCAGAGAAAACAGGCCTTGGCAGGCTGGTATGGCAGCAGTGTCTTGAGATGCAACAAAAAACCCTCCACAGCCTAAGCCGCTCCTTCAGAAGATGTGTAAGCTGCAGATTTCAAGTCAGAGTATCAGCAGGTTTCTCAGCAGGGAAACAGCAGCCTGTGACACCCCCATGACACCTGCTACAAGAAGTACATGTAAACCTGTCCATACTTTGCTATAGCCACATAGAATAAGGCTTTTAGAGGGAAAAAATAGAAGTAAGCTGTTAACCAAATAAGCTTTCATGTTGTTGTTTTTCCTATGCAGGTATTTCAAGCTCTTAGTTCCTTGACCTTCCTTAGTTCCTTTGCTTGAGGAGTCACTGAGGATGCACTGAATTGGGCTGATCCTCTACTATGCTTCACTTCTGTTTTGACTCTAAAATCTTTTATTTTGACCTCAGTTGCAGAGTAAGTACTCCAAGATTTGTTATTTGGAAGATTCAACAGCTACTTCTGCTCAAACATTTTCTAAAACAGCACCTTCAAATGACATCTGCATAAAGTCACAGCAATTATACATTTATGTAGCAAAATGTGATGTCCTTATCAATTGTGTGATAATGTTTCCACCAGTAGGTATTAAGTAAGTTTTATAAAAGACTTGAGGAATAAATTCTGCACATGTGGGTAAGGGGTTACTGTCAACCAGTTTCCTTTCATTAAGAATGAGCTCTGTGTGTTTAATTTTAACTGTCCTTGGAAAATCTGACAAACAGTAAAGCTTTATATCTGCACTAGCCTTCAACAACGGCTTATGAGCTTAGTTCAGGTAGTAGTTAAAATCCGTCTTTAATAACCCAAGTAAATAATTTTAAAAAGGTACAGAAAAAGAACAAGAAAATGCGTGTTTGCATGCTACACTTTTCTCTAGGGCCACCTTGGGGACAACATAAGCCAGAACACCTCTAAACAAGCCGTGACAACACCCAGGCCACACCTCGTTATTTATGCACCACATGTACCGTCCTAATTCACCTTTCTCATGTCTGTCTCCTGTTAGCAGTCCTTCAAACCAATTAACACCTAGACAACCATTCAGCTCTGATTCCAAATGTCTGGATGCAATTAGAAGAAGGAAACATGGACATTTAAGGCAGGAAGGGGATTTAAGACGCTGAGGAGGGAATTGAGACTACTGTTGGTTACCCCAATAATTGGGAGGTAGAGTCATTGTTGGTAATTGCGAGTGAAAATCAAGGGTAAAGTGAATAATAATTTCGTCTCCGTTTTCAAGCCTCGGAAACTCTTCGTCCTAAACCTTGAGATGAAGGAATTAATATTACAGTAACCAAAAGAAAAAAAGAAAAAGAAAAAAGAAATCGAGGCATTATGGTCATCCATGCTGTTTTGAAGTTGTCTTTAAGACTCCCATGGGAAAGGATGGCGAAAGCAGCACTGCACTGTGATCTCCGAAGGCTCCGCCTCATCCAGATTATCGCTATGTGGGGCTGGCGCCAGTGGTTTCAACATGGCTCAGATTCCGAGCAATGCCCCCTTCGGCGAGGTTTTGTTAGGCACATGTCACAGTACTCATTAGCACAAAAACAAACAGCAACCACTACTGGTCTATAACGCGACCGCCGACCAAGATCTGAAAAATCCGCCTTGGAAATATAGAAGTCAACGCAGCACGACTCCGCATGGAAGACTTTGAAGTCGAGGTGAAATCCTGTGCGTCTTGGAAGTTGTTTTTTTTTTTTACCTCAAATATATTCCAATCTGTAAGGTAATGTTGCCTTAATGGGTGGGATTTTCCACACCCAGAAACAGTTTGGCGAGAGCGATCACAAAAAAGATGCACGTGAGACTGCAATTTTGGTGCAATTCCCCTAAGTGCAGCTTTGTAACCCATCAAAGGTGTTTTAATTATATCAAACACCAAACAAAGGGGTTTACAATCATCCCATCTGCCAGTTCTCCAACTTAACAATCCTGTAGGTTGGGTTTTTTGTGTCACGTTTAAAACAGCCCATGCAGGAGTGGACTCTTCAAACTGTGAAAAAGTCCATGTTAGAACCCAACCCAACTTTTGGGGAGACCAAGGGTCGAGTTTCATAATAGACCATTCCTCGTATTTTGTTTTTGGGTAACGTTTGATAGGTTTCAGTGCAGCTAAATGGGAAGAGTTACGACAAGATCAAAGTTTATGCTGAAAAAAAAACAAGAACAAAAAACTATTTAAACTATATTAAACATGCTAGAAATGTATAGGTTACAAGTGTTCACAGTTTAGCCTCATGAAAAGGTGGCAACAACTATATATATTTTTACATGCACTTGCACAGGTGCTACAGGCCACAAAACATTTAAAATCTAACTGCTGGTCACACCATCTCTTACAAGTGAACTCTCCTTTTCAAAGACTGTGCGACACCCTAGTAAAATGTTGATAAACAGAAACAAAGTGACAAAGTGGTAACAATAACAGATGTAGCAATAAACTTGAAAGTTATGGTTTGTCCTTAACCTACAGTTCTGCCAGAGGTTTCTTCCTGTTAAAAAGGAGTTTTTCCTCCCCACTGTCACCAAGTGATTGCTCACAGGAAGTGACGAGGTTTTCTCTGTGTTATTGTAAGTTCTTACAATAAAAAGCACATTGAGGCAAACCGCTGTTGTGATTTGGCATTATATACAAAAACTGAACTGAATTGAAATGAATTTTGTTTGTTGAATGTTGTGTATGTGTGGGTATATTTGATATGTTAGTACTTCTGCCCTTAATCCTACATACATGTCTGTATTTCATCTAACAGCAACGCCTCATCAGACATGTGGCAACACTTCCCTTTGCAGGCTTTAAATTATTCATTCCAAACAGAGGCCCAAATATACAGCTTAACTATATGATGGCCTAATGAGGGCTATTGATCAACTAATTGATTGCTTTATGCATGCCCTAACTGACTGTCCAATGATCCATTTGGGCAGCTCATTACTTAACATGCATTACTCAGTGCTAACCACTAAACAGTGAAGACTGATATGATATTCTGGTTGACATTCATTCTTTAGCTGATATTGCAAAGTCAGGGCCACGTCAAAGCCCCGGTGACCATTTCAGTTCAGTGAATAAACAAGCTGTGGCAGAGAGGTGAGGTAATTCAACTGCCAGGTTTGATCTGTCAATGAATGACACGGGACCAGTAAAGAATTGAATTTATGCAAGCTGTTACTTACCCTGTTTGCAAACCAAAGCCCTAACTGTAGCTTCTCATATTGCCTATTCCACTTTTATTTTCAAGCTGTTAGAGCCAATTGTGTTATCCATCTTTATACTGTGCCCTTTTAGGCTCATAAAATTGACAGCACTAGTCACATAGACCCTTGGCCTTCAAAGCTTTGGCTTTCCAATAAGTATCTACAGTGTACATGCCTTGCATCTTAGGGAGGTATTGAATAATCTACTCTGAGATTTTCCCACAGATTTAGAGGGGAACCAAAACACCAGCGTCTCCTCTCTTCTTGTGGTAAAAGAAACCCTGAAGAGCATCTCTAGAGAGCTCTTTACATGAAGCAATTTACTAAACACCCACATATTGACTTTGGCCCGACTGGCTTTCTGGATTGACTTTGAGGTCTTGGGTTGCAACACAGCTGGCTGACCGACAACAAAGCTTGGACTGTTGCACTCACATTGCATTCTCCTGCAAGCAAAGATCTAAAAAAAGAAAAAAAATTAAAGAGCCACTCTGTGAAAATGTTGCTTTTTCACTTTAAATATGTGATTAGAACTTGCCGTCTAAATTAATAACAAGCAGGGGTTATGAACTAGCTGCCTGGCCTACTTTTTTTTAACCTTTTTTTCTATTTTTCTGTGGTGCAGACACGCTTCCCTTCCTTAGTAAACCACGTGCACTGACCATTTGACAGAGCTGACAGTAGTGTGATGCCCTTTTTGCATTCCCTTTCAATAAAACAGTGCTTGGACTCTTTGAGATTGTTTTCTAAGAAGAGAGATTAATAGAAAGGGAAACCAACTACAGCGATGTACCCCCTGCTAACTTTGAATTGGTTACAGAGGCTACATAGTCAGGTTCATCTGGAGGTCACAGTGTGGGGAGTTCAACTTTCACAACTTAGTTTGGCCTTCTTTTTCTTTAAAAGTAACCTGACTTATCTGACACTGGCACTCACTGGACATGCTGGTTCTTTCTCTCCTCACATTTCATTGCACACGGTGCAGAAAATTGTGGCAATTTCAAATGTGACTGTAAATATAACTAATATGAAATATAGAGTTACGGAGTGCAGGTTTTGTTGTATATGACACAAAACAATTCAATTTTATTTATATAGCGCCAAATCACAACAACGGTTCACTCAAGGCTCTGTATACTGCAAAAAGCAAAGACCCTACAATAATACCCCCTATGAGCAAGCAATTGGTGACAGTGGGAAAGAAAAACTCCCTTTCAACAGGAAGAAACCTGCGCCCGGTTGGGAATGAGGGGAGGGAGACAGGACACATAACAAACTGTGGAAGACAAAGACTAATGACTAATGATCAAATGCAATGCATAGAACACCCTAATGCTGTCTTCAATAGCGCACACTACAAGCATGCTACAACACACCAATTTAGCTATTCATAGCCTAACTAGCATGGAGGTTTTCCAACCATCATCATTATCTTAATTTTAAATATTAAGTTATTCCTATAAATAAAACTAATGTGTTAAAGACAAAAACATGCATACAAATAAGGGCGATGCCATTGTGCAGCTTCGGTTTAACTCGGGTTTTTTCTCCCTATCAGAGTGTGGGGTTTTTTTGAGTAGTTAATTGAAATTCATTCCCCTTTCTGGGATGGCACCATTTAACTGGATCCCTGAAATCTCTCCATACAGGGCCAAACTCACACAGCACTGCAGGGGTCAGGGGAAAGTGAGTGTTTGGCCTTTAGGTGATTCCACTGAGATGGAGTAAAATGTCCTCTTTCATTGGCAATTCACATTCTTTTCTTCTAATTAGAGTGAAACAGAAAGCAGTCCAGGTTTATGATCCATTTACAATTCTAATGCGGTCCACATGCTTCAAATAAATATTTTGGCAGCTGATAATAGAATAGTAATTGTCCGGCAAAATGGCAACAGAAGAATGGCAAATGGCAGCACAAGACACATAGCTGAACCAAGCTCCTGCTATTCTTGTCCCCTTTTCTACTGTCAAACACTCAGTGGAGGTTTCCCACCAGTCCCTTGCCATTTCAGCCGACAGACATAGCAACGGAGACACACAGGATACTCACGACAAGCACCTGGAGCCATTCCCCAGTAGCAGCGCCATTTAGGAGCCAGGTTCTCCACAGTCCTCTGGGGTCAGCTGGGACGCCAGGTCAGAGTTTGTCACTAATGGGCCTCTGTGAGTGCCAGTGTACCAGACCTGTGAATCCCCTTGAGAGGCATCAGTATGAAGGGCCCATATCTCTAATTGGGGGAACCCATGTACATAAGTGACAGATTATGACCTATAAATGAGAATTTATGTGACCATTAGACGTGCTGGGTGATCCCAGCAGAGATGGAGAAGGCGCTCATTAGCTATGCATTCCGAATGTCTGGCTCTGCCTAATTAGCCAGATAATATGCAGGCTACAGAGATTTTCTTGTTTTCCACCCTTAAACATTTCGGACCTTGTTATTTTGGTGCACTTTAAGGGCACAATTAGAAGGTGCTCTGTATTCTTGGTGTTTTAATGCCATTTGCATGTGAAAAGGCCAAAGCAACATCGAGCGAAAGCAGGAATCCATAAAACGCTTTGAAGCGAACAGAAAACGCTGCTAGTTATTGTTTTGTGATAGAAATCCAATTTCGACAGCTTTATGAGACAAGCCTTCCTTGTCACGCCGAGCTAGGATGAAGAGAATATTTACAAAATATTTAAAAAAAAAGCTTTGATTTGATATATCCGTGGGGAAGGAAAACGCCGAGGAAAATGGCAAAAAATCAATGCAGTTGTCCAAAGGCCTTCAGTTGTAGGGTAATATCTGGGAGATTGATCGGTGTGATTAGGGATTTGACGGCAGACTCAAATATTTGCACATGAAGTGGCAGTATTAGTGCTGTAATATTGAGTGGTGGTGGGGGCTGGTAGTGTCAGAGAAGGGGGCATGGGAATAGTAGATAAAGACAGAGAGGGTAATAAAGACAAAGATGTTGGGAGGAGTGCTGCACCTTTCTTTTTTTAAATTAATTGGTAGATATTTGTCCATATATTGGGATTTAAGAATGTGAGTCAAAGCCAAACAGTCTATTATTTCAGCATAAAGAGTGTTAACTGGAAATGTGGTTACATAGATTTTTAGTTGTGAATGAATTGCCTTGGTAATGTGGTTTCTGATTGGCCATTGTGCCAATAAAGATAATGAAAGGAGCACAGCTGAATGGAAAACTATAACGTCTGATCATTAAGTCATGACTGCCAGAAAGACCGAGACAGAGATACCCCCTCGTCTTTCCTCCCCACCTGAAGCTCTTCATCTCTATTGGTTCTGCCTCTTTTGATCAGCTCAGTGAAGGGCTCTGGCTTCTCCAAACAAAGCGCATCCCACACTCTACACAATTAACTGGTGGTGACAGACAAAGCGCAGCTAACAGTGTTGGTATAAAAAAAAAAAAAAAAGCTTCCATCACTCCTTCTGTTCTTCCTTTGTGCTGTGCTTTGACCTTGTTTCCTTTGTAGTGTGCTACCTAAGTAGTGTTTAAAAAAGTAGTTTTCCACACTGGTAAAATTACTTCAAACCAAGCAGTACTAAGAAGCAGTTCATATAATAGCTACAGACAGGAATACACTTTCACATTCGAGTCGACCAGGCAAAAACAAACTGAAATGAACAACAAAAAAAAACAAATAGGAAGAAAAACTTTGATCCAAACGTATTATTATTAACATTAATAATATTATCCCAATACGTGTGTAGGGATTCTTCCTTCATAGCCACTGCTGCTGCCTCTCGTTTCTCTCTTTTTGCAGCTAATGTTGTCCGAGTGTTATTTTTCTTTAAGGAGGCTTTTTGAACCCCCATTGGGTACGAGGGCGGCAAGGAGGAGATGGAAGCGGGGACCGAATAAAACGACGACACCAGGCCAGGCGAGCCTATTAGCACACTTCACAGTTGGTCATCTCTCGCTCTTCTTCTCTCAAATAGACACACATAGAACGGTCTTCAAGAGACCCATTGAAGGCTGCTAGTTTGAAGGAGGAGAAAGGGGAAGAAAGATGGTGCTGGTTGCCCTCTGAGCTCCTATTAAAAGCTTCTTAAAAGCTGCCAGAGAGGCTGGATGAGTAGCATCCATCAATTAGAGGAAAATGAATTGGAGGATGAGAGGTGCACAAAGAGGCTATATGTGTGTACTAGAGAAAAAGGTGAACACAAGCAGTGCAACCTTAAACTAGTTGATTCGAACTACCTAAATTTAATACAAATGTATTGTTACTGGATCTCACTTTCCAACAATTGGTAGTGTTGGACATGATCAGGATAAAAATAAATTAATTGAAATAATAAAATTTGTAATTAAAAAAAAAAGATTGCTCACTATCACATGACAGTATGGATGCCACAAAGGCATGTGAGGCAAGTAGCACTTGAGATTGCAGCTACCAGCACACCTGCTGACACTAGTCCATATGAACCAATAATTATATCACAAACTCCTTACACACCCAAGTTTTTCCCAAAGCCACACCCACTTGGTCTGCCATCTGTTTGCCTGATCTAAGAAGCCAACCAAGCTCAACACGACTCAATAGGACGACACCATCTGGGTCGGGGGTTACCACCACAGCTCTGCAAAGCCGTTTCAACAATGCAGGTGTGGAACATGGTCCATGGTACATGGAACATGCTGTCCAATTTCTGCAGGAAATGAGAGTGGAAGATCGCATGGACCAGGGCCTCAACCAGACATTCCCGGCGCACCATTATTAGACATTTGGGAACTCCAGGTCTGTCCAGCATTCTTTACCTGATCCAACTCCCCACCAGGTGATGATCAGTTGTGATGATCACACCTTTGCTCTAGGTCAGGCACCTTCCCCATCAGAGAGGTGACATTCCACTTACCTAAAGCTAGATTATCAGGCAAGGATAGGACTGCCAAGGCCGCTGACCTGACGGCTACCCGATTCACAGAGCACCTACAGCCCCTCCTGTGAGTGATGGGTCCACAGGAGGGCAGGCCTACATAGTGCTTTTGGATTGTACCCAGCCAGACCCAATAGCCTAAAACCCAGCCACTAGGTGCTCTCCAGCAAGCACCCTACAGGTCCAGCTCCATGGTGGGGCCCCAGAAATCCTAACCTGGGTAGGATAGCCGTATGCCTTGGCTGCCTTTTCATTATTTCAAAAGAACTAGTTTGAATTCTTCCTCTCCTTTATGACTTACGCAGTATTACAAATAGCATGCTCACATTGTTATTTCTAGTGGTGCTTTTAAAGATGATCTTGGTAGTATAAAGTGCATTAATTCATTTAGAAAGTGGCAATGATTGGGGCTAAATGGTAGGAAGAGACTTTCCTCATAAGGAATTGCTCACAGCAGGTACTTTTTAAAGTCCCCAAAATAAACTAACAGTTCATTTCGAGGCCTTTTTTGGACATTTCTGGAATGTCTTTGAGAGCCTCTTGGCCTACAATTGTGAACTACAATTCTGGGACAGTCTGCAAAAAGTAAACTTGCACATGTGATAAAAAGGGTTATAAAAAGTTAAATAGATGCTGGGCATTAAAACAGTGTTTGTTATATAGCAGCTGACAAGCCGGGGAAAGGGAATAAGCAAGGGCGAAACAGCTGCATAATAGAAAGATGAAAACAGGGACTGCGACATAAACCGAGATGAAACAAAGACACTGATGCTTTCATAAAGTGTGTTAAGAAAAAAGAAGAAGAAAGAATCTCATTGTTTACTGAACTCTCTCTGTTCTAACCTGATGACACGTACCTGATGTGCTGATGATATTTTCAATACACGAGAATAATTTTGCTTCTTTCTATTCACTGGTTTTATCCTGTTCTTCATATAATTACAGCACAGAGATTACAAAAGGAACACCATTGTAAAACGAGATGTTGATCTGGGCTGAAAGTAAGATAAGAATTTCTACACTAGTTTAGCCTCCTTTAACCTTCTTCTTAAATATTTTTTCTCCTTTTTTCCTCATGTGAAATAATTAATTAATAATTAATTAATAATAAGTGCACTATATTCACTAGAAAAGGAACGTATTTAGATATTAACTGACTGACAGACTAAACACCAAATTCACTGAAGGACCAGCAGCTAACGTTAGCATGGCTTTCCAAAACCATCAAGAAGTTAAACCTGTCGAAGGTGATGATGATGATGAAACTTTTAGCTTCATTGTCATCTTCTTCAGATAATTAAGAAGTCATAAACTAGGCTTTTTCCACTGTGGGTAGTAAGTACACAGAAAGTCCCTATCATCATGCATCTTAGCCTATATAACCGTGTTATGTGAGATATTATGTGCAAAACCTTATAATGTAATTCTAACTAATAATACTCCAGAGTTGTAGTTTGCAAATACAGCAGCAGCAACCGAGGTAGCTATTTAAGAGAATATTTTAACTTATATTGTTGTTTGAAAATGAGTAAATGATAACTTTCTTTGATAAATTGCAGTCAAATTGACTCTTTAGCTTCAAAGACATATGGAATAATATGTCTGTTCATGTAGCTAAAATGTCCATGTATTCCATGATTGTTTCCCATATTAATAATTTTATTACTACATGGTCACAGTCTGGTTTCAGTGCTTTGAAATCATCACAGTCTTTACACAACAGAAGCATAGCTTACTTAGTTTTGAAAATCGTATTAAATACATGAATATCTGTTTTGAATGTCTATGGTTTCTCCATAATTTAGTGAGTTTATTAAGATTAGGCTAAACACAAGCCAAATTACAAGTTTGACTATAATTCTAAAATATTTCGAAGAGGAAAATTATTCATCTGAGAAGAATCTTTGTGTATTTAATCACAAAGACATATAAAAGCTGTAATAGATACTAAAAAACAATGAAAAGAGCCTTTCTGTTGTGCACAAGTTAACAAATATTGTAAAAGTATTTCCTGTACTATACTTTATACTTTACAAGTTGAACTGTCATTCAGCAAAGCAGTTGATAAGCTGTAACACTAAGGTACTGCTGTGATCATAATCAACAAACCATGGAAAAGGCTGATGTGAACAGGTGGGAAAAAGTGCAGGTGTAAAAATAACATTAATCATGGGGAAATAAACACATTCATGTGGTATGTTAGTACCAGTCTTTATATGAAACACTTAATTGCAATAAAGACAACTTAATATTAGCAACATCTGTGATTTTTCCCAGAATGACAGTTCAGATATTAACAAAATATATCCGGAGATGTTTCTGTATGTGCTTTGTTGCTTCACACAGTACCACACTGCATCAGTCTGCTTCTGCCTACTCTAAAGATCAGTCATTTTTAATCACTGTATTATTAAACTGCTACTAAGTGACATCTACTTTACATTTACATTTATTGCACATCACATCTCTCTCTCCCTCCCTCTTTCTTCACTGAGCCCACCTTACTTTGGAAGGCTACTTTTCCAGTCACCCTACTGGGATCTCTGTCTTTGTGGAATGCTATTAGACAAGGCCTGCCTTCATCTGGATCTAGCACTGACATCCCATTCATCAAACCCACCGGCTAACACCACACAGGGCTCCTCATTGTGAAAAGGAGGTGTGGGGGGGTGATGAACAAACACCCCATAATAATAAAAACAGACACCCACCAGGAGAAAAGGTACGAAACGCTATCAGTAGGGTTAGAATCAGCGAGGAGAAGATGGAGAACCAAATGGGGGATGAAACTGATCAAGGTGAGTGCAGTGTGTGTGTGTGCGTGTGCATGTGCATGTGGGGGGGTCATTCGTGGCCAGCTGGTTTGAACATGGTGATGAGAGCAGTTTGTGAGACCGAGGAGCATGAAATAACTTACCTGGTGGATCAGAAACACACAGGCATGGCAGGTGGCAGCAGCGGCACGGCACAGGAAAAACAGAGAGAGACAAAGACAGGTTAATACGAGGTTTGAGTGTGTAGTGCATACAATACAACTAGCCAAAAAACAAAACAAACAAAAAACAAGAAAAAAAAAATCCAGCTCATGTGAAACAGGATTCCCCGGTTGAGCTTGTGGTAAATAAAACAGTGACTACACTCCCCGACCCCACCAAATACACCACTACTATCAGATAAAAACAAAATGTCATTTAGCCAGCTCTGATACAAGTTAAGTCACTGCAAAGTTGCTAAGCTGTATATCTGCCTAGAAAGTTTTAATGAGTTTATACATCCCTGGATGCACCTGCGTATAGAGCAAACCTCGAAACAGTACATCAGAAATCAATTTTCAATCTTGACTGACTCTTGATCTTCAATAGCTCACATACAGTACTGCAGAACTTATCAGGCACACACACACAAACACACACAAATCATCAGCAATACTATTGGCAGCAAAGCCATGAGAGGCTGATGGAGTGGTTGTCTTGGAAACAGAGGCTGGCATGGGTTATTATGGAGGAAGAAATGAAGGGTGGAGGGGTGGCGGGTGAGGCAGGGCCACAATGCAAAGATCTGCAGCGAGACAGGTGTGTGTGTGTGTGGTGACTGTAGATTAACCTGTGGATAAAGTTATATTCCCTTAATAATGAGAGAAAGGAATCAATAATTCGAACAAACACAGAGATGATATTATCTATTTACTACTAAATATACAGTTTGGAGAGAAAACATCCATTTCCTTTCTTTCCTGGGTTAAATATGGCGGCACTAAAACAAACCAAACACAAACGGAAAAAAAAATGGAGTGACAGCCCCCATCCTGCTCCGTTTCCTTTTTCTCCCCATTTCTCCTACAGCCGTCTCCCTTCAGTGCCCCTGTGGTGATTGTTGCTGGCCTCCTCCTTCGCTTCCAGTCTCCATCCATCCCCCTCTCCATCGCTCCCTTTTTTCCCTCCCCTTCAGCCCACCCTACTCCTGGAGAGGAGAAAATAAGTATCCAGGCAACCCAGCATCTCTTACTGGGAGGGGTGAGGAGAGGACACAAGAGAGAGAAGAGGAGACAGGAGAAGTGGAGAGGAAAGGAGAAGAGTAAAAACCGCAATGTGATGGAACTACGAATACAGATGAGACCCAGAGAAACAGGGACCAAAACCAGAGGAAAAGCAGGAGAGATACTGATGGAGGGGGAGACTTCGAGTTCAGCAGTGAAGACAGCAGAGAAAACCAAGCAGCCCACATGTCTAATGAAGGGTTTAGCTAAACATGCCAAATAAGGTACAGTATTAAAAGATAGATAGGAGTAGAAAACTTTAAAAAAAAAGAGACAGATGGATTGAAATTGGAAATAGAGTAGAAGTAGAAGATGAAAAGTTGAAAAAAATATGCATAGAAAATTGGAAATTATGCTAATTTCTTCGTGTCTCGGGGCATTTGTGGGGTGTTTCTGCATGACGGCAAGCTGCACGATAGATAAGGTTCCAAAAAAGAGGGTTTTCCCCGGCTCTCCAAACCCCTCAAGACACACAGCTAGATGGCAGAGAAGGAGGAGGAGGAGATTTTGGGGGTGGGGGGAGCAACCATGAAGCATTGTACCGGGCTGCCTTTTTAATTCAGTCAGTAAAATGAAGTTTAACTTTTATTTCCCCTTCATTCATTCTCCAATGATCTCAAATACAGTTAGGTGATAAAGTGGGCCCATCATCACATCATCACATCATCACATGTAAACATACAGTAACGATTCGACAGAAAGACATATGGCACGTTATAAGTGAGGCACTAAGTACAGTGCTGCTGTCAGTCTGATTTGCAAAACTGTTCACATTTACCACTTTCAAATCCTTTTAGACGCGTACTGAAGGACAAAACATGGCTCTTCTGACTGGGCGATGAGCTGGATGATGACATTTGACAAGGCTACGGTAGCTCATCTCCAAAACACCACAATCAATGACATGAGAGACCCCTGTGAAAAGGGGATGAATGAGGTGCTCTGGCACACTGTATCATTCAGGATAATGGGTTTGATATTTATTATGATGCGAGTAGGAGAGACAGATGACCTGCTTGAAGCCCGGATCTATAAGGCTGACAGTGCTTTCCAAACAAAGGTGGTTTCTGAGTTCGGCAGGCCGTTGCTTTTTTATTTTTTTGAGCGCTGCTTGACAAGATGACACAAAGTCACGTGCATGTCCGGATTCAGTCTGCAATCACACCGAGCAATCAGCAGAGAGCTGTGTTAAAACCCTGTGGGGAGCAATCTGAGCTATTTCCAAGCAGCATCTCCCACAGCCACGTAAAGGGGGGGGGGACGCTTTCCGCAGAGGAGCTGAGCTCATTTTGAACACATAATTGTTCTCCTCTTCCCCCTGCAGCCTCATTACAGGACAATCTGATTACAGGGTGGAAACAAAGGAAGACGATGAAAAATATCATCCTCCGTCGATGAGGTGGACGCAGGTCCGCAAGCTGGGCTCCTCCCCCTTTCCTGCCTAACGCCGGTTTGACTTTAAGGGCGCTCGGGAAAAGTACAACTCTATAAAAACACAGTTTGTGTTCATTCCAGGTGAAATTGCATGTCACATACTTTCGGGCATCGCGGCGGAGAGGCATAAATTCTCATCCATGATGTCAAAGGCGCCACAGCTGGAGCAGAGAAGTGGCGGCCACCTCGCGAGGCCTAACGCGACTGTGACTGAAGTCAGCCCATTTTCTGTGTATGACAGCAGCAGAATGAGACTGTTTCGGCTCAGTTACCGCGTCGACAATCGGGTCCCTTGCTCCCTATGAGCAGATTTCATTGGCCTCTATTACTGGGTCAGGCTGCGTGTGGCAGCGACTGTGTGTGTTTGACTAGGCAATAAGCCCAGTGTCACTGTCACTTTCATCAAACCACAAAAAAAAAAAAACAACAACTTGCATTCTCACTTTGACTTTTGTCTCTGTCCCCGTCTCCCTGTAATACATATGAACAAAATAATGCATTTCAGAGTTGTTTCTGAAATACAGCGTGAGCGCTCTAGCTACATTTCTTCAGTTCTTCTTGGCTGCTTGCTCGTGTGGACGCACACAAGTCCAAAACCAACCCAGCAATACTCCAAATCTGTTCATGGGCAGCAAGAATAACTGTCATCCTGCAGTTTGAGAGCGTATGTCTGCTGTGTGAAACATTAAAAGACAAAAAGACTCTCACAACGGATCCACACTGCAATATGTATGACAGGCAAGTTTAGGGATGGAAAAATGAAGCACCTATTAGGAATCTGTGAATAATCAACGCAGTTTAAAAGTACAATGCATATGACGAGAACAAACTGAGCCCTTGGTTACAGCAATCATACCCAGCAGCTTTCATTTACATGCGGTACACATTATCTGCTTTGAACAATTGTCACAAACCAGGCCACATGTGCCCTGACAAAACAGATGTACACACAAAATCCCAATTAAGAGGAACTGTTTATTTTAAATGAGAAAAAAAAAGAATTTAAAGCAGCCATGTCATGTGTAGTCAGTAGAATCAGTGGTGTAGGTGAGTGCATGAGCGAAAAAAAGAAAATGGTGTAAAAGAATGGCATCTCAGATAGGAGAGCACCCCACAACTGAGATCTGAGGTCATATATAGAGCACACTGAGCCCAGGTGTTGCCAGTGTCACCGATTGAAAAACGAGACATGCCAGTCTTTCAATGCCTGCAAATGAGAGGGCAAGGTGGAGCGGGTGGTCACGCACTGCAAACGCTGCTAATCCAGTCAGTAAAGTGAGCACGACTTTGGTGCTTCTCCAGATTTTTCTGGAGATTTCAGTTCAGTTCAGTTCAGTTTTATTTATATAGCACCACATCACAAAAACAGTTGCCTACATTGTAAGGTAAAGATGCTACAATATTACAGAGAAAACCCCGAAAATGAGACACCCCCTATGAGCAAACGCTTGGTGACACCTAGAAGAAAGAACCTTTTAACAGGAAGAAACCTCTGTTAGTCCCAGGCTCAGGGAGGGGCGGTCATCTGCCTTAACCTGAGGAGAGGAAGACAGGACGGGCAGTCTAAACAGGTATAGGGTATTACTGTCTAAAGAAGGAAAACTCATTGCTCTTTAAATCACACACAGAACTTGAATAACAAAGTTTAGCAAACTGTTTTAAACTGTTTTCCCAGCTGCCAGGTCAGTGCCTGCAAAACTGTCTGGTGCAGCTTTAACATTTACTTCATAGTCTCACCAAACTGCCATCAGCAATAAGAATGCACCCAGGCAGACTGTCAGTCTAATAACCCCAGTTATTGCTTTCCTGCTCCCTAAATATGATGAGCAACACTAAGAAGTTCAACCTTTCCATTGTGCAGAGTGCGCCTCTTAAATAAACGAGTCGCTGTAATATTTCAAGCGCTTTTCTTATTCCATTCCATCCCCTCTGATCATCAGTCCTTGTCCAGCTCCATTAGAGCCGTTTCATACCGGAGAATAACAATATCTCAGTTACTCCGCGGCTCACCGCGCTGCCATAGAGCTAATCAATCTAGAGCTCATCTCTCCATAGGTGGACTGATCGTCTGGCATTATTCTCCAGTCAATTACCTCTACTGAGAGAGTCGGAAGAAAGAATGACAATGGATGCTGATGAATGCCACTCAGGGCTCAATTTTCTTAGCCAGGGTGCCATCGCGAAGCTGGCAGTAAGACAACTGGGTCATCTAATTGGTATTTATATGAGCTCTCCTCCAGCTACCAGCTATTTGTTAGAGACGGAAAGGTTACAGCTGGAATGGACCGTTCACCTGTGATGTGGTATTTTGCATTAGGACATAGCGAAAGGCCACGGTGTTTATGAGGAATGCTTCTGTGTGCCTGTATCTTATTGTGGCAATCAAATAACCATCAATAGCCATGGCTCAAATCTCAAAGGCCTCATTTAAGCTCTTTGTACACACAGCAGCAGGATGTAATAGTTCAGCAGCTGGTGAATGTATTTAACACATCATAATGTCCTGTGCACGTGTGCAAAAAAAAAGTATCCAGAAGCAGCCAAAAATGGTAGTTGGCCCTGCAAATGTAAGGGTTTATGGAATAGCAGACCACAGACATGTTCTTCTGTCCTACAGCATGATGATGAGAAAACCACTGTAGGACTTATGCAAGATGAAAAGAGAAACGATGGAAAGAAAACACAAATGATACGAGAGAGGGGAAGGAGAGAGAAGGGAAAGCAGAGTTCACAGTTTCTTGCCCAGAACAGATTTTAGAGGATGATGGAAAACGGGGGTCTGACTGGAAGGAAGGAGACTGACTGAGGAAAGGAAAAGGAAGGCATGAAAACAAAAACAACTTAAACCCAAGCACCAGGCTCTTGCCAAATATTTTTGAAAAATAGGCTATATTAAAACAAAATGCTATGCATTTGTTTGTATGTGACGGAAACATTATATTCTGATTTCTTTGATTTATTGCAGCTTGATCAGGACTTGGGCAGCACTTGGGGGGTAGTGGTTAGCCTTGTTGCCTCACAGCAAGACAATTCCAGATTCTCCCCGTCCCCGACTCGTTTTCCTTCATGCACTCAATCCATTTTCTCATCATTAGTTAAGAAGATGAATGGCCTGGTGAAATTAGGGTTTGTGCGGTTAAGTGGGGTGTTTCTTTGGAGTTAGTCACGCTGCAATAGCCCTAGACTGCTGGGGACTTCCCATGATGCACTGAGCATTTCATCTTCACTCGCATCTTTTCACTTTCTACGTGTTTATACAGGTATTAATCAACTCTGCCTCTCTTCCACAGTGACCCGTCTCCCTCCCCTCATCCCCTACCAGTCGTGGCAGATGGATGCCCCTCCCTGAGCCAGGTTCTGCTGGAGGTTTCTTCCTGTTGAAAAGGGAGGTTTTTCTTCCCACTGTCGCCAAGTGCTTGCTCACAAGAGGTCGTCTGATTGTTGGGTCTTTCTCTGTATTACTGTCGGGTTTTTTACCTTACAATATAAAGCACATTGAGTTCACACCTTTCACACCAGTTCTTAACTACAACATGCAGAAAGAGGACAACACCTGGCAGTCAGGCAACTGACTGTTAACTGTGCTATACTGGTAAAAACAGACATCACACAGACTTTGTCCCAGGTAGCTGACGAATTTAAGACTGTTTAATGCCGCAAAGTCATTTGTAGGGATGGGTACCGGTGTCCGGTGCGTTCTGACATAAACGGTAGTAACCAGACCGAAAAGCAGCGCACATTTCGGTGCTTTATTTCGGTGCTTTTTTTTTTTTTCCTGAGCCAATTCTAGCCAATCATTTTACGTTTCCGAGGATAGTAGGCGGGCCCAGGTACGTACGTTCTTTTAGAGCAGAGCTACAGATTAAAAATGCCCAAGGCCAAGCGGTCAAAAGTCTGGCTGTACTTCACAGCAAAATATGCAAACTCAGCAGCCTGCAACAAGTGCTTTAAGGTGATACTGTGATACTGTCAAAGGAGGTAACACCTCGAATCTGATGAAACACCTGGCGACGCATAGCGGTTTTTTTAAAGCCGAGAAATGCACCGTATTTGATAGCTTGCTGCGAGACCTCACACCGAGCACATCTACTGGGGATGTGGTGCCTGTTATCGGACCTGGAGTTAGCAACATCCCCCAAAAACCCGAAGAGGAGAGTCCTGGCCCCTAGCCCTGCCAGTGTAGCAGAAATGATGACGGATGATGATGGCAGCAGCAGCCGTTCTTCTCTGCGTGAGTAGCTTAATGTTGTTTGTGTGTAATTCACGTTGAGTAGGCTAACCACGTTATTACATTAATGCATGTAAGGTAAACTAGCAAACACCGTCGTAGTTACATGCGGCTGTCTTCTTGTTTGATGGCAGATGCTCCCTTCACCCTGGCCAAAAAGGCTAAAATGACCAAAGAAAAAGTGGAAAACAGTTAAACATGAGAGGTTTTTGGACCAATTTTGTGTTTTTTCCATTGTTTAAGCACTGCTTCCAGCCAAGAGTGATACCATATATGCCCTATAGCTGCAGAGAAGACTAACATTGTTATCTTTTTACAAAAAACAGCTAAACATGAGAGGTTTTTGGACCAATTTTGTGTTCTCCATTCTTTAAGCACCGGTTTAAGCACCGTTTAAGCACCGGCACCGTTTCAAAAGTACCAGTTTGGCACCGGTATCGGATAAAACCTAAACGATACCCATCCCTAGTCATTTGCATTCTCACTTTCACTTCTCTCTTGCCGTAAAGCGTCACAACAGCAGGTAACGCTGCATGTTTGATTTGGCAGGGGTTTGTTTTGCCCTTTCTGATGCAACCCCAAAGGTGATTTGTGTCTCCAGCTGGAATCAACCCAGCGACCTTTTGTTTGCCAAGCGAATGTGTTAACCACCACACCTGATACCTAGTAAAGTTTAGGGCTACACTGTGAAAACAGAATTTTTTTTAGCTATGGTGAAGAGAAGGGCTTATTTTCAATTTATGGTTTTACATAAAGTGTTTTTACAATATTTCTTTCTGTGTTCATCATGGACTCTAGCACTGTGCCCAAGACATATTTCCTTCAAGGGCAATAACATTTATTTCACTTGATTATATAATTTTATGACTTTTTTTATGCATTTGAAAAAAAATATTACTGAAAGTTCCAATGTTTCGGCTAGTGTTTCTTTAAAAATATTGAGTTTCACCACAAATAAAGTTTTCAGCTGATAAAGCACATATTAAGACTTTTTTTTTAATTGCATGAAAAGCTTAACCGGCCCTCTGACATTCCCATGTAGACCCACAACCGCTGGTTTTTTGTCATGCAAACAATGCTGAGCGGTTTTCAGTTAAAATTCACAACAAGGAGACCTTGTTGTGAAGTCCTTGTGATGTAATGCGAGTGTGTCCCGCTCCAGATAAGAAGGCTACGTTTTCAAAACACGTCAAGGCCGGCTCTTTTCACAGCGCCGACTTCTTTTGTAAAAAATAGTTTTCAATGACTGCCCACCTCAAATGAAATTCTTACCAAACAACTGAAACTCAGACTGAGACATCAAAAGTTAAGAAAATATTAAAACCCACTGAGGATAAAATGTTTCCACTGAAGACATATGAGAAGCCTCATGTTGGGAAGTTGAAATCCACCCGTAAATTTAACATCTATCCATCCAGAGTATAATACCACAACAGCATCGCGGCTCACTGAAATTATTTCCTATGAAAGAACAGATGTCTGCCTTTTTTTTCTGACCATCTCTGCTATTTTCTGTCTGTGGCACAAGGCTCTTTTGTGTGTGATAATCATTTTCACAGTCGTACCTACCAGGCACTGAAGTGTCTACTGTCCTGTAATCCTAATAACAGATGGCTACAACTGTCCGAGTCCATCATCTAAATTACTGCTTTAGGCAAATGTCCTACACATCGACGGGTTATTCAGTTACAACACCTTAACCTCTAAAATCTTTTGTATGCACGTGTCTTCTGCTGAACCCTTCAGAGGCAGCTTTCACAGCCCTAAGCTCCATTCACATTCCTGCCAATTAATTAGGCCTGACTACATGTATTTGGACATGCCTTGTTATCCTCGACTTATGTTCATCCCGTTCACTTACCATAAAATAATTATTTTCCGAATGATTTTTTTTTCTGGTTACTAAACAAACTGATATCTAGTACTGATGGAAACAGGAGAGTCCTTTTCTTTCTGAGTCCTCGTTTTCCTCTGTTAGTCTTACATTTCCTCAGCACCCAGATCCCAGACAAGACCCTCTCCAACCCGACCCCGCAGTGATCGTATCAAGCGTGTTAACCATTTGACCCTCTGACCCACAAAAGCACTTCCTGTGGTCCGCTCAAAGTAAATCTGGTTAAAACACATGTAAGGAAATACAAAGAAATTAGCTCAACAGAAGGTTCATTTTCTATCTGTCTTCTAAGGTTTCAGCTTGCTGCACTGGGCTCTATGTGTGTGTGTGTGTGTGTGTGTGTGTGTGTGTGTGTGTGTGTGTGTGTGTGTGTGTGTAACTGGCAGTAAAAACCATTACCAGAGTGTGGATAGAGCTCATTCACACACCTGGGCCCCATTTACCACTGCCCTGTCAAAGAAGCGTGACGAGCCCCGAACAGAGCGCCATCGCTGGGAAGTCTAAATTAAGCACACGGCTGTGACACGTTCAGGTCTCGTTGCCGAACACTGTGCGTTTATGAGGAGTGAGAGACAGAGGCAGGCAGAACTCACAGATGGGCAAGTGTGCTCAGCAATAAACACATCAGGATTCGAATGAATAAAAATATCAAAGCACTGTAATTAAACCTAAGTAATTAAACTTCTGCAACATTGCCCCTTGATTGACTTGCACGCTTTTGGCTAAAGCTAATGTTGGTCTGTATGTACAACTAAAGTTGTGCGATTATAAAACAATGAATATGTGTTGCAGTTTTACACAGCCAGGCCCAAACACCCCATTCAAAATGTTACACTGCTAAAAATGAATTGAATAAATCACAGCAAACTAACAACAGAGAAAAGAAAAGCATATTTCATGACATGTCCAAATAGTCTGTCTGTGGAATTACAGAACGTAGAAGGGAAAGCCATTCCCAGAACTCCCTCAAGCTGGAATACTGGGCGTTGATATTTTTTTTAAGTAGGCCTCGGGGACTGCTTTTGAAACCATGCTTGATGTAGGATTGTATTTGGTTTGGAATAAAAGTCCTCCCCAGAGTTATTCTCCTCCCATAGGCTAGTTAACCCTACCTGACATGCACACCCACTTAAACACACACACACACACACACACACACACACTAAACACTAAGTAGGTTATGATTCATTTTCTTTTTCATCTTCTGCTCATAAAACACAGTCGACTGGGGTAAATGGGGTCTTTCTTCCACTCCTTTTAGGCTGCACACTAAATCATTCATGGTTATTAAGCACTACATGTCTGTATTTAAAATGTAGCACTTTAATTTGAACACACACACACACAGACGTAGATGCAGACTCTGTGCTTTCACATAATGTCATTCCAGCTATAACCTGACATTTCCTCTGTATTGTTGCTTTTTAAATGGACCTGTAAATAACTGGGAGCACAATGAACGGCCAGTGGCCGGCCAGCTAATGAATTCAATTAGTCAATGTCAGGCCGATTAAGAGGTCTGAAAAGAATCATTGTCACATCGTAGATAGACAGTGAGTGTGTGCGTGTGTATGTGTGTGTGCGCGAAAAAGAGTGAGAGAGAGAGAGAATCAATGGGTCTATCAGCCATCCAGGCCAGGTCTCACACTCTGGGCCTCTGGTTCCATTCATCACCAAGGACCAATGGAAGGCCAACCAGGGAATATATGTGGTGTGTGTATGTGTTTCACTTTGTTAGCGTCTGTCTGCATCGTTGTGTGTGCAGTTTAAACCCTTTTTTTTTTTGTTTGGTACTTTACGCCTGTGTGTTTGCATAACAGCAGCTAATTATACCCCTTTCTACCAACTGAGTGCGTATCTCAAAACAGCTTCCATAGCCTCTTATCTCAACAGAAGACTGCTTTGAAGCTGTCAGAGGGCTCATAGATGCTTTCTCAATTAAGAGTAACCTTTATGCT